>NC_091678.1:38283445-38973576 GCF_030179915.1 Drosophila takahashii
ATAAATTCATTAGTTTAGAAGCTACAATTTGTTAAAGTTGAAAAAGTTGGAAAAACGCACAAATTCTGGCATAAATGGTTTCGATGGCCAAAATCGGTTAATCACAGCTCGAGTTAAAAATTAAAAAATAGTCAAAAACGTTTTTTACACTTTAAATAGAATTGATACCATACAAAAAATTGTAAGTGCCCTTTTAAATTTATTTATTTATAATTATCCTAGCACAGCAAGTTTACACTTATATTTGTAGCACTAGTCACATTGAATGGAAAAGCAAGCTTATTTGAACAAAAAAGACTTAAAACTATTATTTATTACTAACAATTTTGAATTGGACATACTTATTATTATTATTTTTATTATAATTATTACGAGGGTATTGATTAATATTTTATGATAATTATTATTCTTATTTTGACTTTAGGTTAGGCTTACGATTTGTTTTTGTTTTTATTTTACTTGAAATGTTCCTTAATTTTAGATTTAAACTGAGTTGCGCTCCTAATAGTTTTATAATTATGTGGTAGACTGTTCCACAGACGGATAGCATTAACGTAAAACTGCCTGTTCGAGCATAGCGTATTATATCTTGGGCATATGAAGTTATTAGTTCTAGTTGATGTAGCTGATATAAGTTTGTTATATAAATATGAAGGTTCTTGGGTTATCACAATTTTATGGAAATATATTAGAGTCCTATAGTTAATCCATGAGGTCAAGTTCAGGTCCAGAATTTTATTTGTCAAGTGTGATACATGGTCAAGACGGTTCAAATTAAAAACATATCTGATGATAGAGTTAAAGGCTACTACAAGCATTTGCATATCATGGGTATCACAGTGTCCAAAAACTTCCACACCATAAAACAGTGTTGCTACAAGAATCACTTTAGCTACTAACAGCCTTATTTGAAATGGTAGGAATGTTTTGGAGTATGTAAGCTGGCGCAATAAGCCGTAGATTCGACCTGTAGCCTTCGATATGTGTTTACTCCAGCTAAGTGTGTTGCTGAACGTAATACCTAAATTATGTGCGTACTCCTAAAAGTCTATCGGCATGTTGTTAATTACTCAGTTTTGAATACTTGTGGTATCGATTGGTCTCTTAGAGATCACTACACACTTGGATTTTTTTGGGTTTATACTCAAGCCATTTTCGCTTGCCCATTTTTCAATTACTCGAAGCATTTTATTACTAGATCTAGCACAAACATTTAACTGATTAATTGGACTACTAACATAGATTTGCACATCATCTGCATACAGGTGAACTTCACATTCGGACAAAAGACTAGCTAAATCATTCACGTACATAGAAAACAATAACAGGACAGATCCTTGGGGAACTCCACGGGTAAGTAGGCTGAAGCTAGAAATCTAACTTCCCGCAACAACTGCCTGAATCCTCCCATCAAGATATGATTCTATAAGGCGAAGTGCAGTACTTGAAAAGTTAAAAAGGCTCTTTAGTTTTGTAATTAAAATACTGTGGTTTACAGAGTCAAATGCTTTGCTGTGGTCCAGAAGGGTTAAAAAAGTCACATAATTATTGTCAAGTTGTTTACGTATGTCTTCGACGATATTCGTTATTGCACTTACACAGCTTCTCTTTTTTCTGAAACCAGATTGTTTTTCTGATAATAGCGAATTATTTTCTAGAAAATTTGGAATTTGTAGTGACATTAAATTTTCAAGGACCTTTGCTAAAAATGGTAGGATAGAAATGGGTCTATACTCTTTATTTGGTTTTAGAACTGGAATTATCTTAGCTTTTTTCCATGTTGAAGGAAAAGTGGAGGTAGTAATCGCAGTGTTAAAGATCTTGGTAATATGTGGGAGGAGTAACGGTAACATATTTTTGAGAAATTTTGGGTTAACATTGTCTAAGCCTTCAGCACTTGACTTAATTTTGAGAATACCGTCTAAAACATCACCTTGATCGACGCACACAAAGCTAAAACTATTATCACAATAAGTATTATTATTCAGGTACTGGTTGGAAGTTGCTTCAGGTACATCGAGTTGAGTAAACGTTCGACAGAGTTCCTCGACATCAACATTGTGATCAGCACTCAGCCTACACTTCCCTATTCCTAAGTTGTTTATGTCCTTCCACGTTTTTTGTATTGATGGATTGTTATCAAATTTCGACTTAAAATGTTCACACTTAGCATCCTTAATCATTTTTGTGACTCGCGATCTTGCCTCCCGGTACTGCATACTGAAATGTTGGGTTCTGTATCGCTTCCATTTAAAATACGCCACATCCCGCAAATAAAGTTGCTTCTTGATTTCATTAGTAAACCAGGGATTTTGTCTTGGCTTGATTATTTTAGACCTGATCGGTACGCATTTGTTAAAAATATACTGTATATTATTATTTAAGACATTTAATTGACACTCGACACTTGGACATTGATATATAGGACACCAATTACAAGCACTATATTCACGTTGAAGTTCCATGTAATTAATATTCTTATAATCTCTATAACTAAACGATTTCTCAGCATAGTCAAGGGTAATATCACAGGTTAAAAAAATGAGATCATGCTTAGAAAAAGCTGGTGCAGAGATCTGGTCATAATGTAAAATCTTTCTAGTGTCATTAATAAAAAATAAGTCAAGTAAAGTATCACAGAAGTTACTAAAGTGTGTTGGCGTAGATTTATAAACAGCATACAGACCCAACGTCTCAAAGTTATCTATTAAATGGTTTTCGCATAAAATATTGCTGTTAAAATCTCCGGCAAGAATAATGTCTTCGTATGCAGCAGGCAGCTCGCCTATGGTCTCCATCAATGGATCAAAGTCTATTGTGCGATTTGGACGGTATATACAATATATATACTCAATTTCACTGTCTCTTGGTTGTTTTCATTTAACCCTACAATTTGTGTACACTTAACAAATATAGCGACACCACCAGCGTGGCCTACACGGTCTGAACGAAACAAAACATAACCATCACACTCGATCAGCAAATCAGACAAATTAGACGTAAACCAGGTCTCAGATACGCATATCACATCAACATTAGATTGAACAAAAAGTAACCTGAACTCAGCGATTTTCTTAAAAAGGCTCTGTGCATTTATGTGAACAATTTTAAGACCCCTTTTATAATTACTTAGTATTTTTATCATGCTATTAACAGTGGAACCTTCTGTGTTAGCCGTCACTGTTTATATAATAACATTTTAGGGACGCAAACTCAGCAGTAAAAATTAGTTTAAAAAACAAAAACAAAGCAAATCTTATATACTTAAATCTCCTATCTATCACTAAATTTATGACATTACAAACATAGATACAAGTATATTTAAGAGCGAAAGCTCTCCGAGGCAGCAGGCCCGTAATCAGAGTCCACTGCATGGTTTTCGGCCAGCGAAGAAGAGAGAGGAAGAGCAGCCAGCTTCTTGAGCTCATCTGAGTTATCTATGCATTGTACGCTCTCGCTCCCATTGCATCGGACATGCACGAGACCACGGCGTGTGAAAACGGCGCTTAAGATTTTTATCTTTTTCAGTCGCATTGCCTCTTTAAAGATCAGATAATTTTCTCTCTGTAGCTGCTCATTGACGTAAACCACCGCATCAGAGTTATAACCCAAAAGCTTTAAGGTCAGTTGTGTTTTTGCTTCACGTCGATATGCCGCGATTACTCTTAGCACCGCGATTTTTTCTCGCACATTTGATATTTGTGGATTTGGATTTTTGTGTTTTACGGGCTCGGAAAATATCCCGCACCCGTGGCGGAGGAGTCATGTGTAGTGCGAAGCAGAGTTGGTGGAACATCGATCGTAAGTTTTCCCCTTCCACGTAGGGGACCCCATGGATGCGTAGGTTGAACGCATTATTGGCAATGTTTTGGGCAGCCAGTTTTGCCTCTACGCTCCCCACTCTTTCTCTCATTGCACGCATGTCCGAGACTTCCCGATGCAAGTGTTCAACACGCTCGAATAGCTGATCCCGTTGCGCACGCAGCTCCACTACCTCCCGCTCCAAGTTGGACACCCTTGCGCCTGTTTCTTTGACCTCACCCGCAATTGAATCCAGGCGTTCCGAGAGGCTTTTGCGGATTCGCTTCTCTGCATCTTTCACTAGGCAGGCAATTGTTTCGGTCTGCTCCAGAAAACGGACCTTCATCAGTTCCAAGAGCTCTGTTGAAGAGGCATCGGACAGGCGGTCTTGTGCAGCTCCAGTGTCTTTCCGTAGGCGTTTGTTGGATGACATCGGCATGTTTAAAAAGTGTCTTTGTTTTGTGTTCAGTGTAGCGGATTCGTTGTATTAGATAAGTGCGTTTGTGTGTGCGAAGAAGTTCGATGAAATGGTTTGACGGTCGCAGACTTTCAAACACACACAACTGCAAAGCGTTGTTTATTGGTTTCAATTTAGAATTTTGGTTTAAGTTTTGCTTAAAAACTCTATCACAATGCGGTTATATTGTGCGGATAGGTTTATTTTACTATTTACGCAAAAAAAAATATTTATTTAAATAGTTGTTCGTGGCTTTAAATGAATCAAAAGCGGACCGATATAAAACACAGCCGTTCGTTGGTTTGTTTCTTCTTCCTTTGTCTCTTAATCAGAAAGATTACCTTAGCTGAAAATAAAGGTTTCATGAAGTGCGTATTTCATCAATTTTTATACCCGTTACTCGTAGAGTAAAAGGGTATATTGTATTCGTGCACAAGTATATAACAGGGAGAAGGAAGCGTTTCCGACCCTATAAGGTATATATATTCTTGATCAGGGTCACTAGCCGAGTCGATATAGCCATGTCCGTCCGTCCGTCTGTCTGTCTGTCTGTCCGTATGAACGCTGAGAAACTTCCAAAGCTAGAAGGTTGAGATTTTCCACACACATTCTTGGGCTTCCTACGCAGCGCAAGTTTATTTCAGCCGAGCGCCACGCCCCCTCTGACGCCCACAATCGCCCACTAACGATTTTAAAATGTGTCTGGTGCCCACACCTTTAAAAATTTCCGTGAAGTATAAATAACATTTTGTGGTGTATATTTATACCTATCAAAATGTAGATTTTTCAAATCGGACCATTCATTAAAAAGTTATACGCAATTAAAAAGTTTTATATATCCATCTCCTTCGCACTCCCTTTAGCCGAGTGACGGGTATTAGATTGTCGGGACACAAACCCGACTATAGCGTTATCTCTTGTTTTTTGTAAACTGGTGCTATCAACCGGTCTGTAATGATCGATATGTTTAATTTCGAATGGCACATTTCCTTTTGGTATGCTGTGCGACTTCCTGACTTTGGCGAATATGCCACACATCTCAAACAATTATCAATGTACCCAACAACTTTTTCTTTCATATTCGAAAACCAATACGTCCTAACAATAGCATCCATAACCTATTCTCGTCCTAAGTGACCTAATTCACTGTGATATTTGTTCTCCTGGCACACAGAATAACAATTTCCCATCATTGGATTTTCTATAAATAACTCCATTCCTCATCTCAAACATTTTATCTTCCTCTTCTTCTAACTTTTTCCTAACATATTTTAACTTCTCATCTTTTTCTTGACAAATTATTAAACCAGTATATTCGTATTCCTAATAATGCGTCTACGTGTTGCATAAGTTATCCCGATTTATGAACTAACTCAAAGTCATACTCGAGAAATTCTAATGCCCATACGATACGAGGGTTCAACTCACTCCTATTTAATGTTAACGTCAGTGAGTTACAATCAGTTCCTATTCTAAATCGTCTACCCTGCACATAAATTCTAAATCTTCGTAGAGCATAAATAATTGCTAACGTGATACTTTGCCTCGTCATTTGTTGTGGCCTTTGAAAAATAAAAAAATAGGGTGCAACTTTTTATCCTCTTTTCTTTGTAGTAAAACCTCTCCAAAACCATGTGCGCTTGCATCTGTATGCAATTGTATCTCGTCTTTGTAATAACATAATCCTAACACTGTCAACAGGTCATATAGTCTTTAACAGGTCATATAATGGCTTTGCGATCATCGAAAAATTTGTAATGAATCTCCTAAAATAAGAACATAGGCCTAAAAAGCTTCTAACACCATGTACTTTATCTGGAACAGGGAAATCTCTAACAGCTTCTGTTCCTTTCTCATTAGCTTGTATTCCTTTGCTGGTTACTAAAAATCCTAAATATTGCACACTTGCCCAGCGGGAATGTGAGAAGTTGGTTTTTGTGTTCTTGAAATCCTGTTCCTTTTTGCAGGCGGCGGTGTGGGGTTAGATAATTTCTGAGCGTTAAATGGGGGTGGGTTTCTGAGTAGCATCAATATCAGGCCACTTATGCGCTGTGTGATTTCTGTGGCACCACGATTATAATATTTTTGAACAAAAAAATCACCAACTTATAAAATTAAAAAATTCTATGATTTGCACCAAAACCAAGAGACTTGTTCTCACATTTATTTTTATTTTTTAGTAATTTTAAAATTCGTAGAAAAAATATGAATAATTGTTAATCAAAAAATTAAACTATATAAATATTATCGTAATGTCTATAATGATTATATTAATTTATTTTACTCAACATTTTTCAAATAATAATAAGAATGAATGTGGGATTCAACAAAATTATAGAGAAAAGCCACGGTAAGACGATTAAAATATTTGATCACATTTATCAAGGAATTACATTAAATTACAAAGAAAATTATTATTGTTTTTTACATTTTTAAACATTTTTTGTGAAATAAAATAATTTGATCGTCAGATCGTGACCTAAGCCATTTTTAAGTGTTGTTAAAATATAAAAATTCGTGTTGGTGGTATTGATAACACGAAAAATGCATAATATACCTATAATATAAGTAACCTTTAATGATTACGGTCCCTGAAAAGTATTGTTTAAACGAAATATTTATCGGCGCCAAAGTGTGACCCTACTTTACAACAAAATTTACTCCAAATTTATCTGCATTTTGTATGGTATTATCAAGAATATAATGCAGGGTCACATCATTTTTAAATTTGTTGGAAAAAGTGAAAAAAGTAAAAGTAGTTCATTTTAATCTAAAAATCAATTAAAAGGTGAGTGATAAAATAAATTTTGTCTTTTTATAATCTTTATTTCAGCGTTACAAAGGTTAGTATCACAGATATTTTCGCCATTAATAAATATACGCCTCCGGATGCTTTCTTCAACACAAATTCTGCATTTCAGTGACACTTGAAATGTTTTTAATCTTTACCAGTGGTAAATGGTGTGAGGTGTTCATTAAATGGTTGTATAAATATTACTTCAGTACTAACTTAGTTGTTTAACTTAATCAAAATATTACATTTATTTCAGCCAGGCCGACTGAGACTTCTTGGGACCAGAAGTGTTGCGCCTACGTTTGTCATATTTTATTTTTTCTTCTCATAGTTTTTGATTCAGATACCAGACATAAAACAACTGAACAGAGGGTAAATGATCGGCCATGGCAAACCAGGCATAATTACTGGAGAGATCCTTTAATTTTGTGCGGAGACCTAATAATGGTAATTACTCTTATTATTATTCCTGGTCTTACATTCATATCTAAATTATTTTTGATATTTTCACAAGACAGACAAGAAATGGATATCTAAGAACTGCATTCGGCCAAGCAAAATCCGGGAATGCTTCAGGCATTACAAATTTTTAGTTCCAATACTTCGATTGTAAATATTATTAATAAATACACAAACAAATATTACAAAAAACATGATTTTTATTGTGGAAGGGTCTGGAAAAACCAAAACTGGGAGGGTGTAGAAAAGCAGATATTGCAAGTGGAGGAAATCCATAACTGGGTACTTGTGGAAAATCTATAATGCGGGGAGTCGAAAAACCAGTGGATTTTGTCCTGCATTCTTCTGCCAGAGATCCAGATAGAAACCTCATTTCCCCCTTACTTTTTGTGTCACCCCCGTGTATTTTGAAACCAGTGATGGAAGAAATGTAAGGGGTAAATGAGGTTTTGTCCCTTCCGCTTGTATGGAGAAACCTCTTGAAAATATGTTATTTTCCAAAGGAATTTTCCCGGTGGGATGTCACTCCCCCATTCTTTGAATTTGGCCTGTCCTCAGGTGGATAGTGTTGGGTATAGCATTACATTTTCTTCTATGTTAATTTGCTTTGGTAGATCATTTACAATTTCTGAACTCTTTTGTGTATCTTCCTTTGGTTTTACATATTTTACAATAAGTTTAAATTGGTATGCTCTTAAATAAAATAATAATAAAACAAGAGAGAACGCTATAGTCGGGTTGTTGTCCCGACTATCTAATACCCGTCACTCAGCTAAAGGGAGTGCGAACGCTGTGTCGGGTTGGTGTCCCGACTAATAATCGTAACTCAGCTAAAGGGAGTGCGAGGGAGATAGATATATATATAGATATTTTGATTGCGTATAACTTTTTAATGAATGGTCCGATTTGAAAAATGTCTTCTACATTTCGATAGGTATAAATATACACAACAAAATTGCATTTATACTTCTCTGAAATCTTTAAAGATGTGGGCGCAGGACCCATTTTAAAATCGTTAGTGGGCGATTGTGGGCGTTAGAGGGGGCGTGGCGCTCGGCTAAAATAAACTTGCGCTGCGTAGGAAGCCAAAGAATATGTGTGGGAAATCTCAACCTTCTAGCTTTTGTAGTTTCTGAGATCTCAGCGTTCATACAGACGGACAGACAGACAGACAGACAGACAGACAGACAGACAGACAGACAGACAGACAGACAGACAGACAGACAGACAGACAGACAGACAGACAGACGGACAGACGGACAGACGGACAGACGGACATGGCTAGATCGACTCGGCTAGTGACCCTGATCAAGAATATATATACTTTATGGGGTCGGAAACGCTTCCTTCTAGCTGTTACATACTTTTGCACGAATCTAGTTGTAATGGTCGTCCCAATTCATAAGTCTCCAAAAATTCAAACTGGTCGCTAACCCGCCATACGATATTCAAAAACACCTCCCAGCCCTATCCGATACTAAGATAATACCCATCAGCTGGTCCAGTTTGACAGATCGGTGTCAGCTCAAAATATCGCAAAGCTAGGTTTCCGAGTTCAGGCGAGGCCCCTTTCGTTTCTTTTCCGTTTCAAACCCTCATCTGAGCAGACGTACAATTTGGAAAGATAACATATTGTTCTTTTGGGCATATGGAGTCCACGTGCCATTTACTTTGATCACACCTTATCCAAAGACATCCTCTGCCAAAGCCTGTTAATTGGCCAATTAAAACTTGTTCTATATTTTGGCGGAATCGTTACGGTAAATATTTAGTTGCTGGCGTTTCAATCGCACAGATTTAAAATTTACCTTTATTCCGCACAGATTGCTGCCTTTCACGGCTACATAGGGTCTGGCTACGCCGCCTAGCTGTGTATTAAATCAATCAAAAGACATAATTACTCGCCCCAAAAAAGATACATAACGTCATTAAAAGGTCCCGAGGTAAATTATATTAATTCAGCCAGATCGCCATCGTGGTTTTACCTAACACGCCGCTCTGTTACAGTTGTCCGATCTCCAGTAGAAAAGAAGTACAGAAGCCTGCAAACATCGTCGCCACAAAGGCTGGACTTTACGGACAGTGTCGACCCCCCCAAAACGCAAAACACAACGGCCCACCTATACTCTACCCCTCACTCCTGTTCCGCCTACCGTAGCGGTACAGTTTTGCTAGTGGACAAATCTAGTACCCCAGCTATAACGAGGGGTAGTGGTACGAACCGCCGACATCGGACGAACGACTCAACCCTGGCATAGACCAGCTTTCCAGCTCTAAAACAACACCTATAATTTGTGCCCTTCGATCATTAAAAACTCCCTGCAAGTTTTTTTTTTTTTGTAAATACATAAGTGTCGAAACGGCGATCGCTAAAATCTAAAGTCGCGCTTTGTAAACGCCAGTTAATTTTTTTCTTTAAGTGATTGCTAGTCGCCCAAAACACACTCCACTTGTTGAGTGTATACAAAAGTGCGGTTACATATACCAAAACCCTGGAAGAAAATTAATTACACCCACCAAAAGAAAGAAACCACCACGCAGAACTAATATTTTGTTACATATCATAAATATCATCCCCCCAAACGCATGGGCTTAAACCGCTCTTAGCCCAGTTCATCGCGAAGGCCTTCGACGAGTATTGGAAAGGGGTAAGTGCATTCCAACCAAATGTAATATTCCAAAATTTTAGTTCTGTCTGCCTATGCCCGGTCTATATATGGCCGTGGGGAAGCAGTAATTTTGCATGTTTGTTTTGATTATCACTTCCAACTCTCTTATCGCCAGCCAGCATTATGTTAAAGACAAATGGATTTGCGATAAGTGAATTGTTGTGAGCTTAAATATTCCATATTCTTTCGTTGCATTTTGTATAAGTTCTACCCTTTTCAGCTAGTGTGAGTGTTGTTATGCGCGAGTAGGAATAAATTCCAATGAATAAATATGAACATAGGAATAGCTAGTTTACGGTTCAGTTTAAAATCATGAAGAAACCCGACCAAATTGAAGTAAACAAATGAATTATTGTACATCGAAATAAATATGAACCAATTTCTGAAAGAACGATTATAAAACCTAGACCAGTGAAAAAAAATATATATATATATATATAGGAAATAAACCCTGATGAAGTGTAATCTGAAAGCTACTGTTAGTCAGTTTTGTTTCCCTTTCTGGAATTATTGAAGTAATAAAATTTATCATCATGTTTAGAGAAAATATTATGAGTGAGTAGATAACTTATTTCGCGACCTGGGAATGTGAATATTGTGATTGATAAAATATGGGGTCTTGCCGGAACAATATTAACATTGGCAAAGACATTGGCAGGGAGGGTAACGATTTCGTGTGAGTCAATTGCCATCTAAGACTTCACCGATCGTTCTGGTTACCTTGACTTATTCCTCTCAATTATTTGGATTAAATTGGACTGATGGTTGTGTTGCCTCGATACCCGGCAGATACAATATTTGTGGATGATTTCAACCATGATCGTGTGGTTATTTAGTTTCAGTTAGGGACTCTAAAAATTATTCTTAATGTAATGTTAGTCAGTAGGGTCAGCAACTAACCCCCCCAATCCCGTAAGAGCTAGTGTTGACATGGGTCCCGACCCGCTGAGTTTCCTACTGTCTGATTCAGTTGAAATAGACTGAGAGTAATCAATTTATTCCAAGTTTACCAAGCCATTACATAGTATACCCTTTTACTCTACGAGTAACGGGTATAATTAAACAATAATGGTTCTAATTTTGTCACATTGTTATTTACGTAAACGCTCTGTTTGTAATCTAACATTGTATTTGAAAGAGTGAATTCATATAATTGTACTGAACAGTTAAGGATTTTAACGAGGTTACTTCCAACTATAGAAATTTCTTTATTAATGCAATTTTGATTTAATAATGTTTTAGGGATATTCCATGTCAATGGCTTGTTGTTCCCTTTCTCCGTCTGCCTTTAATTTATTGATTACTTCAATTCCATTATTTATCACCACCATTAATCGGTGTTCTGAACACTAGTATCTACTAAATTATTAATTTTTTCTTCCATCTCATCTTTATCATCTTGGTCTAATGTTCCGAATAGGTATTTATATACTGATCCTACAATATTGAATAAACCTCTCTTACTGCGTTTTGCTAATGTAATTCCGTTAATTTTTCTTTTAAGTTTTTCTACTAGATATCGGATTTGTATTACGTCATTAAATTATATGATGGACGTTGATGCACTACGAGAAGTACAAACAAGTGGCCCAACGACACCAAGCACGTGCTTGTTACGCGCGGGGCCCTTTTGTAAATTTGGGCAAAAATGCGAGTTTGCGAGGAAGAATACATAAAACCAATAAAGACGGGACAAATAATAAAAAAAAAAAAAAACATGCAGTTAGGAGTGAAGCAAATGAGTTAAAATGTTAGTTTTTAATACCGGGATAGAAGTTGATGTGCAAATTAAATGATAAAGAACGTTATAGTTATTACATAGAACGCGAAAGGGCTCGTGCAGACCAAAATTTGATGTACATCGAGGTAAATTAGCTTCATTAGCTTCTTTCAAAAGACTTTCAAAAGTTTGTTCAGTTTTTGTTATGTTTACACTTAGATAATGATATTCATAATTAATCGGGATATATATTGATCCTGTTTTAAATACAAAATATCCATTTTGGAGAAGGTCATTGTTTTCATTAAGTTGTTGTTGGGTCCGTTCATTTTCTTCTGCTTGCCTGGAAATATCATCGTATTTACTTTTATTAATTTTCTTCTTCTTTTTAAATTTCGATTTATAATGAATAATCTTTCTTCCCTTATTTGTTTCCTCAAAGTGTTTTTCGTCAATTTTTCTCAAGGTTCCTGTCTTCCTAAATGGATTTGTAGTTTTGGACTTTACTAAATGTGCTTGTCTATATTTTGTGTCTATTTCGTAATCATGACGTTTTTCATTAGGCTTTTCAATTCTATTTATTTTCTTTTCTTGTGTGTCGTAATCAGGAGTTTCTGCATACATAAATATGTTGGCTGGTAATTGATTTGTAGCATTATGTTTTGTTTTATGATTATAAATATACAGAATTAATTCAAATTTGGTATACCTGTTTTCAATGTCCGGTTCACTTTCTATGATTCTCAGCTTCTCATTTACCATTTTATGAAATCTTTCTATGTCCGATATACCGTTTTTACTTGTTGTTACTTGAATTTGTACTCCTTCTGAGTTTAACCAATTGTGTAAAGCTACACACATAAATGCTGAATCCTTATCTGCTTTGATTTCTTGTGGTTTTCCCATTTCGTTAAATACTTTCATGATAGCTCTTTTAGCTTCTAACCAATCCCTACTTGTGACTTCTACTAAAGTAGCAAATTTTGAGTAAACGTCGATACATGATAAAAATTGTTGGTTACCCAACATATAAAAATTCATAACAAATTTCTCTCTTATATTTTGAATTTCTGGTGTAAGTTCGAATGTCAATTTGGTATTTCTATGTTCCGTTTTAGCATTGTTGCACATTTTACATTCATTTATTATATTCTGAATTAATTTTTGATAATCAGGGAAGTAATATTTTCCTCTAAACCATTTAGTAGTTTTTTCGATTCCTGGATGTAAGAGATCTTTGTGTCGTTTCAATATTTTTTCTTTAAAGTCTGCGTATGTCAGTATGTCTTCAAGTCTTGCCGTACATCTTACTTTTTTCGTCAAATGACTTGCATTTATAATTTCCACATTAGCTTTTTGCTTTTTATAATGAAATCTGAATCGTTATGGAAATATATTGCGCTCTTCTTGGTACATAGGTATTCTTTAATTATCTCTTTCACATTTGTCTAGTTGTAATTTTAAATTTGCATCACGTAATTTTTGAAATACCCTTTTCAATTATAAAATGTGTTCTTCCAATGAAGTGGAAAAAATTATAATATCATCTAGATATACCAAACAATCTGTATAGATTAAATCTTCTAATAAATTGTTCATACATCTTTGGAAAGTGGCGGGGGCGTTTTTAAGACCAAATGGCATTCGTGTGTATTCGTAATGACCGTGTTTTGTTGAGAATGCTGTTTTAGCTATTGATTCTGGTTCCATTTGAATTTGATGGAATCCTTTGGCTAAATCAGTGGTAGTGAAATATTGACATCTTCCCAATTTGTCTCATATTTCATCCATTCTGGGTATCGGACATTTATCATTGATAGTGATCACATTTAAATTCCAGTAATCCACTACTAATCTAAGCTTCATTTTTCCTGATGCATCGCTCTTTTTTGTAACTATCCAAATGGGTGAACAATAGGGAGATTTTGATTTACGAATTATTCCCTGTTCAATCATTTCATTTATTTGTTTATTAACTTCTTCATCAAAGGTTTGAGGGTATTTATATGGCTTCCTATATACTGGGTCTTCATGTTTTGTTTGTATTGAATGTTTAATAGTACTTGTAAAAGTCAATTTCTCACCTTCCTTGTACTGAATGTCATTATACATATATGATGGACGTTGATGCACTACGAGCAGTACAAACAAGTGGCCCAACGATACCAAGCACGTGCTTGTTACGCGCGGGACCCTTTATCAATTTGGGCAAAAATGCGAGTTCGCGAGGAAAATACATGAGACAAATAGAGACGGGACATATAAAGATTATGAACTAAGATTGAAGCAAATGAGATAAAATTTTAGTTTTTAATAGATAGATAGATGTAGAAGTGCAAATTAAATGATAAAGATTGTTATAATTATTACATAGAACACGAAAGGGCTCATGCAGAGTAAAATTTGATGTACATCGAGCCAAATTAAGAGGGTTATAATTTCGTGTTAGTCTAACGGGAACATTAAAAGTTAAACGGTTTACCAGTTCTACAGAATCAATATCACCTCTTATAAGATTTTACATAAAAATAGTACCAAGCATTATTCTACGGTTTTCAAGTGTGGGCAAATTAAGCAATAGTAATCTACTTTGGTAGGAAGGTAGCCTTACGTTTTGATCCCAGTTCAAACTACGAAGAGCAAAAATAAGAAATTTTTTTTGTACCGACTCTATACGGTCAATGTGCACTTGGTATTGTGGGCTCCAAACCGAAGAACAATATTCCAATATAGGACGGACAAGGGAGGTAAATAGTAATTTGGTTATATAAGAGTCGTCAAATTCTTTTGACCAACGCTTTATAAACCCAAAAACACTCATAGCTTTGTTGACAGTCAGCATTATGAAAGGTCATTACGTTACATTTCAGGCAGTTCAAATTTAAGAGGTTATACTCACACCATACTTGAAAATTATCAATGTCTGATTGTAAGCCGAAACCAGACTATATATTATTGTATGTCAAACAAAGCTTAACATCATCAGCATACATTAGTACGCGAGAATTTGTTATGATAGAGGAAAGATCGTTAATAAACAAAGTAAACAGCAAAGGGCCTAGATGACTACCCTGGGGCACTCCAGATGTCACGCGGATCATTTTAGAAACAGCGTTCTTAAATATAACCCTCTGAGTCCTCCCATTTAAATAACTTGAAATCCTAGTTAAAAGATTACATGGAAACCCAAGCAAGTCTAGTTTGAATAAAAGAAGAGAGTGGTTAACGGAGTCAAAGGCTTTACTGAAATCTGTATGTATAACGTCGGTCTGCATTTTATTGTTAAATCCATTAATTACAATAGATGACAATTCAAGTAGATTGGTGGTAGTCGATCTTCGCTTAACGAAACCATGCTGACACGGTGATATTAGCGAGGAACATAAATGTTGCAAATGGGATGTGATGAGACGTTCAAAGGCTTTTGGAATTGCCGACAGTTTAGAAATACCTCTATAATTCTGGGCATCCGCCTTCGCACCCTTTTTGTGAAGTGGAATAATAAAAGAGTCCTTCCAGATAGTTGGAAAAACTGATGATGAAATAGACAAATGAAAGAGTTTAAGAATAGGTTTGCAAATGGTTGATGCACAAAACTTAAGCACACACCCAAGAAGTCCATCAGGACCGGGAGAGTAAGTTGGCGTTGTTGTTGTTAAATCTCTTAAGAAAGAACTTTCGGTAATTATAGGTGAAAAAATACAATTTGCCCTTTGTAAGGGATTACGGTAGTTTGATTCTGACCATGAAGAAGATCGATAAGTAGTTTGAAAAAAGTAAATCTGCAATTTCAGAGTCATTCGATGCCTCCACTGAGTTAAATCGAAACGATGAAGGCAAAGCTGATGACTTACGCTTTGCGTTGACAAAGTTATAAAACTGCTTCGGATCATTTGTAAATTCAAATTTACAACGATTTAAATACATGGAATAGCAAAGACTGTTAAGAACATTAAAATCAGATCGAGCCACCACATATTTCGAAAAATCAGATGGCTTACCCGATTTTTTATACTTTTTATAAGTGTTTGTTTTAAGATTTTTAAGTCTTTGAAGCTCATTTGTAAGCCAGGAGGGCCTGTTCGGCTTTGGAGGAAGCCTATCTGGAACGCATTCATTAAAGAAAGTGTTTAGAACGCTATATAAAAGTTCAGTTGCACTTTCGATGTCCACACAGTTATAAAGATCTGTCCAATCGTATTGCGAAATCATAAAATTAAGTTTATTATAGGCACAATTCCGAAAGCATCTCATTTTAGTTGGAGAAACTAAAAGAGAGAGGGTATCAAGTGAGGGGAGGCAAATTGTCAATTCCATAGTTGGATGGTATCGGTCTTCTGGTACCACAAGAGCGTCAATTCTAGATACTGTGACTTCAGACGGCTCTAAAACAAACACAAGATCAATTGTCTTTTTAATGAATTTCGTATAAAGCTAACTTGCTGTAACGATAATTCTAAAAGGCCATCCACAAAATCATGGGTGGATAAAGGTAAAGCAACAAGTGAGTCAGAAGGGAGGCCCCAAGATTTATCAGGGAGATTAAAGTCACCTAAAACAATGAAAAGGTCTCTATTGGAAAAAAGGATAGAATAGATTTAATAGCAGATAGATGTTGCTCATAAATTATTAGGTCAGAGCCAGGCGGAATATACGAACGTGTAATAAAAATAGACAAGGATTGCAGGGAAAATTTCATACAAACAAATTCAATGTCATTAGAGGCATGAGAGTGAATTCTCTCAGAACTTATGGTGGAGGTGACGGCAATTAAAACGCCGCCCCCCCCTACGGGAAAGGCGATCGGTTCTGTAGGTGTTAAAATTGTTAGACAGAACTTCAGAGTCGGTTATCTCTGGTTTCAGCCAAGTTTCAGTAAAAGCCAAGATATCGTCCGTAAATGCCGAGGAGTCAGCATAAAGCTTGGGTAGCTTCATGTTAAGTCCTCTAACATTTTGGTAAGCCAAAAATAAACTTTTTACGACGATATCCTACGGGCATATGAAAATCTAAATTGTTCCATCGGAATATCCTCGGATGGGAATTTTTCTCGAATAAATTCCATAACATCCTCAGATGTGGTATCAGGCGTAATTCTTGAAACAAACAATTCCTTCCCCCCAGCAGCGGTCTGAACATTTCCCAGCTGTGAGCCAGAAACGCCTCGTTTGGGTACAACTGGTAGTTTCTTCCGCCCCAAAGCGGCAGTCTGAACGTCACTCGGCTGAGAGACAGAAACAGCACCTACTGAACCTGTGGGCATGGTCGGCACCAAATTGATTGACTCCGACGGCTCTGAGGATTTTATTGGAGCCTGACTTTCAGATATAGGGACTACACCGGAACTAGCTGAGTCTATTGACACAGGTGGTTCACTTACCCCTGTGTCAGCAGAAGCGGCTGCAGCTACCAGGTTAGGATTTAAGGTGGCTTCTACATTCGCATTTACTGTCGTTGAGCTAGCTTTTTTTTCGTTTGGGCGACTCGGTTAAAAGTTTTTTGTTATTAAATTGGTCGCAAACGGAATTGAACCCGTCATTAAGCTGTTTAAAAACTAGTGAAAGGTTCAATAGGCCGTCTCGAGTCTGCCCCATAAAGCTGCCCATCTCAGTTTTCAATTCCCTGCAGGACTCACATGTTTACATGAGACCAGTACGCAGTTCAATGTAGTCTTTTACTCTGCCGGTAAAACCTGCACATTTAACGTGCATCATCCCTTCGCAGAGCCAACAGAAAATAAAAGGGTCTTTAGGTGTCGCCGAAAGAGAACAATTTTTCTTAGAACAGACGAGAGCCATTATAAGAAACAAGGTAATTAAAAAGAGTAAAAAAAAATAAAAATATGAAAATGTGAAAAATACCTCGAGTAAATTTGGCACTGGGACAGAGAGGTAAACATATTTAACGTCCTCAGCAGAGCTGACGAGATCACCTTGTATAGTTCTACCATGTTTGGCAGGTTCCGAGAGAGCGAAATTACAGTTATAATAGAGCGGAAGAGAGAGAGAAAGAGAGAGAATACAAGAGCAAATTTAGAGAGTGCAAATAACACCAACAAAGCCAAGATATTAAACAAATCTAATGGAAATTGTTAAAAAAACTAAAGCCACATACCCGTTAACAGCTATTTAAAACACTTACGCGATTGTTAGGCAAAACTTTGTTAGTAAGCTAGCACAAAACACTTGCGGATAAATCACAAAAATAAATCAAAACTCAGAGCACAAAGGTAAACACAACCGTTCACAAGCGACGCTAAATCGATTTTTTTGATCTCTAATAATAATCTCTACCTATTAAAATGTCATAATTTTCAGAAAATTTATGTAAACAAAATTTTTGCTTAACTGACAGATTTTACATGGATTCAATGTAATACTTTTATTTAATTCTATTGACCCATTCATTGTGAATACTTTTAATTTTTCATCTTGTTCCTCATTATTTCCAAAATTTTGCGTCATTATATTGATAGATGACCCTGTATCTATCATAGCTCTAAGAAGTTTTCCTTTAATCATTACTCTGACATATGGGCAACACTTTCTGTATCCGAGGCAGTTTGCTGAAAATTTACGTCCATTCTATTCTGTGCACTGTCACTCTCTCTCTTTGTCTTTTAACAGGTGTATTCGGAGAATTATTGGAAGTTGATGCTTGGAAATTTAAAGGGTTTTGGGCCCTACCTTAATCTAAGTTCCTCCTACACTCTTGATAATTTCCCTGATTTTGAGGGGGAATTTGATTTCTATTTGGTAAACTTTGAGAAGTTGTTGAATTTGAATTATTAGTGTTCCTTGAATAATTACACTATGCAGCATCAAAAATGAACCTCGATGAATGCTATATTTTTGGATTCGTTACGAATTCCCAAGTTAAACTGCGTTTTCCTAAAAGTTCCCCGACGCAAGGATTCTTAGCAAAAGGACCTCAAAGTTCGAAAAATGCTGTAATTGACCAACTTTGCGGAGCTCTTAGAGGCAAATGGATGCATGGCTTGGTTCGAAGTCAAAGTTTTTTAAAAGATACACCCTTTATCTTTCAAACCCCATACATAAAATAATTTTAGGATTTTTTTTAAGGCAGAAATAAATTCCAAAAAACATAGTCAAAAAACTGAAAATCATACAGCTGCGGTCAAAATAGTAGCAGTGTTGCCGCCTTGTGTTTTTAAAAGTTTGATGTTGTAATTTTTTCTTATCCAATTAGTCTAATAGTAAAATTATAATCAATACAATATTACCAGGAAAAGATCAATTACAACAACAAACTTTTAAATACACAGGGCGGCAACACTACTACCATTTTGACCGCAGCTGTATACTTTAATGTTTTTTAACTATGTTTTCTAGAATTTGTTTCTGCCTTAAAAAAAATCTTAAAAATTTTTTAAGTATAGGGTTTAAAAGATAAAGGGTGTATCTTTTAAAAAACGTTAACATCGAATCAAACCATGCATCCATTTTCCTCTGAGAGCTCGGCAAAGTTGGCCAATTTCAGCATTTTTCGAACTTTGAGGTCCTTTTGCTAAGAATCCTTGCGTCGGGGAACTTTTTGGAAAACGCAGTTTAACTTGGGAATTCGTAACGAATCCAAAAATATAGCATCCATCGAGGTAAATTTAAAAAGCACTAAAAATGCTGCACAGTGTTATTATTGTTGTTTCTTGGATAACTATAAGAGTGGGAATTGTTCCTTTGATAATAATAATTTTGATGTGTATTTCCCGAATTCCTTCGACTATCGTTGCGCCAGGGCTTATAATTATCAAAAGGGTCTGCATCCCAGTGACCTAGAATCATTGCTGCTTCTATTTTAGTTCGTTTACGAATTTACTGATGCTTCCTTAGTATGGGGTGTCACGAACGTGCTGTATGATGTCCTCGTATGGGCTGTGATCCTTGAAAGCTTTAATTAGGGCCACTTTTGCTGTTCCCCATGTATTCGACTTTTCCTCCTCGATGACTGCTTGCGCGCAATCGACGATGGTCCTCTCAATGGCTCCATAGATGATGTGAGTTTGGCGAACATCTTGAGTAGGGTAAAGTTGCAGTAAGTACTCTACTCTGGCAATATAGCGACTTAATTCCGATGGGTTTCCGTCGAAATAAGGTAGCTCTTTGATTTGTGCGATTAGCTAAATCAGATGAAGCTCAGACAACTGCGGTAGCACTGGTGGGTTTGCCATGTTTAATTTTTTATATTTTGTTTTCAATATTGACACTTTTTAAATTTCAAGCGCGTATTGACCGAATTGGATTTTTATTTTAGTTTCTGCGTGCGAAAATTACACATAGATTCTTTAGCGGATCTCGATATTTGTCGCTTTGTATACACACGGATTTTTCGCTGATCAGGACAAACTAGTCGTATAGTAATATCCTTTAGATGATCAGTACCGATTTTTAAAAATGACTTCAAGATCCTACCGGCTGCGCCAATAAAATGTTTGCACCATAAGTTTAATATAATTTTAATTTAATTTAATTATACCCGTTACTCGTAGAGTAAAAGGGTATACTAGATTCGTGCAAAAGTATGTAACAGCTAGTAGGAAGCGTTTCCGACCCCATAAAGTATATATATTCTTGATCAGGGACACTAGCCGAGTCGATCTAGCCATGTCCGTCTGTCCGTCTGTCCGTCTGTCCGTCTGTCCGTCTGTCTGTCTGTATGAACGCTGAGATCTCGGAAACTACAAAAGCTAGAAGGTTGAGATTTCCCACACATATTCTTTGGCTTCCTACGCAGCGCAAGTTTATTTTAGCCGAGCGCCACGCCCCCTCTAACGCCCACAATCGCCCATTAACGATTTTAAAATGGGTCCTGCGCCCACATCCTTAAAGATTTCCGATAAGTATAAATGCAATTTTGTTGTGTATATTTATACCTATCGAAATGTAGAAGACATTTTTCAAATCGGACCATTCATTAAAAAGTTATACGCAATCAAAAAAAATATATCTATCTCCCTCGCACTCCCTTTAGCTGAGTTACGATTATTAGTCGGGACACCTACCCGACACAGCGTTCGCACTCCCTTTAGCTGAGTGACGGGTATTAGATAGTCGGGACACCAACCCGACTATAGCGTTCTCTCTTGTTTTAAACTGGTTACAATATTTTTATACCCGTTACTCGTAGAGTAAAAGGGTATATTAGATTCGTGCAAAAGAATGTAACAGGTAGAGGGAAGCGTTTCCGACACTATAAAGTATATATATTCTTGATCAGGGTCACTAGCCGAGTCGATCTAGCCATGTCCGTCTGACCGTCTGTCTGTCTGTATGAACGCTGAGATCTCGAAAACTACAAAAGCTAGAAGGTTGAGATTTTCCACACATATTCTTGGGCCTCCTACGCAGCGCAAGTTTATTTTAGCCGAGCGCCACGCCCCCTCTAACGGCCACAATCGCCCATTAACGATTTTAAAATGTGTCCTGCGCCCACATCTTTAAAGATTTCCGAGAAGTATAAATGCAATTTTGTTGTGTATATTTATACCTATCGAAAAGTAGAATAGTCGGGTTGATGTCCCGACTATTTAATACCCGTCATTCAGCTAAAGCGAACGCTGTACTCGGGTTGGTGTCCCGACAATAATCGTAGCTCAGCTAAAGGGAGTGCGAGGAAGATAGATATATATATAGATATTTTGATTGCGTATAACTTTTTAATGAATGGTCCGATTTGAAAAATGTCTTCTACATTTCGATAGGTATAAATATACACAACAAAATTGCATTTTTACATCTCGGAAATCTTTAAAGATGTGGGCGCAGGACACATTTTAGCTCGTTAGTGGGTGTTAGAGGGTGCGTGGCGCTCGGCTGAAATAAACATGCGCTGCGTAGGAGTCCCAAGAATATGTGTGGAAAATCTCAACCTTCTAGCTTTTGTAGTTTCCGAGACCTCAGCGTTCATACAGACAGACGGACATGGCTAGGTCGACTCGGCTAGTGACCCTGATCAAGAATATATATACTTTATGGGGTCGGAAACGCTTCCTTTACTCTACGAGTAACGGGTATAAATATAAGCAATTTTTAGGAAAATTTCGACTAGAAAATTCAGCTTAATGGGATTTCTGTAAGTCCACCGATATTTAAAAATTGAACTTTTACTTAAAAAAAAGGAGCAAAAGAAAAGATTTTAGATATAATTGATTTTTAATCGCGCATTTTAAACGTTCCATTGCGCGATCACGCTTAAAGTGCGACAGCAGGACATACATACAAACATGTACGACTTATGCAAAGTGCGACAGCAGAACATACATACATATGTGGAGGCCGTGACGTCACATTAGGCACAGCCAAATTTGAAAATATTGCGGACTTGATTAAGGAAACTGAATCTCCAAAAAATTGAAATGCAGTTATTTGCGGGTATGCCATAAAATTATGAACATCACATTTTAAAACCATTTTAACAACATTTATAAAAGTGAAATAGCAAAAGAAAGAATTTTAAAAAAAAACGAATCGAATTTTGGAGCACTTTGGGGTCGTTTATTGTTCTAATTTGTACACACATTTGTACACTCACACGCGGCTCCTTATTATTTTGGCAATTAATGTGATTTTTTTTAGATTATTATGTCAATCCGTTCTGGAAGAAATTTGCTACTGAACGTTTTTTATAGGGAGCCTTTTATAAAGTAGTTTAGATTAAATAAGAAAGGCAGGTGGAAGGGGATAACGTAATTCAAATTGTTTAAACATTTTTCATTTGTTTTAACAATATGAGGCACGTGTAAGGAGGGGCAAGAGAATCAGTTGATTTGAATATTTCGTTTTTTTTTTAATATTTTCAATCCGATTTGAATTTTAAAACACAAAAATCTGTAAGAAAATGTTTTTGATCTGATGTGGAAATATAATTGCAATATTCTTTAAGCAAAAGGAAATCAGTATTATCATTAATTTGAATTTAAGCGAATCTAACTTTTTTAGACCGCTGCAGTGCACACACACGCACATATCTAGGGATTGTGTTTATAAAAAACTAATTTTGTGCCTTATATATATTTCGTCCATGTGTGTCGCTGCACACACAGCGAATTAATGTTTTTTACAAATTCACAATTTGTCAACTCAACGTTTGAAAACTAATAAATAAATGGCTTTTCGGGCTTTTGCATTTTTAAAATAAAAGCAATTTTTATGAATATTTCGACTGGAAAATTCAGCCTAATGAGATTTCTGTAAGTCTACCGATATTTTAAAATATAACTTTTACCTACAAAAAAGAAGCAATAGTCACTGTACAATCACTATGGACGGCAGTCCATGTAGTGACGAAGCGCACCAGGAGAGTGTGCGAAGGCGACTACCGCCGCAAAATTGAAAATCTTTTATTTTAGCTTTTTTTTTATTTTTCTCAAAAACGGCTCTAACGATTTTCTTTAAAACTTTAAACTGTATAGCACTTGAGATTCCTTAAATTGGTATACAACACATTACTGTAAATAGTCACGTTCAAAAGTTATTTTTATACGAAAATAGCCACTTTTGTCAGCTCGAACAACTAACGCTCCCTGAGTATTGAATTTTGTGTGAGGGTATCCGAACTGTATTTTAGGGTCATGGAATCAGTAAATTTGCACTTAAAAGTTCTATATAGGAATCTTTTGTTCTACGACTTTTGGAAAAAGCCGCTACTTTAGCGGGAAAAATCTAAAAATAGCTAAATTTCGTTAGTTTGTAAGTTCTACACTACTAAAGGTACAGACATGTGCCATACCTCGTTTGAAAGGTATTTTGAAATACTTCAACGCCTTTTTAACTTAATTCGTTAAAATACAATTGTTTAAAAATTATGATTGACCAATTTAAATGTTTATATTAGCACCTATGAGAGCAAAAGTAAACAAACAAAAACTTCTGATATCAAATAAAAACACCTCTAAACGAGTTAAAAAACTAGTGACGATCGCACCTTCAACGTACAATAGTTCTGATATCAACTTTTGTGACGAAAAATGATTTTAGATGCGACTAAATAAGTTTGTTACCTAAAATTTATTCATTCGGCTCGCTACAACAAAAAAACTTTCGTGTAGATATTAAATATTTGCTGAAGCGGGCCGAACTAGTAAATTTTAGGTAGCGTTCTTATTTAGTCGCATCTAAAATCATTTTTCGTCACAAAAGTTGATATCAGAACTTTTGTACGTTGAAGGTGTGATCGTCACTAGTTTTTTAACTCGTTTAGAGGTGTTTTTATTTGATAGAAGAAATAGAAGCATTTGTGCTTCCCCAGATTATGGCTGATCAACCAGGGCACGAAACATATCTCTGGCATATCCAGATTTTAATACGCCAGAAAATATTTATATGCCTATCGGTGCAGAGCACTATTATTCCTTGTTACTGCCAAATCAGCAGCAACAAAAGGAGGGAGGACCCATTCTTCAGAATGTCATTTTCGGATGGACTGTAATAGGAACCATTCCAAGTCCAGAAGACAAGTCATTAAAGATTTGTGCGCCGAATCAACCGAAGAAAGACGTCAACTGGAAATAAAGCCGACTAAAAAACACTTCTCGAAAAATCTCTCGCTAGCACAAGGCGCAGGAAACTGATACCTTCCGAAAATTCTTCAGACCTGCGGCACCACTGGAAGTCGAAAATATAAATTCTTTGATGTTGGCCCAAGCGACTACGCCTGACATATGGAAAGGGGACACGCAGACAAAAAATATACTGGGTACCGATGAAAAAGTTTAAAACCTAGTAATTCTATACGCTCTAAAACTCGTACTGACGATTTCACAATAGACTTAGCAAAATTGTATACCAGTCAAGACAGCAACGTACGTCTTGTAAATAAGGAACTCCAAATCGGAGAATTCAAAAACCACCCTACAAAGAGTTGGACAACCTACAAAAAAACTATAAGGCAATCGACCACCAAATCATGCCTCATCAACTAAGTCAGGTGCAGTATCATCAAATTGCTGCCTACGCTGCCTTAGCCATATCAGTCCTGCTAATAATAGCGTACACCGTCCGGAGGGATGCATAATCATGAACTCCAAAGAAGCAACTTTACACCCCACCCACACCACGAAATTTTAGCCTCGACAAAAGCGATGGAGAACGTCAGGACTCATCGAACTACATAATATAATTATTATCGCTTTTAAAAATGTCGGACAAAGAATAATATATCATCTGTTCAACGCACATTGCGATGAAAAGCCTTTTTTTAAGCATAAACTCTAATTTTAAAAATACGGATTTCAATTTTTTTTTACACAGTATTGAGACTTTAGTGCAATTTCGGTTTTTCTTATTTTTTGATTTTGACCACGCCCACATGAACCACCCCCGACCGCGAAGATAATACGGATTTCAATTTTTTTGTACATATATTAAGACCACTGTAAAATTTCCGTTTTCATTATTTTTGGATTTTGACTACGCCTTCATGAACCAACCCCCGGCCGCGAAGGTAATTTTAAAGATACAGATTTTAATTTTTTTGTACATAATATTAAGATTTTTGTAAAATTTCGGGTTTTATTCTTTTTTGATTTTGACCACGCCCAGTCAGCTGTCCCAATCCCATATATAAATAAAATGTACGTGTTATATTTTTATTTTACCTATCATCTGCATTTAACTCGAAGTCAAATTTTTGTTCGAACTCGAAATGCGGGTTATCAATTACTGCTTCAATAGGGGGTGCCTCTAAAAGCGCATTAGAAGACTTGTAGAATTTTCTTTCGAGAGATCTGAAGCCATTATTCTTTTCTAACGCGATCCACCATTCTCGTAATTTAAATGGGGCCGACCAGTCTTGTTTGCACCATGTTCATTTTTTTCAGAAAATGATATTTCTGATGCAAGCTAGCTTGCATTTGCATTTTTGAAGCATTTAACATGCCTATTGTGTTTCTTTAGCAGCTTACTAACATAAGAAACAAAAGTTTTTAATGTCTTCTTGATGCCAATCAGCGTATTTTCAGACAATCGATTTTTATTTTTGAACCTTTTGCACAAACAGTGAACGGTATCGACAAAGCTGCGATTATTCTTCAGCCACACTTCCAGCAGTTCGCCCCTACTAATGTCGAGTTGTTCCGAATCTATTTAAATATTACGAAATGGCGCAAGTATGCGCAAAAGTTATTAACTCCATTTAATCATATACACAATAACACATATTACCACATTGGCACTTTTCGCAATCCTGCGTACACTTGTTAGTTCTACTCCACGAAACACAAATATTTATACCCGTTACTCGTAGAGTAAAAGGGTATATGGGACGTTCCATGTCAACCCGGCCACCACACTTTTTTCTTTTTGTTTGTATGTGGACAGTACCACATTGATTGCAAAGCCACTTGCTTCCAATAGTTTACCTCATACCTATTTTGTCAATGTTACCACTCTTTATTTATTTATTTAATATATAAAGCTATGAACAGCTCATTGGACTTAAAAAATATACAAGAAATTTTCAATATGATTGATTATCTGTGGATGACAGGAACGCATTGACTCTGGTTGAATTTAAGGTTCCATCATAATTTGAGTCAATCAAAGCCTATGAGCCATTGAAGTAATTTGTTCACCTCTATTCCCAACCAACTTGATGCGGTGAACAGGCTTAAAAAAATACAAGGAAAAATATGTGCCCTAAAATATTTGACAGGCATCTAGAGGCGTCTTTCACCGAACGTTCCAATTTATGCACGTTATCAGGTGAAGTGAGTCTACACCGCCTGTAAGGAGCTTGTGAAGGAAGATCACGCCAGTACATATTCGACGATACTTTAAAGTTGGCAGATTCAAAAGTCGCAGCCTGTCTCTGTAGGAAGGTAGTCGGCTTCCAGAGTCCCAGTTCAAACCACGTAAGGCAAGGAGAAACTGCTTCTGAACGGACTCAATCATGTCTTGATAGTGCTCATACTGTGGAGACCATACCCATGAGCAGTATTCCAGCGTTGGACGAACTAAGGAAACATACAGGAGCTTTGTGATATATATATCATCGAATTCCTTGGACCAGCGTTTGATGAAAGCTAATAAGGCCTTAGCTTGGAGATAGTGCTGACATGGCGATCGAAGCATATCTTATGGTCAAATAGGACTCCAAGATCTAGGACGGTTTTAATGCGTTCTAGCGCGGATTGGCCAATGGAGTATGTACGCACAGCTGGATTGGAACGAAAAAATGTCATGGATTTACAATTATCTGGATTAAGCAGTAGCTTATTGACTTGGCACCAGGATTGAAGGTTATTTAAGTTAAGCTGGAGCTGCATGTGGGAATCAGGCGATGTCATATGCATACACAACTTGACATCATCCGCATACATAAGAACTTTGGAGGCCACGATAATTTGAGGAAGATCATTAATAAATAGACCAAATATCAAAGGACCAAGATGGCTACCTTGAGGTACTCCAGAGCTTACAGATACAATTTTCGAAAGTACATTTTTAAATTGTACCTTTTGGGAACGGCCTGTAAGGTATGACTGAATCCACATCAGAAGAGTTAGTGGGTAACCAAGAAGGCGCAGCTTGTGGATAAGAAGCTCATGGCACACTGAATCAAACGCTTTGCTAAAATCAGTGAAAATGACATCAGTTTGATTGGAGGATAGGAAGCCTCTATTAATGTAGGTCGTAAATTCCAGCAGGTTAGTTGTAGTTGAACGACATTTTGTGAAACCATGTTGATTCGGAGATAATAGGGAGCGGCACTGATGCTGCAATTGATCGCATATGAGTTTTTCAAATAGCTTAGGAATAGCACCTAGTTTGGCTATCCCACGATAGTTCATAATATCAGACTTGCTGCCCTTCTTATGAAGTGGAATAATAAAGGACTCCTTCCAAACAGCCAGAAAGGTGCAGAGATGAATAGATTTTTGGAAAATCATGGTTAATGGAACAGAAAGTGGATCTGCGCAATATTTTAGTACGGAGCTAGGCACCATATCCGGACCTGGAGAATAAGACAGCTTTATCGAGGATAGGCTGCGACTGACATCACGTTCATCAATTACAGGACAATATATGGAGTCCATGTGGCTAGCTGATAGGAATAGCTGAAATCGGAATTTGGGTGATTTAAATAAGGCGAATATGTGGACTGGAAAAAGTCCGCGAACAGGTTACTGATTCCCTGGTCATTTGACGCTGATATGTTGTTCAAATGAAGAGAAGGTGAAAACATTTTGGACTTACGCTTTGAGTTAACAAAAGAGTAAAATAGCTTGGGATTACTGCAGCGTAACAGGTAGCTATTATAGCATTCGGAATTATGCAGGAAATAATTGGATTTGGCTACACTGTATTTACAAAAATTCAGATTGGAGCCCTGTTTTCGCGAACTTCTTATACAGTTTCGTCTTTAAATTTTGTAGGTGAGCCAAGTGTTTCGATGACCACGGTGGGCTGGTAGAGGTTTTTTTTAATAATGGAATTTTCAAGCGAAAGATTTTGGAGTATAGACCAGTCCACTTGGGTCAAGGAAGCCGACAGTAGCGAGTAATCGACTTTCCGGAAGCATCGAGTCCGAATCTCTTTTTCAGAAGTATTTGGGAACTGAACCACACTATTAATGTTAATTTGTAGTGTCGGATGATAGGGGTCTTCAGGACTGGATAGAGGAGTACAGCGCGTTATAGTGGTATCGCAAAAGTCAGATACAAATATCAGGTCTAGGAATCTCCCATTCTGATTGGATTCAGAATTCCCCTTTCGACACAAATCCTTACACTAATTTCATTCAAAACATTAGTATTTTGTTCAAAACATATTATTTAAATATAGAATGTCATACTGCGTTGAGCATATAATTAAATTCCCAATCCATTGCCATTAAAGAAAAAAAATTTCTTTATGAAAAAAATAGATAGGATACGAATTTGATTAAATTTACATGTTAAAAATATTAAACTCTTTTTCAATTTCGGAGAGTTTTGACTACACTGGTCGATACTACCTTATACTTGGAAACTTTCCATCACGTCAAAGTTTTGAGAAATCCGTGGTCAAAGTTCCAAATTTTCGATTTTTAGGCACTTTTTGGGACTTAATAGTAAGAAAACCCTTCGAACCTTTAACTTCAAGATTGTCCAATCACAAAAATGGGCGACCTCTACTTCTTTAGCTACATTGGATTTTACTGAAGTACTTTTTGTCACTTTTTTTCATCTATAGTAGCCTGCGTGTGTGTGTACAATGTACATAGCAGAGCAAATCATTGTTTGTTTTTGTTTTTTACAGATCCAAAGTTTGTCGATAACTCAACATTTGAAAACTAATAAATAGTTTGCTGATCAGGCTTTTGCATTTTAAAAAACAGAAGCAATTTTAAGGAAAATTTCGACTGTAAAATTCAGCTTAATGGGATTTCTGTAAGGTCTACCGATATTTTAAAATTTAACGTTTACTTAAGATTTGCGATATAATCGATTTTTTTGGCTGTGGTATTTTCATTTTCCCCTTGCGCGGTCACACTTAAATTGCGACAGCAGGACATACATATGTACATACATACATGCGCCAGCAGAACATACATACAAACATATGGGGAGGCGTGACGTCACATCAGGTTAGCCAAATTTGAAAATATTGGAGACTTGGTTAAGGATGCTGAATCTCCAAGAAATTTAAATGCAGTTATTTGCGGGTATGCCATAAGATTATGAACATCACATTTTTAAACCATTTTAACAACATTTATAACAGAGAAATGGCAAAAGAAAGAATAAAAAAAAAAAATCGAATTTTGGGGCACTTTGGGGTCGTTTTTTTTTTCTACAAAGTACCCCTTACGCGGCTCCTAACTATTTTAGTAATTACTGTGATTTTTCTAGATTTTTAGGTCAATCCGTTCTGGGTGGAATTTGCTACTGACCGTTTTTTAGGGGTAGACTTATATAATAGTTTAGATAGTTCCTTACGAGCAAACTCATGGACTACGGTGTCAACTGGCCACAATCCAGGACCTAATGCTCGAAGTAAGAAAGATTCCGGAAGAATAATTTTAAAAGAAGCAACTTTCCGCTTATACACAGAAAAAAAATTGATATGAAATTGCACTCAAGTTAACATTATTTCATATCAAATTTGGGCCGATATTAATTAATGCAACATTGATATTTCCAACATATCAAGTTGATATTTTCGAGAATTGTTGTTGTTGGGAGCATCACATGAGGCACTGTACAAAGTACATTCATATTTTGATCTCTTGGGTTCTAAATCTTAATTTGTATTAAATATTAATATTATTGAGTAAAAGAAATATAAAAAGACGCAAAGAACTTCCGACTCGACGTGGGACTGAACACACACTTCCGACTTTACGCTTACATAACATATAATCCGCACGCTTTAGTCCCCTAGGCTACCGATTAAGGCAATTCCTAAAAATTTTTGATATTTTATCATATCAGTGTCATATGATTTCATATAAATTATAAATATACTTGTTTAAAATACCTATGTCAGTATTTTTTCGAACAAATAATATGAAATAAGATCAAAATAATATTTTTTATGTTAGAATGATATGACAAATCGGCCTGAAGAACTTGTGAGATGGTTCCGAAGCCGCCCAGCTGGGGCATCCGAGGTTGCGGATAGCGAACGACCTCTACTTCCGGAGGTTAGCTGTGAATAAACTGGTGGCAGAGGTCAATCACGGAATCGTGGACGGAAGCCCCAGCAAATATTCAGCCCTGGACAGCCAGCGGGTATCTTGCATCGACGCAGTACCGACGATGCGAGTTGTTCAGCCGCATCTAAATAGTTGCTCTACACAAACCCAAAAACCCTACACACCACCTACCCCCCTCCTCTCCCAAACAACATCTCACTCCGGGCCGGACTAAGGTGTTATTCGGACCGTGCCGAGAGTCAGCCTGGCTGGGGGCCCGGGTCAAAAACTAGCCCAGTCTTGAACGGTGAGCTCAGGGACATGGCGACCCCCTGTTCTAATTACCGCCTTACCCGGGCATCGCGGATCTCTCCCCTTCTCCGCAACTCGTTGTATCTAATATGGAGACAACTAACAAAACAACACAAATTAACACAGAGACGGGAACTCTTAAAAAACCCACAGAAATGCCGAGCACTGGCTCCAACGCAAACACCAGCACGGTCCGGAAGGGACCACATCCCAAATTGGGGGTGTTGGGTGGCAGAAAGCCGGCAGCCGATACGTCCGCCTCAGGAGCAATTGCACCAAAGGCAACGGTAGGCACAGCCAAGGCGATCGGGCCACCCACTGTTGGCAAATACACCTACGCGGAAAGACGGACTGCCGCCCAGACTCTGCGCTCACATGGAAGGAGCAACATTGCCACACCTTCGCCAGAATGGCTGAAGAAGGTAGAGTGGGCAAAGTTGGTGCTTCCCAACTATGGGCAGGATAAGCCCACACAGGAAGGTGCTCAGACGAAGCGGCAACGATCCCTCGAGCTACCCGGACCGTCGGCGAAGAGATCAAAGGTCCAGCCCTCGGTCTCCTTCGCGGAGATCACCAAAGATCGAGTCCTACTCGGTCTCATCGAAAAGGGAAACCCGAAAGGATGGATCCCCAGAAATAAGTGGAAAGCACCTGTCCATCATATGCCTGCGCATGATCCGCGAAAACCCATGCACTCCGCACTGCTGCATGGACGCGGGATGGTACCAAGGCAGCGTCAAAGTGGTAGCCTGCGACAGTCAGCGGTCGGCTGACCTATACAAGCAGGCGGCAAGTAAGCTCGGTGCGGTCTACGAGGGGGCGAATATTGTCGCACTTGACTGGTGCGACGTCCCCAGTAGGCCCCGAGCCCGGATCTGGCTCCCAGCAGCCATGAAGGCCCCGGAGGACATCCTCTACATGCTGCAAGTTTGCAATCCGCACCTCCCCACGAAGGACTGGAGAGTCGTCAAGGTGGAGGAACATGAAGGGGACGTAAACCAGGCGGATTTGGTCCTAAATAAGGAGTCGGTGGCGCCAATTGAGGATGCTCGAGGCAAGCTGAACTTTGGGTTCAGTGCCGTCTACATGAAGGTGTATAAAGGCGACTCGAATGCGGCCGGAAGCCCGCATCTAAGCAGAGAGATGCGAGCTCTGAGACCAGCTATCGAGGACGTGGACCTAAGCGAGGAGGAGGCCGACGTCACTGTGGTGGAGGTTGCAGACGCAGATGTCGCAAAGACTTCTGCAAATCAATCTCCACCATAGTAAGGCAGCTTCGGCTGCGCTACAGCTTCGGCAGGCTCAGGGCGAAGCCGACTTAGTCCTGGTACAGGAACCTTGGGTGGTAGGAGGCAAGGTTGCTGGACTGGGAACAAAAGAGTATAAGCTAATGCTTGACCCCAAACAAGGTAAAATTCGAACCTGCATTTTAGCCAAAAGGCACCTAAATATATTTCTCCTTCGCAATTACAGCAACGGAGATAACACCTCAGTAAGCCTGGAGCTGCAGCACGGCTCCATTAGGCTGCTATCGGCCTACATGGCCTTTGAAAAGAAAAACCCCCTAGACGCGCTAGTCAGAGGACTGGCAAAGGAATTCGAAGAGCTCAAGACAGGTTTGGTAATAGGCTGTGACGCCAATGCCCATCACACCCAGTGGGGTTGCCCAAACAACAACGACAGAGGTGAGTCTCTTTTTGACTTTATTCTTAACTCGAACCTATTTTTATGCAATAGGGGAAATGTCCCCACCTTCATAACCAAAGCGTGCCAAACGATCATAGATCTAACGTTGGTATCAGATTCACTAGTAAGTGCAGTCAGAAACTGGTTCGTCTCCGACCAGCACTCCTTCTCAGACCATAGATTCATTGAAACAATATTGTCCCTTGATTCACCCTTGCCAGCTTCGACAACCCCAGAAGGGCTGACTGGCCTATGTACAAAGAAGTTCTGACGAATATCCTTCCCACGGAACCGCCAGAAAGCACAACAGATCCACAGGAGGTGGATACATCAGTAGACATTTTCACAAATGCTTGCAACTCGGCCTTCAAAGTTGCATGCCCAATAGGGAAACCAAGAGGGAAGAAAAAACCCCCTGGTGGACGCAACAACTATCAATCCTCAGATCCAGCTGCAGAGGCCTGTTTAACAGAGCAAAGGCAGGAAACGAGGAAACAAACTGGCAATGCTACAAGCGCGAATTAGCCTCGTACAAAAAGGCACTTAGAAGAGCGAAACGAGCCGCATGGCACACTTTCTGCTCTGACATAGAAGAAACGACTGATGCTGCAAGGCTCAGGAAAATACTCTCCAAGACAGCCGCGCCCCTAGGCTATCTACAGAAAGCGAATGGATCCTGGTCGGACTCTAGCAACGAGTCCCTAGACCTACTTCTAGACGCTCACTTCCCAGGAAGCCAACTAACTGCCCGTCCTCCAGAAAGAATTGGCGGAGAAGAGATCAATCTAGATCTCCTCATATCAGACCGCAACATTAAATGGGCCATTCAGACCTTCAAACCATACAAATCGCCGGGACCAGACGGAATAACACCGGCACACATCCAACAAGCAGGTCAGCTAGCTATAAATTGGCTTAGTAAAATCTTCCGCACCATTTTGGCGGTAGGAGAGCTACCAACAAGATGGCGGGAAACGAAAGTGGTCTTCATTCCCAAGGCAGGAAAGGCCACCCACACCACAGCAAAGGACTTCAGGCCAATAAGCCTGACATCTTTCCTGCTTAAAAGCTTCGAGAGACTGTTAGGTCTGAGAGCCACCATAAACCCGGCACATCTGTCCGAGGCACAACACGCCTACACCAAGGGTAAGTCAACCGAATCGGCGCTACATGTCGTGGTAAGCAGCATCGAGAAATCACTCAACAATAAGGAGTACACACTGATCGCATTCCTAGACATAGAGGGAGCCTTCAACAACGTACTACCTACAGCGATAACAGATTCACTCACAGAAGTAGGGGTTGAGGCTCAACTAGTGGGGCTGATCCATAAACTGTTGATAAGCAGAATGGTCACGGCCGCACTAGGGGCCTCAACTCAAACTAGACTAGTGAACAGAGGAACCCCACAAGGGGGCGTTTTATCCCCCCTTCTGTGGAATATCGCAGTGCACAGAGTGTGGTATGTTACTGCCCTCACAGGCCACTGGCTAGTCGGCACACATGCCGGCAGGCTGAAAGCCCCGAGAAATGACTTTAGTAGGAGCTGCAGGGATGAGGAAGAAGAAGAAACGGTGGACCACCTTCTCTGCTTCTGCCCAGCCCTTTGCAGACTTAGATTGAAGCACTCAGGATACCCCTTTTTTAACGATCTGACCGAAATATCGAAGATCAAGTTTAAGGACTTAAACTCCTTTGTAAAATCTTCAAGGTGGAAGACATGGACCCACAGAGGTCTAAGTGTGCCAGACAATAGTCTGGCAGCCGTTCCTACCTAACCTGGACTTCGGATCTGCCTAGATTGATGGGAACCCATCTGCTGCCACCTCAAGTCTGTCTGTCTGTCTGTCTGTCTGTCTGTCTGTCTGTCTGTCTGGCTGTCTGTCTGTCTGTCTGTCTGTCTGTCTGTCTGTCTGTCTGTCTGTCTGTCTGTCTGTCTGTCTGTCTGTCTGTCTGTCTGTCTGTCTGTCTGTCTGTCTGTCTGTCTGTCTGTCTGTCTGTCTGTCTGTCTGTCTGTCTGTCTGTCTGTCTGTCTGTCTGTCTGTCTGTCTGTCTGTCTGTCTGTCTGTCTGTCTGTCTGTCTGTCTGTCTGTCTGTCTGTCTGTCTGTCTGTCTGTCTGTCTGTCTGTCTGTCTGTCTGTCTGTCTGTCTGTCTGTCTGTCTGTCTGTCTGTCTGTCTGTCTGTCTGTCTGTCTGTCTGTCTGTCTGTCTGTCTGTCTGTCTGTCTGTCTGTCTGTCTGTCTGTCTGTCTGTCTGTCTGTCTGTCTGTCTGTCTGTCTGTCTGTCTGTCTGTCTGTCTGTCTGTCTGTCTGTCTGTCTGTCTGTCTGTCTGTCTGTCTGTCTGTCTGTCTGTCTGTCTGTCTGTCTGTCTGTCTGTCTGTCTGTCTGTCTGTCTGTCTGTCTGTCTGTCTGTCTGTCTGTCTGTCTGTCTGTCTGTCTGTCTGTCTGTCTGTCTGTCTGTCTGTCTGTCTGTCTGTCTGTCTGTCTGTCTGTCTGTCTGTCTGTCTGTCTGTCTGTCTGTCTGTCTGTCTGTCTGTCTGTCTGTCTGTCTGTCTGTCTGTCTGTCTGTCTGTCTGTCTGTCTGTCTGTCTGTCTGTCTGTCTGTCTGTCTGTCTGTCTGTCTGTCTGTCTGTCTGTCTGTCTGTCTGTCTGTCTGTCTGTCTGTCTGTCTGTCTGTCTGTCTGTCTGTCTGTCTGTCTGTCTGTCTGTCTGTCTGTCTGTCTGTCTGTCTGTCTGTCTGTCTGTCTGTCTGTCTGTCTGTCTGTCTGTCTGTCTGTCTGTCTGTCTGTCTGTCTGTCTGTCTGTCTGTCTGTCTGTCTGTCTGTCTGTCTGTCTGTCTGTCTGTCTGTCTGTCTGTCTGTCTGTCTGTCTGTCTGTCTGTCTGTCTGTCTGTCTGTCTGTCTGTCTGTCTGTCTGTCTGTCTGTCTGTCTGTCTGTCTGTCTGTCTGTCTGTCTGTCTGTCTGTCTGTCTGTCTGTCTGTCTGTCTGTCTGTCTGTCTGTCTGTCTGTCTGTCTGTCTGTCTGTCTGTCTGTCTGTCTGTCTGTCTGTCTGTCTGTCTGTCTGTCTGTCTGTCTGTCTGTCTGTCTGTCTGTCTGTCTGTCTGTCTGTCTGTCTGTCTGTCTGTCTGTCTGTCTGTCTGTCTGTCTGTCTGTCTGTCTGTCTGTCTGTCTGTCTGTCTGTCTGTCTGTCTGTCTGTCTGTCTGTCTGTCTGTCTGTCTGTCTGTCTGTCTGTCTGTCTGTCTGTCTGTCTGTCTGTCTGTCTGTCTGTCTGTCTGTCTGTCTGTCTGTCTGTCTGTCTGTCTGTCTGTCTGTCTGTCTGTCTGTCTGTCTGTCTGTCTGTCTGTCTGTCTGTCTGTCTGTCTGTCTGTCTGTCTGTCTGTCTGTCTGTCTGTCTGTCTGTCTGTCTGTCTGTCTGTCTGTCTGTCTGTCTGTCTGTCTGTCTGTCTGTCTGTCTGTTTTTAAGCTATCGCGATGAAAGTCCCGAAAGTCCCGATTCCCGAAAGTCTTCTTTCTATTGCAGGTAGTACATATGTCCCATATGTACCTGCAAGGGTATATAAGCTTCGGCTGGCCGAAGCTAGCTTCCTTTCTTGTTTTGTTTATATTTATATCTATCGAAATGTAGAAGACATTTTTCAAATCGGACAATGAATGAATGAAAAAAACAATGAAAAAAGTTATACGCAATCAAAAAAATTGTATATATCCATCTCCCTTGCACTCCCTTTAGCCGAGTAACAAGTATTAGATAGTTGGGACACCAACCAGACTATTGCGTTCTCTCTTGTTTTAAATTAACTTCGACACAAATCATGGTTCTCTAAAACAATTAAAAACAGCACAAATCAAAAGCATTTCTAGTGTAAGCCCTCTAAGCAATATTATACATACCTTGACGAAGATTATCCATAATTTAGCCGAAAAGAATGCGCGATATTTGCAAAAGAATAAATAATTAAACTTTTTTGACACTTCGTAGAAAAATTTAGGCGCAACTTAACTCAAACAGCTGACTTTAGAGACCTGGCAAAAAGCCAGGGATGGTCACAAAAATATTTCATAAATAGTTTTATGTTAGTTAAACATTTCTTTAACGGATAAAAAAAAAACAAAAATTTCACAAAATAATTTTGGACTTTATGCCAAAAAAAAGGCTTTTCATCCCAATGTGCAACGGCCGGGAGAACGTCAGGACTCATCGACCTACATAATATAATTATAATCGCATTTACAAATGTCGGACTAATAATCATATATCATAACACTTGTTGTCAATACTGCATTTCTACAGCCAGACCGTCAGTCTGTTTAACAGCAGCGAAAAAGCTGACACCACACTTCGAAATAGGGCAATAACTTCGGTAAGCGCTGCATATAGCACTTTGACTCACTGCGAGTTATAAAGAAAAGCTGTAATTAAATTTTCCTTTTCTACATATTTTGTCAACGTAAAAACTTTGAAACTATAAATACCGTTAAGTTTGTTCAATAAAATCAGTTACTGTTTGTTACTCATCTACCATCGCAATCAACAAAAGCTGTTGCTGTGTCTTCAGATCCTCATCTTGCGCACCATTGCTCGATGTCGACCTAGTTACAAGTGCAGGGTGCGATAACTAACCAGTAGGCAGTTTATGTGCTGCAGTGGCGGATCTAGGATTTTGTTGTGGGGGGTGATATCAGAATAATTTTTTTGTTGCATACTTTTTGAATACCAATATTTCTTTCATTTTTAACCCGAGTGGGGGGTGATATATCACCCATATCAGCCCCCGTGGATCCGCGCATGATGTGCTGTATACTACCCAAACCCCTGATACACATGTCCTGTGACCAGGCGAAGTAACGACAGTCATACTAAAGATCCTTTATTGCAGCACGACGCATGATAGTCGTTCACTTGGCAAGAAAAGTAAAATGATCTAAAAAATAGTACGCTTTTTCGTTTTTAAACATCTTTGCATGACTGGGAGATATTAAACGAAGATATCGGAATTTTGATATTTATAATTTTTAACTATTTTTCTAATGAGAGTTTATAATTTAGTACCTCCCAGATGGATATTAAAACCAAAAGATCAAGATGCTGTCATGGGTGATTCTGTAATGATTTCATGTGCCGCTGACGGATTTCCCCTGCCAACACTACAATGGAAGAAATTGATGGGTAGGTATTGTTTCACTAAAACATTAACGGAGTAATTCAAGATTTACATTTAATGCAGGTGATTCCGGTGAATATAGAGATATTGGCTATGAAAATACTTACGGAAACTTAAAAGCTGTAATTAGGGCATATTTAAACGGTACCCTAATTATATCTAAGGTGGATCGAAAGCATGCGGGTAGCTTTTTGTGTCAGGCCAGCAATGGTATTGGTCCTGGCCTTAGTTCTCTAATAAAATTAACTGTTCATGGTAAGTAAAAAAGATCAACTGGCAAATTAATATCTAACAAAACTTTTTTTATCAATTCAGTCGGCCCATCTATAAGAGTTTCTAAGGAACTGTTTACTACTCGACGAGGGGAAGGTGTCACAATCCAGTGCGTCGCCACAGGAGATCCACCCTTAGAAATATATTGGATAGCAAAAACTTATAAAATAGATCCCTCAGTTGATACTCACTATCGCATTAAAAACTCACCACATGATCAAGGAGTTTTATCTGAACTTATTATTTTACAGACTGAAACATCTGACAATGGAGAATATTTATGCATTGCCCACAACGACTACGGCAATGATAACGGTATCGTTCAGATACAAGTTCAAGAACCACCAAGCTTTCCTGTTAACTTGCGCATTATGGATTTGACCAGTCGATCAGTAACTTTAGCATGGTCACGAAATGATAAGGACTCTCTTCAATTCGCATTTAACGAGCAAGACGAGAAAATATTAAAATATATATTGCAATATAAAAAGGCAGAAGGTAAGACTAATTATATCAAAGTAAAGTACTTAAATACGAGTTTTTTCATCCTGTTATGTATATTTATAGATTCGCAAATTTAACTTTGTTGTAAATACATGCTTTTATTTATAAGACTTTCCCCAAACCGTGAATGACAGTGTCTGTAAAAGTTTGAGCCCTTGACATCACAGAGCTTTGGGTTTAGGTTATCATTCAGCTCATGTCTGTTTTCCCAATGTGCCACGTCCACACTAACGCCCACAATCGCTTAAAACGCCTTGTTCTTATTGAATGCTAGTCGTACGCGAGATTTGTCAAAGTAAATTTAGCTAAAACTTCAACAGTTCCTTTTGCCTATGGTGTCTGCTGTACAGAGAGAGACCGATAATCCAGGATGCAGTATAAGTCAACAAAAGGGTTTAAATCGCGGTTATGGCCGTCAAAACAAAAAACAATTTCAAGAAAGAATGGTAGGAAAGAGGTCTGTAGGTTGGTACGGTCTGTAAATTGGAACTCCCAACTTAGAACTTTTCCACTACATTTTTTTTCTTTTTTCAATCCGATCTATATATTCTTGATAAGCATAGCGTCTGTCCGTCCGTTGATACGCAAACTAGTCTCTTAGTTTTGAAGCTGTCAGGATGAAACTTTCCCAAAAGTCTTCATTCTGTTGTTTATATTGTTCCTTTGACAGCTTTATGATAGTTAATACTATTGTATATAAAACGGAACCAGCCGGCTCGAACAACTACTTCGAATTATATTTAAAAACTAGCTTTACCCGGAGCGACTTCGTTCGCTTTAAATTAGTTTGGAGTACTGTTGTCAGGACTTTCTTATCTAAATTAATATAAAATTCAACCCCTAAAATACGGTCAGTAGCAAATTCCACCCAGAACGGATTGACCTAAAAATCTAAAAAAAATCAAATTAATTCGGAAATAATTAAGCGCAGAGTGTGACGTAGAGATTTAAACAAAAAACGACCCCAAAGTGCCCCAAAAATCGTTTTTTTTTTTTTTAATTCTTTCTTTTGCCATTTCTCTGTTATAAATGTTGTTAAAATGGTTTAAAAATATGATGTTCATAATCTTATGGCATACCCGCAAATAACTGCATTTAAATTTCTTGGAGATTCAGCATCCTTAACCAAGTTCCCAATATTTTCAAATTTGGCTAACATAATGTGACGTCACGCGTCCCCATATGTTTGTATGTATGTTCTGCTGGCGCATGTATGTATGTGCATATGTATGTCCTGCTGTCGCAATTTAAGTGTGACCGCGCAAGGGGAAAATGAAAATACCACAGCCAAAAAAAATCGATTATATCGCAAATCTTAAGTAAACGTTAAATTTTAATATATCGGAAGACCTTACAGAAATCCCATTAAGCTGAATTTTTCAGTCGAAATTTTCCTTAAAATTGCTTTTGTTTTTTAAAATGCAAAAGCCCGATAAGCAAACTATTTATTAGTTTTCAAATGTTGAGTTATCGACAAACTTTGGATTTGTATAAAACAAAAACAAAAAATGATTTGCTCTGCTATGAGTCAAAATCTGCCAAGTGGGCCACCCCTGTTCCGAAGGTCCGATTTTCATCGATCTTTTTTACTTTTCCGGTTTACAACGAAAATATAAGAACTTTATTTGAACGGTTTTGCGAAATTTTGAGTTTTACCGGAGTTATAGGGGTCAAAACATGGCATTTTTGTCACTTTTTCGAAAAAGTTGCACTCAGTCATTAATTCATAACTTCGGAACGGTTAGAGATATCTTTATGATGTTTTCACTAATCGCTCAAGAATTATTATGGCTTTCCATAAAAAAATGTAAAAAAAAATTAAAAATTTTTTTTCTTAAAAATAAATCAACATTTTTTTTTAGTTTTTATTTTTTTCAGTGTTCTTCACCAGCTATAGAATTTAAAACCATTTGAAAATGAAGTTTGATTCATTACGAAAAAGATCAAAAAAAAAAAAAGAGTGGCCCGGCCAAAGGTTTTTCGCAATATCGATTTGAAGACGGGCGCACAGCGGTTTCCCATACAAAAACGGCTTGCTCGTGAAAACTGGCTGGTCAACACATGCCGTAGCGAGCGTAGCGTCAGCTGTCAATGGGGGACTTTTTGCCGTTTTGTATGGGAAACCGCTGTGCGCCCTTCTTCAAATCGATATTGCGAAAAACCTTTGGCCGGGCCACTCTTTTTTTTTTTTTGATCTTTTTCGTAATGAATCAAACTTCATTTTCAAATGGTTTTAAACTCTATAGCTGGTGAAGAACACTGAAAAAAATAAAAACTACAAAAAAATGTTGACTTATTTTTAAGAAAAAAAATTTTTAATTTTTTTTTACATTTTTTTATGGAAAGCCATAATAATTCTTGAGCGATTAGTGAAAACATCATTAAGATATCTCTAACCGTTCGGAAGTTATGAAAAAATGACTGAGAGCAACTTTTTCGAAAAAGTGTCAAAAATGCCATGTTTTGACCCCTATAACTCCGGTAAAACTCAAAATTTCGCAAAACCGTTCAAATGAAGTTCTTATATTTTCGTTGTGAACCGGAAAAGTAAAAAAGTTCGATGAAAATCGGACCTTCGGAACAGGGGTGGCCCACTTGGCAGATTTTGACTCTATGTACACACACACGCACAAAATAAATATATTCAAAAAATGCGCATTTTACACACACAGCCATTAGATACATATAGTGACATATCCATAGTTCCACATAACTTTATGCACATGTCCATACGCCCACACACTTACACACACATACACCATCCCAGAATTCACCCTTCAGATAACCTTAGTTCGCCACCAGCTAATATCTAATTGCAAATGCACCCAGGCTTTAGACTAAACATCCAGAACGAATCAAATTACGTTATCAGTTCGTTCCCACACTTTCGGACCCTCAATGGAAAATTACCATGAGAAAGAATCCCCAAAAGATTTAGACTAAACAATCGGATTGAGTCGCCGGTGCATTATCAATCAACAATCCAAAGGGCAATTTTAAAACTCACTCAATTAAAGCTAACTCCACTCATAGAAAGCTCTAAAGCTCAGAACCGAGGTATGATCATCAAAGAAGTTTAAGTTAAGAAGTGAGTTCAGTTTGAGACTTGTCTAAAGACAGTCGGTGTTCTTCCAAATAAAAAAATATTGTAACCAGTTTAAAATTAAATTAAATAAAGTTTTTTTTTTTTATATTAAACTTATGGTGCAAACATTTTATTGGCGCAGTCGGTAGGATCTTGAAGTCATTTTAAAAGTCATCGGTACTGATCAACTAAAGGATATTACTATACGACTAGTTTGTCCTGATCAGCGAAAAATCCGTGAATATACAAAACGACAAATATCGAGATCCGCTAAAGAATCTATGTGTAATTTTCGCACGCAGAAACTAAAATAAAAATCCAATTCGGTTAATACGCGCTTGAAATTTAAAAAGTGTCAATATTGAAAACAAAATATAAAAAATTAAACATGGCAAATCCACCAGTGCTACCGCAGTTGTCTGAGCTGCATCTGAATCAGCTTATCGGACAAATCAAAGAGCTACCTTATTTCGACGGCAACCCATCGGAATTAAGTCGCTATATTGCCAGAGTAGAGTACTTACTGCAACTTTACCCTACTCAAGATGTTCGCCAAAACCACATCATCTATGGAGCCATTGAGAGGACCATCGTCGATTCCGCGCAAGCAGTCATCGAGGAAGAAAAATCGAATACATGGGGAACAGCAAAAGTGGCCCTAATTAAAGCTTTCAAGGACCACAGGCCATACGAGGACATCATACAGCACGTTCGTGACACCCCATACCAAGGAAGCATCAGTAAGTTCGTAAACGAACTAAAATCCCGATCATCAAACGTACACAATAAGTTAGAATTAGAATCAGATCCAACAGACAAACTAATTTACACAAGTTCTTTGAAGAAAACAATTAGGGATTGTATCGAAAGAAAACTTCCTGATAGATTGTATACTTCCTTGTCCAAAAAAGATATAACAACAGTTGCCAATCTAAAAGAAGCAGCAATGATTCTAGGTCACTGGGACGCAGACCCTTTTGATAATTATAAACCCAGGCGCAACGATAGTCGAAGGAATTCGGGAAATACACATCAAAATTATTATTATCAAAGGAACAATTCCCACTCCTATAGTTATTCAAGAAATAATAATAATACTTCAAATTCAACAACTTCTCAAAGTTCAACAAATAGAAATCAAATTTCCCCCCAAAATCAGGGAAATTATCAAGAGTGTAGGAGGAACTTAGATCAAGGTAGGGCCCAAAACCCCTTAAATTTCCAAGCATCAACTTCCAATAATTCTCCGAATACACCTGTTAAAAGACAAAGAGAGAGTGACAGTGCACAGAATAGAATGGACGTAAATTTTCAGCAAACTGCCTCGGATACAGAAAGTGTTGCCCATATGTCAGAGTAATGATTAAAGGAAAACTTCTTAGAGCTATGATAGATACAGGGTCATCTATCAATATAATGACGCAGAATTTTGAAAATAATGAGGAACAAGATGAAAAATTAAAAGTATTCACAATAAATGGGTCAATGGAACTAAATAAAAGTATTACATTGGATCCATGTAAAATCTGTCCAGTTAAACAAAAATTTTATTTACATAAATTTTCTGAAAATTATGACATTTTAATAGGTAGAGATTATTTGAAAGAAGGTAAAGCAAAAATAAATTACGAAGAAGAAACAGTGAAGTTAGGAGATACATTACTTTATATAAAATATGGTGAGAACGATGTAGGAAAGGACAAGACCGCAGTAAAATGCCTTAGTCCACCATCGGTTAAAAATGAGATTGAAGAGGATAAGACCGCATTAAAATGCCTTAATCCTCCCTTATTAAAGGACCAATCATTTAATTTTGCCATTAATAATGAATTAAAAGAATGCAATGAATACAGATTAGAACATTTGAATGAGGAAGAAAAAGAAAATTTAAAGAAGGTTTTATTTAAATACAATGACATACAGTACAAGGAAGGTGAGAATTTGACTTTTACAAGTACTATTAAACATTCAATACAAACAAAACATGAAGACCCAGTATATAGGAAGCCATATAAATACCCTCAAACCTTTGATGAAGAAGTTAACAAACAAATAAATGAAATGATTGAACAGGGAATAATTCGTAAATCAAAATCTCCCTATTGTTCACCCATTTGGATAGTTCCAAAAAAGAGCGATGCATCAGGCAAAATGAAGTTTAGATTAGTAGTGGATTACAGAAATTTAAATGAGATCACTATCAATGATAAATTTGCGATACCCAGAATGGATGAAATATTAGACAAATTGGGAAGATGTCAATATTTCACTACCATTGATTTAGCTAAAGGATTCCATCAAATTCAAATGGAACCAGAATCAATAGCTAAAACAGCATTCTCAACAAAACACGGTCATTACGAATACACACGAATGCCATTTGGTCTTAAAAACGCCCCCGCCACTTTCCAAAGATGTATGAACAATTTATTAGAAGATTTAATCTATACAGATTGTTTGGTATATCTAGATGATATTATAATTTTTTCCACTTCATTGGAAGAACACATTTTATCATTGAAAAAGGTATTTCAAAAATTACGTGATGCAAATTTAAAATTACAACTAGACAAATGTGAATTCATGAAAAAGGTATTAAACCAAATCCACAAAAGATAAGTGCCATTATAAATTTTCCAATACCAAAATCTCCAAAAGAAATTAAATCATTTCTAGGATTGTGTGGATTTTATCGAAAATTCATACCAGACTTTGCACATATCGTAAAGCCAATGACAGTGAAATTAAAGAAAGGCGCCACCATCAACACTAAAGACAAACCTTACATAGAAGCATTTGAAAAAATGAAAGTTTTAATTACTTCAGACCCAATTTTAATTTATCCTGACTTTAATAAACCATTTTCTCTAACAACGGACGCAAGTAATATTGCTATAGGAGCAGTACTGTCACAAAATCACAAACCAATCTGTTATGCTAGCAGAACTCTTAACGAGCACGAAATAAATTACGCGACTATTGAAAAGGAACTTTTAGCAATCGTATGGGCTACCAAATATTTTAGATCATATTTATTCGGTAGGTCATTTGAAATATAAGGCGACCATAAACCCTTAGTTTGGCTAAATAATATAAAAGAACCAAATATGAAACTACAACGGTGGAAAATAAAATTAAACGAATTTGATTATCAGATTAAATATTTGCCAGGTAAAGAAAATTATGTTGCCGACGCTTTATCCAGGACCAAAATAGAAGAAAATATGTTTACAGATGATATTAAGGAAAATGTATTGGAAGAGACAGCCAGTAGTGTAAACGCAACAGCACACAGTGCGCAAGAAGATAACCAGAATTATATTTCTATAACCGAGAGACCATTTAATTATTTTTCCCGACAAATTGAAGTAATTAAAGGAGATGAAGATAAAACAGAAGTAACGCATTATTTCCACAAATTAAAAATTCAAATTATTTATAAAGAAATGACGGAAACTTTAGCAAAAGAGATAATTAAAGAATACCTATGTACCAAGAAAAGCGCAATATATTTCCATAACGATTCAGATTTTCTTATATTCCAAAAAGCTTATGTGGAAATTATAAATGCAAGTCATTTGACGAAATTAGTAAGATGTACGGCAAGACTCGAAGACATACTGACATACGCAGACTTTAAAGAAAAAATATTGAAACGACACAAAGACCTCTTACATCCAGGAATCGAAAAAACTACTAAATGGTTTAGAGAAAAATATTACTTCCCTGATTATCAAAAATTAATTCAGAATATAATAAATGAATGTGAAATTTGCAACATTGCTAAAACGGAACATAGAAATACCAAATTGACATTCGAACTTACACCAGAAATTCAAAATATAAGAGAGAAATTTGTCATGGATTTTTATATGGTGGGTAACCAACAATTTTTATCATGTATCGACGTTTATTCAAAATTTGCTACTTTAGTAGAAGTCACAAGTAGGGATTGGTTAGAAGCTAAAAGAGCTATCATGAAAGTATTTAACGAAATGGGAAAACCACAAGAAATCAAAGCAGATAAGGATTCAGCATTTATGTGTGTAGCTTTACACAATTGGTTAAACTCAGAAGGAGTACAAATTCAAGTAACAACAAGTAAAAACGGTATATCGGACGTAGAAAGATTTCATAAAATGGTAAATGAGAAGCTGAGAATCATAGGAAGTGAACCGGATATTGAAAACAGGTATACCAAATTTGAATTAATCCTGTATATTTATAATCATAAAACAAAACATAATGCTACAAATCAAATACCAGCCAACATATTTATGTATGCAGGAACCCCTGATTACGATACACAAGAAAAGAAAATAAATAGAATTGAAAAGCTTAATGAAAAACGTCATGATTACGAAATAGACACAAAATATAGACAAGCACCTTTAGTAAAGTCCAAAACTACAAATCCATTTAAGAAGACAGGAACCTTGAGAAAAATTGACGAAAAACACTTTGAGGAAACAAATAGGGGAAGAAAGATTATTCATTATAAATCGAAATTTAAAAAGAAAAAGAAAATTAATAAAAGTAAATACGATGATAATTCCAGGCAAGCAGAAGAAAATGAACGGACCCAACAACAACAACTTAATGAAAACAATGACCTTCTCCATAATACTAACAACTTTAATTCAACTAACAATCGGGCAGAGCATTGAAATAAATCCCATTAAGGCTCAAAATGGATATCTTGTATTTAAAACAGGATCAATAGATATCCCGATTAATTATGAATATCATTATCTAAGTGTAAACATAACAAAAACTGAACAAACTTTTGAAAGTCTTTTGAAAGAAGCTGATGAATTTAATGACGTAATACAAATCCGATATCTAGTAGAAAAACTTAAAAGAGAAATTAACGGAATTACATTAGCAAAACGCAGTAAGAGAGGTTTATTCAATATTGTAGGATCAGTATATAAATACCTATTCGGAACATTAAACCAAGATGATAAAGATGAGATGGAAGAAAAAATTAATAATTTAGTAGATACTAGTGTTCGGAACACAGATTTAAATATGATTATCGATGTCATAAATAATGGAATTGAAGTAATTAATAAATTAAAGGCAGACGGAGAAAGGGAACAACAAGCCAGCGTTTCAATATTTAATTTACAACACTTTACAGAATACGTAGAAGATATCGAATTAGGGATGCAACTGACAAGATTAGGTTTATTCAACCCAAAATTATTAAAACATGATTATTTAAAAAACGTGAACCCTGAGAAATTGTTGAAAATCAAAACTTCCACTTGGCTTAAAACAGACACAAATGAAATTTTGATCATTTCCCATATTCCTTCAGAGGTAGTTAAATCGCCCGTTTTTGAAATTATTCCTTATCCCGATGAAAACAATAATATTTAAACAGAAAATATATTCGACAAATATTTCTTCTACGAAGATAAAGTATTTAACAAAGAAACAGGAAAAATTGTATTTGACGAATGTATAAATGGAATAATTAAACAAGAAAATACTGAATGCAAGTATACCAAAACATATAAAAATTTCCAAATTAATTATGTTGAACCAAATATTTTATTGACATGGAATATTCCTAAAACATTATTAAATCAAAATTGCATTAATAAAGAAATTTCTGTAGTTGGAAGTAACCTCGTTAAAATCCTTAATTGTTCAGTACAATTAGATGAATTCACTCTTTCAAATACAATGTTAGATTACACACAGAGCGTTTACGTAAATAACAATGTGACAAAATTAGAACCATTATCTTATATTCAAACGAAGGAAATAATAGAATCACACACAAAATATTATAATGTATTCCAAATAATCACTTTAACAACTTTTGTAATCATTATTATAAGCATTTTATTGTACTTATTGTATAAATTTAAGAGCATACCAAGAAAACTTATTGTAAAATATGTAAAACCAAAGGAAGATACACAAAAGAGTACAGAAATTGTAAATGATCTACCAAGGCAAATTAACATAGAAGAAAATGTAATGTTATACCCAACACTATCCACCTGAGGACAGGCCAAATTCAAAGAATGGGGGAGTGACATATCCATAGTTCCACATAACTTTATGCACATGTCCATACGCCCACACACTTACACACACATACACCATCCCAGAATTCACCCTTCAGATAACCTTAGTTCGCCACCAGCTAATATCTAATTGCAAATGCACCCAGGCTTTAGACTAAACATCCAGAACGAATCAAATTACGTTATCAGTTCGTTCCCACACTTTCGGACCCTCAATGGAAAATTACCATGAGAAAGAATCCCCAAAAGATTTAGACTAAACAATCGGATTGAGTCGCCGGTGCATTATCAATCAACAATCCAAAGGGCAATTTTAAAACTCACTCAATTAAAGCTAACTCCACTCATAGAAAGCTCTAAAGCTCAGAACCGAGGTATGATCATCAAAGAAGTTTAAGTTAAGAAGTGAGTTCAGTTTGAGACTTGTCTAAAGACAGTCGGTGTTCTTCCAAATAAAAAAATATTGTAACCAGTTTAAAATTAAATTAAATAAAGTTTTTTTTTTTTATATTAAACTTATGGTGCAAACATTTTATTATATGTATATGCGTGTGTACGTTTGTGTGTGTGCATTGCAGCTGACTAAGGAATTGAGATTCGATCAAATTCAAATTCAAGACAATACTGATATCCTTTTGCTTAAAGAATATTTTATTTACATAAGACATTTTGTAACCGATTTTTGTGAACTAAAATTCAAATCGCATTGATAATATTAAAAGAACATTAAATATTCAAACCAATTGATTCTCTTGCTCTTTATTACACGTGCTCATATTGTTTAAACAAATTCAAATGTTTAAACAATTTGATTCACGGCTTCCCCGCCCACCTGCCTTCCCTATTATTAATATAGTTCTAATCAAGGTGCAAAATTAATGTGAAAACAAAAATACTGAAACAAAATATCAATGGTAAAATGCAGTAATTTGAAATTGCCTTTTTTAATGTCTTTCCTTAAATTAGTCAAATACATAAAGCAAAACATTGCTCCGCATATTTGTTTCCCTTATAATAGTTGTCTACTGTGGATACCTTCCAAAAACCCCCCGGTAGCCAATTCGCCAATAGTATTTGGTTTGTACTTACCCAAGTGCATAAAATTAGCTTTGCTACATTCTTAGGTAACTAATTAATTATCAAGAATTAACATCTTTACAAAGAGTAAAAATACCTCTTTAAAAAACAAAAAATAGAAATAGAAAATAGAAATAGAAAATGTAGAACGAGGTAGCAAGGCCAATATCAACAGGATTTGTTTTAAGGGATCGATGAAATAAAATTAAGCCTTAAATTATCCTATCTCTGGCATTCATTTTTTTAAAATAACAATTGTAGACATTAATTTTTTTTTTAACTGTCGAAGTATAAACATCCCATCACATTTTGAAGCGGTTGTTACATTTCAAGGCGAACTTAAATTAAAAATATTCCCTCAAATTTTTTAAATCTTAGTCAACATTATTATATTGGTTGTTGGAGAGCTATGTAAAACTTTTAGCAATTTTTTTAAGAATACAAGTTTTTTTCCAGAGTTAAACGCTAATCGATTTGGAATTGAATTACAAATTTAACGCGGCGTGATAAGCCATATTTTGGCAGTTTTTGGCTTTGCTTTCGATTAAGTACTGCTTTGAAATTCATATTTTTGCACTCTTAATCCATACAAAAAAACGCATAAATTTATCTGAGTAAGAGCGAGACAGCAATAGTCAAAACTCTCTGAAATTAAAAAAGAGTTTAATTTTTTTAACATGTAAATTTAATCAAATTCGTAACCTATCTATTTTTTTCTTAAAGAAATTTTTTTTCAAATAATGTTTCTAGGCTTTAATGGCAATGGATTGGGAATTTAATTACATGCTCAACGCAGTATGACATTCTATATTTAAATAATATGTTTTGGACAAAATACTAATGTTTTGAATGAAATTAGTGTAAGGATTTGTGTCGAAAAAGGAATCTGTTTGTTTCTGTTTTGTCCATCTGTTAACTTATGCAAACAATCCATAATAATTTTAAAAAGATTTAAAAAAAAACACATGTTTTTTTAAGTAGTATTCAAAGGACAAAATATTTTTGTTTTTACGGATATCAAGGGAAAAAGTTCTGATAAAATCTTTTCTCGGTTTATAGAATACAAATTAGGAATTTTTTAAATTTAAAATAAGTACCAAAGATAAAGCAATGCTTAATTTTCAAATTTAATTTCCGCAGGCGAAGCTGCGGGCTACAGACTCTGCTAGTTTCTTATAAGCTTGTTTTTTTAAAACCTTCGAGAAATTAATAAGCCTTTTTAAGAAATATATAAAAACTTGCATAAAAAAATCATAAAATTCTTATTGCTTGCGTAAGTTATTATCTGCACAGGAAAGAAAAAAAGAAATTAATTTTTCGACACAAATCCATATAAACATATTGTTTAAATATAGAATGTCATACTGGGTTGAGCATGTTTTTGCAATTCTAAATCGATTTGCGTGTAAATCTAAAAAATAAACTTGTTTTCTGAAAAAAAAATACACTAAAACATTGCTTAAACAACCAATAAGATAATTTTGGTTAAGATTTATAAAATTAGAGAGAATATTTTTTACAGGTAACAAAAAGGTAAATAAAAACCAAATACTCTTGGCGAATTAGTTAACGGGGGTTTTAATAGGTATCCACAGTTGACAACTCTTAAAGGGAAACCAATATTTATGCCAAGCAATGTTTTGCTTTATGTATTTGACTAATTTAAAAAACGGAATTAAGAAAATCAATTCCATATTACTGCATTTTACCATTGATATTTTGCTTTAGTATTTTTGTTTCCATTAATTTTTTTACCTTAATTAGAAATATATTAATAATAAGGAAGGCAGTTGCGTAGCTCTGGGTTTCACTATTCGTCGAATAAGAAATTCTTAGATAGTGAAAAATTGCGATGAGGAATAGAACTTAAATGGTTCGCGATATATAGGGGAGAGGGCTGTAGGTTGGTACACCTTTTGTTTTTAATCTGCCATTTCGACATTCACTTATGAAACTTTACGCATTTGGTGCTGATCGAAAGGTTAGTTTATTAGCTTAATAAAAAACAAAAAAAAAATATTTTTTTCCTTAGGGGGAATTGAAAAATTATTTTATTTGTAAAGTTTTAAAAACGACATTTTGAAAAAGAAGTCTGTAAGTTGGGGCACTTTTAAAAGTCAATAATACTTACACAAAAAGTACTCCTAACTATAAGGAACTAATTATGTTAATTTAATCAATTTAAGTTCGTCCTAAATTATTTCCCATCCATTTTTTAAGAACTTAGACCAAATAACAATTAAAATCAAAAGGCTCTTTGAACATTCACTTTTCCCCTAATATCAAATAAATGTACTAGGCAGAAAGCGACCTCTGTTGGCCTAAGGCCTTTTTCTATGAAAAACGGGAGTCTCAACTTACACGCTCAAAGTGTCCCTTACGCAAAATGGGATGTTTTGGGAAAAAATTAATAGCTTTTTTTCTGACTGTCACATTAAGCTGATTTTTTTTTAATTTGTTAACAGTTAATATACTAATGTTTTAAATCTCTTACTAAGTTAATTTAAGGACATTATTAATTTTAAATGGAATTTTGAAAAAAGTATGGTATGGTACACGACTCTCACAGCTTTAATCTGGCTAGAGCCTGGCTTATAATGTTTTCCCCAAAAGTTTTGTCACTAAAAAAGATTACAAAAAAAAATAAAAACAATTTTTTTAGTGGATAAGTTTTGAGAAAATTGAGTGTCTCAACTTACAGACCGTCCCAACCTACAGACCTCTCCCCTTTGGAAAAGACTTTTATTTTATTTTTTGAAAAATAAAAGTCTTCCAACGATTATAATTTCGTTGTAAAACCGATTCAAGGATTTATGACCGTCACAAAAAACGTACAACTCCCGTTATTTTCTTCACCGCTGCACTATGGGGAAAAAGTCCACTTTTACTGGCATTTAGTCATTTTTTAAAAGTGTTCCAATTGGAAAAAAATAATTAGAAAGTACTAACAAAACATCAAACTGTTATGCTTTATACTTAAAATGTTAATATTTAACAGTGCACTGTTAAAATAAAAGCTGCAAAGTCAGCTGCTGCATACGAAGGCAAGAACGCTGGGTTTGCACATTTTTGACCGTGATCTTTGTAATTAATTTATTTATTCAAAATACAATAAGTAAATAAAACAATTCAAGAACATGGTTATCACAGGTTTGAACTATGTGCTAAATATAATAATTTGCTCAAATGGTGCGTGTTTATACTAACATTTTGTCATTTAAAAAATGCATATTAATCTGGAAAATAATTTGCAACTTTAGACAAATTTTGAAGAATAGTTTTAGATTATTTTAATGTGTGACCAAGTCTATGTTGTAGTCTTGTCAATACTGAATCCATAGGTGTTAGTCGCATTCTGCACTTTTCCGCACTATTGGAGCAATTTGCATTTTTCTCTCACTTTTTTCATCTTTGATTTGTATGCAGCACGAATAGTACAATATTTGGAAAAACACTGTGCTATTATCTTTGTTATTAAATATTATTTACTTTAAATGATTTTACATCATCATTTGACTATACTATACTATACTGTACTAAAACAAGAAAGGAAGCTACCATCGGCCAGCCGAAGCTTATATACCCTTGTAGATAAAGCAAACACCTATAGTTTAATGCTCACTCGGTGCAGTTCCAGGAATTCCAGATTCAGCGTGCCTATTATTAAAATTTTGTTTTTAAGTTATCAAAAATCAAATCGCCTACTTCCCACAAAGTTACAATGATACTTCTTGTATTTGTTTGAATATTCCTATGGGAGCCTTAAAATATAGTGGTCCGATCCGGCTCGCTCCGACATATGTACTACCTGCAATAGAAGATGACCGTCTGTCTGTTTCTACGCAAACTAGTCTCTCAGTTTTTGAGCTATCGGGACAAAACTTTCGCAAAAGTCTTCTTTCTATTGCAGGTAGTATATATGTCGGAGCCGACCGGATCGGACAACTATATCTTATAGCTCCCATAGGAACAATCGGAAAAAAAAACTTTAAAAAATTCTAGCTTCGGTGTTTTTTGAAATATTACCTTCTACTTTTGGGGATGTTATTATACCCTTGCAGAGGGTATTATGATTTCAGTCAGAAGTTTGCAACGCAGTGAAGGAGACGTTTCCGACCCCATAAAGTATATATATTTTTGATCAGCATCACAAGACGAGTCGATCTAGCCATGTCCGTCTGTCCGTCTGTCCGTCTGTCCGTCTGTCCGTCTGACCGTCTGTCCGTCTGTCCGTCTGTCCGTCTTTCTGTTTCTACGCAAACTAGTCTCTCAGTTTTTGAGCTATCGGGATAAAACTTTCCCAAATGTCTTCTTTCTATTGCAGGTAGTATATATGTCGGAGTCGACCGGATCGGACAACTATATCTTATAGCTCCCATAGGAACAATCGGAAAAAAAAAACTTTAAAAAATTCTAGCTTCGGTGTTTTTTGAAATATTACCTTCTACTTTTGGGGATGTTATTTTTTAATTATTTCTGAATTTCGAATTAATTATTTAAAAAATCGGACTACTATATCATATAGCTGCCATAGGAACGATCGGAAAATTAATGGAAAAGTAATAGGAAATAAATTCTAGCTTCTTTGGTTTTTATTGTACTATCTTCTACTCTAGGATATGACTCTTTTTAAATATTTCCGAATTTCAATTTTAATTTAATCAAAATCGGACGACTATATCATATAGCTGCCATAGGAACGATCGGAAAATTAATGGAAAAGTAATAGGAAATAAATTCTAGCTTCTTTGGTTTTTATTGTATTATCTTCTACTCTAGGATATGACTCTTTTTAAATATTTCCAAATTTTAATTTTAATTTGATCAAAATCGGACGACTATATCATATAGCTGCCATAGGAACGAGCGGAAAATTAATGAGAAATATTAGAAAATTGAACATTTTTGCGATTTGTTAATTAATAGGAATGATCTGCAAGGGTATATAAGCTTCGGCTGGCCGAAGCTAGCTTCCTTTCTTGTTTTTTAAATATTTCTGAATTTCGAATTAATTATTTAAAAAATCGGACTACTTTATCATATAGCTGCCATAGGAACGATCGGAAAATTAATGGAAAAGTAATAGGAAATAAATTCAAGCTTCTTTGGTTTTTATTGTATTATCTTCTACTCTAGGTAATGACTCTTTTTAAATATTTCCGAATTTCAATTTTAATTTAATCAAAATCGGACGACTATATCATATGGCTGCCATAGGAACGATCGGAAAATTAATGGAAAAGTAATAGGAAATAAATTCTAGCTTCTTTGGTTTTTATTGTATTATCTTCTACTCTAGGATATGACTCTTTTTAAATATTTCCGAATTTCAATTTTAATTTGATCAAAATCGGACGACTATATCATATAGCTGCCATAGGAACGATCGGAAAATTAATGAGAAATATTAGAAAATTGAACATTTTTGCGATTTGTTAATTAATAGGAATAATCTGCAAGGGTATATAAGCTTCGGCTGGCCGAAGCTAGCTTCCTTTCTTGTTTTTATCAAATTTGTTCTTTTTTTAAAAACTAAAAAATAAAAATTTGTGTTGTGCATATTCTAAAAATAAAGATTTTTTTTTTATAGTCGCGACCATGCCCATTTTTTCAAAAAGAAATCCTTTAAATATTATAAACCAAACTCCAAAAACAAAACTTTTATATGTAACGTCGTTTTAAAGTAATAATTAATGCCAGTAAAAGTGGACTTTTACCTTATAGTGCGCTCAGGGACTGCAAATAAGTGTTATGAGTTTAAAAAAATTGATAGCCAAAATAGCGTCCAAAAAATAAGGGAAAAAAACCACTTACTTAGTATGGTTCGGCAAATGTGAAAACGTGATAAACCTTTTTTTTCAATTTTTATTTTATAAATTAAAAATAAGTCTTATTTTTCTATTTTTTAATTAAAAATTGAAAATAAGTCTTATTCTTCAATTTTTATTATAAAAATTAAAAATAAGTCTTATTTTCCAATTTTTATAATAAAAATTGAAAATAAGTCTTATTCTCCAATTTTTATTATATAAATTAAAAATAAGTCTTATTCTCCAATTTTTACTATATAAATTGAAAATAAGTCTTATTCTCCAATTTTTATTATAAAAATTGAAAATAAAAATTGAATGCAAATATCTTTTAAACCAATGGAGTCTGGGCCAAAATCTAAAAACAGGATTGATCTTCGAGTCAATACCTTTCATATGAGCTATGACATGACTATGTCCAAGGATATTTTAAGGACTTATAGCGCTTTTTAATGTTTTATATATGTAACTTCTATGTTCGGTGGAAGTACATGACGTCAAAAAAACCATTTAGTACCAGAAAATCCAAATGATAAGAATAAATGTCCCAGTCGAATTGCACCTGTCCATCTGTCTGATTTTGCATAAAGTAATTAAAAAATGAAAGTCGCGAATTTTCCAATTATTTATAAGTATATTTAGTTAAGTTAAGTTATGTATAATCCACACAAATAAATTACATAACTTTACTTCAGATACCTAAATATGTATTCTATGTCGATTCTTTAGAAACCGCGAATTCTTAGGAACAAGAGGATATAATGTGCATAAAGTTAGCAATGCAACTTTTGAAAATGCAAATTTTTTTCTATCGACAATTTGCCGTTATTTATCCGTAAATTATTCGTGAAAGAAAAAAATTTGCCGCTCAACTATTTTTAAAATTATGAGATGTTCTGCTAAGTTGATATCAACTTAGCAGAACACCCCCACTAAAGTTCAAAATTTCCAAAATCTTTTTTAATGGGAATTTGCCGTTATTTTGCCGTAAATTATTCGTGAAAGAAAAAATTTAGTTGCTCTTGTTTAAACATTTTTTTTTTTTAAAACATAGTTGTTCTGCTAAGTTGATATCAACTTAGCAGAACACCCCCACTAAAGTTTAAAATTTCCAAAATCTTTTCTAATGGAAATTTGCCGTTATTTATCCGTAAATGATTCGCGAAAGAAAAAAATTTAGTTGCTCTTGTTTTAACATTTTTATACCCGTTACTCGTAGAGTAAAAGGGTATACTAGATTCGTGCAAAAGTATGTAACAGCTAGAAGGAAGCGTTTCCGACCCCATAAAGTATATATATTCTTGATCAGGGTCACTAGCCGAGTCGATCTAGCCATGTCCGTCTGTCCGTCTGTCCGTCTGTCCGTCTGTCTGTCTGTCCGTCTGTATGAACGCTGAGATCTCAGAAACTACAAAAGCTAGAAGGTTGAGATTTCCCACACATATTCTTTGGCTTCCTACGCAGCGCAAGTTTATTTTAGCCGAGCGCCACGCCCCCTCTAACGCCTACAATCGCCCAACGATTTTAAAATGGGTCCTGCGCCCACATCTTTAAAGATTTCCGACAAGTATAAATGCAATTTTGTTGTGTATATTTATACCTATCGAAATGTAGAAGACATTTTTTAAATCGGACCATTCATTAAAAAGTTATACGCAATCAAAAATTATATATCTATCTCCCTCGCACTCCCTTTAGCTGAGTTACGATTATTAGCTGGGACACCAACCCGCGTTCGCACTTCTTTTAGCTGAGTGACGGGTATTAGATAGTCGGGACAACAACCCGACTATAGCGTTCTCTCTTGTTTTTTTTAACACATAGTTGTTCTGCTAAGTTGCATTTTCAAAAGTTGCATTGCTAACTTTATGCACATGAGGATATATTTTTGTGTATCTTACATAACTTTACTTTAGATACCTAAATATGTATTCTATGTCGATTCTTTAGAAACCGCGAATTCTTAGGAACAAGAGGATTTATTTGTGTGGATTATACATAACTTAACTTAACTAAATATACTTATAAATAATTGGAAAATTCGCGACTTTTATTTTTTAATTACTTTATGCAAAATCAGACAGATGGACAGGTGCATTTCGACTGGGATATTTATTCTTATCATTTGGATTTTCTGGTACTAAATGGTTTTTTTTGACGTCATGTACTTTCATCGAACATAGAAGTTACATATATAAAACATTAAAAGGCGCTATAAGTCCTTAAAATATCCTTGGACATAGTCATGTCATAGCTCATATGAAAGGTATTGACTCGAAGATCAATCCTGTTTTTAGATTTTGGCCCATACTCCATTGGTTTAAAAGATATTTGCATTCAATTTTTATTTTCAATTTTTATAATAAAAATTGGAGAATAAGACTTATTTTCAATTTATATAATAAAAATTGGAGAATAAGACTTATTTTAAATTTATATAATAAAAATTGGAGTATAAGACTTATTTTCAATTTTTATTATAAAAATTGGAAAATAAGACTTATTTTCAATTTATATAATAAAAATTTAAGAATAAGACTTATTTTTAATTTTTATTATAAAAATTGAAAATAAAACTTATTTTCCAATTTTTTCTATAAAAATCAACAAATAATTATTATTTTCTAATTTTTATTTTAAAAATCATAATAATTACGATCCCTGAGTGCGCTGACGAGCGTTCTCTTTGCCCACTTCGTTCCTCTCTTCGCTCTGAGCGCGGTTGCACATGGTGCCATGGTGGAACTATACAAGGTGATCTCGCCGCGAGAGCTGCCCTCTTTTGAGGACGTTATTTGTGCCTGTCTCTATCTAGCTTTCTCATTCTATCGCTTAAGAGAGACAGAGAGGTAAACATATTTAACGTCCTCAGCAGAGCTGACGAGACCACCTTGTATAGTTTCACCATGCATGGTGCTAGCTCAGCTCTTTTGAGAACGTTAAATATGTTTACCTGTCTGTCTCTCTTAAGCGATAGAATCAGATAAATACATAGAGACTGGCACAAATGACGTTTTAAAAGAAAGCAGTCCTTGCGTTGAGACCACCTTACACATTTCTAGTGTACGTTGTACGTGTTAGATTCTTTGCTTGTGTAAGTGTATAAGCAAACGAAATTATAAATCTAAAGTAAATCTAAGCTTGCTTGTGTGAGTCTTTTTTTAAGCCGAAATAATTTCTGTGACATCAATAAAGGGGGGGTATGGTTAATTCGGCCAAAAAAGGCCTATTTCATGAATTTTTTCACACGATACGGTTAATGTTAGATACATTATTTTATTATTATATCAAACACTTAAACTAAATTTTCATTGAAAAAAATTTAAAAATGAGCTGTCTGCGGCCAATCTCCGTAGCCGCCTCCAAAAAAAAGGCTTTGCGGTGAACAGCATAACTCGTTACTGGATCATCAGAAAAAAACAAAAAAAAATGTCCATTAGTTAAGATGTTAAGGTAATCAGATCGATTTTTTTTTTTTTTTTTTTTTTTTTTTAATTTTTGGATTTTTGGTAATACTTTGAAGTCAAAAACGTGATTTTGGCCTAAACGAGGACGGAAGCTAACTTCGGCAAGCCGAAGTTTTAATACCCTTGCGGATTTCACGAATGAAAACTTGACTAGAATAGCAACATGAATTAATAAACAACAAAATATGCTATAATTGAAAAAAATAAAATTGTTTACCCTATTGTTCCTATGGGAGCTATATGATATAGACGTCCGATCGGCACGCGCTTTTACCCTGACCAAGGTATGTATAAAATAATACGATTTGAAAAGTTTTATGGGAATAGCTTATATTATGCGCGAAATATCTTGAAAAACTTCCAATTTTGACCGATTTTACCCTATGTTCCTATGGGAGCTATAAGATATAGACGTCCGATCAGCACGCGCTTTTACCTTGATCAAGGTATGCGTAAAAGAATAAGATTCATGTCAAAAGCTCTTACACTGAGCGAAATATCTTCATTTTGTGAAAGCTAAATCCGATTGTTCCTATGGGAGCTATAGGATATAGACGTCCGATCGGGTCGGTTTTCAAACTTGATCTGCGTACACATGTTTTAGGACGACTGTGAAAGTTTTAAGTCGCTAGCTTTTTAACTGAGCTCGCCAACGGTATTGAAACAGACATACAGACGGACGGACGGACAGACGGACATGGCTATATCGACTCCCCTTTTGATCCTGATCAAGAATATATATACTTTATGGGGTCGGAAACGTCTCCTTCACTGCGTTACAAACTTTTGACCAAAATTATAATACCCTCTGCAAGGGTATACAAATTTTATATATCCATCTCCCTCGCACTTTCTTTAGCCGAGTGAACACAGACCCGACTATATCGGTTTCTCTTGTTCAAAAATAGTTTTACGTTAGTTGAACACATCTTAAACACATCTTATTTGCGAAACGTAAATTTTTTCCATATTTTCCAACTTTGATGGAAAATAAAAAAAAATTATTTCATATTATATTTTTTATACTTCCGTAAAACGATATTTGGACTTTCTTCTTGATATTAGGAAAGTTGTAGCTGCGTCCGCGTGCGTCCGCGGTTTTAAGAGCCAATAAAGTTAAAAAAGTCATGGTCCCAGAAATTGCATATGGCGCAACCTTGTGAAAGATTTGTCCAAAACATTGTGTTAAAGTCCTGAAAATTTGATATTATGTTCAACAGCTCGATATAAGAAACTTTAGTTCTACAACTTTTGGAAAAAACCCGCTAGTTTAGCGGCTATAAATAGCTAAAATACGGAAGGCCGTAACTTCTAACTTATAAAATAAAAAATAAAAGTTATTTTTAAGCGATATTATATAAAATGATAATAATAATTATTTTGAAACTTTTATAATAAAAATGTTAAATAACCGTTAAAAATTATTTTTCTAATAAAACTTATAACTGTTACGGTTTCTGGTTCAAATTGTTACCAATGTAAAAATAACTACAAATATACTTTCTTAATTGATTTTAAAGTAAATAATGCGTACTGGTGATACTAAAATGTTAGAGAGTTGCCATGTCTTTTAATAAAAAAAAGGTGACTCCTCTGGTTTTTCACAATCCTGGTCCTGGTCCTGGTCCTAGTCAGGAGACTTTGATTTTTTTTTTCTTTTTGAAAAACAGCTGCATTGTTTTTTCCGGGACGGAGTAAAACCGATTCATGGATTTATGACCGTCACAAAAAACGTACAACTCCCGTTATTTTCTTCACCGCTACACTATGGGGTAAAACTCCACTTTTACTGGCATTTAGTCATTTTTTAAAAGGGTTCCAATTGGAAAAAAAAATAATTAGAAAGTACTAACAAAACATCAAACTGTTATGCCTTATACTTAAAATGTTAATATTTAACAGTGCACTGTTAAAATAACAGCTGCAAAGTCAGCTGCTACATACGAAGGCAAGAACGCTGGGTTTGCACATTTTTGACCGTGATCTTTGTAATTTATTTATTTATTCAAAATACAATAAGTAAATAAAACAATACAAGAACATGGTTATTACAGGTTTGAACTATGTGCTAAATATAATAATTTGCTCAAATGGTGCGTGTTTATACTAACATTTTGTCATTTAAGAAATGCATATTAATCTGGAAAATAATTTGCAACTTTAGACAAATTTTGAAGAATAGTTTTAGATTATTTTAATGTGTGACCAAGTCTATGTTGTAGTCTTGTCAATACTGAATCCATAGGTGTTAGTCGCATTCTGCACTTTTCCGCACTATTGGAGCAATTTGCATTTTTCTCTCACTTTTTTCATCTTTGATTTATATGCAGCAGCGAATAGTACAATATTTGGAAAAACACTGTGCTATTATCTTTGTTATTAAATATTATTTACTTTAAATGATTTTACATCATCATTTGACTATACTATTGATGAAGATTGTGTTCCAAATGTTGTGGCAAACAAACGCAGAATCAAGTTGAAATTAAAGTTTTATTTGTAAGCGTCCATTCGCTGGAGAAATTCACAAAAAAGTCAGTGTTACCAGACATAAGCAAAACTAGAGATGGGATTATAATATACAGAGTCACATTGCGATATTTCGGTATTTTAACACCCTTCCTCAATGTGTATCTGTTTACATATTTAATTGGGATCATACAAATTCATAAGCTTAACAAAATGACAATGCTTTTGTTTCTGTAAGTTCTTCGTGAAGATATCAGCAATCATATCCGCAGTTGCAACATACTTCAGCTCGACTTCTCCTTTTTGTACGATTTCCCTGATGAAATGATGACGGATATCGATGTGTTTTGAGCGTGCATGAAAAACAGGGTTCTTTGCTAAGGCTTGTGCACTTAGATTATCTCCGTACAGGACAATTGCAGAATCCGCCTCACCGCATCCAATTTCGATCACCAGTCGCCTTAAGTGAAGAGCCTCCTTTGTTGCGGAAGTCAATGCCATATACTCGGATTCTGTGCTACTTAAAGCGACGCAGTCTTGCCTCTGAGATTTCCACGATATGGGTCCACCTGCTAACATGAATACGAACCCAGTGTACGATCGACGAGATCCGACATCTCCGCCCCAATCCGCATCTGCATACCCTCGTAGTGCCTGTCCACAGCGCCGGTAGTTCAGGTTGTAATCTATCGTAGCTCCTAGATACCTCAATAGATGTTTGACTGCTGCAACATGCTCGTTATGGGGTTCCTTGTTCCGTTGAGCCAGTTTCACTACAGAATGATATATATCGGGCCTTGATGTTAGGGCTAGCCACATCAATTCTCCTATGACTGATTGGTACTGTACTGGATCTTCCAGCACGCAATTCGATTTGCAGCAAGACATCTGAAAACCAGGATCCAACGGAGTTGCCACAGGTCGACAGTTAAGCATGTTGTGTCTCTCAAGCATGTCCTTAATGTAGAGCTGCTGATTCATTTGTATAGCTCCAATTTCGCCTTCGCGCTTTATCTGCATTCCTAGGAACATTTCCAGTTGACCCTTATCTACGCACTCGAACTTTATAGCAATCTTTGTCTTGATGTCAATTATGTCCTCTTTTTTCTGGCAAGCAAGAAGCAAATCATCAACGTAGATAAGTACCATGCAAAGTCTGCCGTCTACATCCATCTTGTACAAACATGGCTCGTTCTGACAAGGGGTAAATCCTATATCGCATAGGGCTTCATTTAACTTTCCATGCCACTCCCTTCCTGCTTGCTTTAAGCCATATATTGCCTTGTTCAATCGTAAGACTTGATGTGGTGATACCTCGTCAATGTATCCCTCAGGCTGTTTCATATAGACAACATCGTTTAGCTCGCTATTCAGGTAGGCCGTGCACACGTCCATTTGGTGCAAGTGAAGATTCAGCTCTGCAGCCAAGGCCAGGACCAAACGAATTGTCTCGTATCGACAAACAGGCGAGTACGTTTCCTCATAGTTGACTCCATATCTTTGCGAACAACCCTTGGCTACTAAGCGGGATTTATAGCGCTGCACGTTTCCACTGCTGTCCCTCTTGATGGTATACACCCACTTACAGCCAATTGCTTGCTGTCCCTTGGGTAAATCGGTCAGGATCCAAGTACCATTTTTTACCAGTGAAGTGTATTCCTTTTCCATGGATTCTTTCCAGTAAGCAGCCTGCTTGCCAACTGTCGCTTCTTTGTATGTGCCAGGAAGCAAAAACTCTTGTGTAGCCACAAAGTTCAGTACGTTATATTGCTTTCTCGGACGCCCGGGCTTGCCAGTTCGCACCAGCTTCGGTCTGCCAGGACCGATTCGCACGTCTTCCATCTGATGTTCGTCTGCCTCACAATTCTCATCGTCGTTCTGGAACTCTGTCGGCATGTCCTCCGGCTCGGATTCAGCCTCCTCTGCGCTTTGGAATTCTTCGCTTAAAATTTCTTCCTTTTCGAAGTGATCTGGCTGCATTTTGACTGTTTTAAGCAAGGATGTGGTTCCGGTAGAATGGGATGCCTCGTCAGTATCCAAAGGAAAATTTGTAGTCGTACTCTCTTCGAATAAAACATCACGTTTTTCGATGACTTCGCGTGCCTCCTTATCATACAGCCTGTACGCCTTTGAAACCAGCGAGTATCCTACCAGCTTATATTCCTTTCCTTTTGCTTGGAATTTGCTGTGCCGTGTTTTATCTAAGGCGACCGCTATAGAGCCAAATGTTCGCATTCCTAAAACACTTGGTTTCTTCCCGTACCATGCTTCATAAGGTGTTTTGCCAATCAAAGCGGATGTTGGCGACCTGTTCCTTATGTAGCAAGCAGTTTGGATAGCTTCTGCCCACAAAAACTCTCCTAGATCGGCGTGTACCAGCATGCTTCTTGCCATCTCGACAAGGGTACGGTTGGCACGTTCTGCCACCCCATTTTGTTGGGGCGTGTATGGCACAGTAAGCTGACGTAAGATTCCATGTTCCTTCAAGTATTCATCAAAACGCTTGTTCACAAACTCGCCGCCATTATCGCTTCTCAGGGACTTCATCCTTTTTCCAGTTTGCCGCTCTGCCATATTTTTGAATTCCACGAATTTGCTGAAAACTTCATCTTTGGACTTGAGGAAATACGTAAACATTCGCCTGGACATGTCATCAACAAACAACAAGAAATATGCAGAACCACCAAGGGAACGTTTTTGGAAAGGCCCACATACATCTGTATGCACAAGTTCTAAAAGACACTTGGCTCTGTTTTCCGAAGGCGTTGGGAATGGCTGTGAGTGGATCTTACATTTCATGCACGTCAAACATGAATTCGCTTCTAAGAAATTTACATTTTCCAATCCTGATACCATTCCTTGTTTCGAAAGATTCATCAGGCTGGCGTAATTCAAATGGCCATACCTATTATGCCAAACACTGGCATCGATTTGCCTGGCTCCGCAGCAAAGATTCCGTTCAGGCTCAAACATAAAAAGCCTATTCTTCTTGAATGCCGTCAAAATGTTCTCGCCATCCTGACTTACAGTTGCTTTTCCTTGATCGAACATCACTGTACATCCTCGTTCGATGGCTCTCGTGACTGAAATGAAATTTCCTTTCATCCCTGGTACATGCAGAACATTCTCCAGCTTTAGCTTGCAGAATCCCGTCTGGAGTATGACGCTCCCTTGGCCGACTGCCTTTATGATGCTGTTGTCCGCCAGAATTACATCCTCGGCATGAGAAATGTAGTCTGTGAACATACTCTGCACGCAACACATATGTGCGGTTGCACCTGAATCCATACACCATCTGGAAGGTTCCAGGTCATTTGCTTCCGCCGCCGCCAGAACCGTGAATGACTTAGTGATGTTCTGCTTCTCCGTTTTTTCCTTATTCTTGACTTTACATTCCCTCTTGTAATGACCATACTGGCCGCAATTGTAGCACTGTACCTTTGCCTTCTTCTTTTGCAAAGCAGCAGCCGGAGTCTGCTCCACCTTGGCCTGGAATGCCAGTTGCTCGTTTCGGGAAGGTCCTGGTTCGCTTGCCCTGCGTTCTCCTTCTTCTAGCAATTTGATCTTTAGTCGCTCCAGGGTGGGCAGCTTATCTCGAGTTTCCATGGCGATGACAAAGTTCTCATAATCTTTGGGTAGACTGGAGAGCAAGATTATCACAGCGAGCTCGTCCCCTAGGTCTATGTCCACCTCCGACAGCTTGTCTACAGTTGAACAAAATGTGTTGACATACTCGCACATACCGTCCTCACCTGTCATTCGCAAGCCGAGCAACTTTTTGTACAGCGACACCTTTCTGGCAGGTCCGCTTGGCTCATGCACATCCTTCAGCAATGTCCAAGCATCCGTTGCTGTTGTGCAGTTCTTCAAATAGCCTAACTGCGTAGGTCGCACGCTCAAAGTGATCATGGCCAAGGCCTTCTCATTAAGTGCATCCCAGTTATGAGGCTCCTCATCTGGTCTCGTTTCGTTTACGACCTTCCATGCCTCCGCATGCACCAGCACGCTTCGCATTTGGATGGACCAGGTATCATAATTCCCGGTATCCAACTTTTCTATTTGATAAAACGAACTCATTTTCTCCACGTGCTTTCTGGAAAAATTCCTGCACTCCTGTGCCTTTCAACTCCTGTCTGTCAACCACACACTAATCTTATCCGCCCGCACTCGCGTGATCTGGGCCCATAACCTGATGAAGATTGTGTTCCAAATGTTGTGGCAAACAAACGCAGAATCAAGTTGAAATTAAAGTTTTATTTGTAAGCGTCCATTCGCTGGAGAAATTCACAAAAAAGTCAGTGTTACCAGACATAAGCAAAACTAGAGATGGGATTATAATATACAGAGTCACATTGCGATATTTCGGTATTTTAACAACTATACTATACTATACTATTATATAAAATATACTATATATTATACTATTATAATTAATTATCAAGAATTAACATCTGTACAAAGAGTAAACATACCTCGGTTTAAATTGTTAAAAAATTGCATCTTTAAAAAACAAAAAATAGAAATAGAAAATAGAAATAGAAAATGTAGAACGAAGTAGCAAGGTCAATATCAACAGGATTTTTTTTAAGGGACCGATGAAATAAAATTAAGCCTAAAATTATCCTATCTTTGGCATTAATTTTTTTAAAATAAGAATTGTAGACATAAATTTTTTTTTTAATTGTCGAAGGATAAACATCCCATCACATTTTGAAGCGGTTGTTACATTTCAAGGCGAACTTAAATTAAAAATATTCCCTCAAATTTTTTAAATCTTAGTCAACATTATTATATTGGTTGTTGGAGAGCTATGTAAAACTTTTAGCAATTTTTTTTAAGAATACAAGTTTTTTTCCAGAGTTAAACGCTAATCGATTTGGAATTGAATTACAAATTTAACGCGGCGTGATAATCCATATTTTGGCAGTTTTTTGCTTTGCTTTCGATAAAGTACTGCTTTGAAATTTATATTTTTGCACTCTTAATTCATACAAAACAAGAAAGGAAGCTAGCTTCGGCCAGCCGAAGCTTATATACCCTTGCAGATCATTCCTATTAATTAACAAATCGCAAAAATGTTCAATTTTCTAATATTTCTCATTAATTTTCCGATCGTTCCTATGGCAGCTATATGATATAGTCGTCCGATTTTGATCAAATTAAAATTGAAATTCGGAAATATTTAAAAAGAGTCATTACCTAGAGTAGAAGATAATACAATAAAAACCAAAAAAGCTAGAATTTATTTCCTATTACTTTTCCATTAATTTTTCGATCGTTCCTATGGCAGCTATATGATATAGTCGTCCGATTTTGATTAAATTAAAATTGAAATTCGGAAATATTTAAAAAGAGTCATTACCTAGAGTAGAAGATAATACAATAAAAACCAAAGAAGCTTGAATTTATTTCCTATTACTTTTCCATTAATTTTCCGATCGTTCCTATGGCAGCTATATGATAAAGTAGTCCGATTTTTTAAATAATTAATTCGAAATTCAGAAATATTTAAAAAATACCATCCCCAAAAGTAGGTAATATTTCAAAAAACACCGAAGCTAGAATTTTTTAAAGTTTTTTTTTTCCGATTGTTCCTATGGGAGCTATAAGATATAGTTGTCCGATCCGGTCGGCTCCGACATATATACTACCTGCAATAGAAAGAAGACTTTTGCGAAAGTTTTGTCCCGATAGCTCAAAAACTGAGAGACTAAATTGCGTAGAAACAGACAGACGGACAGACGGACGGACAGACGGACATGGCTAGATCGACTCGTCTTGTGATGCTGATCAAGAATATATATACTTTATGGGGTCGGAAACGTCTCCTTCACTGCGTTGCAAACTTCTGACTGAAATCATAATACCCTCTGCAAGGGTATAAAAACGCATAAATTTATCTGGGTAAGAGCGAGACAGCAAAAGTCAAAACTCTCTGAAATTAAAAAAGAGTTTAATTTTTTTAACATGTAAATTTAATCAAATTCGTAACCTATCTATTTTTTTCTTAAAGAAATTTTTTTTCAAATAATGTTTCTAGGCTTTAATGGCAATGGATTGGGAATTTAATTACATGCTCAACGCAGTATGACATTCTATATTTAAATAATATGTTTTGGACAAAATACTAATGTTTTGAATGAAATTAGTGTAAGGATTTGTGTCGAAAAAGGAATCTGTTTGTTTCTGTTTTGTCCATCTGTTAACTTATGCAAACAATCCATAATAATTTTAAAAAGATTTAAAAAAAAACACATGTTTTTTAAGTAGTATTCAAAGGACAAAATATTTTTGTTTTTACGGATATCAAGGGAAAAAGTTCTGATAAAATCTTTTCTCGGTTTATAGAATACAAATTAGGAATTTTTTAAATTTAAAATAAGTACCAAAGATAAAGCAATGCTTAATTTTCAATTTTAATTTCCGCAGGCGAAGCTGCGGGCTACGGACTCTGCTAGTTTCTTATAAGCTTGTTTTTTTTAAAACCTTCGAGAAATATATAAGCCTTTTTAAGAAATATATAAAAACTTGCATAAAAAAATCATAAAATTCTTATTGCTTGCGTAAGTTATTATCTACACAGGAAAGAAAAAAAGAAATTAATTTTTCGACACAAATCCTTACATTAATTTTCTTCATAACATTAGTACTTTGTCCGAAACATATTGTTTAAATATAGAATTTCATACTGGGTTGAGCATGTTTTTGCAATTCTAAATCGATTTGCGTGTAAATCTAAAAAATAAACTTGTTTTCTGAAAAAAAAATACACTAAAACATTGCTTAAAAAACCAATAAGATAATTTTGGTTAAGATTTATAAAATTAGAGAGAATATTTTTTACAGGTAACAAAAAGGTAAATAAAAACCAAATACTCTTGGCGAATTAGTTAACGGGGGTTTTAATAGGTATCCACAGTTGACAACTCTTAAAGGGAAACCAATATTTATGCCAAGCAATGTTTTGCTTTATGTATTTGACTAATTTAAAAAACGGCATTAAGAAAATCAATTCCATATTACTGCATTTTACCATTGATATTTTGCTTTAGTATTTTATTTTCCATTAATTTTTTTACCTTAATTAGAATTATATTAATAACTAGCTATACCCGGAGCGACTTCGTTCGCTCAAAATTAATTTGCAGTTAGGAAATTAGGTTGTCAGGACTTTCTTATATCTTATTTGCGCGTTTGTTGAAAACCTTTGTGTTTACGCAGAAGAATCTTCCAGAGAGAGAATCCGAAGGCTACTGGTAGAGCTACATATATAATAAATGAATGCGATCTAAGTAAAAGTCGTGAACTTCTATATTTTTTATCAGTTACAATGTTATCAATGAAATTTTAATTTGCGCACAAATGTACACTTGCTTGTAAATTGGAATTTGTTATTTTTAAATTTATTGTTATACCCGTTACTCGTAGAGTAAAAGGGTATATTAGATTCGTGCAAAAGTATGTAACAGGTAGAAGGAAGCGTTTCCGACCCTATAAACTATATATATTCTTGATCAGGATCACTAGCCGAGTCGATCTAGCCATGTCCGTCTGTCCGTCTGTCCGTCTGTCTGTCCGTCTGTCTGTCTGTATGAACGCTGAGATCTCGGAAACTATAAAAGCTAGAAGATTGACATTTTGCAGGCAGATTCTAGGAGTTCCTACGCAGCGCAAGTTTGTTTTAAAAGGGTGCCACGCCCCTCTAACGCCCACAAACGCTTATATAGGATTTTAAAAATCTCAATATTTCGGAAAAGTAAAAATGCAGTTCTATTGTGTTTATGAATACCTATCGAAATGTAGAAGAAATTTTTTAAATCGGACCATTCGTTAAAAAGTTACGGCGGATCAAAGTCCCTTTAGCTGAGTAACGGGTATCTGATAGTTCTCTCTTGTTTTGAATGAAACGAAAACATTTGTACACACACGAAAAGATTGACATCCCATACAAAAGTAGCGAAGTAACTTATTATTTTCCGATTCCACATTTGATTGATAATTATTAATTTTAAACTCTTCCACTTTTGCATTGGCTGAAAGGAAATGAATAATTTTAAATGTATTTAAGCACATTATGTACTTTCAAGTAGAAACATAAACACACATTGTGTGTATGTATTGCATTGTACAAATCAAAACATTTCTTAATATGCATACATATGTACATACGTATTTGATGAAAAGTTAGAATCTTAAGATTAATAATTAACTTGGAAACATTTGGCTTTGTTTACAGATTTAGTAGTAATTTTTTATCTTCTTCCATGGTGGAAATTAAATAAGGCTCTTACTTCTGCTACAAAATGAAAAATATTTTTTGAAAAATAAAACCTAGACATTTGATCTACAGGACTGACTATTGATCGAAAATCATATTGATCGGAACAAATTTTAACTTAAATTGCCCTTTTCCCCTCCCCCTTCCCCACAGCACTACCCCACCCCATCGACAGTTTTCTTGGCTGCTGCTCTCTCGGCCGTCGCTCTCTTAGCATCCGCTCTCTGGGTTTCGCTCTCTCGGCGGGCTCCCACAAAATGCAACGCAATAACTTAGGAAATCTAAATAAATTCGGTAAAAATACTTTAAAAAAATTTTAAAAACTTAAAAAATTAAACTTAAGCATTTGGGCCATAGAATAACCATTTACCAAAAAATCATCTCGATCGGAGCAGCGGTTTAAATTTTTTAAATCGAAAAGTGTAACGTCGGAACGAAAGAAGTTTCCTAGAACCCAAAAGTTTTCTAGAAAACGTACTCAGAATCGAGATTGGAATCGCGGGTGGGATCCTTTAGTACCGTAGCTCTTTCGGTGTGGGGTGGGTGTTAAATTGATCCTTCTTCGACTCTCATCACACAATAAAATTAAGGATCCCTTCTAATCAATCAATAGAACGAATGTTCCGATAAGAGAACGAACAGGAAAATAGCGGACGATAAACTACAATGTATAGGAACTAATACTTTTAATGCGCAACAATCACTAAGATGCGTGATCTATGGTGGTATTCGATCCACGCTGTCAATACCCATCCCTACCTATGGTCTCTCAATTTAATGTCGCTTGGAGGCCCCCTAAAAACAGCTATTGCGATATGTTAAGTCCCCATGTCAACCGGAATTTCTTAAAACTTTAGCAGATCATTTTGTTTGTATATTTAAATTTTATTCAAAAGGCAGCATCTAGGTAGTTCTTCATTTATGCAATTCAATTTAATTAAGCGAGGGACAAATATCTATAATTATTTATAAGCGAAACCAAAACTGACTTTTAGAATTCGTATGTTTCTGTTGTCTTAATTTAGTTAATAAGTGTGGAGGTATTTAGGGCTCATTGTAAATTAGATATAGCATATAATATTTGTTTGTTGTAATTTTATGTTGACTTCATATTTGGCAGATTTCAATTCATTGGCAAGCGCAAATCAACTAAAGTATCAGGATTACGTAACTTAACGGTATAATTGAACAGCTATGAATAACTGCATCGCAAAAACATTAAACAACTATCCCATTCATGGGAATACTGTCCCTTTCTTCATTCAGCAGTATCGTTGAGTTACGTAATCGTGCTACAGTAAATGTAATCTTATTTTTGTAGTACTGTTTAACTTACATCAATTCCATCCGCGCTGAAAGGCCTTCCGTTGCTGATGATGAGATGATGTCGTGGTGTGCAATTCAATGTTTTAATTTGTTGGTTTTTTAGTTACTTATTTTATGTTTTAATAGTTATTTTTGTTTTGTTTGGCCAGTTTTAACCAGCTTATCTTAACCTGTTGATTTTCATTTGCTGTCTGAACTGTTCTATTTTTTTTTTTTGATTTTGCATGCGTAGTTATATTCGGGTTTTGTTTTGGTTTTCAATTTCGGGGTTTGTATTAGGCTACTGAGCGGTACTTCCACACCTATAGTTATCTAAGCTTTTGGGTAGGCTTTTACAAACACAGAACTTGAAAACAAAATTTTCCACTGCTGGTGTACACAATGCATGTAGAGAAAAAGTGATTCCCGTATATTCCACGGAACCTGGTCTCCCGTCAGGGAACACACTCGAATTGAGGTTTTCCCTCAGGAAGATATAGTATTGTGATCCAACTTCTTCTACTGATGCGGGATGTGGGTGCGTGGCACGTGGTTCCCCTAAAATTCTCCTGGCGGATGAATAGTAGACTCCCCGGAACTTGGTCTCACGTCTTGCGGGGTGGTCACTTCCTTTTTCCCCAGTTGGCCATAAGATTGTCACAACAAAGTGAGGCTCAGTGAGGGCCAAAACAACACGCTAGAACAATTTTTGTTTGAGGTTGGGTTAGGTTTTGTGAAAGCCAAGTAGAAAATGAGGGGTGGTTTGTTTACCTTTTGCGATTATTGTAAGATATGTTAGGTTTTTCCAATAAGACTAATATTCACGGCGGTTGATGGCGCACGGTTATGAATTTTCTTCAACCGCGTGTTCGGCTCTTTTTTCCACTTTTACGCTTGCGCGCTGGGAAGAGGATCCACGGGCGCCGTGAATATCGATGAAAAGTTCTTTTGCGATCGAAAGGGTTGTTTGTTCTTATAGTTGATGTTTTAAATATGGTTTCACTCGTTTTCTATTCTTCTTTTATTTTCTCAAACCGCCTTACACTTTGGGTTTTGGTCGATCAGCAAAAGAGAACGAATGGCCACTGGAAGGGCTTTATATAGGGGCATAGAGCTTTTTCTTGGAAAGTAAATGAAGTTGGCTGCAATTCTGTATTCGTCTAGAAAGTTCGACTCACGAACTCGTAAAGCCAACGTTTACGGCGCAGGTGACAAAAATGTCACACACGTAGCGCAGTAAATCACTACTTTTGATTTGTCCCAAAATTTCGACCATTACACCACCCGATAATCTACCACCAATCGACGGAAGATTAGCGGGAATTAGCATCTAATGTCTTTTGAATGAAAAGTTCCCACCTCTTTGCCTTGTAAATCCTCCAGTAGATAGTAACAATTACCTAGCTTTCGACGTACGCGACACTTAACGAACTGCGGTCCCAACTTTGCGTTAAAATTTGCAGCAAATTTACTTTGTGCAAAATTTCGTCTAAACACTTCTTGCCCTTCTTTATAGGTAACGGGCTTGCAGCGTAAATTATACTGCTTAGAATTTCTCTCGTAAGCCTGTCTAATATTATTCTGGATTTCCTTTCGTAGGAGTGCTAAGTTGTCTGCTCTTGCCAAGGGAACAATGGGCTCTTCCAGTAAAGTTAGCTGCTTAAGCAGCTGATAGTCCGCCCCGTGAGTGATCATATCGATGCCGAATAGTGCCCTATATGGAGAGAAGCCAATAGACTGATGACACGCGGATCTTAATGAACAAGATATAGAAGAAAGATTTCTGTCCCACTCCCTTTGATCGTTCTTCAGATATGACCTAATGGCTGCTAACAGGGATCTATTTACTCGCTCCGCTGCGTTTGATTGGGGGGAATACAGTGGAGTATAAATGTGACGAATGCCTAACTCAGTGAGAAACGCGTTGAAATCGTTTGCCTTAAATTGCGAACCATTGTCACTGACTATAAGCTCTGGCACCCCGAATCCGTGGAAGATGGTTTTAAGCAAATAATCCTGAATAGCAGCAGAAGTGAACTTTTTCAATGGTTGTAACCAGTGATATTTACTGAAGTGGTCTAACACTATAAGAAGGCCGATATGACCATCTTTGCTACGGGGGAATGGACCTAACAAGTCAATGTAAAGCCGTTGAAATGGTCTGCAAGTTGGCATATGCGCCCCCATGGGTGCGCGAAGTGTACAATTCGGAGCTTTTGTTGTTTTGCAAATGTCGCATTGTCGAATGTAATTTCTTACATCGGTGGCTAGGCCTGGCCAATATAGATTTCGTCTAAGCCGTTCGATTGTTTTTTGGATCCCGCCGTGAGAAGAAACTATGCTGTCATGGGCTTGTTTGAGAGCGTCGACTCGAAGCTGCTTAGGAATCCAGAGTTTCCACGAATGATCTTCCTGCACCGGGATTCCAGTAGCATGTTCTGTTCTTATATACACGAAGGGCTCTACAATTTTAATATCTGGAAATTTTTTGGGGTTCTCGGTTATTTTAGCTTTTAACGACTTATAGTCATCATCTGCAAATGCTTCTGACTGCAAGTCAATAATGGGCCCTATTTCTAATTCAGCTAACTCATCCGAACACATTCGCGATAATGCGTCAGGTACGACATGTTCTTTTCCTTTTCGGTGAGAAATAGTAAACTTATATTGATCAAGTCGGAAAATCCAACGAGCTAACCTGCCAGAGACATTTTGCTGACGACGAAGCCATAATAGACTGGAATGGTCTGTGACGACCTCAAACTCTTGTAACTCAAGATAGCATCTAAACTTCTCTATTCCGACAAGCACAGCCAACGCTTCTCGTTCGGTTACGCTGTAGTTCCTTTGGGCTCGGGTTAACTTTTTCGACATAAAGGCTATTGGTTTTTCTTCCATTTCGTCGGACAGCTGAATCAGAACCGCACCAATCCCATAATCACTGGCGTCGCAATGAAGGTAAAACTTTCGGTCAAAATCAGGGTTTTGCAGGATAGGTGCCGATGTCAACAGCGTCTTTAATTTGTCCATCGCTATTTGTGCCTCCTCCGTCCAAACAAATTTTTTCTTTGTCGACAAGACTTCGGTGATAGGGAACGTGAGCGTTGAAAAATTGTGTATAAAACGCCTATACCAACCACAAATACCTAAAAATCCGCGTAGCTGTTTTAGATTCTTTGGCGGAGGCCAGTTAAGGATACACGAGATTTTAGATGGGTCAGTGCAGATTCCACCACTACCTATCACGTAGCCCAAATAATTCACACTTGTTACGCAAAAATGGCTCTTGTCAATATTAAGCATCAAATTAGCTTTCCTAAACTCCTCAGCTAAACGAACTAAAACGGCTAAATGCGAAGAGAAATCATCAGACACGATACAGACGTCATCAAGGTAGCCGAAAACGCAGTGGCGTAAATCAGGAGGGATTATACTATCCATTAAGCGGCACATTGTGGAAGGGGCGTTACACAAACCAAATGGCATTACCTTAAATTGGTATAACGGCCTCCCAGGTACTGTAAATGCCGTCAAAGGCTTCGCCTGTTCGGTCAACTCGATTTGCCAAAAAGCGTCTTTTAAGTCCAGCTTGGATATAATATTGGCTTTTGGTAAACGGGCAAATATGCCGTCAATGCTCGGCAGCGGATAAGCATCCTTTTTAGTTGCCGCATTGAGTTTTCGCGCATCGAGACATAAACGAATTTTATTCGGCTTAACGACAAGTCTCATTGGAGAGCTCCAAGCGCTGGTCGAGGGTTCTATCACATCGAGAGCCAGCATACGATCGATTTCAGCAAATAACAATTTTTCAACTGCTGGACTTACTGGATAAAACCGTTGTTTTACTGGTGGAGCATTTTCGGTGTCTATATGGTGCTTAATCAACGTAGTTCGCCCCAGACCTTGTGAACTATTGGGAAAAAGCTGCTTAACAACCTCTAGCTGTTGCTGCTGAACATTAGTTAGCGGAAAGAATGTGCTCTGTTTTTCACTTGTAGTGGTAGGATCTACTTCTAATGCACTGATAATATTGGGTGCCAGTTGAAATAACTTCCAAAAATCCACACCAAGAATCAGTTTTTGTTTTATTGACGGGATGATATAGAGCTGCATGCGCTGAGCCTTGTCTTGGTACTGGACTAGAACGTTTAATACACCAGTTACTTTGTGAGGACTACCATCGGCGGTTTTAACGCTCGATTTAATAGGCTTATATTCAACATACTTGCTAAACTGTTCTGATGCTAATGTAGATCCGATGCAACTGACATTGGCTCCCGTATCTAAAAGGCCATATTCAGTAAAACTTAGAAAACTGACTTCTACGTAGCTACGCATATCGGATTTACTGAAAATTGCTGATACTAGTAGCTTACGATCTTTTTTTATTTGTTGATAATAATTTCTAATTCTTACTGTATTTCGTTTATTTCTACTAATTCGTGGTTCTTCCTTGAAAATTTCATTTTTAATCTCTAAATATCTAGCTAATCTCTCGTGGTATGGTTTAAATCGAAGTCCACGTTCTTCGGCTACTGGGTCTTGGAAATTTGCATTTGAAGGTTTTAAATTTTCACCCTTTATCGAGGAATCACTTCCTATAATCTTCCTTAAGATTTCGGGAGCAACTTTTTGTTGTTGGTTGCTCCCCTCGCGCGGTTTTCCGACTGGCGATTGAGACAAGTTTTGCATTGCGGCTTGTAAACGTTAACTGCCCCGCAACCATAACAAAAGACACGTCGATCTGCAAGACAATTTTCCCAGCTGTGGCCTTCAACATCACAATTCCAACAAATAAACTTGGAAGATCCTTGCCGAAAGGCAGCTACTTCAGATTCAGGAAAGGGTTCCTCCTCAGTTTCGTCGTTGGATTCCTCTACTGCGTATACCTGCCGTCGGTAAGCTATAGGTCTAACTTTGGCAGCCGATTCTGATTTGTAGTTGAGTTCTTTGGCAAGAGACTCTTGCATCTGTACTAGCTTTCTTAAGTGACTAACTGAATGGATTGGCTGGTATAGTAACTGTTGGCGGCTTTCAGGCAAAAGATTGTTTTTAAGAATTTCTAATACCTCTTCATCATCCATCTTAACTGAGCTCTTGTCAAGTAGTGACACAACGGCGTCGTAAAAGACAGCGAACGGCTCTCCGTGTTTCTGTTTTCTTGATCGAATACGTTCTTTGCTCACAAAATCTGACGTGAAGTCTTTATATTGTAGCCTAAGGGCTATACAGAATTCGGACCAATCTATGTGTAATACTTGACTATGATACCTCCAAAACCAGTCTCTTGCTTGACCTGTCATTAGAATATGCAGGTGTTTGCACATTGCCGGAAAGTCACTATCTATAGTAGCATCAGTGAGAGTTTTAACTCTGTAAATGAATTGCTCCACCGTAATACCCCCTGGACCTCCATCCAACTGAATATTCCATTTTTGCATAATATCTGCGACTTTTCCTGGGTTTCTAATCGAACTACTCGTGGATACCAAAGGTTGGGCTGGAATGGGGACAGGTTGTAGAGGTGACCCTTCAATGTTTGACTGAGATCTAATCCTTAAGTTCGACATAACTCGGTTCACAGTTTCTTCGATCATATTCTGTATTGCGTGGTAATCGGGATCGTTTCTAGGCTGAGAATTGTTTTGACGGGCTGGACGACCTCTTCGCCTCCGACCTTGCCCAGGATCTGCATAATTAGTGCTTTGAGTAGTGTCTAGTCTATGCAAATTTGGCTGTTCTTGTGTGGGTATATTTGGTATGCCATTTTGTAGCTGTACCTCAGGATGACTCCTCGCATAATTCCGTGTAATTCTTTGATTGGGATCCCCTATGGAAACTATTGGAGTCGCCGCAGCTTGTGAAGTTGTTGCCACTTCTAGTCTGCTGGGTAAACCCCTTCCAACAACAGGCTTTAGAACTCGTGTGTTAATAGGTTGCACACAGTTTGGACACTCTTCATGAGTAGCCAACCAGTTATCTAAGCACGTCTTGTGGAAAATATGTTGACAATTAGTCAAAAGGCATTGTTCTGTGTCTAGCATAACCTGACAACATATCAGACAATTATTTCCTGCTGCGATAACGGCGTCTGTGCCGTTTTCGTCCCGGTTTTGCGGGCTGTGTTCTATAGGCATTGTTATATTTTATTTTTTCTTAGTTTTTCCGGTGACAATGGTAGGAGACTTAACTTATCGCAAGTTAATTAGTGAGTTGTTTATTAAAAGTATATAATTATTTTGGATTATTGAAACTATCAAGGTTAAAAGGAGGCTTAAATATTTCTTTAAGTCCGATAAACACGTACGGTTTGGTATCAATATTCCACATGCAGAAATTTCAATATTTCCTACAACCGTCCATCATTAATCTTATCTCAAAAAGCTTACAAAAACCGTCCTTTTCTATGTATGGCCTCAGACCTCTGCTCCTAAATTCAAATAAGTAATACCTGAAAAGTTTGCTATTTTACTCTCGGCTAGGTATTCAATCTTAGTCAAATACGCTAGAATCCTAAAGAACCGTACCAGTACTTACAGGTTATTGTTTATTTTCTATGAAGAACTGAAGTTGCCAAGTGCCATGAAAGCAAACGAGCTAGAATTGATAAAATGTGGTATTGATGTAGCTGGTGAATTTACTAAAATAATCAATAGGAATATTGTAGAAATTCTCTACCTGAATTATTATAATCCTCATCAATATTCAGCACTATCTTATACAACGAAAATGGGAATGCAAAGACCTTCTTTATCTCTAGCTATTGTTTCCGGCTTGAGTTGCCTGGACAATAATAATAGAGAAATTTTTATTTTCTTCTTTAAAGCCTTGCCCCTAAAGTTGGGCGCCAAAAATTATGTAACGTCGGAACGAAAGAAGTTTCCTAGAACCCAAAAGTTTTCTAGAAAACGTACTCAGAATCGAGATTGGAATCGCGGGTGGGATCCTTTAGTACCGTAGCTCTTTCGGTGTGGGGTGGGTGTTAAATTGATCCTTCTTCGACTCTCATCACACAATTAAATTAAGGATCCCTTCTAATCAATCAATAGAACGAATGTTCCGATAAGAGAACGAACAGGAAAATAGCGGACGATAAACTACAATGTATAGGAACTAATACTTTTAATGCGCAACAATCACTAAGATGCGTGATCTATGGTGGTATTCGATCCACGCTGTCAATACCCATCCCTACCTATGGTCTCTCAATTTAATGTCGCTTGGAGGCCCCCTAAAAACAGCTATTGCGATATGTTAAGTCCCCATGTCAACCGGAATTTCTTAAAACTTTAGCAGATCATTTTGTTTGTATATTTAAATTTTATTCAAAAGGCAGCATCTAGGTAGTTCTTCATTTATGCAATTCAATTTAATTAAGCGAGGGACAAATATCTATAATTATTTATAAGCGAAACCAAAACTGACTTTTAGAATTCGTATGTTTCTGTTGTCTTAATTTAGTTAATAAGTGTGGAGGTATTTAGGGCTCATTGTAAATTAGATATAGCATATAATATTTGTTTGTTGTAAGTTTATGTTGACTTCATATTTGGCAGATTTCAATTCATTGGCAAGCGCAAATCAACTAAAGTATCAGGATTACGTAACTTAACGGTATAATTGAACAGCTATGAATAACTGCATCGCAAAAACATTAAACAACTATCCCATTCATGGGAATACTGTCCCTTTCTTCATTCAGCAGTATCGTTGAGTTACGTAATCGTGCTACAGTAAATGTAATCTTATTTTTGTAGTACTGTTTAACTTACATCAATTCCATCCGCGCTGAAAGGCCTTCCGTTGCTGATGATGAGATGATGTCGTGGTGTGCAATTCAATGTTTTAATTTGTTGGTTTTTTAGTTACTTATTTTATGTTTTAATAGTTATTTTTGTTTTGTTTGGCCAGTTTTAACCAGCTTATCTTAACCTGTTGATTTTCATTTGCTGTCTGAACTGTTCTATTTTTTTTTTTTGATTTTGCATGCGTAGTTATATTCGGGTTTTGTTTTGGTTTTCAATTTCGGGGTTTGTATTAGGCTACTGAGCGGTACTTCCACACCTATAGTTATCTAAGCTTTTGGGTAGGCTTTTACAAACACAGAACTTGAAAACAAAATTTTCCACTGCTGGTGTACACAATGCATGTAGAGAAAAAGTGATTCCCGTATATTCCACGGAACCTGGTCTCCCGTCAGGGAACACACTCGAATTGAGGTTTTCCCTCAGGAAGATATAGTATTGTGATCCATCTTCTTCTACTGATGCGGGATGTGGGTGCGTGGCACGTGGTTCCCCTAAAATTCTCCTGGCGGATGAATAGTAGACTCCCCGGAACTTGGTCTCACGTCTTGCGGGGTGGTCACTTCCTTTTTCCCCAGTTGGCCATAAGATTGTCACAACAAAGTGAGGCTCAGTGAGGGCCAAAACAACACGCTAGAACAATTTTTGTTTGAGGTTGGGTTAGGTTTTGTGAAAGCCAAGTAGAAAATGAGGGGTGGTTTGTTTACCTTTTGCGATTATTGTAAGATATGTTAGGTTTTTCCAATAAGACTAATATTCACGGCGGTTGATGGCGCACGGTTATGAATTTTCTTCAACCGCGTGTTCGGCTCTTTTTTCCACTTTTACGCTTGCGCGCTGGGAAGAGGATCCACGGGCGCCGTGAATATCGATGAAAAGTTCTTTTGCGATCGAAAGGGTTGTTTGTTCTTATAGTTGATGTTTTAAATATGGTTTCACTCGTTTTCTATTCTTCTTTTATTTTCTCAAACCGCCTTACACTTTGGGTTTTGGTCGATCAGCAAAAGAGAACGAATGGCCACTGGAAGGGCTTTATATAGGGGCATAGAGCTTTTTCTTGGAAAGTAAATGAAGTTGGCTGCAATTCTGTATTCGTCTAGAAAGTTCGACTCACGAACTCGTAAAGCCAACGTTTACGGCGCAGGTGACAAAAATGTCACACACGTAGCGCAGTAAATCACTACTTTTGATTTGTCCCAAAATTTCGACCATTACAAAAGTTAATTTTAAATGTAGCCCCCAAATTATGGGGAATATCGAAATTTCTTTTCGATTTCTAATTGGGCCCTTTCAAGACGTAAAATTTTGCAAAATCAAAATTTCGAAATTCCAACCACTTTAGAAGCTAAGCTTAAGTAAATCTAATGATTTTTTGCTCTAAATATGGATATTGGAGCTGTTTGGGGCCACTGGGGGAACATGTCGGACCTTAGTGGGCGCCTACGCCCCCAATGGAATACTGTGAAAAAATTTGGATGCTCTAGCTCTTATGGTTTAGGCTGTGGTCGTATCCCCCTAAAAATCGGTCTTTCATTTTATAATCTTTAGAGATAAGGAAGGCAGTTGCGTAGCTCTGGGTTTCACTATTCGTCGAATAAGAAATTCTTAGATAGTGAAAAATTGCGATGAGGAATAGAACTTAAATGGTTCGCGATATATAGGGGAGAGGGCTGTAGGTTGGTACACCTTTTGTTTTTAATCTGCCATTTCGACATTCACTTTTGAAACATTACGCATTTGGTACTGATCGAAAGGTTAGTCTATTAGCTTAATAAAAAACCAAAAAAAAATATTTTTTTCCTTAGGGGGAATTGAAAAATAATTTTTTTTGAAAAGTTTTAAAAACGACATTTTGAAAAAGAAGTCTGTAAGTTGGGGCACTTTTAAAAGTCAATAATACTCACACAAAAAGTACTCCTAACTAAAAGGAACTATTTAATTATGTTAATTTAATCAATTTTAGTTCGTCATAAATTATTTCCCATCCATTTTTTAAGAACTTAGACCAAATAACAATTAAAATCAAAAGGCTCTTTGAACATTCACTTTTCCCCTAATATCAAATAAATGTACCAGGCAGAAAGCGACCTCTGTTGGCCTAAGGCCTTTTTGTATGAAAAACGGGAGTCTCAACTTACACGCTCAAAGTGTCCCTTACGCAAAATGGGATGTTTCGGGAAAAAATTAATAGCTTTTTTTCTGACTGTCACATTAAGCTGATTTTTTTTTTAATTTGTTAACAGTTAATATACTAATGTTTTAAATCTCTTACCAAGTTAATTTAAGGACGTTATTAATTTTAAATGGAATTTTGAAAAAAGTAGACAAAAACTTTTTTGGTGAGAAATGGTACACGACTCTCACAGCTTTAATATGGCTAGAGCCTGGCTTATAATGTTTTCCCCAAAAGTTTTGTCACTAAAAAAGATTACAAAAAAAAATAAAAACAATTTTTTTAGTGGATAAGTTTTGAGAAAATTGAGTGTCTCAACTTACAGACCGTCCCAACCTACAGACCTCTCCCCTTTGGAAAAGACTTTTATTTTATTTGTTGAAAAATAAAAGTCTTCCAACGATTTTAATATCGTTGACTTAGAAAAAAAGTCTGTGACTAGACTTCTGTTTCAAAAATCAAAAAAAAAACTGTTATTCAAGACTTATAAAAATGAAAATAAAAAATAAAAGTTATTTTTAAGCGATATTATATAAAATGATAATAATAATTATTTTGAAACTTTTATAATAAAAATGTTAAATAACCGTTAAAAATTATTTTTCTAATAAAACTTATAACTGTTACGGTTTCTGGTTCAAATTGTTACCAATGTAAAAATAACTACAAATATGCTTTCTTAATTGATTTTAAAGTAAATAATGCGTACTGGTGATACTAAAATGTTAGAGAGTTGCCATGTCTTTTAATAAAACAAAGGTGACTCCTCTGGTTTTTAACAATCCTGGTCCTGGTCCTGGTCCTAGTCAGGAGACTTTGATTGTTTTTTTTTTCTTTTTGAAAAACAGTTGCATTGTTTTTTCCGGGACGGAGTAAAACCGATTCATGGATTTATGACCGTCACAAAAAACGTACAACTCCCGTTATTTTCTTCACCGCTGCACTATGGGGTAAAAGTCCACTTTTACTGGCATTTAGTCATTTTTTAAAAGTGTTTCAATTGGAAAAAAAATAATTAGAAAGTACTAACAAAACATCAAACTGTTATGCCTTATACTTAAAATGTTAATATTTAACAGTGCACTGTTAAAATAACAGCTGCAAAGTCAGCTGCTACATACGAAGGCAAGAACGCTGGGTTTGCACATTTTTGACCGTGATCTTTGTAATTAATTTATTTATTCAAAATACAATAAGTAAATAAAACAATGCAAGAACATGGTTATCACAGGTTTGAACTATGTGCTAAATATAATAATTTGCTCAAATGGTGCGTGTTTATACTAACATTTTGTCATTTAAGAAATGCATATTAATCTGGAAAATAATTTGCAACTTTAGACAAATTTTGAAGAATAGTTTTAGATTATTTTAATGTGTGACCAAGTCTATGTTGTAGTCTTGTCAATACTGAATCCATAGGTGTTAGTCGCATTCTGCACTTTTCCGCACTATTGGAGCAATTTGCATTTTTCTCTCACTTTTTTCATCTTTGATTTGTATGCAGCAGCGAATAGTACAATATTTGGAAAAACACTGTGCTATTATCTTTGTTATTAAATATTATTTACTTTAAATGATTTTACATCATCATTTGACTATACTATACTATACTGTACTAAAACAAGAAAGGAAGCTACCATCGGCCAGCCGAAGCTTATATACCCTTGTAGATAAAGCAAACACCTATAGTTTAATGCTCACTCGGTGCAGTTCCAGGAATTCCAGATTCAGCGTGCCTATTATTAAAATTTTGTTTTTAAGTTATCAAAAATCAAATCGCCTACTTCCCACAAAGTTACAATGATACTTCTTGTATTTGTTTGAATATTCCTATGGGAGCCTTAAAATATTGTGGTCCGATCCGGCTCGCTCCGACATATGTACTACCTGCAATAGAAGATGACCGTCTGTCTGTTTCTACGCAAACTAGTCTCTCAGTTTTTGAGCTATCGGGACAAAACTTTCGCAAAAGTCTTCTTTCTATTGCAGGTAGTATATATGTCGGAGCCGACCGGATCGGACAACTATATCTTATAGCTCCCATAGGAACAATCGGAAAAAAAACTTTAAAAAATTCTAGCTTCGGTGTTTTTTGAAATATTACCTTCTACTTTTGGGGATGTTATTTTTTAAATATTTCTGAATTTCGAATTAATTATTTAAAAAATCGGACTACTTTATCATATAGCTGCCATAGGAACGATCGGAAAATTAATGGAAAAGTAATAGGAAATAAATTCAAGCTTCTTTGGTTTTTATTGTATTATCTTCTACTCTAGGTAATGACTCTTTTTAAATATTTCCGAATTTCAATTTTAATTTAATCAAAATCGGACGACTATATCATATAGCTGCCATAGGAACGATCGGAAAATTAATGGAAAAGTAATAGGAAATAAATTCTAGCTTCTTTGGTTTTTATTGTATTATCTTCTACTCTAGGATATGACTCTTTTTAAATATTTCCGAATTTCAATTTTAATTTGATCAAAATCGGACGACTATATCATATAGCTGCCATAGGAACGATCGGAAAATTAATGAGAAATATTAGAAAATTGAACATTTTTGCGATTTGTTAATTAATAGGAATAATCTGCAAGGGTATATAAGCTTCGGCTGGCCGAAGCTAGCTTCCTTTCTTGTTTTTATCAAATTTGTTCTTTTTTTAAAAACTAAAAAATAAAAATTTGTGTTGTGCATATTCTAAAAAGAAAGATTTTTTTTTATAGTCGCGACCATGCCCATTTTTTCAAAAAGAAATCCTTTAAATATTATAAACCAAACTCCAAAAACAAAACTTTTATATGTAACGTCGTTTTAAAGTAATAATTAATGCCAGTAAAAGTGGACTTTTACCTTATAGTGCGCTGACGTGCGTTCTCTTTGTCCACTTCGTTCCTCTCTTCGCTCTGAGCGCGGTTGCACATGGTGCCATGGTGGAACTATACAAGGTGATCTCGTCGCGAGAGCTGCCCTCTTTTGAGGACGTTATTTGTGCCTGTCTCTATCTAGCTTTCTCATTCTATCGCTTAAGAGAGACAGAGAGGTAAACATATTTAACGTCCTCAGCAGAGCTGACGAGACCACCTTGTATAGTTTCACCATGCATGGTGCTAGCTCAGCTCTTTTGAGAACGTTAAATATGTTTACCTGTCTGTCTCTCTTAAGCGATAGAATCAGATAAATACATAGAGACTGGCACAAATGACGTTTTAAAAGAAAGCAGCCCTTGCGTTGAGACCACCTTACACATTTCTAGTGTACGTTGTACGTGTTAGATTCTTTGCTTGTGTAAGTGTATAAGCAAACGAAATTATAAATCTAAAGTAAATCTAAGCTTGCTTGTGTGAGTCTTTTTTTAAGCCGAAATAATTTCTGTGACATCAATAAAGGGGGGGTATGGTTAATTCGGCCAAAAAAGGCCTATTTCATGAATTTTTTCACACGATACGGTTAATGTTAGATACATTATTTTATTATTATATCAAACACTTAAACTAAATTTTCATTGAAAAAAATTTAAAAATGAGCTGTCTGCGGCCAATCTCCGTAGCCGCCTCCAAAAAAAAGGCTTTGCGGTGAACAGCATAACTCGTTACTGGATCATCAGAAAAAAACAAAAAAAAATGTCCATTAGTTAAGATGTTAAGGTAATCAGATCGATTTTTTTTTTTTTTTTTTTTTTAATTTTTGGATTTTTGGTAATACTTTGAAGTCAAAAACGTGATTTTAGCCTAAACGAGGACGGAAGCTAACTTCGGCAAGCCGAAATTTTAATACCCTTGCGGATTTCACGAATGAAAACTTGACTAGAATAGCAACATGAATTAATAAACAACAAAATATGCTATAATTGAAAAAAATAAAATTGTTTACCCTATTGTTCCTATGGGAGCTATATGATATAGACGTCCGATCGGCACGCGCTTTTACCCTGACCAAGGTATGTATAAAATAATACGATTTGAAAAGTTTTATGGGAATAGCTTATATTATGCGCGAAATATCTTGAAAAACTTCCAATTTTGACCGATTTTACCCTATGTTCCTATGGGAGCTATAAGATATAGACGTCCGATCGGCACGCGCTTTTACCTTGATCAAGGTATGCGTAAAAGAATAAGATTCATGTCAAAAGCTCTTACACTGAGCGAAATATCTTCATTTTGTGTAAGCTATATCCGATTGTTCCTAAGGGAGCTATAGGATATAGACGTCCGATCGGGTCGGTTTTCAAACTTGATCTGCGTACACATGTTTTAGGACGACTGTGAAAGTTTTAAGTCGCTAGCTTTTTAACTGAGCTCGCCAACGGTATTGAAACAGACATACAGACGGACGGACGGACAGACGGACATGGCTATATCGACTCCCCTTTTGATCCTGATCAAGAATATATATACTTTATGGGGTCGGAAACGTCTCCTTCACTGCGTTACAAACTTTTGACCAAAAGTATAATACCCTCTGCAAGGGTATACAAATTTTATATATCCATCTCCTTCGCACTTTATTTAGCCGAGTGAGGGGTATTACAAAATCGGAACACAGACCCGACTATATTGGTTTCTCTTGTTCAAAAATAGTTTTACGTTAGTTGAACACATCTTAAACACATCTTATTTGCGAAACGTCAATTTTTTCCATATTTTCCAACTTTCATATTCATATTATATTTTTTATACTTCCGTAAAACGATATTTGGACTTTCTTCTTGATATTAGAAAAGTTGTAGCTGCGTCCGCGTGCGGCCGCGGTTTTAAGAGCCAAAAAAGGTAAAAAAGTCATGGTCCCAGAAATTGCATATGGCGGAACCTCGTGAAAGATTTGTCCAAAACATTGTGTTAAAGTCCTGAAAATTTGATATTATGTTCAACAGCTCGATATAAGAAACTTTAGTTCTACCACTTTTGGAAAAAACCCGCTAGTTTAGCGGAAAACAGCTATAAATAGCCGTAACTTCTAAACTACTGAAGCTACAGACTTGTGCTGTATCTCGTCAAAGGTATTTTAAAATGCTTTAAGCGCCTTCTGTATGTAATTTGTGTAAATGTAATATTTAAAAAGATATGCACAAAACAAATTTTTTGTAAACTTTTTTTTTAGCCTTTTTTATTTTTCTCAAAAACCGTTTCAACGATTTCCTTTAAAACTTCAAACTGTATAGCCCTTGAGATTCCTTAAATTTTGGTATACATCATGTTACTGTAAAAAATTACGTTTAAAAGTAATTCAGAAACGAAAATAGCCACTTTTGCCAGCTCAAAACAACTTACGCTGCCTAAGCATTGAATTTATTATGTGCGAATCCAAACTGTATTTTAAGGTCATGGAATCACAACCCTGCAGGAAACGGAATCAGTTTTGGACCAGTAAAATACTAGTTGGGTCAAGAAGGTTAACTAGTTCAAGTTATGTCCATTTCCTTGTAACGAAGTGGTCCATTTTTCATATGCTTGTCGTCGGAAACAACTAGTCCATTTGCTACTAGTTTTGCACTAGTGACTGTTAACCAATTCATAGTTACAGCTGTTAAACTACACTCAAAAAAATATTTTCACGAAAAAATTAAAAATAATCTCTAAACCATCAAGTGATTGAATTTCACTAGTACTTGACGATGCCTAACTTGACGCCCTCCTAATTTAGTATCCAATCAATAGGCGCGGTCCTTAGAGAATTTCTGATAATTATTATGTAATGAAATACAGTAAATTATAATTAAATGGAATTAAAAGAAACTTACTTTTTTTTGAGGCAAGTCGCTCTCTCTAGGACTTGAACCCGGGACCTTTGGATTTGTAGACACACTAACATTTTGTAATGCCCTAACAAGGTTTATGAATTTTAGTGTGACATAATTCAAAAACAGTGATTTTTCACATATGAGTGATTCTTTGTGAAACGTATCGAGATTTTCTTCATGGTCTCAAAACGATATCTAATTTTTATGATAGTATCACACCATTTAAAAAGGATTTTTAAAAAAGTTAAAAAAAAAATTCATTTGACAGAAGCCAAGATAACGTGTTGCTATTTTTTTGTTTAATTCATTTATAATTTTAAATTACGCGGGATAAAAAATAAATAAAAATACTCAAAAATTATTATTTTTGCCAAGCTTTCAGATGAAAATAACAACCATAATGGTTCCAATGCAAAATACGGTCCAAACTTAAAAAAAAAATTTTCATTCGCGGTTTTCTGCAAATCGGCATTTTTAATCTTTATAAAAAAATTGTATAATGTTCTATACATAATTCTTGTTGGCTCCTAAAAGTTTCGTCATGGGACCTCCATTACTTTCTGCATAATTTAATAAAACATAAAAAAACAAAGCAGTCTTTCGTTGTTATACATTTAATTATATTAGACGAATAGTTTCGTTCTTCATGAATTCCGGGAGAACGACCGTTCCCATTTAGGTAAAACCAATAGGAAAAATGCAGTTTTGTATAACAAATAAATCCCTACCAATTTCAACGTGGGACAATAACTTCTTGCTAATTATTTAGTTCTAAAGAAGAACAACACGTTAGCAACACCTTACATCCAAGCTAAGACCATTCCACGTTCTCAAAAGCACCATCATATTGCTGCAACACCTAATAGCAAACTCTTTTAAAAAGATAGTCATTCGCTGAAGACATTTAAATTTTCCCAATACACAAATCATTGTAAGGAGGCTTAAAACAACAGTGGAGCGCCGCCACAGGAAGAATCAAGGAGCGACATGAACCGAACGAGGTGCGTTATTTACCAGGAGCCTGGAATGGTCTTAGCTTGGATGTAATGTGTTGCTATATATTCGAGTGTTCTTCCTTAGAACTAAATAATTAGCAAGAAGTTATTGTCCCACGTTGAAATTGGTAGGGATTTATTTGTTATACAAAACTGCATTTTTCCTTTTTAAATGGTGTGATAGTGTCATAAAAATTAGATATCGTTTTGAGACCATAAAGAAAATCTCGATACGTTTCACAAAGAATCACTCATATATATTGCCTCGGACAGATTAAACAAAGTTTAAAATAAAACTAAAGCACCACCTAGCAAACAAAAAACAAAAAAAAATGTACAGAGACTGGGGATTGAACCGAGGACCTCGAGTGTTTGATTTGTTTAGTGCTAAATTTCCCAAGACTTTTACACTCTAGGCTATATTTTTGTATCATATGTGTTTCATTTGCAACTAGTTAAATTCCAGTTGCCTTTTAACTAGACCCTAACATGTATTTGTTCTACCAGTTAAATATTTTTAAGGTTTTTTTTGTCAGAAAGGTACTAGTCCGAGACAAGTTTCTTTTTTACTAGATTTGTATTAATCATTTTTTCGACTAGCACAAATTTTCTAGACCCTGTGTAGTCCAAATGCTTTATATTAGTTGTATAACTAGTTGTTTTTCAGACTAGTTCGCATTTTTCCTGCAGGGAACCTTGTCACAGAGTTAGAATCTAGTAATTATAGTCCAGAAATGTTAGGTCTATTGGATTTACCAAGTTTACTAAATTGTGACCATTATTTCAAAAAACATGAAAAAAAAAAAAAAATTTTTTTAAACTTTATTTTTTTTTGTTTTTTTAAGTTTTTAAAAATTAAAACATAAAAAAAAAACTAAACAAAACATCATTTAAAAAAATTTTATTTTTTTAAAACCCCTTTTTTTATTTTATTTTTAATAATTTTTAAAAATTACAACATAAAAAAAGAAACTAAAAAAAACCAAAACTTTTTAGAAAAAGTTTTTTTTTGTTGGAAAAAATGGATTTGTTTTTAAATTCTGACTTTGCCGATTTGTAAGTACGCCTCTGCCACGCCCACTCCCTGTCTCAAGCAATAATTTGAAAGATGGATCATTTATCTATCATTTGCCATTTACATCATTCAATTATCATCACTGGTTCAAAAGTTATGATTTATTACCAAAAAAAAGTCAAAAGGCGCCACTGCGCGTCGGGGAATTTTTTGGAAAACGCAGTTTAACTTGGGAATTCCTAACGAATCCAAAAATATAGCATCCGTCGAGGTAAATTTAAAAAACAGTAAAAATTCTGCAGAGTGCTATTAATAAATTAATAAGTCTCATAAGGAAGAAAAATAAGGTTAGTCTTTGATCAAGCAAAGCTGAAGGAGTGATATTTCCAATAAAGCTCTATTTAAAAGTTGTTTCGAAATACCAACTGTTTTCGATGACTTTATAAAACATTTTAATCTTTTAAGACAAACTGAATCATTAAAAATGTTATAAACGGAAACATTTGGAATCGTCGCTATTCACACGCAACAGACATATTCTGTTTACCGATTTTTTTTGTACTTCGATGATTTCGAAACAAACAATCCCTTGGGAAACCATACTCTACCCATTTTATTACCGACAGCACCGCCTAATTAAAGAATCAAAGAATGTTAAAGAATATTTTACAAGTTGGTTGAAGTCATAAATGATCTTAACGACAATGGAATAGTTGTATATGGGCACTTCCAAAATGTCGCTCGGGACATTTGCACACCTTTAAAGTTGAAAATAAATTGTAAAACAATGGATTTTAATTTTAATTATGGGCTTTTCTTTTCACTCTTCCCAAGCTCTATTTTTGGTAAAAATCTTATTTTTGTACCACTTTTAGTTTTTAAGATATCGGTAAAAAACTGCCGTATTCGCTCGGGACAAAAATAGAAGTGGATTTCGAGGAAGTTCATACAACACCAGAAATTAGCAAATTCTGATGGAATATTTGAATGCGATTTGTTTTAGAATGTTGTTCAAACATGTCGCTGTGAAATACTTTTGGTTTTACTCAAAAATTCTTTGCCGTTTTTTTTTTATGCAGTTTCAACCACATTCGCTCGGGACATGTCGCTCGGGACATTTTTTCCGACTGTTTTGTGAAGCGGATTTCTTTACCTCTATCTCTCAATTGCTGGATGTTTTGCTTTTAACTTAATAGTTTAGCATGTGAATGAAGCATTCAGTACAGAAAAATGTTACAAATTAGCATTCCTATAGGATAAATTAACAACAGAAGACAGGTCCAAAAAATAACAAAAAAATAGCCAAAAACTGATTTTTGCGTATATTGGTGGAGTTTGTCATAAAAATAATCAAACTATACTCCAAATTTGTAGTTAAGCTCAGTATCCAACTAATTAGAAAGTAATATCGGGGCAAAATCATGTGGAAATATGTTTTATTCAAGTTTCAAGGTTTTTGGCTTGGTGGACTTTTTTTTGGAAGTGCCCATATACTTTACGAGGAAATAAACGGATGCTACTTAGCTTAGGTTTAATAATAGGTGACAATTTGGCTCTAAACTACACTCAAAAAAAACAGCCCGAAATCGACATTAAATCAAGAAATTCACCATGCTTTTGAGTCGATGTCGATTTACCGTATTTTTTTTAGAAAGAAAAGGAATTTTTATTTTCAGAAAATTTTTTTTATTTAAATAAAATGCGTAGGGGAGTGTAGGGTAAGGTGACGAACGATTGGTTTTTTGAATGTAACTTTTCTAAAAATCAATATTTTTTAAAAGTGTAAATGCAGAAAGTTTCGAAATTCCAATGCAGCCAAATCCCACAGTGTTTGGCGTAAACCTTTCTTTTTTTGCACTTTCAAAAGTTGTAATGTGACGAACGATTTGTTCTTTAATGTAACTTCTCCAAAAATAAATATTTTTTAAAAGTGTAAAAGCAGAAAGTTACTTACATTTACTGGTCATATTTCTGAAAAATTTGGATTCAAAATTTTAACGTAGCCAAATCCCACAGCGTTTGGTGTAAATCATCCTTTTCACAAACAAAACAATACATTTTTATACCCTTGTATAGGGTATTATAATTTCAGTCAGATGTTTGCAACGCAGTGAAGGAGACGTTTCCGACCACATAAAGTATATCTTGATCAGCACCAATAGCCGAGTCTATCTAGCCATGTCCGTCTGTCCGTCTGTCTATCTGTCCGTCTGTCCGTTTCTATGCGAACTAGTCTCTCAGGTTTAAAGCTATCGCGATGAAACTTTCCCGAAAGTCATCTTTCTATTGCAGGTAGTACATATGTCGGAGCGAGCCGGATCGGACCACTATATCTTAAGGCTCCCATAGGAATATTCAAACAAATATAAGAAAATTCATTGTAACTTTGTATGAAGTAGGCGTTTTGATTCTTGACTACTTAAAAACAAAATTTAAATAAATAGAAACGCTGAATATGGAATCTCTGGAACTGCACCGAGTGAGCATTACTTTATCTGCAAGGGTATATAAGCTTCGGCTGGCCGAAGGTAGCTTCCTTTTTTGTTTTATATATAATTTACGGAAAAGTTATTTTCGATACGGAAAAGAAGAAAGTAATAAGAAAATACCCAAACTTACAAAAAAAAGGTCAATGTGCAATTTTTTTTAAATTAAATTAAACTGACGTCATTATTAAAAACAACACTAAAACTGCAGCAGTAAATGTTATCTGGTATTATTATATTTTTATTACAAATAACACCAGTTTACAAAAAAAAATCGATGAAATATACCATGAATGAAACCTTTGTTTTCCGGTAAGGTACGTCTTCCTGAATAAGAAAATGGCACTTAAATTTTTTTTTTATGGATAAAGTTTTTTTTTAAAGTGTAAAAAACGTTTTTGACACTTTTTTAATTTCTAACTTGAATTGTGGTCAACCGATTTCAACCATAAATAAAAAAAAATCGATGTTTGTGAATCGTCACTGTGAAGGAAGTAAGAAAAACAATTTTAAAAATTCCAAAACAATTCACAAAAACCTGATGAGTGTCCTAAAAATTTAGGACATAAGGTGTCTTTGGATCAAAAATGCATCGTAGAAGAAAATATTTTTATTTAATTTTTAAACGCTGTTCACAAATGAAGATTTTTAAACTTTGCTGTGACTTTAAAATTTTGAATGCGCCCACCTCCTCGTGTGGTTGAGATAGATTGAATTTTCCAAAACGACCGTATACAAGAGACATGTAACTATTTAATTCCGAAAAGATTACCAAAATTGGTTGACCACTCTTGAAGATATATCCCAAAAGACGAAGAAAATTTGTGATTTTCTTAATTTAAAGATACCGCAAGTACCAGAGCTGATGGACTATAGGTGTAGTGGCAACTTATGCTTAGAAAAGCCTCATTTATCGAAATCAAATGGTGGCAGGCCTGGACACCGACCCATGTCACATTTTGTCGGCCTGTGTTATTAAAATGTACTTACTTACTGCCAAATTATCAACAATACCTGAAATTTAAATTATGCCTGCAATCGAAAATAAAAATTAATATTAGAAAAGGATGGAATTTGCGACTTGCAATATTATTAATAGCCAAATCTATTAAAATAGTATGCCCTTTGCTTACCATAAATTTTCGCACACTTGCCAAATTTATATTTCAATTTAATTCAGTAGCTTACCTATAAATTGCATCTTTGAGGGATCGCACCTTAACTTTCTTAAATAGGCTCAATACAAACTTGTTACTTCGAATGCTCATCCAAAACTGAACAAGGGTTCAAGATACAGCGCAACGCAAGCAACCCTGCCCTGTAGTTCTCAAGGGGGCCGGTGGCACTTTCGGGGTAGAAAAGGGATCGACCACCCAGTGGTCCCTTAAGGGTCAATAGGTGGCGTGTGTATTTTTTACAAGAGAAAAAGAGTTATCGGAGAGTGAACACTTCTATATGAGTTAAAAAAATTGTAGAATGAAATTTTTGACAAGTATATAATGATTTTAATAACGAATACAACTTTATTTTGTTTATATAAAAAACAAATTTAAAAAAAGTTAAAATAATAAAATAAAAACTTAATAATGAGATAAAATAAAATAATAAATGATAGAATTGTATTTCTTTTTATATTATTTATATTTAATAATGAGCAATTTAGCTGCAGCAATATTTTTAACAATAGCGGTGGTTCAGTAGCAAAACGTTTTCTTTCCTTCCATAACAAGCGGATTTTATTGGTGCTTAGATATATAAAATAAATATATAAGTACCTAATTTTATATACATAGAACTAAACAAAAATAATATTAGCGAATGTTTTTATTGCCATCGATTATACGATATCGGTAGTCGCAATATTAATCGTAACGGATTGCCATAACTACCCAACCCCGCTACCATCACTAACCCAACGTTTGCGCCAAATTTTGTAAACATTGTATTTAATTTGTCTTATTGTACATTTAAAGTGTTATATTTTGTTGTGATCTGAAGTGTCGTCAACAGGTGAGTAACACCATGAGTGAAATACCTAATAATGTGTGATATTTAGCCATGAACAGCAACAGGCACATTCGTCGATTTGTTAAAGAGGAGAAGGAGAAATAGTGGTGCAAAGGACTCCTACGTAAGTCTTTTTTCTTTGATATAAATATTTTAGTGAAATTTTCTTCCTTTTTAGAATAAAGCCATGAGATCGTTGTTGCTGCCAGAAGGGGGTTTAAAAAACTTGCGGAGGGTTCTCACGGATGAGTTTGTTGTGGGATTTAATGTTAAAGGCCTTTCTGGAAAAAAAGCCGTAAACTCCTTTACACATTTCTATGGTGCACTTCACGGTAGGTTATTATTATAACTGTATTTTTTAAAATACACTTAGTTTCTTCATTCAATTTCAATCTATTTACTTAGAATGCCATCTGTCTTTAATCCTATTTCTTTCTGTCTTTTTCTGCTTTTCACTTTTAAAACATGGTTTGATGTAAACAGGCTTGTATAACAAAATCTAAAAATATATATTTAAACCCATGCGGAGGGAATTATAATTTAGTCCAGAAGTTTGTTACGCAGTAATGGAGACCTTTTCAAACCTATAAAGTAAATCCATTTAACCATGTCCGTCTGTCTGTCGGTTCAAGTTTCAAAAGCGTGAAAAAAGTCTACATTTAACTGTTGGTTATTCTTATTTTATATTTATGCTTTTCTTGCCGAAGTTAGTTTCTGTTCTCATTTTATTTTAAAACACTAAATTCTTATTTTTTTTTAGATATTGTTTCAGAATCTGGTAATGCAGAAATATTGATTCCCAAGGCAATTCAATTGCAAAAGAAACGATTTTTTAAAAATAAATCCAAATCAAATAATAACAACAATGAGGCACTCAACAAAAACGTGTCAGCAGAGGAATTTGTTCAATAAATATAAATTAAAAAAATAGAAAAATTGTCTACTTATAATACAATAAATTAATTTAACAAAAAGTATTTTTTCTTGGGAAGTTTCATAGCATTCAGCTTTTTTGGTATTGAAAACACCAACCCCATTTCATACCCCTTTTCGCCACAAAAGGGACCGATAGGTGGTCCGATAGATGGTCCGATAGGTGGCCCCTTTTGTGGCGAAAAGGGGTATAATATGGGACCACCTATCGGTCCCTTTTGTGGCGAAAGGTAATGCAGAACTTCGCCATATGACCACCGCCTAGGACATGCCATGGTAAAAGTGGATAGAAATTTACATTGCGGGTGGTATGAACGGGATTTAGTCCCAAGCCCCCGGTGTATGGCGATTTCGCTAGTTCGGGACCAGTCCCGGCGAACTACAGGGAAATTCTCGATCATATACACAAACACACATAAACATATACTGTAGTGGCGCTTGGCAAAAAACCAAAACAAAATATATATAAACGAAGCAACCCCAAAAGACCACTACAAATTCAAAAAGAAGTCACCCTTAGAAGTAGGCAATTAGCATAGCATAGTGTCCGAAACTGTTCCCAGTAAACTGCTTAACCTACGGCACAGTTTTAAAAGCATGGGACAAAATTCGAATTGGTAAATAAATATGTTAACCATTTCGCTACACATTAATAGAATTAAAATGAAATCGAATTTACAATGAAGTTGAAGTTATACCGAGAAATTCCCGATACGATGTTTAGCCAAATACTAAAATGAAAATTTAGCTAGGAAAAGGTTTAGCTACAAAAGGGCCTAGCTAGTTTTCCTGGAATAGGGACATATGGGAATAATCGGGATAATCAGAGTCGGCTCCGATACTGGAAGGCTATACGCGGAAACCCGGCATACACGAGACCCCGATTTCCGGCCTTGGGGGGGTATATAAAGCCGCCCGAACCTCAACCCAGCCTTTTCAATTTAAGTTCCCAAACGAAGCAGACGGGTCCAGAAAATTTGCTATAAAACAGGAAAAAGGTAAGGTCCAACCCTCACTTGTGTTCTCCGTAACGGTTATAAAATTTTAAAAATCATATCCCAGGGCGTAACCAACTCCAGAATTTAGGCAACATAAAGTGGGAAAAGACTAGACAATTTACGGATATTTTTCGGTGCCAGGGTAAATAAGCATCAGCAGCCATCCGGCTAGATAGTAGTTAAAATTCTCTTAAACAGAATGGCACCCAGTTCCCAGTAAACATCTTTCCAAAGTCAGTTGGCTCGAGCTTCCCGAACACCTGTGAAGTCAAATTGAGAGAGAGCTAAATTCCCAAAAATGGAATAATTCCCAAGCGCGGTATTCCCAAATTCGGCGAGCAGTTTTAAGAGGCAGCGGTAACAGCAACAACACGCGCTCTAAGCGTCCGGCCTGATAAAGAGTGAAAGTGCGGAAAAACCTCCCAAAAAGTTAACCACCCACAGGCCTTAACCCTAAGGGTATTACGCGTGCCAGCGCGGCGGAAAAAAATCGGTTAAAAATAATATAAAAAAATCATAAATCGCGAGCAACCCCACGTGTGAGGGTTACATAACGCCCGATCAGAAAAAGTAGCGTGTATTGGTTATGTATGTGTACATATAGGGGTATATAGGGTTAAGTGAATCTCAAATTTTTTTTTCCTCTTTCTTTTGTTTTTTTTTTTCTGTTTGATAAACTTTTTAAAATTATAATGGCATAATCTGTAAAGAAAGAAAACCGAAAGAAAACCTGCAACATGGTCGAAAAGTGATAAAATATAAAATAAAAGTGGTATTAAAACTTAGTACGAAAATTGGTAAAAATAATTGGTAATAAAGAAAGAATGAGTGAAAATGAAAATATATAAATGAATCAGTGGAAATTTAAAACCAAATTAAAAAAAAAAGCTTTACACCGAGAAAAATATTTAAATTAATTCTTGTCAAAATAATAAAAACAAAGTGTGTGATGCGAAAGCAAAATAATGGCAAAATATAAAAGAAAATAATGAAAATAACCCCCTTGTGAAACCGAAAATAAGAAACAGTAAAGTTTTGGCGACTAATAAATTCTGCAGGTGTATTAAAATATATTAAATTATTTTATCCGAAATTCATAATTTATCCTGATTCCTATTGCTTTCTCTATACACTGAGAGAAATAAAAATACACTTTATAATATTTACATTATTATTTGATAAATATTATGTTAAATATTTATAAAATTCGTACAATTTAATGGCCCTTCCCCATTCATTTATATAATTCAATTTCTTAAAAACTTATTATCTATCTTTATATTACACTAGTTTACAGCCAAAATGCTCCCCAGCAATTGATGGCAAATTCTGTCAGTGTTGGACCCCTAGATCACGAAAATACCATTAATTTTTTTTTTGATGGCACAGTTTTTTTTTAAAGATTTTTTAAAGTTCAAAATGTTAAATTTCGGACTTTTTTCGAATTTCTTCTTATATCTCGGCAGATATCCACCCGATTGGGCCAGTTTTAGTTTTATTTTAAAGTCAATAGATCAGAGCTTATCTTTGCCATACAGATCAATATGATTGGATTAGTAATGGCAGCGCAGAAGCTTGACAAAGGTGAAAAATGTGTTTTTTGGTCGACTGTAAGTCGGCTGTATATATCGTAAAAACTCGAAATAAATCCGTTGAAAAATCATAATGGGTACAAACTAAAAGTTTACATCCTACCAAATAAAACAAGCCGGATATGGCCCAAATCCATAGAAAACTGGATTTATGGTGGATTTTTAAAGTTTGGATTTTTCCACTTTTTTCGGTTGACAGAGTCCAAATTTAAGATTTATCATAGGCGGCGACATGTAAACATAAATGAGTGGTGACGGCAACGGGGTCAAAAAATAAATAAATAAAACATAAATTTGAAATCTGTCGATCAAAAGATGTGGAAAAATCCTAACTTTAAAAATCCACCATAAATCCAATTTTCCAATAATTTGGGCCATACCCGGCTTGTTTTATTTGGTAGGATGTAAACTTTAAGTTGGAACCCATTATGATTTTTCAACGGATTTATTTAGTGTTTTCACGATATATACAGCCGACTTACAGTCGGCCAAAAAACACATTTTTCATCTTTGTCGAGCTTCTGCGCTGCCATTACTTATCCAATCATATTGATCTGTATGGCAAAGTTAAGCTCTGATCTATTGACTTTAAAATAAAACTAAAACTAGCCCAATCGGGTTGATATCTGCCGAGATATAAGAAGAAATTCGAAAAAAGTCCGAAATTTAACATTTTGAACTTTAAAAAATATTTAAAAAAAAACTGTGCCATCGAAAAAAAAATTAATGGTATTTTCGTGATCTAGGGGTCCAACACTGACAGAATTTGCCATCAATTGCTGGGGAGCACACCAAGAATATTATTTTGTAAACTAGTGTTATCTATGATTGAACTATATTATATTATTTACTATATTATTGAATGTACATCATTATATATATTTAACCCTTTACTTCCACAGCAGTGTTTCTTTCGGAATCTTTCTGCCACTTATCTGAATTAAAAATGTTTAATAAATATCGGTAGATTTTAGTTGGAAATAATTAGTTTTTTTTCGTTTATTTTGAAAATTATTGAATATTATTATGAAGAATAAATTTATAAATATGAACCGAAACTAAAGTGTTATCGATGGAAGCCATGCTTAACCGGAAGTCACTGGAAATGTAGGAACTTATCTAAGGGATCGCCAGCTGTAGGCTGTGCCCAAAGGCGATCATGGTAGGGTGGGGAAATAGGGGACTACTACCACCATAGTCTCCCCAATTCGTTGTCTGCAATTAAAATGTCTGAAAACTATCCCCTTTGTTCTCCCTCTCTTAAACTCCCTTTTCTAACTTCCGGTTCCCAATTCTAGTTTATATACTTCTTCCTACTATCTACTACTACTCTATCTACTACTACAAGCACACGAATTTATAAGTCTATTGCGTACATTCGAGCCACTTGAGAGATCAGTCTGCATTTCTATTCCCACACCCATACTACCGAATTACATAGCCGGAACCAGCGCGTGCTCCGCTGTTCTCTCTCAATTATCCATCTGCTCTTCGGCCATTTATACGTTGTATGTTACAATATAGATTTATTGGCGCCCAATCGTGGTGGCCCTTTTTCGGCTGGCCCAAACCAAAGAAGCGAGAAATACACGTCAAAACAACAGCAAGACGAAAGAAATTTTATGTTCTTTGTATAACCGACTGCATTCATTCTGCTAGACTCGTCATAAATGATAGGTTTTTGATCCTAAATATGGTTTAAGTCCAGACTTTTTTTTTGTTCTGCTAGACTTGCTATATATAAGGGGTGCGAGCTTAAAAATGATTTGAGTCCAGGTGATTAAAATAGTAGGTATAATATTCTTTTCGTATGTTCTTTGCATAACCGACTACATTGACTCTGTTAGACTCGTCATACATGACAGGCTTTTGATCCTGAATATGGTTTAAGTTCAGACTTTTTTTTGTTCTGCTAGACTTGCTATAGATAAGGGGTGCGAGCTTAAAAATGATTTGAGTCCAGGCGGTTAAAATAGTATGGTATCTAAGTGATCATTTCTAGCAGTGAGATGAGCTTGAGCCTGGGTTATTACGTGGAAAAAATCTACGGCCTGGATAGCTTATTCAAACCGCAGAAACTCACTACAATCTTCTTCTTCTTCATTCTTCTAATCTTTGTTTCTTCTCAGACATTTTTTTTTCCAGTTGACAAAGGAAAGTATTGGCTTCCAGTTTACTTATTCAGAATTTTGTTGAATATCTATCTATCTCAAATTTATTTTTAAATATTACTGGCGCAAGTGTATAGCAGGTCTAAAATTAAATATATATCCATATATTCAAAATAATTAAATTAAAATAAACAAATAACTCGGGTTGGTAGACCATATTAACTCAGTATAAATAAACCCGTTTCCAAATAACAATATATACAAAATAAAATAATAATAAATAATAAAATAGAAAATATAAATACATATAATTAAATTAAAATAAAAAAATAACTCTGAGTGGTAGATCATATACACTCAGTAGAAATAAAAACGTTTTTAAATAGCGAAAGAAAATAAATAAAAGATAAAAACAATGCCGGTAAGACACACTCCAGAAGATAGTAGCGCAGCAACAGGAGATGGGCGGCATAATTGTAATAGTTGTGCCCAAACTATAGAGTTCCAAGCGCAGCTATATATAACATCGTGCAACCACGCGTTTCATCGCGTATGCTTTGCAACTCGGTTAGGAAACCAGAAAACTTGTCCCATATGCCAGGTAGTAGTCTAGTAGACGAGGGCGGTGCAGCTAATACCAGTGGGCAAGGAACAGAAGGGGTTGGAGAAACTAGTACTCGAGAGAATCAGCAACATCAAACTAGAAGTTCTATTAGCAACAATCCGGAATCACTAGCTGCAAACATGCAACAGGTGATTGGCAACGCAATCGCTGGGGCTCTCGAAGATCAAATGCAACGCTTAACACGAATTATTGAATCAACTTTTCAAAGATTAAACGTGCGATCGGAGGGCGATCGATTTTCTAATACCCAGGACGGAGTTCAGCACAGTTTTGACCAAACACCGATACCTGGGGTAGACGAGCGAAGGCAGGGAATCATGGGTCGAGAGTTGTTTTCACACTCTGGATCCCAACCTACTCAGGATCTAAGACCCGATCGAATAGGACAAATAATAGCAAATTGGAAAATACGATTTTCAGGACATTCAGCCGTCCCGGTCGACGAATTTATCTACCGCGTCAAAGCACTTACGTCGCAATCTTTAGATGGAAATCTCGCTTTAGTAGCGCGGTATGCTAGCAATTTATTCGAGGGAAGAGCTAGTGAGTGGTTTTGGCGATATCACAAAACTGTTACAGAGGTAACTTGGCCAGGGTTAAAGTCAGCACTGTGTACTCAGTTTAAGGACGGTAGAAGTGATCTTGAGATTCGGGCGTCTATGTCTCAACGAAAGCAAAAGCCTAATGAATTTTTTGATAGCCTACATGAAGCTATCACTTCTATGGCCGATAAACTAAGGAAACCGTTGTCCGAATCATCTATACTAGAGGTTCTGAAAGCAAATCTGCAAATATTGGCATTATCCTGTTGGAATTGTGGGACCGCAGGACATAGGTATCAGGAATGTACAGATGAAAGAAGGGTTTTCTGTTATGGTTGTGGGAAGCCAGAGACGTATAAACCAAACTGCAGCAATTGTAACGGATCAAAAAACGCGGCAGGGAGTGCACTTTTAACCAATGCACGCAAACGGAAGATGAACCAAGCAACGAATACAGAGTAACGGGCTGTTACTCACAAAATTCTTCCCCGGAAGTACAAAATTTACCAGCTTAACCTTCGCATCCAAGAATGCACACCTACCATGGAAAGGACATAAAACAGTAATCCTATCAAGCGCGGCTCCCTCTTGTGGATACCCCAAGTGTGAGTTTGGTGGGGGGATTTGTAGTGGCGCTTGGCAAAAAACCAAAACAAAATATATATAAACGAAGCAACCCCAAAAGACCACTACAAATTCAAAAAGAAGTCACCCTTAGAAGTAGGCAATTAGCATAGCATAGTGTCCGAAACTGTTCCCAGTAAACTGCTTAACCTACGGCACAGTTTTAAAAGCATGGGACAAAATTCGAATTGGTAAATAAATATGTTAACCATTTCGCTACACATTAATAGAATTAAAATGAAATCGAATTTACAATGAAGTTGAAGTTATACCGAGAAATTCCCGATACGATGTTTAGCCAAATACTAAAATGAAAATTTAGCTAGGAAAAGGTTTAGCTACAAAAGGGCCTAGCTAGTTTTCCTGGAATAGGGACATATGGGAATAATCGGGATAATCAGAGTCGGCTCCGATACTGGAAGGCTATACGCGGAAACCCGGCATACACGAGACCCCGATTTCCGGCCTTGGGGGGGTATATAAAGCCGCCCGAACCTCAACCCAGCCTTTTCAATTTAAGTTCCCAAACGAAGCAGACGGGTCCAGAAAATTTGCTATAAAACAGGAAAAAGGTAAGGTCCAACCCTCACTTGTGTTCTCCGTAACGGTTATAAAATTTTAAAAATCATATCCCAGGGCGTAACCAACTCCAGAATTTAGGCAACATAAAGTGGGAAAAGACTAGACAATTTACGGATATTTTTCGGTGCCAGGGTAAATAAGCATCAGCAGCCATCCGGCTAGATAGTAGTTAAAATTCTCTTAAACAGAATGGCACCCAGTTCCCAGTAAACATCTTTCCAAAGTCAGTTGGCTCGAGCTTCCCGAACACCTGTGAAGTCAAATTGAGAGAGAGCTAAATTCCCAAAAATGGAATAATTCCCAAGCGCGGTATTCCCAAATTCGGCGAGCAGTTTTAAGAGGCAGCGGTAACAGCAACAACACGCGCTCTAAGCGTCCGGCCTGATAAAGAGTGAAAGTGCGGAAAAACCTCCCAAAAAGTTAACCATCCACTGGCCTTAACCCTAAGGGTATTACGCGTGCCAGCGCGGCGGAAAAAAATCGGTTAAAAATAATATAAAAAAATCATAAATCGCGAGCAACCCCACGTGTGAGGGTTACATAACGCCCTATCAGAAAAAGTAGCGTGTATTGGTTATGTATGTGTACATATAGGGGTATATAGGGTTAAGTGAATCTCCAATTTTTTTTCCTCTTTCTTTTGTTATTTTTTTTCTGTTTGATAAACTTTTTAAAATTATAATGGCATAATCTGTAAAGAAAGAAAACCGAAAGAAAACCTGCAACATGGTCGAAAAGTGATAAAATATAAAATAAAAGTGGTATTAAAACTTAGTACGAAAATTGGTAAAAATAATTGGTAATTAAGAAAGAATGAGTGAAAATGAAAATATATAAATGAATCAGTGGAAATTTAAAACCAAATTAAAAAAAAAAACCTTTACACCGAGAAAAATATTTAAATTAATTCTTGTCAAAATAATAAAAACAAAGTGTGTGATGCGAAAGCAAAATAATGGCAAAATATAAAAGAAAACAAGAAAGGAAGCTACCTTCGGCCAGCCGAAGCTTATATACCCTTGCAGATAAAGTAATACTCACTCGGTGCAGTTCTAGGGATTCCAGATTCAGTGTTCCTATTTTTGAATTTTGTTTTTAAGTAGTCAAGAATTAAAACGCCTACTTCCTACAAATTAACAATAATTTTCTTATATATGTTTGAATATTCCTATGGGAGCCTTAAGATATAGTGGTTCGATCCGGCTCGCTCCGACATATGTACTACCTGCAATAGAAAGAAGACTTTCGGGAAAGTTTCATCGCGATAGCTTTAAAACTGAGAGACTAGTTCGCATAGAAACGGACAGACGGACAGACGGACATGGCTAGATAGACTCGGCTATTGGTGCTGATCAAGAATATATATACTTTATGTGGTCGGAAACGTCTCCTTCACTGCGTTGCAAACATCTGACTGAAATTATAATACCCTCTACAAGGGTATAATAATGAAAATAACCCTCTTGTGAAACCGAAAATAAGAAACAGTAAAGTTTTGGCGAGTAATAAATTCTGCAGGTGTATTTCCCCCCCCCCCCCCCACCCGTCCAAAGATCTTTCGGCGATGGAGCAGCACATGCGTAAGTGATAATCACCGTTTTTCTTTTGCCCTTTTCCTTTTGCTCTCGGATTCACGTGGCCCTACACGTAAAGAAATAAAGTTAAATTACCGTCTTGTACTATTTTAAAGAAATGGCCACTAGTTCCAAATTGCTACTTAAAATTTAATTAAATACTACGCGGTGCGGCCTTAACCATTTTTTTCTGAATTTATGAAGTCATTCCAAAATATTAAATTTCGGTGAATAATTTAAATTATCTGTTAATGTCAGTAGTGTTCTGTCGGTGTATGCCCGTGATTATACGGAACATTCCCCTTACTCTGGGATAAACTTTTAGTATACACCGCAAGAAATTTCTTGGCTCAGTTTAATTAAAAATTCAATATTAAATTATTTTATCCGAAATTCATAATTTATCCTGATTCCTATTGTTTTCTCTATACACTGAGAGAAATAAAAATACACTTTATAATATTTACATTATTATTTGATAAATAGTATGTTAAATATTTATAAAATTCGTACAATTTAATGGCCCTTCCCCATTCATTTATATAATTCAATTTCTTAAAAACTTATTATCTATCTTTATATTATCTATGATTGAACTATATTATATTATTTACTATATTATTGAATGTACATCATTATATATATTTAACCCTTTACTTCCACAGCAGTGTTTCTTTCGGAATCTTTCTGCCACTTATCTGAATTAAAAATGTTTAATAAATATCGGTAGATTTTAGTTGGAAATAATTAGTTTTTTTTCGTTTATTTTGAAAATTATTGAATATTATTATGAAGAATAAATTTATAAATATGAACCGAAACTAAAGTGTTATCGATGGAAGCCATGCTTAACCGGAAGTCACTGGAAATGTAGGAACTTATCTAAGGGATCGCCAGCTGTAGGCTGTGCCCAAAGGCGATCATGGTAGGGTGGGGAAATAGGGGACTACTACCACCATAGTCTCCCCAATTCGTTGTCTGCAATTAAAATGTCTGAAAACTATCCCCTTTGTTCTCCCTCTCTTAAACTCCCTTTTCTAACTTCCGGTTCCCAATTCTAGTTTATATACTTCTTCCTACTATCTACTACTACTCTATCTACTACTACAAGCACACGAATTTATAAGTCTATTGCGTACATTCGAGCCACTTGAGAGATCAGTCTGCATTTCTATTCCCACACCCATACTACCGAATTACATAGCCGGAACCAGCGCGTGCTCCGCTGTTCTCTCTCAATTATCCATCTGCTCTTCGGCCATTTATACGTTGTATGTTACAATATAGATTTATTGGCGCCCAATCGTGGTGGCCCTTTTTCGGCTGGCCCAAACCAAAGAAGCGAGAAATACACGTCAAAACAACAGCAAGACGAAAGAAATTTTATGTTCTTTGTATAACCGACTGCATTCATTCTGCTAGACTCGTCATAAATGATAGGTTTTTGATCCTAAATATGGTTTAAGTCCAGACTTTTTTTTTGTTCTGCTAGACTTGCTATATATAAGGGGTGCGAGCTTAAAAATGATTTGAGTCCAGGTGATTAAAATAGTAGGTATAATATTCTTTTCGTATGTTCTTTGCATAACCGACTACATTGACTCTGTTAGACTCGTCATACATGACAGGCTTTTGATCCTGAATATGGTTTAAGTTCAGACTTTTTTTTGTTCTGCTAGACTTGCTATAGATAAGGGGTGCGAGCTTAAAAATGATTTGTGTCCAGGTGGTTAAAATAGTATTGTATCTAAGTGATCATTTCTAGCAGTGAAATGAGCTTGAGCCTGGGTTATTACGTGGAAAAAATCTACGGCCTGGATAGCTTATTCAAACCGCAGAAACTCACTACAATCTTCTTCTTCTTCATTCTTCTAATCTTTGTTTCTTCTCAGACATTTTTTTTTCCAGTTGACAAAGGAAAGTATTGGCTTCCAGTTTACTTATTCAGAATTTTGTTGAATATCTATCTATCTCAAATTTATTTTTAAATATTACTGGCGCAAGTGTATAGCAGGTCTAAAATTAAATATATATCCATATATTTAAAATAATTAAATTAAAATAAACAAATAACTCATTATAAATAAAACCGTTTGCAAATAACAATATATACAAAATAAAATAATAATAAATAAATAAATAGAAAATATATATACATATAATTAAATTAAAATAAATAAATTACTCGGTGTGGTAGATCATATACACTCAGTAGAAATAAAAACGTTTTTAAATAGCGAAAGAAAATAAATAAAAGATAAAAACAATGCCGGTAAGACACACTCCAGAAGATAGTAGCGCAGCAACAGGAGATGGGCGGCATAATTGTAATATTTGTGCCCAAACTATAGAGTTCCAAGCGCAGCTATATATAACATCGTGCAACCACGCGTTTCATCGCGTATGCTTTGCAACTCGGTTAGGAAACCAGAAAACTTGTCCCATATGCCAGGTAGCCTTGCAGACTTCAACCATAAGTCTAGTAGACGAGGGCGGTGCAGCTAATACCAGTGGGCAAGGAACAGAAGGGGTTGGAGAAACTAGTACTCGAGAGAATCAGCAACATCAAATTAGAAGTTCTATTAGCAACAATCCGGAATCACTAGCTGCAAACATGCATCAGGTGATTGGCAACGCAATCGCTGGGGCTCTCGAAGATCAAATGCAACGCTTAACACGAATTATTGAATCAACTTTTCAAAGATTAAACGTGCGATCGGAGGGCGATCGATTTTCTAATACCCAGGACGGAGTTCAGCACAGTTTTGACCAAACACCGATACCTGGGGTAGACGAGCGAAGGCAGGGAATCATGGGTCGAGAATTGTTTTCACACTCTGGATCCCAACCTACTCAGGATCTAAGACCCGATCGAATAGGACAAATAATAGCAAATTGGAAAATACGATTTTCAGGACATTCAGCCGTCCCGGTCGACGAATTTATCTACCGCGTCAAAGCACTTACGTCGCAATCTTTAGATGGAAATCTCGCTTTAGTAGCGCGGTATGCTAGCAATTTATTCGAGGGAAGAGCTAGTGAGTGGTTTTGGCGATATCACAAAACTGTTACAGAGGTAACTTGGCCAGGGTTAAAGTCAGCACTGTGTACTCAGTTTAAGGACGGTAGAAGTGATCTTGAGATTCGGGCGTCTATGTCTCAACGAAAGCAAAAGCCTAATGAATTTTTTGATAGCCTACATGAAGCTATCACTTCTATGGCCGATAAACTAAGGAAACCGTTGTCCGAATCATCTATACTAGAGGTTCTGAAAGCAAATCTGCAAATATTGGCATTATCCTGTTGGAATTGTGGGACCGCAGGACATAGGTATCAGGAATGTACAGATGAAAGAAGGGTTTTCTGTTATGGTTGTGGGAAGCCAGAGACGTATAAACCAAACTGCAGCAATTGTAACGGATCAAAAAACGCGGCAGGGAGTGCACTTTTAACCAATGCACGCAAACGGAAGATGAACCAAGCAACGAATACAGAGTAACGGGCTGTTACTCACAAAATTCTTCCCCGGACGTACAAAATTTACCAGCTTAACCTTCGCATCCAAGAATGCACACCTACCATGGAAAGGACATAAAACAGTAATCCTATCAAGCGCGGCTCCCTCTTGTGGATATCCCAAGTGTGAGTTTGGTGGGGGGATTTGTAGTGGCGCTTGGCAAAAAACCAAAACAAAATATATATAAACGAAGCAACCCCAAAAGACCACTACAAATTCAAAAAGAAGTCACCCTTAGAAGTAGGCAATTAGCATAGCATAGTGTCCGAAACTGTTCCCAGTAAACTGCTTAACCTACGGCACAGTTTTAAAAGCATGGGACAAAATTCGAATTGGTAAATAAATATGTTAACCATTTCGCTACACATTAATAGAATTAAAATGAAATCGAATTTACAATGAAGTTGAAGTTATACCGAGAAATTCCCGATACGATGTTTAGCCAAATACTAAAATGAAAATTTAGCTAGGAAAAGGTTTAGCTACAAAAGGGCCTAGCTAGTTTTCCTGGAATAGGGACATATGGGAATAATCGGGATAATCAGAGTCGGCTCCGATACTGGAAGGCTATACGCGGAAACCCGGCATACACGAGACCCCGATTTCCGGCCTTGGGGGGGTATATAAAGCCGCCCGAACCTCAACCCAGCCTTTTCAATTTAAGTTCCCAAACGAAGCAGACGGGTCCAGAAAATTTGCTATAAAACAGGAAAAAGGTAAGGTCCAACCCTCACTTGTGTTCTCCGTAACGGTTATAAAATTTTAAAAATCATATCCCAGGGCGTAACCAACTCCAGAATTTTGGCAACATAAAGTGGGAAAAGACTAGACAATTTACGGATATTTTTCGGTGCCAGGGTAAATAAGCATCAGCAGCCATCCGGCTAGATAGTAGTTAAAATTCTCTTAAACAGAATGGCACCCAGTTCCCAGTAAACATCTTTCCAAAGTCAGTTGGCTCGAGCTTCCCGAACACCTGTGAAGTCAAATTGAGAGAGAGCTAAATTCCCAAAAATGGAATAATTCCCAAGCGCGGTATTCCCAAATTCGGCGAGCAGTTTTAAGAGGCAGCGGTAACAGCAACAACACGCGCTCTAAGCGTCCGGCCTGATAAAGAGTGAAAGTGCGGAAAAACCTCCCAAAAAGTTAACCACCCACTGGCCTTAACCCTAAGGGTATTACGCGTGCCAGCGCGGCGGAAAAAAATCGGTTAAAAATAATATAAAAAAATCATAAATCGCGAGCAACCCCACGTGTGAGGGTTACATAACGCCCGATCAGAAAAAGTAGCGTGTATTGGTTATGTATGTGTACATATAGGGGTATATAGGGTTAAGTGAATCTCCAATTTTTTTTCCTCTTTCTTTTGTTATTTTTTTTCTGTTTGATAAACTTTTTAAAATTATAATGGCATAATCTGTAAAGAAAGAAAACCGAAAGAAAACCTGCAACATGGTCGAAAAGTGATAAAATATAAAATAAAAGTGGTATTAAAACTTAGTACGAAAATTGGTAAAAATAATTGGTAATTAAGAAAGAATGAGTGAAAATGAAAATATATAAATGAATCAGTGGAAATTTAAAACCAAATTAAAAAAAAAACCTTTACACCGAGAAAAATATTTAAATTAATTCTTGTCAAAATAATAAAAACAAAGTGTGTGATGCGAAAGCAAAATAATGGCAAAATATAAAAGAAAACAAGAAAGGAAGCTACCTTCGGCCAGCCGAAGCTTATATACCCTTGCAGATAAAGTAATACTCACTCGGTGCAGTTCTAGGGATTCCAGATTCAGTGTTCCTATTTTTGAATTTTGTTTTTAAGTAGTCAAGAATTAAAACGCCTACTTCCTACAAATTAACAATAATTTTCTTATATATGTTTGAATATTCCTATGGGAGCCTTAAGATATAGTGGTCCGATCCTCCGACATATGTACTACCTGCAATAGAAAGAAGACTTTCGGGAAAGTTTCATCGTGATAGCTTTAAAACTGAGAGACTAGTTCGCATAGAAACGGACAGACGGACAGACGGACAGACGGACATGGCTAGATAGACTCGGCTATTGGTGCTGATCAAGAATATATATACTTTATGTGGTCGGAAACGTCTCCTTCACTGCGTTGCAAACATCTGACTGAAATTATAATACCCTCTACAAGGGTATAATAATGAAAATAACCCCCTTGTGAAACCGAAAATAAGAAACAGTAAAGTTTTGGCGAGTAATAAATTCTGCAGGTGTATTTCCCCCCCCCCCCCCCCACCCGTCCAAAGATTTTTCGGCGATGGAGCAGCACATGCGTAAGTGATAATCACCGTTTTTCTTTTGCCCTTTTCCTTTTGCTCTCGGATTCACGTGGCCCTACACGTAAAGAAATAAAGTTAAATTACCGTCTTGTACTATTTTAAAGAAATGGCCACTAGTTCCAAATTGCTACTTAAAATTTAATTAAATACTACGCGGTGCGGCCTTAACCATTTTTTTCTGAATTTATGAAGTCATTCCAAAATATTAAATTTCGGTGAATAATTTAAATTATCTGTTAATGTCAGTAGTGTTCTGTCGGTGTATGCCCGTGATTATACGGAACATTCCCCTTACTCTGGGATAAACTTTTAGTATGATGGTATACACCGCAAGAAATTTCTTGGCTCAGTTTAATTAAAAATTCAATATTAAATTATTTTATCCGAAATTCATAATTTATCCTGATTCCTATTGTTTTCTCTATACACTGAGAGAAATAAAAATACACTTTATAATATTTACATTATTATTTGATAAATATTATGTTAAATATTTATAAAATTCGTACAATTTAATGGCCCTTCCCCATTCATTTATATAATTCAATTTCTTAAAAACTTATTATCTATCTTTATATTATCTATGATTGAACTATATTATATTATTTACTATATTATTGAATGAACATCTTTATATATATATAACCCTTTACTTCCACAGCAGTGTTTCTTTCGGAATCTTTCTGCCTCTTATCTGAATTAAAAATGTTTAATAAATATCGGTAGATTTTAGTTGGAAATAATTAGTTTTTTTTCGTTTATTTTGAAAATTATTGAATATTATTATGAAGAATAAATTTATAAATATGAACCGAAACTAAAGTGTTATCGATGGAAGCCATGCTTAACCGGAAGTCACTGGAAATGTAGGAACTTATCTAAGGGATCGCCAGCTGTAGGCTGTGCCCAAAGGCGATCATGGTAGGATGGGGAAATGGGGGACTACTACCACCATAGTCTCCCCAATTCGTTGTCTGCAATTAAAATGTCTGAAAACTATCCCCTTTGTTCTCCCTCTCTTAAACTCCCTTTTCTAACTTCCGGTTCCCAATTCTAGTTTATATACTTCTTCCTACTATCTACTACTACTCTATCTACTACTACAAGCACGCGAATTTATAAGTCTATTGCGTACATTCGAGCCACTTGAGAGATCAGTCTGCATTTCTATTCCCACACCCATACTACCGAACTACATAGCCGGAACCAGCGCGTGCTCCGCTGTTCTCTCTCAATTATCCATCTGCTCTTTGACCATTTATACGTTGTATGTTACAATACATACAAATTACACAGGTACACAGCCAAAAATTTCCACGAACCATTTCAAGTTTTCCATGATATTTGGGTGCTCCTGAGTAAAAGTCCCATACAAAATTATTTTCCATCACCTACAGGTTCCGCGGTATAGCTAAGAATACAAAAAACCGATGTTTGCCGACATTTTGAATTACGTGGCCTATATAATTGGACCAACCTTTATTATTTTCGGTAGGACCTACTCTCAATACATCAAGGCATTCCTAAAAAATAGTCCCCATTGTGAACCATTGCCCATGTCTTTGGAATTCGACGCCAAAGTTGAAAATCCCAAAATTGTAGAGATTTTTCTGATGGAAAAACAATTCTGAGGATTAAATCTTGAATGGAAGTAATTTTAACTATTCATTGTATCTATTGTTCATTGTATGCTTTAATTTCGGTTTAAAGCGATTTCATGAGAATATTTTTTATTGGATTTATTATACTAATAAAACCGTTTTTTTTATTTCATTATCTACTCCTAAATGTTGTCAAATTTTAAAAAAGTCAAGGCATCCTACAGAATGGGAGTAAACATTTACATTTTTCTGTGTATGTTCAGTGAACGTATTTTAGTTTCTTAGTTCTAGAGGTTGCCATGACTTATTCAAAATTTGACAACATTTAGGAGTAGATAATGAAATAAAAAAATCGGTTTTATTAGTATAAGAAATCCAATATAATGTTCTCATGAAAACGCTTTAAACCGAAATTAAAGCATACAATGAACAATAGATACAATGAATAGTTAAAATTACTTCCATTCAAGATTTAATCCTCAGAATTGTTTTTCCATCAGAAAAATCTCTACAATTTTGGGATTTTCAACTTTGGCGTCGAATTCCAAAGACATGGGCAATGGTTCACAATGGGGACTATTTTTTAGGAATGCCTTGATGTATTGAGAGTAGGTCCTACCGAAAATAATAAAGGTTGGTCCAATTATATAGGCCACGTAATTCAAAATGTCGGCAAACATCGGTTTTTTTGTATTCTTAGCTATACCGCGGAACCTGTAGGTGATGGAAAATAATTTTGTATGGGACTTTTACTCAGGAGCACCCAAATATCATGGAAAACTTGAAATGGTTCGTGGAAATTTCACAAAGTTTAATTTTGTGTTCCTGTGTTATAACAAAAGTATTTTCATTATAATCTAATTGATTTATTGATAACCCGTTTGGGCAGCTAAAGTTCTGTTTAGAAACTAAAAGTACAATTCAAAAAGAGACTGCAGCTCGGCTGGATTCCCGCTTACGCGTGCATCCGGTGCTGGCCCAAGATCGATGACCGTAGTCGGGTTAACTTCTCCCAGTTTTAAGTTAAGGCCGCCTTCGTACCATTCAAGGTTATTTGGTCGTCGAAGGTTACAAGGATCGTGCCGACACAGTAAAACTAAATATCGAGTTTGCGATCTGACTTAGTCAGTGGCAGTTAGCCAAATAACCAAGATTTTTATTTCAGGCATAAACGCAACAATGACGGATAATGTAATCAAGCCATTTCTATGCGAGATAATTAAAAAGTCTCTTTTGCGCATTGAGTGGGAGAAGTGGTTACGAGCTTTTGAGATTTATCGGGCTACCTATTAGAAAGAGAAGCAAATTATTACATTTGGGGGAAAACAGCAGCTTCAAACTGTGGCATTTTCTTTACCCGATGCTATTGTAGATGAAGATGACGAAGGAGATATAGATATATATAGGGTTCTAGTCGATAAATTAAACGCATATTTCTCACCAATGCAGAACTCTAGTTTTGAGAGGCACATATTCAGAAATCTCTGTCCTACAGAAGGCGAAGGTTTTGCTAAATTTGTTTTGAGATTGCGCAATCAACTTTTGAAATGTGACTTTGGAGCCACCAAAGAAGAAGTTAATGAGATTTCCCTTAAAGATAAAATAATAGATAGCTGGGCCGCACAGTGTAAGATTTTGCCAATCTAGGGGGACTTAAATCAGTAGGAGTCGTATTTTTAAAGATATCGGCTTCAAATTTGGAGTGAATATTTTAGTAAGCCCAAAGATTATGTTGAACATACAAAATGGGCGTAGCACTTTTAAAAGCGTTAAAAATTAAAAAACAAATGTTTTTTTTAAAGATAAAAGCCCCAACAAAAATTACAAAAACCATTTTTGAAACTTTTAACTAATTTCGTATTTTTTGTTATAATTTTCGCCAACTTAAAAAATTTTGTTTTTAATTTTTGGATGCCACTTTTTTTTTTTTTTTTGAAAATGTTGAATTTTGGTTATTTGCTCATGTTTTTAGCTGTAACTTCGAAGGTTTAAGCTAAACAGCTGCAAATAAGGTTTTATATTAAAGATAATTAATACAAAAAAACAAGAAGGGAAGCTACCTTCGGCCAGCCGAAGCTTATATACCCTTGTAGATTAAAGAATGCTTACTCGGTGCAGTTCCAGGGATTCCAGATTCAGCGTTTCTATTTATTTAAATTTTGTTTTTAAGTAGTCAAGAATCAAAACGCCTACTTCCTACAAAGTTACAATGAATTTTCCTGTATTTGTTTGAATATTCCTATGGGAGCCTTAAGATATAGTGGTCCGATCCGGCTCGCTCCGACATATGTACTACCTGCAATAGAAAGAAGACTTTCGGGAAAGTTTCATCGCGATAGCTTAAAAACTGAGAGACTAGTTCGCATAGAAACGGACAGACGGACAGACAGACAGACGGACAGACGGACATGGCTAGATGGACTCGGCTATTGGTGCTGATCAAGAATATATATACTTTATGTGGTCGGAAACGTCTCCTTCACTGCGTTGCAAACATCTGACTGAAATTATAATACCCTCTACAAGGGTATTTTATTAAATGGTAACAATTCAAACTTCATGTGTACATCGTCTAGTGAAGACAGTGACTCAAAAATGTCTTCTTGAGCACTTATCAGCCGTTTTACGGTATGATTAATAAGGGATTGTAAACTTATTTCAGCATAGGATTCTCTTACTATCCTACTGGTATTAGCATAACATTTTTGACTCCTTAACGAGATCATAACATGGATATAATTTTGGACAGACAATTTTTGTGGTATTGTACTGGTGCATTGATAATTTACTTTCTATTAGAAGGGCAAGTGCTTGATCTGCTGAAAGGTGTTTTGCAGTGCTATTAGAAGATAATTTAGCTTTCTTAATTATAGTCCCCGTGGACGGGGGAGCATTTGGTAATTCATTAATTAATTTAGCTGAATCCCGTTTTCCTTCTGCCCGCAAAGTCTATTCTGCAGCTGATAGCAATTGATCCTCATCTATCGTAGGCAACAATTCTTGGCTTTTCCTTTTTTGTGTTTTAGGACAACACTCAGAAAAGACTTTTTGTGACCTCCCTCTTGTACTTGAGGTGGAAGCAATGACATCAATGCGACAGTCTTCGCCATTTAATGTGACCTGAAGGCCACTTGCATTATGAGCAAAAAACCTGGCTTTATCTCTCCTAGATTTCTCAAATCGGTTTTGAAACTCAAAAGACAGTGTAATTTCAATTTGGAGTGATCAATGTCATTGCCAAATAACTGCGTGCTTTACAAGAGCGTCTCGCGGAGTGGTTTTTTATGTTTTTCGACTAAACCTCGAAAAATGCAGCACGGCTTATTTTACTCATTTCTAAATAGAAGGTCTTTGGGCAAAATATGGGCAAGATTTTATTTTAGATTCTGAATCAGAATGAATGCATACGAAGGATGTATGTTCTGGTTGGATAGAATACGATAGAATAATATAAGTTTTTTTCCACCAAAAAACAGAAACATGAAAAAATCCACTTACTTTTTGGCACCTTTTTCAAAAAATGAAAAAAAAAATTTTTGTCCCAAAAAAATGTTTTTGTTTTTGAAAGTGGAATAAAAATTGTCTAGGAAAAATAACTTTTGGCTGCTCCCACTGATCACGCGATGCAATTAATAAGACTAAACTTTGTCAACTGTTGCTCGCTTCCCAGTGCAATTTTGCACAAACCGTTATCTTCCAAAAAAAAAATGGTTTGTTTTGTTTTGTGCCTGTTTTCGTAATAGTTGAACATTTCTAAAACTGCTGCTTAAAGCTCATCGACCTCAAAAATAGTTCAACTTTTGCTAAAAGTCCCGCTAGATTGGCCAAATCTTACACTGTGGGCCGGGGTGAATCTGAAAAAGAAACTTTTAGAAAAGAAGAAGAACCAAACCATCGAACGGCTGTGTTTTACATCGGTCCGCTTTTGATTCATTTATAGCCACGAACAACTATTTAAATAAATATATTTTTTTTAGTGAATAGCAAAATAAACCTATCGTACAATATAACCGCTTCTTGATAGAGTTTTTAAGCAAAACTTAAATAAACAACGCTTTGCAGTGGTGTGTGTTTAAAAGTCTGCGACCTTCAAACCATCTCATCAAACTTCTGCGCACTCACAAACATACTCAACTAATACAACGAGTCCGCTACACTGAAAACAAACTTGGAGCGGGAGGTAGTGGAACTGCGTGCGCAACGGGATCAGCTATTCGAGCGTGATGAACAGTTGCATCGGGAGGTCGCGTACATGCGTGCAATGAGAGAGAGAGTGGGAAGCGTAAAGGCAAACTGCCACTGCCAATAATGCGTTCGACCTACGCATCCATGGGGTCCCCTACGTGGAAGGGGAAAACTTACGATCGATGTTCCACCAACTCTGCTTCGCACTACACATGACTCCTCCACCACGGGTGCGGGATATTTTATGAGCCCGCAAAACACAAAAAACCAATGTCGACCCGGTTGTTATTGTTAAAATGGAAAATGTGCGAGAAATAATCACGGTGCTAAGAGTTTTTAAACGCAGATCCATAGTTTTAGTATTTGTTAGATTAGAAATTATTGTAGGTCGCTTTGTTTACTTAATGTTCTCCGTGATGTTTTATCAATTTAATTTTTCATACCTAGTGCGTGAGCAGCTAATAATTTTATTTAAATTTTGGAAATGGAAGACCTAAACGAAGTAAATAGCCATACCCTATTGCGCATACTGACAAAGCAGAGAGCTGGGCTTAAAGTTTGTCACATTAATGCTCAAAGTTTGCCGAGAAAAGTCGATGAGTTTAAATATTTATTTGTAAATTCTGGTCTAGATATTATATGTGTCTCTGAAACATGGCTTGGCGATAATGTTTGTGATGTTATAATTTCGTGTGATGGCTATAATGTTTACCGAGCGGACCGTGTCAGTCATGAAGGTGGGGTAGCAATTTATGTTAGTAAAAAATGAGTGTCCAAGTTTATATGTAAACATCCCGATAGCAGCCCAATAGAATACTTATTCCTTGAAATTAAGAATCAGTCCTCACAAAAAAAAATGCAGCTGGGTTGCATATACCGCCCACGTAGTAGCATTAACTATGACGATATTTTAAATAAGCTATCAGACATCTCTATAAATTATGAAGATATACTTTTAGCGGGTGATCTCAACAGCAACATACTTCGGGAAGAACACCTTAAAATTAACATGGAATCACTAGGCTTGAATCTTGTAAACTCCACTTATCCGACTCATTTCAGCAGAACATGCAGCTCATTGTTAGATGTATTTTTTGTTAGTGATGTTGAAAAAATATGTTTGTATGACCAACTCATTGTGCCGTCGTTCTCAAAACATGACCTTATATACTTGACCTATAATTTTAATGACGAAGAAATAGTATTTAGGGCTTTTAATAATATAGACTATTACCTTCTAAATACCGAACTCGATAAATGCAACTGGAATAACATTTACTGTCTTCCAGATGTAGACGAACAACTCAGTTTGCTCCAACGTAATATTAGTTACCTGTACAATTGTTTCGTTCCAATCAAAAGTAAACCCATTAAACATTTTATTAAACCGTGGTTTAATAATGAAATTAAGTCAGCAATACAAAAACGAAACTTTGCATATCAAAAGTGGAAAAGGTATAAGACTCCGCCACATTATGCCCAATTTAAATCATTGAGACACACAGTCACTAAACTTTTTGACACCGCAAAGTCAAAATTCTATTTTCGAAAATTCAAAAACTCAACATCGTCTAGACAAACCTGGAAAGAAATCAAGTCACTAGGGATAGGAAAACAAAAATCAACGCCGGGACAGGATGTTAATGTTGAAGAGCTGAACCAACAACTCTCAAAATGCAATGTACCTGAATTCGACGATAGCAATTTGTACCTGAATTCAGTACCTGAAAATTTCTGTGATAATAGTTTTAGATTTGTTTGTGTTAATCAGTACGAAGTTCTTGTCAATATTCTTAAAATTAAATCAGACGCAATTGGACTAGACGAAATAAATCCTAAATTCATTAAATTAATACTTCCCAAAATTCTTACATACATAACTCACATTTTTAACACTGCATTTACAACATCCGCATTTCCTGACTGTTGGAAAATCGCAAAAATTATACCAATTATGAAAGCCAACAAGGAATATAGACCTATATCAATTCTACCGTTCTTATCGAAAGCCTTTGAGAACATTATGGCAGCCCAAATAAACGCATATATAGGTGATAATGCTCTAATGCTCTCTACTTAACAACAACCAATCGGGATTCAGAATAAAACGTAGCTGCACCTCGGCAATCCTAAAAATTTCGGAGGATATACGTAAACATGCAGACAAATCCAACGTGACGCTTCTAGTACTTCTTGACTATAGTAAAGCTTTTGACTCTGTTAATCATGATGTTTTGTGTTCAAAATTGAAAACTCAGTTCAATTTTTCAACCACTTCTGTCAAACTTATGACCTCGTACCTAAAAAATCGCCGGCAGTCTGTAGTAATATCTAATGTTTCGTCTTCTCTTGTAGTCCTTAAACGTGGTGTGCCTCAAGGCTCAGTTCTTGGTCCTTTACTGTTTACTCTATATGTCAATGACCTTCCCAGTGTGTTGTCAAATAGTGATGTTCACATGTACGCCGATGATGTCCAGATGTATGTTAGCCGTCCCATTAGTAGAATTAACGAGTGTGTGAATATTTGTAATCGAGAGCTTGATAAAATTAGCAGCTGGGCCAAAGACAATGGCCTTGGTCTAAACCCAACAAAATCTAAATGTCTCGTAATTTATAAAAAGAAAGTAAATATTGCTGACCTGCAGCCATTGTTGATAAACAGCATGCCCATTAAATATGTTGAAAATGCTACAAACTTGGGTATCATATTCAATAATAAACTTAGTTGGAATGACCATATAAATAAAGCTATAGGGAAAACGTACGGTTTACTAAGATCTCTCTGTCCTGTTAAAAGTCTGTTACCCATAAATGTTCGTATGTTAATTGCCAAGACCTGTTTAATCCCAACACTTTTTTATGGAATAGAAATTTTTTCAAATTGCGATGCAGCCAGCCATCAAAAAATAAAAGTTGCATATAATAATATAGCAAGATTTATATTCAATCTACGTCGATTTGACCATGTGACAAACTATGCATATAGAATATTTGAACTTAATTTGACAGACTGGATGAAGCTGAGAGTTTTAATATATCTGCACAAAATAATTTACACGAGGGAACCAACCTATCTCTTTGAAGTATTAAGATTCACTTCCTCAAGAAGAGCAAATAACATAATTCAAGTAAGACACAGATCTCTACTTTCTGAAAGGCAGTTTTTTGTACACGCAACAAGGCTATGGAACCAGCTCCCAAACACTTTAAAAAATATTAGTAGCGCCACGCAGTTTAAGTCAAAACTCACATTACACCTACAAGATACTAGCACAATAAAAAAAAAAAAAAAAAAACTTAAAAAAAAAAAAAAAAAAACAAAGCGACCCTTTTCCTTAACCAATAATGTTTAAGCGAAATCTTAGGAATTTCATCTATCTGTACTTATGAGTAATTTGTCCTACGTGACTATCGCACTAATTATAAGTTATAAACTTGTAGCGTTAGGAAAGCATTTTAAAATAAATTTAAATTAAATTAAAATTAAGAGTAATCGCGGCATATCGACGTGAAGCAAAAACACAGAGAGAAAATTATCTGATTTTTAAAGAGGCAAAGCGACTGAAAAAGATGAAGATACGCCGTGGTCTCGTGCATGCCCGATGCAATGGGAGCGAGAGCGTACAGTGCATAGATAACGCAGATGAGCTCAAGAAGCTGGCTGCTCTTCCTCTCTCTTCTTCGCTGGCCGAAAACCATTGCGAGAAGTCGTAAAGTCGCAAAGGGAACTAACGGGACACACTTGAACATTGGACCCTAGCGAGCCGTGTGCAAAAAGGGTAATAACGGGACCCCGCCGCTGCCTATAAAAGGACGGCGCAGGCGCAGCTCATGGCAGTCAGTTGGAGTTCGCGCGACAGTCAGTGCAGTAAGCGTCGCAGTTCATGCAGCCAGGAGGCACGGGACGTGTCGGTCGGAAGACGCGACGTTGGCAGCCGGAGTACAAGACAGACAACCAAGATACGCGAGCGAAAGTACAAGTGCAACCAGTGAACCAAAGATCAAGAATACAAGTGCGAGGATTCAATCAAGTGCGTGGCCGTGAGAGTACCGTAGAAACCGAGTGCTCAACGCCCAGATCAAGATACCAAAGTCAAGACGCTAGGCCAAGGCTGAGACTGCAACGGTGAGCCCTGCAGGACACAGAGATTGGAGTGGAGACGAGTGCAGGACAGGAGCAGAGTCGAAAAAAAATTTAATAAAGTTTTCCGATTTGTCCCAATCGGATATCTCTGCATTTTCTTGGGTCAGGGGCAGTCACGCAATACAAATTTGGTGGGACGAACACACAATATCTCTGAGCTAGTCGCGGCGTTTACGTAGCGATCAAACAGTTGAAAACAGTTCGTTAAACCATGCAGTAGACTCTGATTACGGGCCTGCTGCCTCGGAGAGCTTTCGCTCTTAAATAGATAGGGGATAGGGGATTTAAGTATATAAGATTTCCTTTGTTTTTTAAACTTATTTTTGCTGCTGAGTTTGCGACCCTAAAATGTTATTATATAAATAATGACGGGTAATACAGAAGATTCCACTGTTGGTAGCATGATAAGAATACTAAGTAATTATAAGACGGGTCTTAAAATTGTTCACATAAATGCACAGAGCCTTTTTAAGAAAATCGATGAGTTCAGGTTACTTTTTGTTCAATCTAATGTTGATGTGATATGCGTATCTGAGACCTTGTTTACGTCTGATTTGCTGATCGAGTGTGATGGGTATGTTTTGTTTCGTTCAGACCGTGAAGGTCAAGTGTACACCAAATTGTAGGGTTAAATGTAAACAAACAAGAGTATATTTTTCTGGAAATATCGAACAAATTTATGAGAAATAGAGTGCTGGTTGGTTGTATATACCGCCCAAATCGCACAATAGACCTTGAATCATTGATGGACACCATAAGCGAGTTGTCTGCTGCATACGAAAACATTATTCTTGCCGGAGATTATAACAGCAATACTTTATGCGAAAATCATTTAAAAGATAACTTTGAGACGTTGGGTCTGTACGCTGTTAATAAATCTACGCCAACACACTTTAATAACTTCTGTGATACTTTACTTGACTAATTTTTTATGAATGACACTAGAAAGATTTTACATTATGACCAGATCTCTGCACCAGCTTTTTCTACGCATGATCTCATTTTTTTAACCTGTGATATTACCCTTGACTATGCTGAGAAATCGTTGAGTTATAGAGATTATAAGAATATTAATTACATGGAACTTCAACGTGAATATACTGCTTGTAATTGGTGTCCTATATATCAATGTCAAGTGTCGAGTCTCAATTAAATGTCTTAAATAACAATATACAGTATATTTTTAACAAATGCGTACCGATCAGGTCCAAACTAATCAAGCCAAGACAAAATCCATGGTTTACTAACGAAATCAAGAAGCAACTTTATTTGCGGGATGTGGCTTATTTTAAATGGAAGCATTACAAAACCCAACAAGAGGCAAGATCGCGAGTCACAAAAATGATTAAGAATGCTAAGTGTGAACATTTAAATTTGAAATTTGAAAACAATCCATCAATGAAAAAAACATGGAAGGACATAATCAACTTAGGAATAGGAAAGTGTAGGCTGAGTGCTATTCACAATGTTGATGTCGAGGAACTCTGTTGAACGTTTACTCAACTCGATGTACCTTAAGCAACTTCCAACCAGTATCTGAATAATACTATTTCCTGTGATAATAGTTTTAGCTTTGTGTGCTTCGATCAAGGTGATGTTTTAGACGGTATTCTCAAAATAAAGTCAAGTGCTGAAGGTTTAGACAATGTTAACCCAAAATTTCTCTAAATTATGTTACCTTTACTCCTCCCACATATTACCAAGATTTTTAACACTGTGATTACTACCTCCACTTTTCCTTCATCATGGAAAAAAGCCAAGATAATTCCAGTACTAAAACCAAATGAAGAGTATAGGCCTATTTCTATCCTACCATTTTTAGCAAAGGTTCTTGAAAATTTAATGTCACTACAAATTCAAAATTTTCTAGAAAATAATTCGTTATTATCAGAAAAACAATCTGGTTTCAGAAAAAAGAGAAGCGGTGTAAGTGCAATAACGAATATCGTTGAAGAAATACGTAAACAACTTGAAAATAATTATGTGACTTTTTTAACCCTTCTGGACCACAGCAAAGCATTTGACTCTGTAAACCACAGTATTTTAATTGCAAAACTAAAGAGCCTTTTAAACTTTTCAAGTACTGCACTTCGCCTTATAGAATCATATCTTAATGGGAGGATTTAGGCAGCTGTTGCGGGAAGTCAGATTTCTAGCTTCAGCCTACTTACTCGTGGAGTTCTCCAAGGATCTGTCTGGGACCATTATTGTTTTCTAAGTACGTGAATGATTTACCTAGTCTTTTGTCCGATTGTGAAGTTCACCTGTATGCAGATGATGTGCAAATCTATGTTAGTAGTCCAATTAATCAGATAAATGTTTGTGTTAGATCTAGCAATAAAATGCTTCAAGTAATTAAAAAATGGGCAAGCGAGAATGGCTTGAGTATAAACCCAAAAAAATCCAAGTGTGTAGTGATCTCTAAGAGACCAATCGATACCACAAGTTTTCAAAACTTGGTAATCAACAACATGCCGATACAATTTGAGGAGTACGCACATAATTTAGGTATTACGTTTAGCAACGCACTTAGCTGGAGTAAACACATATCGAAGGCTACAGGTCGAACCAGCTTACATACTCCAAAACACTCCTACCATTTCAAATAAGGCTGTTAGTAGCTAAAGTGATTCTTGTTCCAACACTATTTTATGGTGTGGAAGTTTTTGGACACTGCGATACCCGTGATATGCAAAAGCTGGTAGTAGCCTTTAACTCTATCATCAGATATGTTTTTAATTTGAACCGTCTTGACCATGTATAAAACTTGACTAATAAAATTCTGGACCTGAACTTGACCTCTTGGATTAACTATAGGACTCTAATATATTTCCATAAAATTGTGATATCCCAAACTTATATCAGCTACATCAACTAGAACTAATAACTTCATATGCCCAAGATATAATACGCTATGCTCGAATAGGCAGTTTTACGTAAATGCTATCCGTCTGTGGAACAGTCTATTACATAATTATGAAACGATTAGGAGCGCAACTCAGTTTAAATCCAAAATAAAGGAACATTTGAAGTAAAATAGAAACAAAAACAAATCGTTAAAATAAACTAAAGTCAAAATAATAATAATTATCATAAAATATTAATCAATTCCTCCGTAATAATAATAATGAAAATAATAAAAGTAACTATGTCTAATTCAAAATTGTTAGTAATAAGTAATAGCTTTAAGTCTTTTTTGTTCAAATAAGCTTGCTTTTCCAATTCAATGTGACTAGTGCTACAAATATAAGTGTTAACTTGCTGTGCTACGATAATAATAATAATAAATAATAATAAAAAAAATAGTATACTTTAACTCAGGTAATCGATGCCTGTCAAGTCTATGAGGAAATTAATAAGCAGTCAGAGATGATGCATTTAAGGCCAGAAACCGAATCGATAAGAGAAATATCAGGAGGGCCCGTGAACTCAAATAGGCCGTTTGAATGTGGAAGATGTGGTCGTAAAGGCCACAATAGCAGGAGCTCATTATGTCCTGCCTTCAACCAAAAGTGCAATAAGTGCGCTCGTTTTGCCCATTTTGCTGCTAAATGCAGAAGAAATTTTAAACGCCAAAAGTCCTATGATAATCATGAACCAGCTAAACGTTAACGCAGCAACGTGCGTTTAGTGAAGGAAGAAGGTGATCGGAAATCCAAAACAAATTGTTTTAAGATTCAAAGCGATGCTGAGGATGAAATAATCAAATGCCGAATTGGTGGACGTGAACTCTCGTTAGTAATTGACTCGGGGTCCCGGTATAACCTAATAAGCCCAAGAGACTGGTCATATCTTTAGTCGGAGAAAGCAACTTTATTCAACGTTTGGCCAAATTCAACTAACCATTTTAGAGGATACGAATTGCTGCAAGTAATTTGTGTTTTCGAAGCCCCTATATCCATTGGCAAGAATCCTGAGGTGTTTGCTTCGTTTTTGTAATAAAAAACGGAACGCAATCGTTACTTGGTAAAGATACATCAATTAAACTAAATGTGTTACGTCTCGGGTTAGAAGTTCAGAAAATAGAAAGAGTAACACCGTTTCCAAAGTGGAAGGGACTACCAGTTAAACTACTGATCAACACAGACGTCAAGCCTATTCAGCAACCTATAAGGCGAATACCTGTTGCACTTGAAGATAAAGTAACCGCGAAATTGGAAGAAGCACTTGATATCATCGAACCAGTAACAGGTCATTCAGCCTGGATATCGCCCATGGTTATAGCATTTAAAGAAAATGTCGATATCAGAATATGTATAGACATGCGACTGGCAAATAAGGCAATTTTTAGGGATAACTATCCATTACCAGTATTTGACACGTTTATGACCAAGCTAAGAGGTATAAGCTATATAGGTATAAAAGGCTTATGTTTGGCGTTAACTCTGCTCCTGAAATTTTTCAAAAAGACTTGAGGAAGTTTTAGCATCATGCAAGAATGTAATGAACTACATCGATGACATACTTGTTTTTGGTATCAATGAGAAGGACCATGACGATGCATTCGAGAAAGTCAAAGATGTTTTGAAGGAAAATAACGTCCTTTGGAATGAGGAAAAATGCATCTGGAAAACACAGAAAGTTAAGTTTCTAGGACACATACTGTCGGATAAAGGCATCGAAGTTGATCCTGAAAAAGTCAAAACAATGTTGTCATTCAGAAATCCCAAAAACAAGGAGGAGACTAGAAGTTTTTTAGGACTCGTTACTTATGTGGGAAAATTTATTCCCGATTTGGCTAACCGCACAGAACATTTCCTATCCCGACTATGCGAATTACCATCAACCAATTCGAACTGGAAGGTTACTGAACATGACGTATTTCGAATAATTGAATACAATACCCCTACATCATTAAACATTTCGGAGATAGCACAGGAGAGTAGTGCCGATGAGGAAATCGTGGATGCAATGACCTGTCTGGATGTCAATTCCTGGGTTAGTGGCACATCGAACAGTTTTTACCCATTCCGGTTAGAAATTTCGATGTTAGGGAACCTTTTTGCTAAGGGGAACACGGCTAATTATTCCAAAAAGTCTCCGGAAAAGAATTCTGGAACTAGCTCATGACACCCCGGTGAGTTGGCCATGAATCGTCGATTGAGAGTCAAGGTGTGGAGGCCACGCATCGATCGAGATGTAGAACAATTTGTGAAATCATGCAAAGATTGCTTATTAGTCTCTCAACCGTTGAGGCCGGGCCCGAACTCTCTAGCTAGCGATCTACTGGACCCACTTCCAAACGGAAAATACGTTCTCGTATTCATAGACTATTTTTACAGATATATGGAAATAAAGTTTTTATCGTCCATATCATCGGAACCGATTACACTGGTCGACAAAAAGAAAGCCCAAGAATAAAAGCTACCACACCTGAGAGGATTTTAGCTGTAGATTACTACCTCATACTTGGAAACTTTCGATTTTTAGGCACTTTTTGCTACTTAATTGTAAGAAAACACTTCGTAGCCCAGAGCCACAATTTAGCAGAAAAGGTACTTTGAACCCTTATCTTCAAGATTGTCCAATCACATAGTTGGGCGACCTCTACTTCTTTAGCTACAATGGATTTTACTGAAGTACTTTTTGTCACTTTTTTTCATCTTTAGTAGCCTGATATTTTTAATGTATTGTATGTGTACGGGTCTTAGTTCAACAAGGAAAATATCAGGCTACTAAAAAAAGTGACAAAAAGTACTTCTGTAAAATCCATTGTAGCTAAAGATATAGAGGTCGCCCAGCTTTGTGATTGGACACTCTTGAAGTTAAAGGTTCAAGATAACACTTCCGCTAAATTGTGGCTCTGGGCTACGAAAGGTTTTCTTACTATTAAGCCGCTAAAAGTGCCTAAAAATCACAAATTTGGAACTTTGACCACGGATTTCTAAAAATTTCGACGTGATGGAAAGTTTCCAAGTATGAGGTAGTAATCTACAGCTAAAATTCTTTCAGGTTTTGTAGCGTTTATTCTTGGGCCAAGAAAAAGTCTTGATTTTGTCGACCTGTGTTATTAGAGCCATGAAAGAAATATTTTGTAGATTGGGTTGCCCAAGATATCTGCGAATGGATAACGGCAGACAATATGTTAGTGCGATGTTTGAACAATATTGTAGAACAAATGGCCATACTGGCCACAGGCTAAGAGGCTGAAAATAGCTCAACTGAACAAAGCTAATTTCCAAGAAGACATTCAAGAATTTATTTTAATGCACAAGGTTACTCCACACAGCACAACAGGGACCTCTCCTTCTGAACTAATGTTTAATCGGATGATTAGGGGCAAAATTCCAAATGTGCAAGATGTGTTAGGTGAAGTTCACCAATCAGAAGAAAAAGATAATGGTTGCATACAAAAACATAAAGGTAAAGTAGTTGCAGATAAGAAGAGAGGAGCGAAAGAGGTTGGCATTTAGGTGGGCGATCAAGTATTTATGAAGAACGTGGTATTTCCAAATAAATTGACACCAAACTTTAATACCAAAATATATGAAGTCTTAGAGCGCGAAGGTAACGTAGTAAAAGTTTCAGGTGGGGGTAAAACACTTATTAGGGATGCCATCCACCTAAAGAAGATTCCAGCTGCCAGTACCAGGAAAGACGTTCCGGATCTTGGATCGACAACAACGGATTTGGAAAAGACACGTCAACACCCGTTGAAGGACACTCTCGAGCAATGCAGCGCATCCCCCGGACCTGGAACTCAAGCTAATAAATAAAGGAGGGATTTGGGAACCGGTGCTAGAGAGCGTTGGAAGCGACTCTCTACTGACCACAGGGAGAGGCGATGGTTTGTCTCAGGATGCCGATCCCGCGGACTCTCATTACTAATCAAGCATCTGCCGAGAGCAGATCTACATGTGTTTCTTTGTATATAATTAAGAATTAAATAAATATAAAACAGAAATAAAACAAACGCGTGTGACTCTTACCTGCGAATTATTACAATTGGCATACCTTCGTCCACCATAACCACAGGCTGGAGATGGCTGGATTTTGTGTCGCAGTGAACGAGTGCGCCGGTCATCAGCTGTAGAGCGCATGTTGAACTCTCCAAAGTTTTGCAGAAGGTTGTTCCTACGGCAATGTCGCAGTTAGAGACGGCCAGAATTCGCTTCCCGCAGTCGGCTATAGTGTTGTGTTGATTAAAATATAATATTACGTTATTGTGCTGAACGGGATAAATCATTAATTGTTTGCAAACTACTTTCGGTTTTGGGAACTTAACTAGAAAATACAAGAGGTTACTATTTTGAAATATTTTAACTTAAGGCACCGCCAGCACATCAGCCACACTGACATTTGTAAGGTGTTAATTTGTTATCTCTTTCACATCAATGTTATCTAAAATAACCGGACTCAACCGATTTTCTTTGGCTAGAGTTATGGATGTTATCAAGTTTTCCAATTCCTGCTATTACCTTTAATGCGGATCCTAACATGTTTATACTACGACCCTGTCTATGGTGTATTTTAATTGTGTACGAATTTTTTCGACGTCGGAGAGTACTACTAGTTCCATATGTTTTCTTAGGAACTTTGTCGTTAATGATGATGTTTCGTCCGCATAAGTCTCGTAAAATGTTATATTAGCTGTGTGTCCAAGGTATCCGTACTCGTCCCAGATAGTTACATCCCCGTAGGTCACCGGTATGTAATCAGCGTGTGAATAGTCACTAGGTCGGAACGTCGCGTTCGTGGTCAGTATTATCAGGAGGAATATGGCGACGTGGCTTAGCCTAAAAGGAACAAAAGGAAAATGGTTAATACAAGTTTATCTTGGGGTGTCCTTATGGACCACTCTCCCTTTTATTAAAACCGTTGTCTCCAGGTCCACCTCAACGGTTTCCTCGGAACAACGTGGTGATAATTTGTTTTCTAGCCGTTTATTTGTTTTTATCCAAACTCTATCCCCTACCTGAAATTTTTTGTAAACCCTGTCTTTGTTTACGTGGTCTAGGGTTTTTTCTTGAGCTTTCTGTATTTTTCTCTGATTTCTATTTCAAGTTCGTTGGGGGTTGTATGAATAATTTTTACCTGATACGGAATGAATTGTTTTGTTATATTCTATGGTGGTATTGTCAAGTCTTCTGTCTATTTTAAGGCAACGAGCTATCTCGGCTAACGTACTATGAAAACGTTCTACCGTTCCGTTTGACGTGCTATGCATGGGGGGGAATTTGCAATACTAATTATAAAGTTTCCTGTTAAGGCTTAGTACTGAACCCAACAAAAAGTCGTCCAAAACAAAAAACTTCATATGAAAAACAACGTCAAAAAATTTTGTTTCATATGAAGTTTTTGTTTTGGACGACTTTTTGTTGGGTTGAGTACTAGCCCTAAGATTGATTTTATAGTCTCTGAATTAAGAGAGCGTTCGTTGTCGCAGTATAAGGTTTTTATTTTTTGAAACAGATTGACAAGTTGGAGTAAAGGTGTTTTAATGTCTATAATTGCTCGCGAGCCTATGGGTTGGAATCTATCCACAGTGGTGAAACAATATTTTCCGTCTGTAGAAAAAATATCGACATGTAAAATTTCTCCAACGAAGGTTAGTACGGGTTTTTTAGCAATAGTCTGTTTTTCGGGATGGCGATTGAATTTCCCTTTCGAGCATACTCTACAATTCGTTAATACTTCAGTAACAATTCTTGTCATTTTGGGAAAGAAGTAGTCTAAAAGTATTTGTATTTAACGTTTTCTTGAGCAGCGCGATGCGCTCTGTTGTGTTCAGTCACAGCTATTTCGAGTTGCTCTGATTTGGCGGTTACGTCAATTACAAGAGATTTTGAATATCTAAAGACTGTCGAGGGGAATATCTGAATCAAAGCGTGTTGAATAACTGCAAGAACGGGGAGTTCGCAATGTATTGCGTTGACGACTTCTGGCTTCACAACATCTCTTAGAAGATGTGGTAGAGAGTCCTTGTCCCTGAATTGGATAATATCTCTCATTATACCCTTGTAGTGTTGTATATGTCAGGGACTCTTCACTGTGAATAGTGGCGGCGTCAGAGTCACCACTATCTTCAAGCGCGTTTACATTTTGACGGGAAAGAGCATCCGCCACTTGATTCTGTTTGCCAGGGGTATAAACGTCGGTGGCATTGTGCTCGTCGACAAACGCCTTCCAACGTATTATTTTGTCGTTTGTGTTTTTTGGTGATACAGCTTATGTCAGGGGCTTGTGGTCTGTGTAGGTCGTCAAATTTTTTACCCCATATAAATAGTTTCTCAATCTCTTTATTGCCCCTACTATGGCTAAGAGTTAATTTACATTTACCGCCAAGTGCTCCTCGTCATTGCAATTTGCGCGCGATATCATTGTAATAGGCCGTTTACCTTGGGATAATACGGCTCCTATGCCATGCAGCATGTACCATTGTCGCCCTTTAGAATATTTTTGAGCGGACGAGCGATGGTAGCAAACCCTATTATAAAACATCTGTAATAACTAACTAGCCCTAAAAAGGATCTACGATTAAATAATGTTTTTGAGAGCAAAAGGTTATTTATGGCTTGTACTTTTTCCGGGAAGTTTGGATCCCTCCTCGCGGTACTACAAATCCAAAATATTTTACGCTTTCTTTAAAAAATTTGGATTTTTCCTGGGACAAGCGCATACCTGCGGTGCATAAACCACATAGATATCCTATGTCATGTTTAATGTGATCCTCCTTTGTTTCGGAAAAATTGATCACGTCATCTATGTAAACGTAACCAATTTTCCCTATGACGTCCCTTAAAACGTCATCAATAGCCCTCGAAGTCGATTTAGCGTCGCTTGTGAACGGTTGTGTTTACCATTGTGCTCTGAGTTTTTGTTTTATATTGTGTTATTTCCGCAAGTATTTTGTGTTTATTTACTAACAAAGTTTAGCCTAACAATCGTGTTAGTGACTTTCATAGATCTTCCAGTTTACGGGTACGTGGTTATAGTTATTTTAACATTCCCATTTGATTTATTTAATATCTTGGCTTTGTTAGTGTAATTTGCACTCTCCAAATTGGCTCTTATATTCTCTCTCTTACTCTTACTCTCTCTCTCTGCCGCTCTATTATAACTGTAATTTCACTCTCTCTGAACCTGCCGAATTTCTTGTAGACCTATTCTCATAGTCTCTCTCTCTCTTGCTTGCTTTACATCTAACTGTTCGTGCGTTGAGTTGTTTTGGTGCCCCACAAGCCACGCTCAGTCGATAGAAGACTTTTCTCTCGCGCTCTCTTTCGATTTAATTCGCGATCGCGCGCTCTTATACTTTTTGTGTTTTTGTGATTTTGTAGTTTTGGAATTTGATCCCAGTGCCAAATTTACTTGAGGTATTTTTTTATACTTTTATATACTTTTTATTTTATTCTCTTTATTCTCTAACATATTTTTCTTATAATGACTCTCATCTGTACTAAGAAAAATTGTAGGACTGCATCTAATGACCCTTTTGTTTACTGTTGGCTCTGCGAAGCAATGATGCATTCTAAATGTGCAGGATTTACTGGCAGAGTTAAAGACTTTATTGAAATGCGGATTGGTCTCATGTGGGTATGTGAGCACTGCAGGGATTTGGCAGTTGAGATGAGCAGCTTTATGAGGCAGACTCGAGACGGCCTATGTAATCTTTCACGAGTTTTTAAACAGCTCAATGATGGATTTAATTCCGTATGTGAACAATTTAATAATAAAAAATTATTAACCGAGTCGCCCAAACGCAAAAAAGCTAGTTCAACGACAGTAAAGGCGAGTGTTGAATCCACGTTAAATCCAAACTTGGTAGCTGCTGCAGTTTCTGGTGACACAGGGGTAAGTGAACCATCTGTGCCAATGGATACTGCTAGTTCAGGTGTAGTCCCTGTCCCTGTAGCCCCTGTATCTGAAAGTCAGGCTCCAGATCCGGCGGAATCAACCAATCCGGTGCCGACCATACCCATAGGTACAGTGGGCGCCGTTTCTGTCGCTCAGCCGAATGAGGTTCAGGCTGCTGCTGGGGGGCGTAAAAATCTCTCAGTTGTACCCAGACGTACAGTAGGTGCCGCTTCTGGCTCTCAGCTGAGTGAGGTTCAGACTGCTGCTGGGGGGCGTAAGAAACTCTCAGTTGTTCCACATAGGAAGCAACTATTTGTTTCAAGATTTACGCCTGATACCACATCTGAGGATGTTTTGGAGTTCATTCGTGAAAAATTCCCATCCGAGGATATTGCGGTTGAACAATTTCGATTTTCATACGCCCGTAGGATATCGTCTTTCAAAATTTTTGCTCCGCCTGATGTGTTTAAAGAACTGCTTTCTGAAAGCTTCTGGCTTAATGATGATCTGGTTATAAAAGAATTTGTTCCTAATAAACCGAGAACAAATAATAGGCCTTCCACGGTGCCAAAAAACTGAAAAGTTTATTATTGGCTTACCAAAATGTTAGAGGACTTAACATGAAGCTACCAAAGCTTTATGCTGACTCCTCGGCATTTACGGACGATATCTTAGCTTTTACTGAAACTTGGCTGAAACCAGAGATAACAGACTCTGAAGTTCTGTCTACCAATTTTAATACCTACAGAACCGATCGCCTTTCCCGTAGGGGGGGGGCGGCGTTTTAATTGCCGTCACCTCCACCATAAGTTCTGAGAGAATTCACTCTTATGCCTCTAATGACATTGAATTTTTTATCCTTTTTTCCAATAGAGACCTTTTCATTGTTTTGGGTGACTTTAATCTCCCTGATATATCTTGGTCCCCTCCTTCTGACTCACTTGTCGCTTTACCTTTATCCACCCATGATTTTGTGGTGCCTTTTAGAATTATCGTTACAGCAGGTTAGCTTTATACGAAATTCATTAAATAGACAATTAGATCTTGTGTTTGTTTCAGAGCCGTCTGAAGTCACAGTATCTAGAATTGACGCTCTTGTGGTACCAGAAGACCGATACCATCCAACTATGGAATTGACAATTTGCCTCCCCTACCTTGATACCCTCTCTCCTTTAGTTTCTCCAACTAAAATGAGATGTTTTCGGAAATGTGACTATAATAAACTTAATTTAATGATTTCGCAATACGATTGGACAGATCTTTATAACTGTGTGGACATCGAAAGTGCAACGGAACTTTTCTATAGCGTTCTAAACACTTTTTTTAATGAATGCGTTCCTGATAGGCTTCCTCCCAAGCCGAACAGGCCCCCCTGGTTTACAAATGCGCTTCAAAGACTAAAAAATCTTAAAACAAACACTTATAAAAAGTATAAAAAATCGGGTAAGCCATCTGATTTTTCGAAATATGTGGTGGCTCGATCTGATTTTAATGTTCTTAACAGTCATTGCTATTCCATGTATTTAAATCGTTGTAAATTTGAATTTACAAATGATCCGAAGCAATTTTATAACTTTGTCAACGCAAAGCGTAAGTCATCAGCTTTGCCTTCATCGGTTCGATTTAACTCAATGGAGGCATCGACTGACTCTGAAATTGCTGATTTATTCTCTGACTTTTTCCAAACTACTTATAGCTCTTCTTCATGGTCAGAATCAAATTACCGTAATCCCTTAAATAGGGCAAATTGTATTTTTTCCCCTATAATTACCGAAAGTTCTCTCTTAAGAGATTTAACATCAACAACGCCAACTTATTCTCCCGGTCCTGATGGACTTCCTGGGTGTGTGCTTAAGTTTTGTGCATCAACCATCTGCAAACCTATTCTTAAACTTTTTCAATTGTCTATTTCATCATCAGTTTTTCCAACTATCTGGAAGGATTCTTTTATTATTCCACTTCACAAAAAGGGTGCGAAGGCGGATGCCCAGAATTATAGAGGTATTTCTAAATTGTCGGCTATTCCAAAAGCCTTTGAACGTATTATCACTTCTCATTTGCAACATTTATGTTCCTCGCTAATATCACCGTGTCAGCACGGTTTTGTTAAGCGAAGATCGACTACCACCAACCTACTTGAATTGTCATCAATTGTAATAAATGGATTTAACAATAAAATGCAGACTGACGTTGTATATACAGATTTCAGTAAAGCTTTTGACTCTGTTAACCACTCTCTTCTTTTATTCAAATTAGATTTGCTTGGGTTTCCATGTAATCTATTAACTTGGATTTCAAGCTATTTGAATGGGAGGACTCAGAGGGTTATATTTAAGAACGCTGTTTCAAAAACGATCCATGTGACATCTGGAGTACCTCAGGGTAGTCATTTGGGCCCTTTGCTGTTTACTTTGTTTATTAACGATCTTCCCTCTATTGTAACACATTCTCGTGTACTAATGTATGCGGATGATGTTAAGCTTTGTTTGACATATAATAATATAGAGTCTGGTTTTGGCTTACAATCAGACATTGATCAATTTCAAGTATGGTGTGAGTATAACCTCTTAAATTTGAACTGCCTAAAATGCAACGTAATGACCTTTTATAGGGTCACCCCTACCTTTATAAGTTATTCGCTTCAGAATTTGCCACTTGACCGTATATATTCAGTAAATGATTTAGGCGTTCTTCTGGACCCGAAGCTTAAATTTGACTGCCACATAATGTCGACAGTCAATAAAGCTATGAGTGTTCTTGGGTTTATAAAGCGTTGGTCAAAAGAATTTGATGACCCTTATATAACCAAATTATTATTTACCTCCCTTGTCCGTCCTATATTGGAATATTGTTCTTCGGTTTGGAGCCCACAATACCAAGTCCACATTGACCGTATAGAGTCGGTACAAAAAAAATTTCTCCTTTTTGCCCTTCGTAGTTTGAACTGGGATCAGAACGTAAGGCTACCTTCCTACCAGAGTAGATTATTATTGCTTAATTTACCGACACTTGCAAATCGTAGAAAAATGCTTGGTACCATTTTTATGCATAATCTTATAAGAGGTGATATTGATTCTGTAGAGCTTGTTAGCCGCCTAACTCTTAATGTTCCCGTTAGACTAACACGTAATTATCATCCTCTTAATTTACCTCGATGTACATCAAATTTTGGTCTGCACGAGCCCTTTCGCGTTCTATGTAATAACTATAATGTTCTTTATCATTTAATTTGCACATCAACTTCTATCCCTGTATTAAAAACTAACATTTTAACTCATTTGCTTCACTCCTAACTGCATGTTTTTTTTCATTATTGGTCCCGTCTTTATGGGTTTTATGTATTCTTCCTCGCGAACTCGCATTTTTGCCCAAATTTACAAAAGGGCCCCGCGCGTAACAAGCACGTGCTTGGTGTCGTTGGGCCACTTGTTTGTACTTCTCGTAGTGCATCAACGTCCATCATATCAAAGATACTAGGGGCGTTTTTTAGCCCAAAATGCAGTCTGCAAAACTCATACTTTTACATTGTTTACTGAAAAAGCTGTTTTCTTTCTATCTTTTTCCGCCAGCTCTATCTGGTGGAATCCCGATTTTAAGTCCAACGTTGTGAAGTATTGGGCTTTTACTAAATTTGACAGTATTATCGATACGTTAGTAATCGGGTACTTATCATCCTCGGTTTTTTTATACCCGTTACTCGTAGAGTAAAAGGGTATATTAGATTCGTGCAAAAGTATGTAACAGGTAGAAGGAAGCGTTTCCGACCCTATAAACTATATATATTCTTGATCAGGATCACTAGCCGAGTCGATCTAGCCATGTCCGTCTGTCCGTCTGTCCGTCCGTCCGTCTGTCTGTCCGTCTGTCTGTCTGTATGAACGCTGAGATCTCGGAAACTATAAAATCCAGAAGATTGACATTTTGCATGCAGATTCTAGGAGTTCCTACGCAGCGCAAGTTTGCTTCAAAAGGGTGCCACGCCCCCTCTAACGCCCACAATCGCTTATATACGATTTTAAAAATTTCAATATTTCGGAAAAGTAAAAATGCGGTTTTATTGTGTTTATCAATACCTATCGAAATGTAGAAGAAAGTTTTTAAATCGGACCATTCGTTAAAAAGTTACGGCGGATCAAAGTTTAACCCACGAGTTAAGCCAATTATCTCCATCTCCTTCGCTCTCCCTTTAGCTGAGTAACGGGTATCTGATAGTCGGGGCACCCGACTATAGCGTTCTCTCTTGTTTTAATTTAGTTTCCTAAAGTCAATAACCAGCCCCTTTTTTTGTGGCCATCCTTGTCAACGCCGTGTTTATATTATAAGGCAGGGACTCGTTGGGGACCGCGAATGCGTTTGATCTAAATTTTATCATTTTCTGAAAAGAATTTTCAATGATCATCGGTACGTCTTTATCATCAAATTTTACAAAATTTACATCTTTATATTCAGCGAATTGAAGGGCCTCTATACCGCTTTTGTATTCTATAATATTTTTTACTAAATTAGTTTTAGCATTTACCTCCTTTAGCAAGTCCAGACCCACAATACCATCAAATTCCTTTAGGCAATTTAAGATAAAGAAGGTGGTTTTTTTTATTAAAAAGATGAATAAAACATTTTTGTCTGACAAATGTTCCACCATGAATGGAGTTTACTGTAAAGGTCTTCTCAACCGGCATTATATATTTTAACTCCGTTAGGGGCTGAATATAATTTTTTGAGGCGCTGGTATCTATTAAGAACCTTAAAGTATGCTCTGCTATCGTACGAGTTATGTACGGAAGCAGGGACTTACCCTTAAAAAATGACAGTATTCCAGGTCTGAAGTTTCATCGTCTATAGCTGAGGCTTTTGTTCTTGCATAATTCTCATATTAAATATCTTCGCTTTGCTCGGTAAGGTTTAGTTTCTGAGTTCTCATCGAGGCATCCTCATAAACCTTTTTGTTGTTCGCTTGCAACTTTGACTGGGAAGTAGGGTCTACTTCCATGGCTTCGGGCATTTGGTATTGGTTCTTTTGACCAAACGGTCTTTGTTTAGAACTACCAGGATCCCTGTACTTATAAGCCTGGTCTTGCCCGGACTTAACGTAGTGCGGATTTTTCTGTCCGTTGCCCGTTTTCTGGCTGTGTTGACTGCCAGTTTTTTGGGGCTTTTCTTTGTCGCTAGCGAATTTAGCCAAGCTTGCGGCGTAGGCGCACCAGTCATTAGCCGCTTCCGCTTCTTGTGCGAGTGCTAATGCGGAGGGCATATCTTTAGGTTGGGCTGGGAATACTGCAAGTCTCAAGGGCTTTCTTATCTGGGAGACAAAGGTGTGGAGAGCGTCGTTCCTAAATTTCTGGTTCAACACGGAAGCAGCGGAAGGCTCGTGTGACATTAATGTTTTGTTTGTAAGAAGCGTTAGCTGCTTGTCTATTTCTTCATAATACCTATTTAGAGAAAGTTCGTCTTGTCTCATGGTATCTAATTCCTGCTGAATGTGAAGTCAAGACGCGCTACAATGGCGTCGAAATTCAAAACTGTGTTAAAGAAGGCTAGCACGGCATCTGCATTGCCCCTTACCTTGTTCCTTATAATTGCTACCGCTTGGTAGTGCCTGGGACTGCCATTAAAAGGCTTAAAAACAGTGTATGCGCTTGTCTCCAAGAGACATAATTCTCCTGTTTTCCGTCGAATTCGGGAATGGATTTGACAATATCTAAAGGCTCTTCGCACTTTATATTATTGTCGATACTTATGGCCTCATAGGCCTTGACTTCCGTATTTGTTAAAGAAATATAACCTATTTTACCCTCTAACTCTTGGAACTTTTGTTCAAGAGCCTGGGCCTGTATAGTCAACGCTGCCTGAACTGCGGCGCGTACAATTTCGGAAATATCGCTAATCGACATACTTTTCCCAATATACCCTGCGGTTTCGTTAGTTTTTTAATTTCTCAATTCTGAGGTTCCTATAACTTCCTTCGTCACTACTGTCTGTGTTTCTTTCGTCTCTATAGTTAATTAATAATTTAATAATTTAAACAATAAATAATAATAATAATAATAATTTTCCTCCCAAGCCGAACAGGCCCCCCTGGTTTACAAATGCGCTTCAAAGACTAAAAAATCTTAAAACAAACACTTATAAAAAGTATAAAAAATCGGGTAAGCCATCTGATTTTTCGAAATATGTGGTGGCTCGATCTGATTTTAATGTTCTTAACAGTCATTGCTATTCCATGTATTTAAATCGTTGTAAATTTGAATTTACAAATGATCCGAAGCAATTTTATAACTTTGTCAACGCAAAGCGTAAGTCATCAGCTTTGCCTTCATCGGTTCGATTTAACTCAATGGAGGCATCGACTGACTCTGAAATTGCTGATTTATTCTCTGACTTTTTCCAAACTACTTATAGCTCTTCTTCATGGTCAGAATCAAATTACCGTAATCCCTTAAATAGGGCAAATTGTATTTTTTCCCCTATAATTACCGAAAGTTCTCTCTTAAGAGATTTAACATCAACAACGCCAACTTATTCTCCCGGTCCTGATGGACTTCCTGGGTGTGTGCTTAAGTTTTGTGCATCAACCATCTGCAAACCTATTCTTAAACTTTTTCAATTGTCTATTTCATCATCAGTTTTTCCAACTATCTGGAAGGATTCTTTTATTATTCCACTTCACAAAAAGGGTGCGAAGGCGGATGCCCAGAATTATAGAGGTATTTCTAAATTGTCGGCTATTCCAAAAGCCTTTGAACGTATTATCACTTCTCATTTGCAACATTTATGTTCCTCGCTAATATCACCGTGTCAGCACGGTTTTGTTAAGCGAAGATCGACTACCACCAACCTACTTGAATTGTCATCAATTGTAATAAATGGATTTAACAATAAAATGCAGACTGACGTTGTATATACAGATTTCAGTAAAGCTTTTGACTCTGTTAACCACTCTCTTCTTTTATTCAAATTAGATTTGCTTGGGTTTCCATGTAATCTATTAACTTGGATTTCAAGCTATTTGAATGGGAGGACTCAGAGGGTTATATTTAAGAACGCTGTTTCAAAAACGATCCATGTGACATCTGGAGTACCTCAGGGTAGTCATTTGGGCCCTTTGCTGTTTACTTTGTTTATTAACGATCTTCCCTCTATTGTAACACATTCTCGTGTACTAATGTATGCGGATGATGTTAAGCTTTGTTTGACATATAATAATATAGAGTCTGGTTTTGGCTTACAATCAGACATTGATCAATTTCAAGTATGGTGTGAGTATAACCTCTTAAATTTGAACTGCCTGAAATGCAACGTAATGACCTTTTATAGGGTCACCCCTACCTTTATAAGTTATTCGCTTCAGAATTTGCCACTTGACCGTATATATTCAGTAAATGATTTAGGCGTTCTTCTGGACCCGAAGCTTAAATTTGACTGCCACATAATGTCGACAGTCAATAAAGCTATGAGTGTTCTTGGGTTTATAAAGCGTTGGTCAAAAGAATTTGATGACCCTTATATAACCAAATTATTATTTACCTCCCTTGTCCGTCCTATATTGGAATATTGTTCTTCGGTTTGGAGCCCACAATACCAAGTCCACATTGACCGTATAGAGTCGGTACAAAAAAAATTTCTCCTTTTTGCCCTTCGTAGTTTGAACTGGGATCAGAACGTAAGGCTACCTTCCTACCAGAGTAGATTATTATTGCTTAATTTACCGACACTTGCAAATCGTAGAAAAATGCTTGGTACCATTTTTTTGCATAATCTTATAAGAGGTGATATTGATTCTGTAGAGCTTGTTAGCCGCCTAACTCTTAATGTTCCCGTTAGACTAACACGTAATTATCATCCTCTTAATTTACCTCGATGTACATCAAATTTTGGTCTGCACGAGCCCTTTCGCGTTCTATGTAATAACTATAATGTTCTTTATCATTTAATTTGCACATCAACTTCTATCCCTGTATTAAAAACTAACATTTTAACTCATTTGCTTCACTCCTAACTGCATGTTTTTTTTCATTATTGGTCCCGTCTTTATGGGTTTTATGTATTCTTCCTCGCGAACTCGCATTTTTGCCCAAATTTACAAAAGGGCCCCGCGCGTAACAAGCACGTGCTTGGTGTCGTTGGGCCACTTGTTTGTACTTCTCGTAGTGCATCAACGTCCATCATATCAAAGATACTAGGGGCGTTTTTTAGCCCAAAATGCAGTCTGCAAAACTCATACTTTTACATTGTTTACTGAAAAAGCTGTTTTCTTTCTATCTTTTTCCGCCAGCTCTATCTGGTGGAATCCCGATTTTAAGTCCAACGTTGTGAAGTATTGGGCTTTTACTAAATTTGACAGTATTATCGATACGTTAGTAATCGGGTACTTATCATCCTCGGTTTTTTTATACCCGTTACTCGTAGAGTAAAAGGGTATATTAGATTCGTGCAAAAGTATGTAACAGGTAGAAGGAAGCGTTTCCGACCCTATAAACTATATATATTCTTGATCAGGATCACTAGCCGAGTCGATCTAGCCATGTCCGTCTGTCCGTCTGTCCGTCTGTCTGTCCGTCTGTCTGTCTGTATGAACGCTGAGATCTCGGAAACTATAAAATCCAGAAGATTGACATTTTGCATGCAGATTCTAGGAGTTCCTACGCAGCGCAAGTTTGTTTCAAAAGGGTGCCACGCCCCCTCTAACGCCCACAATCGCTTATATACGATTTTAAAAATTTCAATATTTCGGAAAAGTAAAAATGCGGTTTTATTGTGTTTATCAATACCTATCGAAATGTAGAAGAAAGTTTTTAAATCGGACCATTCGTTAAAAAGTTACGGCGGATCAAAGTTTAACCCACGAGTTAAGCCAATTATCTCCATCTCCTTCGCTCTCCCTTTAGCTGAGTAACGGGTATCTGATAGTCGGGGCACCCGACTATAGCGTTCTCTCTTGTTTTAATTTAGTTTCCTAAAGTCAATAACCAGCCCCTTTTTTTGTGGCCATCCTTGTCAACGCCGTGTTTATATTATAAGGCAGGGACTCGTTGGGGACCGCGAATGCGTTTGATCTAAATTTTATCATTTTCTGAAAAGAATTTTCAATGATCATCGGTACGTCTTTATCATCAAATTTTACAAAATTTACATCTTTATATTCAGCGAATTGAAGGGCCTCTATACCGCTTTTGTATTCTATAATATTTTTTACTAAATTAGTTTTAGCATTTACCTCCTTTAGCAAGTCCAGACCCACAATACCATCAAATTCCTTTAGGCAATTTAAGATAAAGAAGGTGGTTTTTTTTATTAAAAAGATGAATAAAACATTTTTGTCTGACAAATGTTCCACCATGAATGGAGTTTACTGTAAAGGTCTTCTCAACCGGCATTATATATTTTAACTCCGTTAGGGGCTGAATATAATTTTTTGAGGCGCTGGTATCTATTAAGAACCTTAAAGTATGCTCTGCTATCGTACGAGTTATGTACGGAAGCAGGGACTTACCCTTAAAAAATGACAGTATTCCAGGTCTGAAGTTTCATCGTCTATAGCTGAGGCTTTTGTTCTTGCATAATTCTCATATTAAATATCTTCGCTTTGCTCGGTAAGGTTTAGTTTCTGAGTTCTCATCGAGGCATCCTCATAAACCTTTTTGTTGTTCGCTTGCAACTTTGACTGGGAAGTAGGGTCTACTTCCATGGCTTCGGGCATTTGGTATTGGTTCTTTTGACCAAACGGTCTTTGTTTAGAACTACCAGGATCCCTGTACTTATAAGCCTGGTCTTGCCCGGACTTAACGTAGTGCGGATTTTTCTGTCCGTTGCCCGTTTTCTGGCTGTGTTGACTGCCAGTTTTTTGGGGCTTTTCTTTGTCGCTAGCGAATTTAGCCAAGCTTGCGGCGTAGGCGCACCAGTCATTAGCCGCTTCCGCTTCTTGTGCGAGTGCTAATGCGGAGGGCATATCTTTAGGTTGGGCTGGGAATACTGCAAGTCTCAAGGGCTTTCTTATCTGGGAGACAAAGGTGTGGAGAGCGTCGTTCCTAAATTTCTGGTTCAACACGGAAGCAGCGGAAGGCTCGTGTGACATTAATGTTTTGTTTGTAAGAAGCGTTAGCTGCTTGTCTATTTCTTCATAATACCTATTTAGAGAAAGTTCGTCTTGTCTCATGGTATCTAATTCCTGCTGAATGTGAAGTCAAGACGCGCTACAATGGCGTCGAAATTCAAAACTGTGTTAAAGAAGGCTAGCACGGCATCTGCATTGCCCCTTACCTTGTTCCTTATAATTGCTACCGCTTGGTAGTGCCTGGGACTGCCATTAAAAGGCTTAAAAACAGTGTATGCGCTTGTCTCCAAGAGACATAATTCTCCTGTTTTCCGTCGAATTCGGGAATGGATTTGACAATATCTAAAGGCTCTTCGCACTTTATATTATTGTCGATACTTATGGCCTCATAGGCCTTGACTTCCGTATTTGTTAAAGAAATATAACCTATTTTACCCTCTAACTCTTGGAACTTTTGTTCAAGAGCCTGGGCCTGTATAGTCAACGCTGCCTGAACTGCGGCGCGTACAATTTCGGAAATATCGCTAATCGACATACTTTTCCCAATATACCCTGCGGTTTCGTTAGTTTTTTAATTTCTCAATTCTGAGGTTCCTATAACTTCCTTCGTCACTACTGTCTGTGTTTCTTTCGTCTCTATAGTTAATTAATAATTTAATAATTTAAACAATAAATAATAATAATAATAATAATTTTACTAAGAATAATCCCTAAACTGGAAAAATAAATTTTTTTTTTTTTAAGTTTGATTCACTGAAGAGATAATAAATAATCGCCTTACTTACATTTTGTCCAGTGGAAACACAATATATTTTTTTAAATAAAAAAAACTTGTATTGTTCTCCGGCGGGGGCGAAACGATGTGATGAATTCAGTTGTTGAATATTCGCAGCTTCTTTATCCTCCAGTAGTTCGTTTTAAAATTTCGATGTATTTGCAATTTTTATTTTATTTCACTCGAAAAAAAATACTGCCTCAAAGAATTTGGTTCCCTGGTTGCGAAATAATTTTTGTACTTAACAAATTATTATTGTTATCACTTTTCTTCTTCTTATTCGTTGCGATTAAACAATTTCAATGTTTTGCACTTAAAGATACACTTCCAGAAATAAAATGTTTTGCACTTTAATTTTTTTCCCTTTAGCTGGAAATTTATTTGTTGTAGTTGTTTTTTTTTTAAAAACTTTACTTCGTTTTTATTTCTTTGCACATTAAAAAAATCATTGCGTTTCTATTTTAAACGTCTTTAAACGGTTTTTTCTCCACGAACTCGTTTTTTGAATTGGGAGTCGCGGAACTTTCCACGTTTGAGCGCCAATTATAACAAAAGTATTTTGATTATATTTTAATTGATTTATTGATAACCCGTTTGGGCAGCTTGAGCTCTGTTTGGAAACTAAACGTAGGGGAGAGTGGGGGAATTTCGTCACAGGGGCAATTTCGTCACCTGCAATGTCTCGGAATCCATAAGTCTTAAAAATATATAATTTTTTTTGTTTTAGTCCCTCAAGACGGCATGACACAACCAATGCATTTTTTTTGTACAGAAGGCCAAGATAATTAAGCTATAATATTAAATGTGTTTTAACAGTTCAAAAGCTACATTTAGTCCTTGACGAAATTTTTTCTGTATGCCACAATTCAAAAGGAATAAGATACACGATTTTTTATATAATACACAGTGCTAAAATGTGCATTTCTGCGTTAGTGATTTTTAACTTCGCGCCTAATTTCGGAAGAAAAATAATTATTCCTAAAAAAGTACTGTGTGGGGAAATTTCGCCACCCTATGCTTAGGGTAAATTCGCACCTATTTTAAATACATATTTTTTTATTTGACGAGCTGGCTAACGAACAGACTACCGGCAGCAGCAAAAACATAGGACGTCAACAAAAATGGTACGCTTGATCAGTGTAGCATACATTCCATACATTTTTCAGGTGACGAAATTTCCCCAGTTGTGTGGCGATTTTACCCCCCTATGTGGCGAGATTGCCCCAGTATATTGGTTTTACTTTTTAATTTTTTATAAATCACCAAGGTAATTAAAAAAATAGGGGAATGTCACATTTTAAAGCTTGGTGCTAACCGCATTCAACAATAAAAATATAAATATGATAACGTGTCTCAAGATGGACAAAAAATAGCTTTGAAAAAATGCTGACGAAATTCCCCCACCTTCCCCTACAATTCAGATTGTACTGCAGCTCGCCCCTACATCGCTCGGCTAATGCCGCACTTTTGGACAGCCGCTGCTGGCGGCCCGCAACTCCGTTGCTGGCCGAACTCTGCTGACGCTGCGCCTCGTGACCGTGACCACTCAGCGCTTGCATGGCACAATGGGCAAATAGTCAGAAATTTGCGCATAAAGTCTAATTTTAAAGCTAGATGTTTTAAATTTGGCATAACAATGTAAAATGTTAATGTAGAATTTCGGATTTTTTTCTTTTTTTATTTAAGCCACGCTCTTACCCCTTCTCCCACAACCAATATAAAAACCAATGATTTTTAAGGTTATGTTGTAATATTTTATCTATAGATATGTCTCTTTTTCTTCATCATCAAGTATTATATTTAGGTTTTGATCAGAATCATCGCCAGAGTCCAAATCCACATTTTGTAAGTCCTTTTTCCAACAAAAATGCCAATGCTTCATCAGGGCTAAGTTGAATAATCACCAGAGATTTCAAAGTTCCAGTCGGGTTGCCGTCTGTTGTTCTCTGACACCTTTTAATGCATGAAGCAAATTATTTATCTATTTCTGATAAAGATCGTTTGCTAACATTTGTTTTTAACGTATTCCAGCCTGTTCATAACTTAGTTTTGGCCTTTCCGTAAGCTGTTACTCAATGGTTATTAATAATTGTCTGCAAAAGCCTTGATGAGTGCTGAGCCTTAAATCTAGACAACATTCGGTTGCATTTAGGCAAATATTTTTTGATGTGTGATATGAACATGTTAACTTTTTCCCCGATTTCGTTAACATGTGACATGCTGACTTAATTCACATTTAATGTTTCTAAAATCCACTTCTTTAAGGGGTTATATACAGTTGTGATAGATAAAAAATCGATTTTTTTTATTGCATATTCTTGAAGTATATACTGTTGAGAATACTCTCACAAAAATTCATAACGATCGGAGCATTAGAACCGAAGTTGTAGCTATTTATAGCGCACTACCTGCATATAGGCAGTTACAAACTTGAAACTTTAAACGCGATTATCTCAGAATTTTGTTTTTTCGAAATTACCTTTGCGGTGGACACGATTACTAAAAAAGGATTAATCCGATCGACACCAAATTTTGACCACTTATTTATTATAACAATAGCTAGTCCTTGAACGAAGGATTTTCAATTTTTTTGAAAACTTCTTTTTTTAGAGCATAAAATCCAAAATTTTATTCCTTGAAAAGGTACATTTTTTGTTAAAACAGTCGCCATTTTTTTTTAATCAAAATTTTAAGAAATTGTTTGTTCAGGGACTAGGCAATACAATATACTAACGACATTTTTTTGAATTGGGGATTTGAGATAAACCGTTCTTGGGATATGATGTCCACCGCAAGTCACCATCGAAAAAAGACGATCTTGGAAATTGGCCATAACATTATAATTATTTAATATTTTTTTATGAAAAAATTTTAATAAGTACCCAGAAACATGTAGGGGAGAGTGGGGCAATTTTGTCAGCATTTTTTCAAAGCTATTTTTTGTCCATCTTGAGACACGTTATTATATTTATATTTTTATTGTTGAATGCGGTTGGCACCAAGCTTTGTGACATTCTCCTTTTTTTTTAATTACCTTGGTGATTTATAAAAAATTAAAAAGCAAAACCATATACTGGGGCAAGCTTGCCACATAGGGGGGTAAAATCGCCACACCACTGGGGCAATTTCGTCACCTGAAAAAGGTAGGGAATTTTACGCCTATAAATATGTTACACTGATCAAGCGTACCATTTTTGTTAACGTCCTATATTTGTTTCTGCTGCCGGTAGTCCGTTCGTTAGCCAGCTCGTCAAATGAAAAAAGATCTATCTAAAATAGGACTTATAGAACTTACCCTAAGCGTAGGGTGGCGAAATTTCCCCACACAGTACTTTTTTAGAAATAATTATTTTCCTTCCGAAATTGGGCGCGAAGTTAAACATCACTAACGCAGAAATGCACTTTATAGCACTGTGTATTATACAAAAAACCCTGTATGTTATCCCTTTTCAATAGTGGCATACAGAAAAAATTTCGTCGAGAACTAAATGTAGCTTTTGAACTATTAAAACACATTTAATATTATAGCTTAATTATCTTGGCGTTCTGTACAAAAAAAATGCATTGGTTGTGTCTGGCCGTCTTGAAGGACTAAAAACTAAAAAAATTATATATTTTTACCACTTATGGATTCCGAGATATTGCAGGTGACGAAATTTCCCCAGTGACGAGATTCCCCCACTCTCCCCTACTAAACAACGCCGGCAAAACATTTTTAATAAGTATTTTTTTGGTGTCAAAAAAAAATCGGAAAAATTTCATTTATTTTGTGCGGTACAACTGTATATAACCCCTTAAGGCAGAGGCGTCGCGTCCATTGCTCTCCCAAATCTCCAGCATTTTTATGCGGCAAAACTCATATTCGGCTGCAACATTTCATTTTTTTCGAAAAGGGGCAAAAACGGGCAAAGGAAATTATTAAGGTACTAATCTATATATTTTTATGAAGAGCATACCATTTTTAGTTACTCGCAGGAGCGCGCTGCAAACACTTCACGGAACACAGCTACAGTTGTTAAATTTAAGTTATAAAAAAAAAAGTTTTTAATTTCTTAAAAATAAAAACAAATTTTTGTCTATTAAATGGACGGTTAAATAAATAATTGTACGTTTTTAATAGATTTAAATATGACTTTTTACCTTTTGTCATTCAGAAATTGTCAAAAGACTTAAAACTTAACGGTGAGAAAACGTGAATTCCATAAGAGTGAGAGAGTAGACCTACATGCTGCGTCGTTTTTTCATTGAAAAAAGCCGAGTGGCTCCAACTTTTTACAAAAATCGATTGTAACTAACAATGTGTAAAGTATTAAATTAAAAAAAATTTTTTTTTTGTGAAGGCAATGGTTAAAATTTTTTTTGTAATCTTCATTTGTTTTTATTTTTAGGAAATCAAACATGTTTTTTTTAGAAATTTTAGTTTGAAAGAAGAGGTTTTCGAGGAATTAATGCAAAAGACATGAAGTCAATCAGATTCATATAACCTGAGATAAAGATTTTCAATGAGAGGGTACTTTTTCAAATTTGACGATATTCGGTTTGTAAAACAAAAGCCCATATACTTAAGTATGTTTTATAATAAGAAACAAAAAGCTTTTTACAAAACACGTGTCGACTTAGAGAAATAATTTTCAGTTTTACCTCTGGAAAAATAATAGAAACGAAACATGGAAACTTCAACAAGAGAGAACGTTATAGTCGGGTGCCCCGACTATCAGATACCCGTTACTCAGGTAAAGGGAGTGCGAGGGAGATGGAGATAGAGATAGAAAACGTTGATCACGCATAACTTTTTAACGAATGGACCGATTTGAAAAATTTCTTCTACATTTCGATAGGTATTGATAAACACCATAAAACTGCATTTTTACTTTTCCGAAATATTGAAATTTTTAAAATCGTATATAAGGGATTGTGGGCGTTAGAGGGGGCGTGGCACTCTTTTGAAACAAACTTGCGCTGCGTAGGAACTCCTAGAATCTGCATGCAAAGTGTCAATCTTCTAGCTTTTATAGTTTCCGAGATCTCAGCGTTCATACGGACAGACGGACAGACAGACAGACGGACAGACGGACAGACGGACATGGCTAGATCGACTCGGCTAGTGATCCTGATCAAGAATATATATAGTTTATAGGGTCGGAAACGCTTCCTTCTGCCTGTTACATACTTTTGCACGAATCTAGTATACCCTTTTACTCTACGAGTAACGGGTATAAAAACACCATTTTTTTTAAGCCATAATGGCTCGTAAACTAATATTTAGTAGTATTGCCTTACATTGCAATACTGCAAGGCATCGGCGAGGTAAAGAGTGTACAAGATTGGCAGAAGTTGAAGGAGAAATGGCGTACCACTCGGTTTGAACTTTCTCCCACAATGCTTTCTTATTTGGGGCTTTAAAGTTTTCAATTCTTCTTTTTAGGTGTCCCCATCGGATTTAGATCCGGCGATTGAGCTGGCCAGTCCATTACAGATATTTTTTGGTCCTGAAACCATTTTTGTACAATTTTTGCTTTAACCTCGGCATATAGAAGCATTATGGTCTCAAGTAGCCTACGGTAGTCCTCAGCAAATATCCTTTCCTCAATCCAAAATATAGGACCAACTCCAGACGATGAAAAGCATCCTTCCCTTCACCATGCTTAACAGTCTTAATCGTATGCTTAGGATCGAAAGCAGTGTTCATTGGGCGTCTCACATATATTTTTGCATTTGATCTACACATATTAATTTTAGTTTCATCGGACCAGGAGACATTATTCCAGTTTTGGCGGTCCTGGTGTCGTTTTGAAAAATCAGCCTACTTGAAATATTTTTTTTGCTCAGAGATGGTACTTTCCTGGCTGAATGTGCTCTCAGATCTCGTTCCATCAGCCTGCTTCTAATTGTTCGAGCTGTAACTGATGCCCCCAAGTTAATTAATCCTTGGCTGTATGGAATGGGTCATTTATTGTTTTAGCAAAAATGTCGTCAAATCTTTTGGTTGTGGCTCGCTTTCTGCCTCGGGTTTCTTTTTTATCGATGTGATGAACCGCGGAAAACACTTTTTTCTTTGAGCAATTCATTAATCCAGCTATTTCACGCATTGATTTGCCTTCATCACTTAGCCGTGCAGTGCACTCCTCGACCCATTCTGAGCCTAGAAGTCGTAATTTTGAACGGATGTTTGAAATTTTGAGCTAAACTTACCTTAAAGTTTTTAAACTTAACCAAAAAGTTGGAAATAAAAAGAGTCTAAGCCGAAATTTCGGTTGAAATAAGTATCGTTTATAATTTTTTTTTTTTAATTCAAAGAAAATTTATTATAGCGACACCTGTCATCCAGGAATCATAAAATAATATACACCTGCATCTTCCACAGAAATGGGGAGGTAATAAACTAAAACATACCAACGGTGGTACACCTCTCTCGGGAACGGGGCAATGGCTCTTACTGTGCGGTACGGCCGCAAAGCAATGCTTCGCACAGTGGCAGGCCGCTTAGCCCATCCGCTCCTTCCTGCCTCTCTCCAGCAGCCCCAGGGATTTTATAACCGAATTCCGTCGCTTCCCACGTCTTTGGGCTTTCTCTCATTAGCGGCACCAGCGTGCCCACTCTGATCTCCGCTCCTGCTGCTGCCTCCAGAGCCGCCCTTTCAGCGAAGCGGCGGCACTCGATCAAATTGTGAGTCCATCTCCCTTTACACGAGGCATCCCACTTGGCTTGCCAGTTGTCGTAGCTTTGCCATCGCGACGCGATCAAGTCTCTGGTGCCTGCGGAGCGCGTTGCGCATCTCAGCCTTCTCACGGACCAACTCCCTCAGGGGCACCAATCCCGCTATCACCAACGCTTGCCACTCGGACAGCGCATAGTCTGTATGTAGACTCGGCACCCCGTATGTAGGACTTGGTCTCGACGGCTTCAGCCAACACCGATGCCACGTACAGCATCTGGGAAGTCACGACGCTAGTCAGCAGCTTATCTGCTTAGGTCCTCTGGTGTTTAGGAGTATCCGAGAGAGGCTTCCTGTCGTCCCACTGGCCTTCTTCTGGGCGTACTCCAGATGCTCCTTGAACGATAGCCGGGTATCGATCAGAACACAGAGGTATTTGATCGCGATTTAATCACGGCTCTGCCTACCCGGAACTCGGCCGTTTCCACGATCTTCCGGCTCGAAGTCAGGACTGCCTCCGTCTTGTGCGTCGCAAGCTCGAGGGACTCCAACGTTAAGTTCTAGTTCGCGGTGTTGGAAGCGTTCCGTATGTCTAGCGTTACCACTAGACAGTAGGTTTTGGAACCGCCTTTCCACCTTTTACCGGCAATGAAATGATCCGCTCGAATACTTTACCGGTGGCGTCGGTAAGGCTCCCTCGGCGGCTTGCCCTGCTTGGCGAGTAGCAGCAGCTTCTGTCTCTTCCACCTCTCCGGAAAGGTCCCCTCCTCCAAGCACTTGGAGTACAGGGTGGCGAACTCCCTCGGGTGTAAAGCGATGGACAGCCTCAACGCCTTTTTGGGTACAGCGTCCGGTCCCGGCGCAGGCGTCGTTTAGGTGACGCTCTGCACTGGGTTCCAAGGTCACCGGAGATCCTGTCGGGAAAAGCGCCCGCACGATACCTTCTAAGGCTTTGGGGTCCGATGGAGCTGTACTGCCGGCTCTCAGCCCTTTGACCACCATCCTGTACGCTCCGTCCCAGGGGTCCTCATCCGCCACGTCGCAGAGTTGCAGGAAACGGTACCTCTTTGCGTCCCTTATGGCCGTCTTGAGGGCCTTCCTCGCCATCCTGTAGGCCTCACTGTGCTCTGCGACTCGTGAGGTGCCGCGAGCACGGGTCAGCTGCCTACGGGCTCGAAGGCAGGTGGTCCTGAGGTCGGCGATCATATCGCTCCACCAGAACACTGGCCTGTGGTTCCTTCCGAACGAGCCTCTCTGTGGTATACTCTGGTCGCAGGCAAGCTCCAGGGTTGCGATGCGATGTGCCATCTCGTTTGCTCCACCCGTCACTTCGGCCGCCATGTCTTCCAACGCGTTTGCAAAAGCTTGGGTGCACGGCGTGTCTGGCCGGTAGGCTTGGCTGGGCCGCGGTACTGAGCGGGTATCTTCCGCGGATACTCCCACTGAGCATAGGATTGCGTCGTGATCGCTCCCCGTATATGCGTCACAGATATCCCATCTAGCGGTTTGAGAAATTGCTCCACTCACATACGTTAGGTCGATGATGGAGGCAGCACCTGCTCTGACAAACGTATGCCGCTCACCGTCGTTGAGGAGGACGACGTATGTCGATGCAAACGCCTTAAATACAGTGCTTCCTCTGGCGTTGGTCGAGGCGGATCCCCAATCCTGGGCCCAGGCGTTGAAGTCTCCTCCGACTATACAAGTACAACCTGCGCCTAAGCCGGTCGTGTTTTTTCTGTTGCTCCAGAATCTTTTGTTTATTTGAGTGATACAATTTTAAATTTAATCGCTAAATTAGCCTACAAGTTCTGTGGTTCTTAAACTCCTACTGTTCAAATCATATCCGAGCTCGGACAGTTAATATAAACGTGTTTAATTTATAAAATAACCAAATATTAACATCTGCCAGAAAACAATATCAAAGCGTCTGCTTTGTCACAGCAAGTATTGTGTTGTTGTTTCTATTCTCCCTCTCTCCTGCTGTACGCCTCTCGGAGCTGCCGGTCCGTTACCACTCTAACGGCACTTTTCCCGCTCTCCGCTTTGTGCGTGTCGCCTAAATTCACCGATCAGTGCAAGCCCTCCTGCTAACTTACGCTCTTACGAACGTTTTAGTTTGCTGCTCTTGATTCCGCTGCTCTCCAAGCGTTGCCTTAATCTTTAGCCGCTTTTAGTTTGCTCTGCACAGTGACCTGAGTGCATTCAAAATGGGTCTATCCTGCTCAGCCAAAAAATGCGAGTTCAACGGCGTTATTGCTAGCGAAACTAATTTGTTGTGCTGGCTATGCGACGGCGTACTACTGTACGCCGGTGTCGGCGTACATGGTCGTATTGGTGATCTTATTTCCAAAAGAATTGGATTTCTTTGGACCTGCTCCGCGTGCCGTGAGATTACGGACGAGATGCGAGATTTTACTCCTTCGTCAACTCAAAGCGCAAAGCCAACAAATTTCCTCCATCACTACAGCTAAATAATGTATCTGCATCGAATGCTCAAGATATTGGCAACCTATTTGCGGACTTTTTCCAATCCACCTATTGCAAAAATAATACCAGGATCAATTGTAGCTACTCCTACCAGCTGCCCCACACTGACGCCATTTTCAACCCTCTAATTGATGGAGCAGAAGTTTTACGTAGCCTATCCACGATTAAATTATCATTCTCTGCGGGTCCCGATATGGTTCCAAGCTGTGTCCTCAAACAGTGCGCCATACCACTTGCTGTTCCATTAACTATGATTTTTCATAAGTCGATTGCTACTGGCACATTTCCATCTATTTGTAAAGAATCCTTTCTTATTCCGCTACATAAAAAAGGTAGTAAATCTGATATCAGCAACTATCGCGGCATAGCCAAACTTAGTGCTATTCCTAAGCTCTTTGAAAAACGTATTTGCGATCAACTGCAGCACCAGTGTCGCTCCTTAATATCCTCTAAGCAGCATGGTTTCACAAAGTGCCGGTCTACAAGGAATAACCTGCTTGAGTTTACGACCTTCATTAGTCAAGGCTTTAAATCCACAATGCAAACTGATGTTATCTTTACTGACTTTAGTAAAGCCTTTGATTCGGTCAACCACGAGCTACTGCTCCACAAGCTCCTCCTCCTCGGATTTCCTCCAACTCTACTGACATGGCTTCGTTCTTATTTAACAAATCGTACCCAAAAGGTCCAGTACAACAGCATTTATTCAAAAGCTGTTTCCGTATATTTGGGTGTACCACAAGGCAGTCACCTCGGTCCTTTACTATTTGGCTTATTTATCAACGATCTTCCTCAAGTAATTGAGTTCTCCAAAGTACTTATGTTTGCGGATGATGTCAAGTTGTGTATGCATCTGATCTCACCTAGTTCCTACATGCAGCTCCAGCTCGACTTAAATAACCTTCAATCGTGGTGCCTAGTCAACAAGCTACTGCTTAATCCAGATAAATGTAAATCCATGTCATTTTATCGATCCAAACCATATATTTGTACATACTCAATAGATCACTCTGCACTTGAACGCATTGATACTGTTCTTGATCTTGGTGTCCTATTTGACCACAAGATTTGTTTTAATCGCTACGTCAGTACCATCTCCAATAAAGCTAAATGCTTATTAGCATTCATAAAACGCTGGTCTAAGGAATTTGATGACCCTTTCACCACTAAGCTCCTTTACGTCTCTTTAATTCGTCCTACACTTAAGTACTGCTCCAGTGTTTGGTCTCCACAATATGAGCACTATCAAAATATGATAGAATCCGTCCAAAAGCAATTTTTCCTTTTTGCACTACGAGGCTTAAACTGGGAGGAGGGACGCCGTTTGCCTTCTTATAGAGACAGGTTGCGCCTCCTGGATCTACCTACCTTAAAGGATCGTCGGACCTGTTATGGTGTGATATTACTTCACAAACTCATCACTGGCGCCGTCGACTCAGTTGATCTGTTAGCCACCCTCAATTGGAACGTTCCTTGCAGAGCTTCCTGTGTGCAGGTCAAACTACTCCCGTTTCTACCCCTTCCGAATCCTATGTGATAACTATAACGAACTTTATCACCTCATATCCTATGAGTGCTCTGCCAAGGCTAATTCGCTAAAGGTCATTGTGTTCCTTTCTTCATCGACTTAATAAGTTCTCCTACGTTACAATAAAATTATAGTTTGTTTTTTAAATTTATGATGTATATAATTTTAAGTTTATTGAGCAGTACTGTTACGAGCGCCGGTTATGGCGGGAAGCGAGGCAAAAAGGGGGACAGCAGAAGCCACAATCTCTGAAGTCTCGAAAGAAGAAAGAAAGACCAGCTTTGCACAATGCAATATAATGCACCAATTGGGCAATTCAATGGAATAATATATCGGTCAGTAAAAGCAACGAGAGACTGAAATGAACCCGAAAGCTGACGCTAGCTAAATCCAAAGCGGGCCAGTTAGCTAGAGCAAGGGGAAATGAGTACCTAGATGGGAACACTTAGGTACGAAAATAAGAACCCAAAAACAAAAAGAAAAGCTCTAACTACGGTATAAAAGAACTATGACTCTACGGAGAAGGGAGTCAGATTCGCAGGTACGCCCGGCAATAATACCAATCGAGCGCAAAGAACAAAAATAATACGTTCGACGGAAAGTTCAACACAGTGAACATGAATCCTTGTTTCGCGTTTCACGGAGATTCCGTTTAAGGACCAAAGATAAAAAAAAAATGGGGTCCAAAGTTTCAAAAGCGGAAGGCAATACTGCCAACTTTATAAACAATGTGGAAGTGATAGACCACAAGGACGAAATCATGAAAGTCTTTAATGTCTTGTGTCTAATTGCCGGGTTACTAGTGCTCCCTATAGTCCTCCGAGGACTCCGAATGTACAAGAAAACAGTACAACGCCGTCGGGATCATGGACACGAACTAGAGAGGATCGTAGCCGCTGCCTCTAACTGGCCCGAAAGAAGCCGGGATTATGTGCAGAACAAAAAAATGAAAAGAACAAAAAAAAGAATTAGATCAAATCATTGTCAGCCACTGCAATGAAAAAAACTACAACAAAGGCCGCAACGCTAACAATAAAATAAATTAAAACAAATAATTATCAGTAACAGAACAGAAAACCCAAAACAAAATCAGCCACCACACAAACGTGCATGTGTAATAAGAAGCTCATTGAGAAGTTCCTGCAGTAAAGTTCACCTGGATGACCGAGTGCCGCTTCTTTCATTTCCTCCATATGCTTATAGTTTTTATTTGTCTGTTAAGAGTTTTATAATAGTTACACGAAAGGCGCGATGTTCCAAAATATATATTACCCATAAATTCCATATATATATATATATAATCAATTTAATATTTATCTACAACCGAAATGATCCAGAGCGTCGAGATCTCATCGCCAGGATGTCAATGAGTAAGTTTCTATATATTCATTTTCCTCTAAATATATATATATATATATATGTACAATTGCACCATGATCACAACATAGGCGATGTTAACTACTCTTTTAAGAGAACCTCATTTCGCTATTAAAGTAAAATATTTGCTATCCAAAGTCAATCTACCAATATCCGTAACAGAACTGGAGAATTTAGACCTTGAGACCTTCTGTCTAGATTTCTCTCCATTAATTCATTGCAACAAACAAGAAAAAGCTATTATAGTAGCCGCGGTACCCAATGTACGAGTATATTCAAAACTCATTTCCAACAGTTTGCTAGGTGATGTCACTATTTTTAGGATCAATAAAGATAATTAATCTGTTCCAAGAACACACAATAAAACAAAACAAAAAAAAAAAAACAAAACAAAAAGAATACACTACATAATCACCATAATTTGAAAGGAACACAACATTTATATTTTATACATATCTTTTATATAATCTTTATATTGATACTTTTAGTATTAGTCTTCATAAACATTTTTATATTTAATTTACTCTCTTTTATATATTTTTTTTTATCATCAACACACTTACACCTATTATATATTTTTGTCAATTATCATGCACACATACACAAAACCTTTTTACAATAAATTGATAATGTGAATTGAATCTCATGTGTTGGTAGAAACCGAATAAAAAGGGGGGGAGCTGGTAAACATGGAAGAAGGGGTCAAGAACAGTGACACAACTTTTGACTGACGACCGAGACATTAGGGGATCGTATTGCGCAGCCCGCGACGATCCATTTGGCACACGAAGTGTGAAGGGGAGGGAATGTGGCCGAAACACAGCCCGATCGTGTTACGATCAAGCTACATCTGAGCTTGTGGGGCAGTGCAGACAGAAGACCAACGGACGTTACGAATTCTATCCATTTTTCAGGCACGATAAATTTATTCTCATTATGTTGGAGAGGAAGTGGCTTCCAAAGAAACCCACCCCAAATACGGCGAGCTTAGCCGGCAGCCAGCGTGCCTGCTCAGGACGCAACTTCCTCGGCCCAAGTCCTTCTCAGGACTGGGGCACTAATATGCCGACGTAACAGAATTGGCGCCCAACGTAGGACTTTTGTATTTATTTTTTTAAGAAATTTTGGCAGGGTCCACCATTTAGATACTTATGGTGTCTGAGTTGGTGTACCTTCTACCTTCGGTATAACCCACATCTCTAAATACCAAAATTTAATTTCGCTATGGTTAACGCAAGGGAGATAAGTAATTTAAATCAATGCTGGCTTCATTTTTTTGTTGTTGTTTTGTTTTATGGTAGATTGCAAAATATTTAGAATTTAAAGTCCGCAACTTCTGCGACAGTCAGAATTGAGAAGGCCTCTCAATCGGAATTTTGTCTCAGAATTGAGGTATGACTTTATACTTTGGTTCCTTTTTAAAATCATAGATATCCTTTGTTTGAGCATGGCAAAATTTACTAAGAATTTCGGAGAGAAATATGAGTGTTCCTTTTTATAATATTATTAAAACACTACGTGCAAGACCGACTTTTTATTTTTTTTTAAGGATTTAAATTCAAGGGCTTCCTTTGGCCGACGCTATCCGCTTGACTAGGCTATGCCAGGTCTTTCGAGAGGTTCGAGTCCAGATCAAGCTGAGTTGCTACAAAGGCTGCGGCGTAACAACTGGCGGTGTCAGGATGTTGCGATTATGTGGCTGATCAGCGTTCTCATGACCAGGGGGGAGGGAGCGTACTGACCGGATCCATACAGCCGGCGCTATCCGTTTGTATTAGGCTATGCCAGGTCGCTCGAGAGGTTCGAGTCTGTATGGATACCACAACTACAGGGGCGGGTGACGAATTGTATCTCTCTGGACGACGCTATCCGTTTGTACTAGGCGATACCAGGTCGCTCGAGAGGTTCGAGACCAGAGAGAGAGGAAGCAGCGAGGCAGTTCCTAGTGTCTTGGAATAAAGCTCTTTTCGTCTGTCTATGAGTGAGCTTAGCTGTTTTCCGATGACTGGGGGGAGGGGGTTCGGACAGTACCTTCTACGGGGAATCAGCACTGTGGTAGAGGCTGTAGTCCTGGGAAGGGGTCAGTAGGACATGGGCGGAACTGGTAGCTCCGGTGGAGACCAGTTGAATTCAGTCATGGATTTCTATTGTGTAGGGTTTTTTATTTGCAGATTCGGGGGCTTAATTTCGGACGGTTTCTTCCAATCACACCCAATCATACCAGCAAACCCGACTTAAAAATTTGATTTATATTTGTTTCAAGTCTTTGTCCATTGAAAGACAGCGTATGCATAAAAAGAAGTGTAGTCAGCATAAATACACCCATACGTCAACATACACATATATAGTCGTCATCGTCTTTGACCGTCACTTTGGTAATTTGAAGATTTACCTCAATGATTTTTATTCTTGAATATTTATTTGTTTTTTTGATCGTCTGAAGGGCGCGTGCCAGTTAGTTTCTTATTACCACGGCACAAGCTAAACGTAGGAGAATATAAAGTAAGGTAGGTCAGATACGAGCTAAGCTAGCGAATGGAGTATATTAGTGAACATTAATGGCAGGGAAACGAAAGCAAGTGGCGTTAAGATTACCTCTGACTAGGTCGGCACGGGCATCCACATTAGCGGCAAGACAGGCTGGTCAAGCGAGAATAAGCGGTAGTAGAAGAGATCAGGAGCAAGCGAGCACCAGCCGCTCAACGGATTCAGCACCCAATCAATCGGTGAGCTTCAGCAGTAAGCTCGATAATTTGGGAAGCCTGGCGGAATACAACAACTCAGGGATGGACGACTCATTAGGGGCCGTAGGGGGAGTTACAAACCGGCTAGGCCAACCGCAAGGAAGGTCCAGCATGCTCCCAAACACAGGAGCAAGGCCACGTCATTCCACCTCCGAAAGTAGGCTGGAGAGGAAGATGTCAGCCATTATTATACAAGGCAACGAAATAAAGGCAACACTCGCAACGCAGATCACAGAGTTAAACACACAAATGATAAATCTCCAGTTGCGAGTCGCTGAAGTAAGCGAAGCACAGGGATCCGGAAACTTATCAGGAGGCAATAGCTCCACTCCACAACTAGCAAGGGGACGAGAACCAACAGCAAATGGTCGAGATACCAGACATAGGAATCACGACGGGATGGGTTCAGGATCAGAACCACCAATATATCGTGGACAGGCTTCAGGGTATCCGCCTACTCCGAATGAACGAGAGTGGGGAGAGACTACTAGTATGCAGGAAGTTTCACAGCTAATTAGTCGATCAGCTGGAAACCAAATCGCCAGACTCGACAAGTGGAATCTCAAGTTTGATGGCACTGCCAGGGGTATGTCCGTGGAGAGTTTTCTGGAAAGGATGAAGGATTTATACGGGTGCACGGAGGAACAGGTGTTCAGAGAGTTTCACGTGTTACTCACAGGCCCCGCCTTGAAGTGGTATTGGCAACTGTTAGAAGACAAAGCTGATGAGTACGAATTCGGCTACTTTTCGCTGACACGAGAAATGACCAGGGCGTTCTCAGCCTCGGAAAACGATTATGTTACCATCAAAGATCTGGTGGAGCGGCACCAGGGGTATAATGAGAGTTTGGACGATTACATCTCGGCAATGCACAATCTGCATTTTAAGATGCGAAGGAAAATTCCGGAATCAGACCTGGTGGAGATTTTGAAAGAGAATTTGAACTCCCAACTCGGAGCATTTATGTTGGCTTCTCCAATAGATTCGTTAGCAGAGTTCAAAAAGAAGGGAAGACGGTTGGAGAAGTGGATAAGAGATAAGAGAATCAGAAGAGTACCAACTTGAGGCGTTCCAAAAAGACCGGCGATCACAGGGAGCGAAGGCGGAAAAACCGAGCAGGATGAACCCATTCCGGCAAAACGCAAACAAAAAAGTTTTCGCATGAGGGAACGGACCAGAAGCAGAAGGCGAGTGCTCATCCCCGTTTCACACATACTTGTGTTACACGTGCAACAAGCCGGCCAATTTCTAACGCCACCGTAACCAAGAGGACGGGACAGGATGCCAAGCCCGGTTCCATGACACACAGTGTCATTACTGTGGCAAAAGTGACTCGTATCACTGAACGCAGGCTCCTTTTTTATCGAAAGGTCTGACCAGGGACGCAGGGGAGCCCGGTCAGAAAAACGAGACCCAGAAGCAATAGAGAACACGATAGCGAGCCCGGCGCAGATTTCTCCGCATAAATCATTTCAGCAGCGGAAGACGGAGTATGAGGAGGCTCGCGCACGAATCTTTAACCCGGACGATAAAAAAAAGGGAATTTAGGATAAAATTAGAGGCTTCCATTGTCAGCCTTAAAAACGACAACCGCTTGTTTGCCAAGACTAGAGTAGACGGCGAGGAGATAGTCGCGTTACTAGACACCGGAGCAAGCGCCATTGGAAAAGGAGCGGAGGTGTTTTTGCGAGGGCGAGAACAGAAAGTGAAAAAGCTAACAAAGCAGAAAGTCCAAACCGCTAGCGGGGGAAACACCCAGGTTACGGGCATGATCACCTTACCAGTAGAATGGGAAGAAGAAACAAAAGAACTAGAGTTCTTGATAGTGCCAGCCCTACAGCAATCGTTTTATTTTGGGATTGAGTTCTGGGAGGAGTTTGGGCTTCCGCTACCAGGACAACGCTACGTGCGGGTGACCGAGGTAGATCCAGTGCCACCCATAGAAGAAGACAAGCCGGCACGGCAGGAGACCGCATACACTCCGCATAAACTCTCGATAGAACAAGAAACCATCTTAAACCAACTGGTGGCAACCTTTCCATCATGTTCAGACATGGGCTTAGGGAAGACTGGTTTAGAAGAACATGTCACAGAAGTTACCCAGGAAAATCTGCCGATTAAGCAAAGGCACTATCCCATCTCGCCAGCAAAACAACAGCTGGTGTTTGCCGAACTTGATCGAATGCTAAGTTTGGGAGTGATTGAGGAAAGTAACAGTAGCCGGAGCTCCCCAGTCACCTTGATGCTTAGATGCCCGCAAAGTAAATTCCCGGACTATAAAAGATGCGTATCCCTTACCACACATTGAGGGCTTATTGAGTCGGCTGCAAGAAACATATTATAATTCGGCAATCGATTTGAAAGACGCCTTCTGGCAAATACCCTTAGATGCAAAGAGCAGGGAGAAGACTGCTTTTACCGTGCCAGGTCGGCCGTTGTATCAGTTTACGGTTATGCCGTTTGGCTTATGCAATGCAGCACAGAGAATGTGCCGACTAATGGACAAAGTTATTCCAGCTGCACTACGGGAGCATGTATTTGTATATCTCGACGATTTAAATATGTTGCGGCAGGTCAGTGACTGCTTAAGAAGGGCAAAGCTGACGATTAACGTGGATAAAAGTAAATTCTGCTACAGCCAAGCTAAATATCTAGGGTATATTGTAGGCGGAGGTTGCATAAAAACAGACCAGACAAAGATACAGGCGATTCAAGAGTTTCTGCAGCCCACTTTCGCCAAGCAAATGCGGAGATTTTTGGGTATGACAGGATGGTATCGGCTTTTTATTCAGAATTACTCACAAACGGCGGCGCCGCTCCATGAAAGTCTGAAAAAAGATCGGATTAAGAAATATGAACTTGGCCAAGAAGGAGTGAAAGCGTTTGAGGCTCTGAAAACCAGCATGGTTTCCGCGCCAGTACTAATAACCCCGAATTTCTCCAAACCCTTCACAATTCAATGCGACGCATCCACAACGGGAGTAGGAGGCGTGTTATTTCAAACCGACGAGGACGGCGGAGAGCATCCAATCGCATGCATGTCTGCAAAGTTGAATAAAGCTCAGCGGAACTATTCCATTACGGAACTGGAGTGTTATGCCGCGATTTTAAGTATTAGTAAATTCCGACCATATGTGGAAGGCATGCCTTTTAAAGTAATCACGGATCATGGTAGTTTAAAGTGGCTCATGGGACAAAAAGATTTGTCAGGAAGACTGGCAAGGTGGAGTTTAAAATTGCAAGCTTTTGATTTCCGGATTGGGGCACTGAACGTAGTCGCCGACGCGCTCTCGAGAACACATATGGACGAGATAGCTACAGAAGACCCAGCAGAAATCCAAGTGGATCTAAAGGCGGACGCATTCCAGTCAAAAGAGTACCGAGAGCTGGTTATGGCAGTGGAGAGGCACGCAGAAAAGACACCAGACATTCAGGTATCTGAAGGCTATGTGTACAAACGATTAGGCTTCCGGTCGGGAGAAGTAATTAACGAAGACCGAGCTTGGAAACTGTGGATTCCGCTAGAGCTTAGGCAGGATATCGCCTTTCAAGCTCATCACGGCAAGACGGCAGGTCATGGAGGGAACCACAAAACTGGAAAGAATTCGACAGTTTTATTACTGGCCCGGCATGACAGTCAGCGTACAAGAAATAATAAAGAATTGTGAAGTATGCAAAGTCAGCAAAACCGGCAACAAAACGAATCGACCCCCAATGGGCAAACAAATCATAACAGAACGCCCTGGGCAAAGATTATATATTGATATCATGGGGCCATACCCCAGAACAAAATCTGGAAACACCGTAATCTTTGTATGTCTAGATCATTTTACTAAGTTCGTTTGGTTAGAACCAATGCGGAAAGCCACCGCTGGAGGAGTCGTCAGCTTTCTGGAGAAGTCAATTTTTCATCAGTTTGGAGTGCCAGAGTTTATACACTCCGATAACGGCAAGCAGTTCGTCTCTTAGGTATTCGCAGAACTGCTCGAGCAAAATGGAATTCGACACATACGAACTGGCTTCTATGCTCCACAAGCTAATGCAGCTGAAAGGGTAAACCGATCCATACTGCAAATGCTCCGCGCAACGACTAAGAAAGACCAGCGGAATTGGGACTCCCACTTAAGTCGAATAGCGTGTACTCTAAGAAGTGGCTATCATGAAGCGTTGGGATTGGAACTATACTATGCGATGTTTGGGACACGGATGGTCATGCGCGCCAGTGCATATGCGATAATGAGACGACTTGGCGGGGTCACAGCAACCGATCAAGTAGTGTGCTTAGCGGACAAGATGGAGTTAACCCGAGATCGAGTGAATAAAGGTTTCGCCCGTGCACACGAGAAAGCGGAAAGGAGCTATAATACCCGCAGCAGAGAAGTTGAGTTTGCAGTGGGACAAGTGGTATACCGAAAAAACTACAGGCAAAGTAACCGAGCGGAAGGGTATAATGCAAAGTTAGGGCCAAACTGAGTTCGGTGTGTCATACTTAAACGACAAGGGAATTCGTTGTATGAATTAGGCAACGGAGTTGGCAAAAGTATTGGTATAAATCACGCCAAAGACTTATTCATCGCCTGACAACCGGGCAGAACCAGCAAGAACGGCAAAGTGAGCAGACATGGATTCGAGGCAAAAGGAAATTCTGGTGATAAGAAGACGCCTGACGGAGCAGATGAGAGAGTGGAGGGAGCAAGGGGAGCCCTTCCCAAACCAGGATTTTGCCAACGAGATGGCAGACGCCCTGCGTACCGTAGCGGAGAGCGTGGAGTGGGAGGAGGTGGAGTTGCTGAACGTCCTCCGGGTCAACAGCTCGCTCTTCGATGAAGTCTTGTCGGAACCGGAGCCAAAGCTGTTTTGGCTCAAAATCTTAATGAAGCGTCAGGAGCAGGACCTGCTGCACTGGCAGGAGTGGGACGAGACCCACCGACAGATAAAGGAACAGGCTGAACGGGACGCGGCTGTATTCGAGGGCTTGTTCCGTGAGCCTGAGTCGCCAGGCGGAGAAGCATCGACTGGGGAATGGTCTTGTACCGGACGGAGTAGCGGCAGCGAAAGCAAGCTGAACGGGAAGCTGAGATACCCCTCTGGCCGGAATTCGGGTTAAGACGTCGATATTCCGCTTTGTATTAAATTTTAATACGTAGCAATACGCACATTTGTAACACAGAAACAAAAAAAATTAATAAATAAATAAAATAAAATGAAATATCCAAGAAAAAAAAACAATAGTCCAATTTTTTCACAATTTTATTTAAAAAAAAAAAAAAAAAAAAAAAAAAATAGCCCTGCTAGCTTAGTCAATAGAGCACGAGACTCTGTATCCCAGGGTATGGGTCGAGGCCACACGTTGGGCTAGACTCAGGCACAAAAAAAAAAAAAAAAAAAAAACACCCTGTAACCGCCTGTCGTTGGATCCTTTTTGCGAGGTCGGAATCCGCATCGACGACATCGAGCCTGTTACGAGCGCCGGTTATGGCGGGAAGCGAGGCAAAAAGGGGGACAGCAAAAGCCACAATCTCTAAAGTTGCGAAAGAAGAAGAAAGACCAGTTTTGCTCAATGCAATATAATGCACCAATTGGGCAATTCAATGGAATAATATATCGGTCAGTAAAAGCAACGAGAGACTGAAATGAACCCGAAAGCTGACGCTAGCTAAATCCAAAGCGGGCCAGTTAGCTAGAGCAAGGGGAAATGAGTACCTAGATGGGAACACTTAGGTACGAAAATAAGAACCCAAAAACAAAAAGAAAAGCTCTAACTACGGTATAAAAGAACTATGACTCTACGGAGAAGGGAGTCAGATTCGCAGGTACGCCCGGCAATAATACCAATCGAGCGCAAAGAACAAAAATAATACGTTCGACGGAAAGTTCAACACAGTGAACATGAATCCTTGTTTCGCGTTTCACGGAGATTCCGTTTAAGGACCAAAGATAAAAAAAAAATGGGGTCCAAAGTTTCAAAAGCGGAAGGCAATACTGCCAACTTTATAAACAATGTGGAAGTGATAGACCACAAGGACGAAATCATGAAAGTCTTTAATGTCTTGTGTCTAATTGCCGGGCTACTAGTGCTCCCTATAGTCCTCCGAGGACTCCGAATGTACAAGAAAACAGTACAACGCCGTCGGGATCATGGACACGAACTAGAGAGGATCGTAGCCGCTGCCTCTAACTGGCCCGAAAGAAGCCGGGATTAAGTGCAGAACAAAAAAAAAAAGAACAAAAAAAAGAATTAGATCAAATCATTGTCAGCCACTGCAATGAAAAAAACTACAACAAAGGCCGCAACGCTAACAATAAAATAAATTAAAACAAATAATTATCAGTAACAGAACAGAAAACCCAAAACAAAATCAGCCACCACACAAACGTGCATGTGTAATAAGAAGCTCATTGAGAAGTTCCTGCAGTAAAGTTCACCTGGATGACCGAGTGCCGCTTCTTTTATTTCCTCCATATGCTTATAGTTTTTATTTGTCTGTTAAGAGTTTTATAATAGTTACACGAAAGGCGCGATGTTCCAAAATATATATTACCCATAAATTCCATATATATATATATATAATCAATTTAATATTTATCTACAACCGAAATGATCCAGAGCGTCGAGATCTCATCGCCAGGATGTCAATGAGTAAGTTTCTATATATTCATTTTCCTCTAAATATATATATATATATATATGTACAATTGCACCATGATCACAACATAGGCGATGTTAACTACTCTTTCAAGAGAACCTCATTTCGCTATTAAAGTAAAATATTTGCTATCCAAAGTCAATCTACCAATATCCGTAACAGAACTGGAGAATTTAGACCTTGAGACCTTCTGTCTAGATTTCTCTCCATTAATTCATTGCAACAAACAAGAAAAAGCTATTATAGTAGCCGCGGTACCCAATGTACGAGTATATTCAAAACTCATTTCCAACAGTTTGCTAGGTGATGTCACTATTTTTATGATCAATAAAGATAATTAATCTTTTCCAAGAACACACAATAAAACAAAACAAAAAAAAAAAAACAAAACAAAAAGAAAACACTACATAATCACCATAATTTGAAAGGAACACAACATTTATATTTTATACATATCTTTTATATAATCTTTATATTGATACTTTTAGTATTAGTCTTCATAAACATTTTTATATTTAATTTACTCTCTTTTATATTTTTTTTATCATCAACACACTTACACCTATTATATATTTTTGTCAATCATCATGCACACATACACAAAACCTTTTTACAATAAATTGATAATGTGAATTGAATCTCATAATGTGTTGGTAGAAACCGATTAAAAGGGGGGGGGGGGGGGGGAGCTGGTAAACATGGAAGAAGGGGTCAAGAACAGTGACACAACTTTTGACTGACGACCGCGACATTGGGGGATCGTATTGCGCGGCCCGCGACGATCCATTTGGCACACGAAGTGTGAAGGGGAGGGAATGTGGCCGAAACACAGCCCGATCGTGTTACGATCAAGCTACATCTGAGCTTGTGGGGCAGTGCAGACAGAAGACCAACGGACGTTACGAATTCTATCCATTTTTCAGGCACGATAAATTTATTCTCATTATGTTGGAGAGGAAGTGGCTTCCAAAGAAACCCACCCCAAATACGGCGAGCTTAGCCGGCAGCCAGCGTGCCTGCTCAGGACGCAATTGCTTTAAATAAACAAATAACGTTGGCCCTCCCACTTAGACTTGTGACTAGTAGATGAGATTGTATGGAGTTTGTAATAGAGGTACGGACATATATCACCGCACAATATTGTGAGGAGTCGTAAAACTCCCCACAAATCTCGAGACAGGAGAGCCCCTAGCAACAGCGAAGGCAGCGAGAATGCGGCAGAATTCAAGGGCATCCAGGTCCACCGGTAAATACTGGACCCTGGACCCTGCCAAAGCGGAGAGACCGCGAAATAATGGTGCCGCGCTGGACCTTGGACCCACGCCGCCAAAGGGCAATGAGGTCGAACGGTAAAGCCGTGGACTTTGAACCGGAGCAAAGAGGATGCACCGTGAATTAAAGGGTCATCTTGGACCTTGGACCCGATGCGTGCCGTATGCAAAGAGGAAATAACGGGACACACTTGGACATTGGACCCTTGCGAGCCGTGTGCAAAAAGGAAAATAACGGCGCAGGCGCAGCTCGAGATAGACAACTAAGATACGCGAGCGGAAATACAAGTGAACAAGAATACAAGTGTGAGGATTCAATCGAGTGCGTGGCCGTGCTCTACGCCTAGATCAAGATACCAGAGTCAAGACGCTAGGCCAAGGCTGAGACTGCAACGGTGAGATCAAGAGTTTGTACCTGGCGTCGGCGTTACGGTGAACTGACGATAAGGCTGAATCCCCGGAGTTGACCTGTCGGGACACATGTTTCTCAGGCTAGAGCCAGACCGACCTCAGGGATTACGGCGATACGGGTGTTCTCACGAGCATTCTGGTCGGACCCTATAGGAAGGTTGTGCAGACTTTTTGAGTCCTACAAGCCGGGAGGAGAAGGAGGGACGCCGTTGGAGAAGGACGCCGCAGGAGTCCACAATTAGCACGAAGGGATACGAGAGCAGCGACGCCGTCGAGGAGCGCAGCCGAGAAACGCACAAAGTGAATCTTGAGCCGAGGGAGGCACGTCGCTGACCAGGCGAGCCGCAACAGCCAGCTGACGAAGAAACCAATTCCAGCGAAAAGAAAAACTTTATAAAGTTTTCCGATTTGTCACGCAATACAAATTTGGTGGAACGAACACACAATATCTCTGAGCAATTCGCGGCGTTCACGTAGCGATCCAACAGTTGAAAACAGTTCGTTACATATGCCTTTTCAGGCGCGTCCGAAAAGCCGTGTATTTTGACTTCGTGGGTTGGACTGTACTCTACCCACCTGGGTATTGTGAGAACCTTTAGTTCAGGTAATGCGGCTATGAATTTGTTTCATGTGGCTAGAGTGTTTGGACTAACGCATTCGTCCCAATCTTGGCCTTTTTTCCAAAGGGATTGAAGAAGCATTTTTGCCTGAATTACAAAAGGCGTGAGCCATCCTGCCGGGTCGAACAAAGTAGCTGCATGGGATAAGATTTGCCTCTTAGTGATGGTCTTGCATGGAGTGGGTGCGCGGATGCTGTATTGGAAAACATCTTTGCTTGCGTTCCATTTAATTCCCAGCGTGTTGGTTGTACTTGCCTCTGAAACTTTCAGAAAATCGCCGTCTAGCAAGTCTGCTTTGGGAATGTTTTTATTTTACTGGCCATGGGATGGCTTTCTTTATAGTCCTGGGCCAGCTGCCGGAGAGTGCGTATAGTGAGAAATGGTGCGCAGTAAACACCAAAGGTGCCTGTCTTTAGCTAAAAATCTTTTATAATTGAACTTGATTGTGGTCGGAAAAGAAGTCCTTAGTATTTACGATCGTCCGGATGGACTAGGATTTGGCGATACATTTTCTCAATATCTCCATTAAAGATTTGTATACTTTCCAGTTGTAAAGTACATCGTTTAGAGAAAATTGTGTGGTCGTGCGACGAGACGAATTAAAGACTGCTCGAAGTTTGGTCATTTTGCTTTCAGGCCTAACGACCGCGTGATGAGGCAGATAGAAGGAGAAATACTTATTGAAGTGAAACTTCTTTAGCCGCGTTACGGATTTTTGGAGACGGAGTTAAACCGATTCATGGATTCATGACCGTCGCGAAAATCGTACATCTCCCGTTATTTTCTTCACCGCTGACGAACGTTCTATCTGTCCACTTCTTTCCTCTCTTCGCTCTGAGCGCGCTCGCACATGGTGCGAGCTCAGTTCTGCCGAGAACGTTCAATATGTTTACCTGTCTGTCTCTCTTAAGCGATAGAATGCGATAGCTAGATGGAGTCTGGCACAAATGTCGTTTTAAAAGAGAGCAGCTCTTGCGTTGAGACCACCTTACACATTCCTAGTGTGCATTGTCCGTGTTAGATTCTTAGATTCTTACACTCTTTGGTTGCACCATGCGCTCGCATAAAGTTGAGAGAGTAAAATCTAAAGTAAATCTAAGCTTGCTTGTGTGAAAACACGATTTTTAAGCCGAAATCATTTCTGTGACATCAATTAGGCAGCAAAAAAGAAGTAAAGCATACAGAGAGCGTCTGCGATCTGCTGCATCTGACGCTATAACACCAGCTCCAATTTCATAAGAAACAAGAAAGGAAGCTAGCTTCTCGTTAAATGTTAAATTTCCTATTATTTTTCATTAATTTTTCAATCGTTCCTATGGCAGCTATATGATATACCGGCCTGTTCCAGTTTTCACTCGGAAGTGAATTTGATTTCATGCTAGCGGATTTAAGTCCGCCTGTCAAATGCTTGGCGGAAAGTTTCCATGTGAATTTTTCGGAAGTTAACAGAGTAACAAAGAGGGATATTTAAATCCCTGCAATTCTTTCGGAAGTGTGTCCTGGAACAGGTCTGAGAAATTCGATTCCGTGTGAATCTTTCGGAAGTGAAAACTAGAACAGGGCCGATAGTAGTTCGATATTAATAAAACTAAAATCGAAGTCCGAAAATATTTAAAATGAGTCAGAAGAGAATACAATAAAAAACATCGAAGCAAAATTTTATTTCCTAGTATATTCCCATTAATTTTCCGATCCTTCCTATGGGAGCTATCGTCCAATTTTGATTAAATTTTATTTGAAAGATGGTATTTCCAAAATTAGGAGGTTCTATGATCAAAAACAACCAAGATATAATTTATTTAAAGTTTTTTCCAGATTATTCCTATGAGAGCTATATGATATAGTTGTCCGATCCGGCTCGTTCCGAGTTTTATACAGGGGTGTCACAGAAACCGTCGACGGTTTTGGGGACGGTTGGTTTAGAAACAAACCGACCAAAACCGTTGGTGTCACAGGAATTCGAGAGATTTCCTTTTTTCGGAAAATTTACCGAAAAACGACCTGGGCTGGACGCATACACTAAATATCGAATATTCAATAATTATCGAATTTTATTTGACTTATTTGGACTATTTTCCAATAAGTTTTAAACTTAATTTATGTTTTTCTTGTAAAATTACAAAAAGAATATATGTTTAAAGCGCATATTATACATAATAAAAGAAAAAAATTAAAAATTTGAGGCCAGGCTACATATTGCAGCCCTGAACAACGGTTTGCCGCGGCTGCGTTGATTTATTTTCATTTCTAAGTTGGCAAGATTTTTTTAAAGCGAACTAAAATGCCGTCTGCTTTAGAGTACTTGCGAAGGCATAAACTGCGAGAGGCTAGGACGCAGAAGAGATCCTTACAAACGGTTTTACATGGACTACCATGGAGATTTAACTCATTGGCCAGGTCCTTTCACAAGAATGCGGCCGCCCTGAGTAAGTTCTTTGCCAATGTCGATATTATCGCGAATGAATCGGAAGAATATGGTGTCTTGCGCTGGAAACCTATGTTTACCCATGAAAATTAGCAAAGCTTATTAGTTTAAATTAATAAGAAACAAAAATGTTGTACTTTTTTACATGTGTGTCTTTTTCTTCTTCACAGCCAGCGTTTTACCTGGCAAAAATAGGACATTTTTTCACGACAGTGATGCCAACTTTTTGCAAAGGCGGCCTGTTTTTATTTATTTCTCAACTTCTTTTACCATAAAATTTTTACCAGAAATAAGTTTCACTTTTAACTACAATACTAAGTACCTTTGAATAAATAATTCGTTAACAAAACATTTCGATAACTAACTCCGAAATTTGGACAAATTTGGTATTTTACAGTGCTAGCTAATTGGTAACACTGCCAGGTAGACGGTTTGCCGACGGATTTTTTTAGCTAATTTTTTCGAGAGGTTTTATAAAAAGCATACTTTTAAATATAAACCGAAGTAGGTATAAAAATCGTAGTATGCAGGTAGTTCATAAAATTCATTAGAGTTGTCTTAAATAAAGTTATATTTTTGTGAAACATTTGTAAGTTGGGCAATTTTATCAAAACGTCCGGCAAAATACGGGAGATTTAAAAACCGTCAAAAATTACGTCTGTGACACCGAGATTTGCTATTCGGAAGAAATTCGGTTGGAATGGTTTTCTGTGAAACCCCCGATAATACCTGCAAAAGAAAGAAGATTTTTGAGGAAGTTTTAGAGTGATAGCTTTAAAACTGAGAAACGGATTGACAGACGGACATGGCTAGATCGACTCGTCTAGTGATGCTGATCAAGAATAAATATATTTTTATAGGGTCGAAAACGTCTCCTTTACTGCGTTGCAAACTTCTGACTGAAATCATAATACCCCCTGCAAGGGTATAAAAAGAGATAATGAAATGATTAACGTGAGAGGAATACTAAAGTTTCACTTCTGTCGTGCGTAGGCTGGACACACTTCTTTTTATTTTTTATGATGACTTCGAAAGGTTCGGTCTCTGTCATGTGGCCCAGGTTCACGTATTCTTACAGAACACATTCGTATTATTTTCGTAGGTCGCTGTCTTTGCTCAAGGATTTGTGCAAGCGAACATACTGACCCATGGCAGTGGTTCTGGGCGGACCTAGAGTCCCGCTTTCGGGGAATTCGGATTTGAACGGGAGTCGAACCCACTATCGTCCATCTGAAAGCCTTTGCGTTGTGTCTGCGAAGTATTGTTCGCAGAATTTATCAGCTTCAGGAACTAACTGAGGTACAGATATTTCCTCAACTTTCCACAGTTTCTGCAGCATTGTCCCGATTTCTGGTCCTGTGTCTTCCGTTATTGTTAGGAAGAAGCACGTATGATGGCTGTTGGACAACGGACCACTGACTATCCATCCAAAGATGGTAAGCTGAGCGAGAAGGTGGCCAAGTTTTTAGGATTTATTGCTTCCGTATGGATCGAGTATTCACAAGAGGTATTAGTGAAATTGAAGCTGCATAATTTGGAGGAAGAGTTTACTTATTGGCCTCCTATGCCAGATATGTTGGTATGCATTTTTTGGGAAGGGTAATGTCAAGCGGTTTTGAGTCTTTTCAGTGATAGAGGATCGTTGCGAACCTTGATCTATTGAGACAGGCATTCGAAAATTGTCGCCTTTATTGTTTACACCTGACTCTGTCGCTGTGGGAACAATCTCTTGAAAAAAGAAAAAAATTACCAAACTGTCCGTTTCCCACAGGGACAGAGTCAGCTGTGGTAGCCTGGAAGTGCAAGAAAAGACTATAAATGGATCTCAATTATCGTTCGGTACCCCTTGAGCTTTCAGTACTGCGAGACAACATTCGATAGTCGTTTGGATTTTTTGAATTTCCTCGCCATCATCGTTCGTGAGTCGTCTACAAGGAGTCTTTTGTTATCGAATCGAAGGTTTAGAGCGTTCCTAGCTAGATGAAAGTTATCGTCGCATAGAGAAAAAAGGTTGACTATTAAACGTGCTTCTCCTCGAGTTTTATGATGGTTCTAAAGAGGACCTGTTGACTGCGAGTAAATCTTTAAGATGTGCTTAGACCCGACATATTTCATTTTCGCATTTATTTAATATATCGAAAGCGTTGGATTGATCAGAGTTTTCTTCCCCTGAGGTCATAGCATTTCGAAAATCTCGCTCGTCTTCGTGAACATTGCGTCTAATCGAGCTTGGCGTTTCGAGGTCACTTATTCGCGCGGATCTGACAAAAATGTGATTGACTTGCCCAGGATTGGAGAAGTTTCGAGGTTGAAAACGCCAAAATTCTATTTGCAGACATATTACTATCCTGGGATTACTGAATGTGAGTCGAGGTTGGGAGTCTTGTTAGATAGTCGGAGACTTAGATATTCGTGGAACGAATTTAAAAGGCAGGGTTTGGATGGGTGTTTAATTGCCTGTCTAAATATATAAATATTTACCGGAATTCCGTTGGAAGGGGTAAGTTAACCCTGTTTATGATGTAACTTAGAGATTGAAAAAGAATATGTGAATATATGTTGACTCGGATAATTTCCTTATATAAATGCGAAGTTATTACGTGTTGTGTTGTGTTTTTTTTTAATAAATATGTTAAGCAGCATACATTTTATTTTCTTTCAAATAAATGTGGGAGTGATATTACTAGAATAACCTGTGAGGAGTTGAATAACTCCCCACAAATAACAGCAGCAAGCATAACGGATCGCCAGCCGCATACCAGTTACGCGGCGAATTAGCGTCGTAGCGGCACGGCGAAGAGAGTTTGTAGGAAGTGAGAGAGAGAGAGAGAGTGTGGGGAGTCTAGCTCCGGAGAGAGAGAGCTCGGATGAAGAGAGTGGAGAGTGAGAGTCGGGAGAACAGGGTGCAGAGAGAGAGAGAGAGAGTGGAGACTTATCTGGCAGAGCGAGAGTGCCGGGTGCAAAAGGAAATATCGGATCTGCACCAGACTTTGGAGTCTGCCGTGGACTTTGGACCAGGAGGACAAGTGCCACATCTCACCAACCGAGCGGCACCCCGTCGTGCCACATGCTATTGGAATCAGCGGGACGGCTGCAACATGTGGAACTACAATTGCAACCCGTGCGTAAAGGACAAGTTGGTCAATCAGGATCCGCGGACTTTGGACCTGGATTGGAGAGATGCCGCGGACAGAGCACAAAAGGAATATAACGGTTCGCGGAGGCCCTATATAAAGCCGCCGGGCGCTGGCAGCTGAATCAGTCGATCTCGAGGAGACAATCCGACAAAACCAGTGCCAAGTAATCTACAAGTAAGACACGAATCAAGTCGTCGGAAGCAGCGCCGTGGGAGCCTACAAGGAGCAAGATCGCCACGTCAAGACGTTCGGGATTGGATCATCAAGAATCTCCGAATTGAGACACAGGTAGCTGAGGTCCAGAGGGCATCACACGGCTAAGTCAAGGCGAACTATTCATACTCTTGTACCACTAAAGCCTCAGAGTCGACCAGTGAAGTCCTGCCACAAAAAATCGTGAACTCGGGGCGAGAGCCGTTTAAACCCAGGGTGCCTTGTTTTAAACACTACTTTGGCGGGTCCCGGCGTCAGCCCAGTCCTGGCGCGATCAGCCAGAAAGGGCGAGCCGTAGGCCGGTTGTCATTTCAAGGCGCTGTCCTAGAGAGAACAGGCCGGTTGTCATCTCAAGGCGCTGTCCTAGAGAGAACAGGCCGTTTGTCATTTCAAGGCGCTGTCCTAGAGAGACCCAACGGCTCTACGAGCCCGGGACCGGCGTGTGTCCCAAACCCCGAGTACCAGAAGTCACGCTACGTCCAGCCTCACAACCAGCGCATCCAGGAGCAGAGCAACGGACAGCGAGCTACACGGAAACGTCACGAACGAGCTAGCGGATGAGGCCAGGGTGGAACGTTAGTTTACACCAGGCGTAAAAGGAAGGTGAAGCACTAGGCAGCTTCCAGGTTACCACCTAGACTGTCAGCGCGATCCGAGCAAGAGCCTAGTGGGACCATCCGGGACAGAGCCAGGGACAGGCGGTTGTGTGTCTATAGGCCTTGTCCTGTATAACCCAGCTCCTGTTCACCCTAGTCTGAGAATGGTGACGCTTCCCTAAGCCCACACGGCTGATCTCCTTGCGAGTCCGAGGCGCTACGAGTAGTCGTCGAGTCAACGCTCCAGAGACGAGCATCGCCGAGCATCTACAAGGACCGGAGCACGGAATCAACGAGGCAGGCGATGGCCGAGGCGACGCACCGACGTGCAGAGACGAGCATCACCAGGACACCGAGCACCGAGACACCGAGGACCACAAGTGGCGACACTGTAACGGCGCCTGTAGCGACTAACGTAAGACACAGCCTCAACGTATACTACGTTTAACATGACGAACCAAGCCTTGCCACCCAGTCTAAATCTATGTTGCCGTAGGTCAAACAGCTGACTCTGGGTTGCACCGAAAAGCTGTCTCAGCTGTTTGGTATTTCCGGAAAAAAACCGACGCGGCGTGGCTCGAATTTTAGCACGTTCTTCTGAAAAAAACCATCGAGCGATCAAGACGTATTTCATCCGATCAGAGAATCCTCCGGGGAAACGTGAGTCAAAGGAGAAGGCTTTCCTACATCCGCGCCTAACTAGATCGCGCTCCGCGCTTGAGTCGCGTTTTTTTTAAGCATACCCTAGGCCGCGTGTCGCGAAAATTGCGACAGTTTACCCACGTTTTGCTCGGCAGCACTTGCCGCGAGGAGCCTTTCAACCGATTCACGACGCCCTCCCAGAGAAGGATTTTTTCTGCAGCTTGGACCAACCCGATCGCGCTCAGCGCTTGAGTCGCGTTTTCCAATCCAAGTCGCAGCCGCACTACAGCGAGGATTGCGGCGATTTCCCGTCATTTGGATCCACCAGACAACTGTCCCAGGGAGCACCCCACGGATAAAAATCGGAAAGTGGCTGTCCCGAGGAGCCCCCTCGACAGAAGATCGCATTGGTGTGCACTCCTGACCAAAATCATAAGGCGGTTGCCCAAGGAGTACCACGATCGCTGCCCGCCACGGCTATTGGTAGCCGCCCACAAGAATACCGAAAATCTGACGCCCAAATCAGTCGCCGCGGCAATATACATATGTATAACGCACATATAGGTGTACATGTAAGTTATACGAACTCCAAGATTGGTTACATAACCTTTACGGTATTCCTAACCACGTGCAGGTTGAAAATTTTCCATCGCGTCTAACGGACGAAGAGGGAGAAGAAGAAAACGATAACGGCTTTCGGAGCACTGGAACGAGGTGGAACTGGAACGTGGAACAGCAAAGCCGCTACGCGAAGAGCAAACGAGAACGAGAATACAAAAGGAGACAACTCAACACGGAGAGAATAACCTAACTAAAGAGGAATAAAAACAAGATAAATGAAGTTAAACAAACCCGAATCTAGTGAAACCCCATGGTTAAATAGAAATAATGTGAAAATTAAGGAAATTTAACGAAGTGCTGAAAAGAGAGAAATCAAAAATAGTTATAAATTTGTCAAAAGGTGAAACTCCTAAGAAAATACCGAAATCTCGGCTGTGCGCGATTTAAAACAAAGAAATGAAGTAAAGCCAAAATAAAATAAATTAAATCTAAAGTTTTGCGAATGCGAAATAACGAAGGAAGAGAAACATGAAGTTTGTGCCCAGGCCGACAGGTCAAAAGAAAGAAATTTAAAGTAAAGAGAAGAGAATTTGCACTGAAAGAATTATAATTTTTTTTGTTTTTTTTGTGTTTTGTTCTTCCTACCCTTCCAGGGAAGTTTCTCTTTATAATTTTATATCTAATATCTAATTAACGAAAACGACGGAGTGAATTTAATGTAATTTTACAAGAGCGCTCAATAATCTGGTTTATTATTTCTGCCGACAAATCTATGGGTAATTGTCCCACTCCCTCCACAGCCAACCTACGCCAAGTGGTCGACCTCTTCGCCAAGGAGAATGCTGGGTAAGTCGTTATAAGAGATAATGTGACAGAAATTTACCATATTATTTGAGCTCAATTCCTCTATGGCCTTTGAACCCATAAGAGAAATCAATTGAAATAATATCTATGTTAAATAATGCAAGGGTATCACAAACCCAAGGCCAGCCGTTAATGCTTTCTTTTCTTTCGGGTTTCTTGCGCCCAGTCGAACCCAGCAGGGGTATCCTGAAGTAAATATTACATTTATTATTAATTGTACTTTCTTAATTTTTCCTAAAGAAAAAGTGTGGCTATTCATCGCCGAATAAATTGGTAAAGAAATTTTGTAATTAAAACAAAGCCATTGAAGGTCCTTTAGATACACATGCCAAGCCAAAGTAAAGAATCACCACTGTATTTAGCTTTCGCACATCCGTAATCTTAGCGTTAATGACCATGTATACAAATCTTACTGGCGGATCAAATATACCAAACATGAACGCTTAAATTTTGAACAGCTAACTCCACAAATGATTCCTCGGGCGTAGATGGACAAAGGGGTCACCAGAGCCATGCTCTAGGAGGTGATCAAGGTAGGGTGGGCATTCCACGACCATATCAACATCTGTGGCTTCGTTCCAACCTAATTTCTTTCTCGAACTCGGACATCCTCTAGAATTTTTTTGTTTTTTTCCCCAAAATTTGTTTATCGATATACCGGTTGGCAATCTCGCCTTGCTTTCGTCGTAAGCACGCTCAATTCTGGACTTTTAAATAATAATGTGTAGCTAGTGTACGATCCGTCTACGCAAGACCTCCACCCCCAACGCCGACGAGAGATAGCCGGAATCTATAGCGTGCCCCGCAAGGGCGGATCGGTAACTTCAACCCAACACAACTAGTCGTTACACGCTACAACACCAAGGCCAACCCAGCCATCAGGCCCGCTGTAATCACACCCGCAATAAACCTAATTAGAACCCGTGTATTCTGTGCTTTCTCACTGGTCTACTGGGCGGTCAGTTTATATAAATTTGGTGTGACGAACACACTACTTCTCTGAGCTAGAAGCACGAATGTCGTAGCGAGCAGACAACAAAAATAAGTTCGTTACATCTGGCGCCCAAAACGTGATTGTCCCAGCAGTGAAAGCAACAAAAAGCAGAATGGGGAAGAGTTGGATTTAGCGTCTGAAGAAAGAGGACTTTGCCCATGTCTCACAGAGGTTAAACATTGCTCTGGAAGGCAGATCGGAAGACATCAGAAAGGCATTATCCGAATATTATTCACAGACTGAGAACGACCCCAAACTCGTCGATATCTGGGCCGAGCTGGAAGCAAAATACGGCGACAGACTAGGCAACAGTATAAAGATAACAAACGCCGAGGGTGAAGACTTATAGGCAAGACCACATACAGAAGGAGGCACAAAAGAGGGGGCCAAGCCAGGAAAGGCAAAAGGATGCACAAAAGAGAGAGCCAAGCCAGGAAAGGCAAATGGAGGCACAAAGGAGAGAACCAGGCCAGGAAAGGCAAAAGACAGAACCGATACCGACCTATACCCCCAGCAAACCAGACTGTGCCGAGGTCATTCAGGTTCGACGGCGTAGAAAAACCATTCGAGTTTTTGGAGCAAGTGGAATGGTCCGCTAACACATACGGCCTGGACCTAGACACGATTCCCCGAGCAATGCCGGTATTACTCACCGGAAAAGCGTTGAAATGGGTTATTTCCAACAATGAGCAATGGAAACCCTGGTCGGAGTTTATAGAAAGTGTCCAAGCTTATTTTTTTCCGAGAGACTTTTTCACAAAGCTGACGGACCAAGTCAAGCAGCGGAAGCAAGGGTAAAGCGAGGCTTTCAAGAATTACATGATTGACATGCACATGAGGCCACTTAATTATTCCCCGAGGGAGACGCATAGCATCATCAAGGAGAACTGCACGCCGAACCTTAGAATCTGTCTAAGAGCCTACACGGCATCGGATTTGGACACGCTGATGATCCAAGCCGATGAATTCGAGGAACTGGAGAAGGAGCGGCAAACGTGTGCAGAAGGTACGAGGACATCGGCCAGGAACCTCGAGGAAACCATCAGCGAACAGCAACCAGACCCCCATGAGGCCTGCCGAAAGTGCCGCGGTCACGGACATTGGGAACGCGGCTGTCGAAACCAGCGCTTGTAGTTTTGCTGGGTGTGCGGCAAAGTGGGTGTCAGGAGCGTCGAGTGCTGTCAACAAGCGGGAAATGGTCAGCGATCTCAGCCGCAGAGATGCGGGCGGGGATCGCAAAGTGCTACCTCTCCAAACTAACGGGCAAGCTAATCGAGGAGGAGGAACAGTTGTCCGCAGCGGTGAAGATTGGTGGAGGCACTTACAAAGCCACAATCGACACCGGACAACAGCGAGCTTCATAAGCGAGGAACTGGCGGACAACCTTGCTGCCCTCGGGAAGATTACAAGGACAAGACGGCATGTTAGGTTGGCAGATGGGAGATGCGGTGGAATCAACGCACAGCTGGAAGTAGAAATCGCATTCGGAAACATGCGATTGACCATGAGCCTGTTAGTCTCAACAGGGATAGTGGATTCGTTGGTGCTAGGATGGAATTTCCTCACGCATGTCGGTACCGAAATAAAGTGTGCCGGGCACGAAATCATAATATCGGCCAGAAACCGACAGAATGGGTGGCTCGAGGAAAAGCTATCAGTGGCAGTCATGCAAGAGACAACCGAGGACAACGGCACAACGAAATTCCTGGATAGAGAACTAGCGGACTTCAATACCATGACGGAAACATCAAACATGGCAGAGCACCAGATCACGATGAAAGACGACAAATCTATCAAGCAGCGATACTACCCCAAGAATCCAAAAATTCAAGGGAAAATCAACGCAAAGGTAGACGAGCTCCTTCAAATGGGGTTCATAGAGCATTCAAAGAGCCCATTCAGCTCCCCCATCGTGATGGTGAGAAAGAAGAAAGGCAAGTGTAGACTATGCGTAGACGCAGATCAACACGAAGTCTTTAAAGGACGACTACCCCATGCCCCGCATAAACTATATCCTGGATCAGGTAAAAGAGGCGAGGCACATAAGCAGCCTAGACCTGAAGGATGGATACTGGCAAATCCCACTGGAGGAAAGCAGCAGGCAATACACGGCTTTTACAGTGCCAGGAAAAGGGCTATTCCAGTGGAGAGTAATGCCATTTGGTCTACACTCGCCGTCCGCAACGTTCCAACGAGTTTTGGACCAAGTAATCGGTCCAGAAATGTCACCTTATACATTCGCCTATCAAGATGACATCATAGTGATTGGACGCGCGCTGGAGGAACCCACAGAGAACCTAAAAGAAGTGTTCCGACGTCTAAAGGAAGCAAACCTTAGGATCAACCCGGAAAAGTGCCAATTTTTAAAAAAAGAGCTGCTGAACCTAGGACACCGAGTGACTAGCGAAGGAATAGGTACAGATCCGGGAAAAGTAGCGGCCATCGCCGAATTGGAACCACCCTCAACCGTCAAAGAACTTCGGTGCCAGATTTTGCCAAAATAGTCAAACCATTGAATGACTTACTACGCAAAGGCAGTAAATGGGAATGGACACAGGAGCACCGGATGGCATTTGAGGAAGTTAAGGCTAGCCTCGGACTCTTGTATTTATCGAAAGAGTTTATCGCCCAGTTGATTCTTTCAATGGTTATGATATCCCTTGTATGTGTTGGTTGATGAGCCCTCTGACCTTCAGTAGGTGCTGGCTTTTCTCGAAGGTTGCCTGGAAAGTGTGTATCCACAAGTGTCTCTAGGGATTCTTCCACTATTGTAGTCGCTGATCCGTCTTGTTTGTGTAATAGAGTTGGGCTGTTATTCCCTTTAGCAAGGACCTTGCTTAGTCTGTGCTTCTTTGTATGGCTCCCATTCCTTGGTAGCATAGCTGAAGCTATAGGCTTTTCTTGCCCTCTTTCTCAGAGTGCAAAGCTCTTTGGTCTACCATAAACGGTGTTGTTTCTCAGAGTATGAAACCTTGCATGTTTCATTATATGCATTGTTTAGAATGTTTGTTAGGTCCTCTATTTCCTTGTCCAGGGTCGTCGTAGTGGTTTTTACTCGTATTCTTCTGTTGCTAACTTTTAAGTAGACAATCGTACCGAATTTCTCCCAGTTTGTTCTGCGGGGGTTACGTTTCGGTTCACTATCCACTTTTTAACCTTATATCTACTAAATTTTGTCTGTAAGGTGAGGTCTAACACCTCTTCCCATCCCTGAAATTCCCTTGTGCTTGGGAATATAAAGGTGGGTGTGTTACCTCTATTACATATGGTGATGTTGCGGCAGATAATATTATCAAAAAGAGACTCACCCCTTTCGTTGGTTTCCGAGCTTCCCCATAGTGTGTGCCTGGCGTTAGCGTTGCATCCGAGCACCAGGGTCGTCTTAGTATCTTCCGCCCATTGCAGCAGCTTGATGACTGGCTCAGGTGGAGCCGGTTCATCATGGGCCATGTAGGATGAGGCTATCACCATCGATGTCCCATCCGCCGCCACGAATCTGGCAACTGCTAGATCCGGTGTGCTAAGATTGGGGCATAGAAGTGCGTTATAGTTATTCTTTATAATAATACCTGCTCTCGGCCTACCTGTCGAGTTAGTATAAAAGAGTGTATATCCTCGTTGTGTTAGACCCAAGATTTGTCTGTCTCGAGTTTATGGTTCTTGAACGATGCCTATATCAATGTGCCTCTCACTGAGAAGAACTGCAAGATTGGCTTTAGGCATCGGTATTGGGCGTCACGTCTTGGGTCTAGTCGTCGATGACCAGGTCATCCAACAGCTTGTTGGTGTCATCGACCTCCTCGAGGACATCATACGGCTCTGCCAGGAAGACCTTGATCTTGGCCTTCCGTAGACCGTACCCGATGGTGTAGTCCGCCTTCTCAAGCTGCGCTGGTTGATGAGGAAGAGGACCGGCTGGCTCGTCTTCATCTCCTTCTCTACTTTTAGTATCGCCAAGTCCTCTGTATGCTCTTCTGGGTTCTGAGCCCTCAGCAGCGACAGCACCTTTCCTTGGTCAGTCTGCTCCTTTGGCAACCAAATGCGAGCCCGCGGCCTCCTTGGAATCTCTTTGGCGTGGACGAGCCTAATGCTAAGGCCGTCCCATGCATTTCCAATCTTGGATATGCATTCCGCCAGGAAGGACCTCGAGAACGAGTCATCGCACTTGATCACCCGGTGCCCTCTGACCATGTCCGACGAAGGAGGGGATCGGACCATTTGGCCCGTCTGATAGCCTTTCAGCTATCATGTCGGCCACCTTGACCTCGATCTCCTCCCACTTCTTCGAAAGCAGGCGTCCGTCATCGTGCAGGTCGTCCACCAGTGCCATCGCGAGGCTGTCTCTGGCTACGTCGCTAAATTTCTTGTGAAGAACAAAAGAGGTTGGTCTTGGCCTCCCCTGAGCGTCCTTTGCCCGTTTGGGTGCGCTCTCGCTTGCCTCGTGCGAGCGGTCCCTCTTTGTGTTCGCTTGGGTGGCCACCGGGCGCGTCCTCATATATTCCTCGAAGGCTGCGATCTTCGCAAGGCATCGAGTCTTGTCCTCCGCATCGCGCTGGTCAGTCTTGCCTTCTGCCTCATTCTTGGCAATCTTGCCGAGAATGAAACGGGCCCGACTGACCGGCTGGGTTCCTCTATTGTGTGGGTGGGTGTTTTTGTTGTCTAAAGGGGTGCTGGTCTTAGCAGCCCCTTCCGTTCCCATCGGGGTCGAAGCACCCTGGCTGGGTGTTCGTGGCCCTTCCTCGATGGTAGCGGGAACGGTTTGGGGTTTTACCTCCCCCGTGAGGTCCGAAGCTACGGTGTTGGTTTCCATTTTCATTACACGATCGCCCGTGTTGCTCGACCAGGCAAGCGCGGCGGGCCTGAGGGTTGTCGACCGTGAAACCGCCCCAAAGCCACGGCAAGGCCACTTCCGACCCAGGGTTGCCCGGTCCTGGGAAGGCTCCGTTACGACACAGCTAGATTTACCACTCAGCTGCGAACCTGAAAGTCAGTGGGCACGGGTCGCTTGACACGCCTGTCTTGAGGGTAGGCACTTTAAAGACCTACCCAGGTCCGCCCGACTACGATTCGTCAGCATCCAAAGTCATAGCTAGACTATGGACCGGCTTCCAGCCGCCCTCACGGGGAGAGTATATTCGCACTACCATCGGTGCACACAGTTACGGCAGGGGACGAGTCCCCCGTTGGTCCCCCTGTGTACCCGACGGCTGACGGCCATAAATTATAACAATGAAATAAAATAATAATGTATAAAAATAATAATAATAAAAGCATAAAAAAAACTATTTAACTAATACAAAAAAAAAAAATTAAAATTAAATATAATAGTAACTAGGAAACTACAAAATATTTGATGTTAGTAAGTACGTAAGTAAGTGAGGAAAATTGTTAAAATATCTTAAAAATAATAATTAGTTAAAAATATCAGCTCAATGTGACAGCGCGATAATTATAAGTGTGCACTTGTAGCGCTGGGATATTAAATAAATAAATAAAATTAAATTATTAGTTGATTTAATTGTCGCGGCAAGGAACCGATCAAAACAAAGGCGAAGAGCAGGTAAAGTTTTTGCTTAAGCTCCGAAAATCAAGTGCGTGTTATTGCTCGGCAGCAGATGCCCGAAAGGCAATTACACCAACAACAAACAACACTCGTAAGCGATAAGCGTAATGCACAAGACCGATTGGAGAGCTATTGCACCAGCAAAAACAACAACACTGATAAGCGGTGAAAACGCAAAGCACAAGAACGAGGCGGCAATGCGGATAGAAAACTATTTTACTTATATAGTGTTGTTCGGATTGTTAAAAAATATCACAGTCACCAACATTTTGCTGAAATTCTGGTCAAAATGCACAAATTTTTCACGTAGAAAACTTCGATTGGAAAAAGGTTTAAAGCACGTCTAACAGCAGCAGCGATATGTTGACTTGAGTCAGCAAGTTATCCTGGATCCATCGTTTCCAGAATGCCTAACGCTACACACCTTATTTCACGTCGCCTGCCAATTGCCACCAAAAAGGGGACCAAGTTAATCAAACCCTGTATACGTAAATGGTCTGACAAAGGCTGCAACTCTGTCCAAAGGCAACTGTCCCATCAAGGGTGGCTTTGGCATTGGGGATAATTTTTTGCATAACTGACAGTTGGTCTTAATGGTTTTAGTTAAACGCGAAAAGATGGTATTCAAAATGTTTGCCTAATGGAACAGATCATGGTATCCATATTTTGGTGTTTACACAAATCATGATGAAGCTGGGCGATCAGTAAAGTCAGTTTATGGGTTTTGTCATAGGACCAACGCAAGTAGCTTTTTCAATGCGACCTGCTAAATGAAGAACACTGTCGTCATCCAGTTCGGGCGAAAGGTTCCATATGGGACTCAAATTGGTTCTGTGTTTCCTTGGCGGAAACAAGCGAGTTGGACTGATTTGCATAATAGTTTTCCAGATCTACAAATTTCTTCAGCTGTTAGAACAGTAGACTTTTTTAGGCTTGATTGAAGTCCATAAGTGTAATAGGGCTCAGTTGCATTGAGTCGAAAGACTGTGGAACATTTAAGTTATTATTAGACGAAGAGTAAGTTTGGGCGACACTTGTTCAAAATTGGGCCACTTGTCCGCCGGAGTACACTGACATCATATTTGCAGGCGATTTCAACAGCAACCTATTGTCAGAAAGCCATCTCGTGGATAACTTTAAATCCCTAGGCCTGTACTCAGTAAACGAAAGGATTCCGACGCACTATAGCAGCCACTGTGATACATTACTTGATCTATTTCTTATCAATGTCCCAAGCAAAATCATACATTATGACCAGGTTTCTGTACCAGCCTTCTCCAGACATGACTTAATATTTTTATACCCTTGCAGAGGGTATTAATAATTTTGGTCAGAAGTTTGTATCGCAGTGAAGGAGACGTTTCCGACCCCTTAAAGTATATATATTCTTGATCAGGATCAATAGGGGAGTCGATATAGCCATGTCCGTCTGTCCGTCTGTATGTCTGTTTCAATCAGGGCTGTGAACCCATATTATTTTTGCATGGGTTCGGTTCGGGGTTCAAACCTAATCGACAGATAATGTTCCGGTTCGCGAACCGCTTCAATAATGAGCCGGAGCAGGGTTCAGGTTCGAACCAGGGTTCAAAAAAAATTTTCTTTTAATGAAATAATAAAGTCAACATTTATTTCCATGTATTTTAATTGAAATATGTACCATAACATTAAGACTTATAAGATTTATGATTTATAAAGTGTTTACCAGTTAAGGCAAAAAGTATACTCTTTGATTCAATCATGTAATTTTAATGTGGGCATACTGCGAAAAGTTTTGGAAGATGATAGTTATATATTATTAGATTGTTTGCGTTAGATGCAGTCATTGCATAGACAAAATATTTGCGCAATTTTATTTCCCTTAGTAAATAAACTCTATTTTAATATGATCAGAAAGCCCCCCACAATGTTGAATAAAAAACACGAACACACAATATAAATTTTTCGTAAACCGAACCGAATATCAAAAAAAAAAAGTTCCGGTTCGGTTCCGGTTCAATTATAAAAAAATTCGGCGCTCCGGATTACGGTTCGGTTCGTTATCTAAAATTAAGTGAACCACTCCGGTTCGGAGTGGTTCAGCTCCGGAATGGTTCACAGCCCTGGTTTCAAAACCGTTTGCGAGCTCAGTTTAAAAGCTAGCGCCTTGAAACTTTCACTGTCGTCCTAAAACATGTGTACGCAGATCAAGTTTGAAAGCCGACCCGATCGGACGTCTATATCCAATAGCTCCCATAGGAACAATCGGATATAGCTTTCACAAAATGAAGATATTTCGCTCAGTGTAAGAGCTATTGAGAAGAATCTTTCTAAATCTTATTATTTTATGCATACCTTGATCAGGGTAAAAGCGCGTGCCGATCGGACGTCTATATCTTATAGCTCCTATAGGAACCATAGGGTGAAATCAGTAAAAATTTAACGTTTTTCAGGATATTTCGCGCAGAATATAAGCTATTGACATGAAACTTTCCAAATCTTATTATTTTATAGGCCTTTAATAGGGTAAAGCGCGTGCCGATCGGGCGTCTATATCCTATAGCTCCCATAGGAACAATAGGGTGAAAAATTAAAAAAAATTTTTTTCAAATATAAAATATTTTGTTGTTTATTAATTCATGTTGCTATTCTAGTCAAGTTTTCATTCGTAAAATCTGCAAGGGTATTAAAACTTTGGCTTGCCGAAGTTAGCTTCCATCCTCGTTAATATATGACTTGACCTTACACAATTAATTCTTTTACGTATAGACACTACAAAAATATAAACTCTGATGAACTATAGGGTCTTCCCACAGAGCTCCATCCAGCATCTACCATCCGTTGAACGGATGGTCCGCAAGGTTTTGCCGTTCCGAAAATTTCCCAGTTAGTCCGCCATCCAATTTTGACGGACTTTGACGGGCGATAGTTAGGCGTTGTTTTCTCGGTGCAACTCTGAATTCTTCCACTTGACTGTAAAAATTGGAACGATGAATGCGAGAACAAATCAAATCGATGGCGGGTAAGCAGGTTGCTATGTGTGGGCCAATATGTAAGCTGTTGTGCGTCCGAAAACATCAATGTTTTCAGCAAAGTGTCAGAATATGTTCTGCACTTCGTAAATATAACTAATATTAATTAAAAGGGTTTTTGTACTCCTATAAAGTTCCAAAGTTGTAATAAATTACCAAAAACAGCACAAATTTGGTTTTGTTTACTTATTTTTCATATTAATATTGGCTAGGTAGAGGCGTAGTAAGAGCGGAATGTGGGGTACGGGAGGTTAGGCTCCCCCCAGTCAGCAATGTGCATGCGTACTCTTTGTAGGATATGTTATAAACGTTCAGATATGTTTTTAAACTATTTTCTTAACCTATTTATTGTATTATTCTACAATAAAATTAGGAGAACGAAATTTTACGACAGCTTTCCCGGGTTGAAATCCCCCTTCGTTAATGTTGAGCTAAGCAACTGCTCATCAGTCAGCTGTTATTGGATGGTAGATGGTGGATGGAGTTCTGTGGGAACACGAGTTTCACATTCGTCAAAAATCCCAACCGTTTCAAACGGATGGACTCTATGGGAAGAGGCTATTAAAGACTGAATTTATCTGTTGTGACTGGTCATGTATTTACAATCTTTGTCATGTGGACTCTCAATTAGATATTTTAACCAACAATATCCAGTATTTGTTCAACAAGTTTATGCTCCTGAGGACCAAGGTGATTAAGCCAATGCAAAATACGTGGTTCTGCAGCGAAATTAAAAACCTAACCCGTCAGCGAGATGTAGCTTACCTCCGGTGGAAACAATACAAAACTGATGAATTTCGCAAGCAATACAAAGAGTCTAGGGTAAAAGTAAACAAAATGATCAACTCAGCAAAGAGTTTGCATTTTAATATACAATTTAATAACTGTGTTAACTCAAAGAATAGATATACCAAGCTAAAACAGTTAGGTATAGGACGTTGAATTAAAAAAAAAAAAAAAATTTGGAAATAGATGTACCTGAAGCAACCCGCAATCTGTACCTAAATACTCAACCCCTCTGTGATACTAGTTTTAGCTTTACATGTATAAATCAAAGTTATGTCCTAGCTAGAATTCTGCATGCCAAGTCTAATGCTGTAGGTCTCTATAATATGTGTCCAAAATTTGTTAAGCTTTTGCTCCCCTTAATGTTGCCCCATGTTACATATATATTTAACACTGCTATTACTACGTCTTCATTTCCGACAATATGGAAAAACGTCGAAATATTCCCAAGCCAAACAATGACTATAGGCCTATTTCAATATTACCTTTCCTATCAAAAGTCTTTGAAAATCTTATGTGCTCTCAGATTCAACTTTACTTAGCTAATAATTCCTTACTAAGGGCCGGTTTCTCGAGTCCCTGTCAAAGTCCCTGATAGCTATCTGTTCGAAAAACGTAAAGACCAGATAAACTGTTCGTAAAAGCAAATCCACTTTCTCGACTGCTTTAATTTATCTGAACGAGAAACAATTACAGAGTGCTGTTAACGCACAGAATTGTGATGTAAATCACAAAAAATGGCGTGCTTCGATTATTTCATCAGCTGTTTGGGTACAATTCAAAGGAAATGTCAGCTGTGATTTCATTTCTTCTTCTTAGTTGGCTTTGGGAAATCAGCTGTCTTCGAGTCTCTGTCAAAGTTAGCTCTCACATTGATGTTCGAGAAAGCCAAAATGCCTTAGCAGGGACTTTATCTGTTCGTGAAATGTTAGCCGGCACTCGAGAAACCGGCCCTTAATGAAAAACAATCTGGATTCCGTAAGAAAAGGAGTTGTATTACTGCAATCGATCAATAATGCGACGAAGCTTATTAGGTCGTACTTAACGAATATAATAAATAAATATTTATTTAAATTCCTAGCACTACAAGTTTAACTTATATATTAATGTACTAGTCACGTGAATTACAATACTTTTTGGTCAGCATATTTTAGAAAATAGTCTTAAGAAAAAAACAGTTATTTTAAAGACAGTAACAAAGAAAAGACACATAATAAACTGATGTTGGGGGTACTTAAACTAATTTAAACTAATTTCTCTCATTTTATTAACGGTTTTGAAGGTGTATAATTAATGTTGATTGTAAATTAGGTTCGCTCTTAATTATTTTTAATCCATTAAGAAGTTCGTTCCAATACCGAACAGCAAAAATAAAGAATTGTTTTTCAGAAAAAGTTCTTTTATGTCTTATGCATGCAATGTTATTCGTTCGTCTCGAACTGGTATGTGTTAGTTTTTTGTAGAGATAGTCGGGTTCTCTGGTGTTAATTATTTTGTGCAATGCCACTAATGCCCTGAATCGGATCCATGAGTGAAGATCAACTTCAAATATCTTGTACGCTAAACTTGATATCGGATGCCCACGTCTTACATTAAACACATATCTCGCAACACTATTAAACGCTACATTAAGTTTTTGTTTACTTGTTGCATCACTGTTTTCGTATATCTCGACGCCGTAGAATAATGCCGGTACTAAATAGGTTTTAGCCATTAGAAGTCTTCTCCCTTCTGGTAAGAATTTTTGAGTATAGAACAGTGACCTTAAAGAACCATATGTTTTTCCAATAGCTTGGTTAATATGGTCGCTCCAAGTGAGTGTTTTGTTGAATATGATACCCAGATTATTTGCTTTTTCAACATACTCAATGACTTCACCATATATTACAAATGGTGTCAGGGCAGTGGTATCGATTAATTTATTATAAATAACCAAACATTTAGACTTTTTTGGGTTTATTTGTAGACCATTTAGCTTCGACCATTTGTTTACTACCGACAATTCAGAATTTGACATCACTACACATTCATTTATTCTGGACAAAGGACGCGATACACACATTTGAACGTCATCGGCATACATATGGACTTTGCACGAGGACACAACATTAACATACATAGAGAAAAGAAGAGGTCCCAGAACAGATCCCTGTGGAACTCCTCTAGAGAGCTGTTCATAGTTGGAAGTTTGAGTAGGCGTAACTATGGCTTGACGTCTGCAATTTAAGTAAGAACGTATCAATTTTCTGCTGTTACAGAGAAGTTAAACATTCTTATTAGCTTAGAGCACAGAATATTATAATTCACGGTGTCGAAGGCTTTGCTAAAGTCTAGAAGGGTCAGTAGAGTTACTTTGCCTTCCTCCATGCTTTCCCTGGTTTCCTCCACTATATTCAGCAAGGCTGTTACACAGCTCCTATTTTTTGTGTGAAGTACGTTTATATGCTGACGATGTCCAAATATATGTTAGTAGACCCGTAACCGAAATACATGCCTGTGTCCGTACAAGTAATAAAATGTTGTCATGGCAAAGAAAAATGGCTTGGGTATAGAACGTGGGGGGCGTCGCAAGTGTTTGTCTATTGAAGGAAGCTTTGTCGGCGTTCCGGCTGACTCATGTAGCCGGGTGGCAAGCTGTGGAAGAGAGGTGGAAACACTTGACGATCGCGAAGCGCGAGAGAAATGAGAACACAATGGACTTTTCGGTAATAGCGCGGACCGGCCGGCGATGTATTTCAATGCGATTGACAATGAGAACTAAAACTTAAGCTAATGAGCGCTGTGCTTCAGAGCGCTGTGGAGAGATCCCGGGCGTGGGAAGGCGGGAGAGCCTGGAAGTAGGCATTCCCAACGAGGGAAGAGCGGGCATTGGAAGAGCGGGGGATTTAAGAGCGGGGAAAGCGGCGTAAACATTCCGCCCCCCTTGCAATCGCTAGCGTTGCAACGAAGCCCCACGTGTCATCTAGGACTGGTTGCAGGCACCGGACAGGCTCCACCCGAAAGCCGTCCTCTGGGCTACTGGGAGTCCCTCGTCAACCAAGTGGAAGCCAGGTCGGATGACCTTGGGGTAGACATCCGCACCCATGACGACCGATATGGTTGCCGGCAAGTAGAATCGTTCGTCGGCCAATGGGAGGTCCCCGTATTTGCCAACCACGGTGTCAGAGAGCTCTCGGATGGGGGTGCGGATACGGACGTTCGGTTCGACTTTTAGGACCACCTCTAGCTTGAAGCCGTCGTCGCGCTTCGACCGAATTGTCGCTGTGCAGATCCTCTCTTCGCCGACGGTAGAGGTCGGCGGGCGGAAAGCGGACGCTATTGATGCGTCGATGCAGGTCGTCGGCGTACACGGGTCGATGAGGGCGGCCGTGTCGAAGTTCCTGAGCCCGGTCTCCAAAGTAACCATGGCCGTCGGCAGGACGTTGACGCTGTGCCGCTGGAGGATGGACGCCAGTGACGGTGCCGGTGTCGAGGAGGCTGAGCGCGGCGGAGAGGCAAGCGCTCTGCGAGTTGGCGGATTTTGCCGGCGCGAGCGCTGCTGAGAAGCGGCGGATGCCGAGCGCCTTGCCGGGGCCAGCGCTTGGCGAGTTGGCGGATTCTGCCGGCGCGAACGCTGATTGGTAGCCGACGGCAGAGGGCGCTCGTGCATATGGAGGAGCGTGTGGTGCTTCCTGTTGCACGTTTTACACTTGTCGCCACTGCGACAACTCACGTCGGAGTGCTCGTGAGCGAGACAATTTGAGCAGTACTTGTTGACAAGCACTGCTCGAAGCCGCTTCTCTGCGCTCAGCTTTAGGAACCTCTGGCACTTCCGAAGCGGATGGATTCCACGGCAGACTCGGCATCGGTAGGATTTTAAACCTCGAGTACGTCTGCTCTCCAATGCCTGAGCACTGCGTGGACGAGGAACCATGATGTGATCTGGTAGGGAGTAATGGACAGAAAAAAGAAAAACATGGAGATGGTTGGAGAATTATGCGGAGGATGTTGGTTGAGGAAGACGGTTGGAGTGTTCTCCTGGCAGAAGAACCACCTTAGTCACGGGACGCTTAATAATCCTTTCTGCCGTGAGAATGCTGACGACACGGACATTGCCGTCAGCCCCCGGAAAGACTGAGTCATTTCTGCCAAGGCGCCACTCATTCGAGGGCAGATTGTCTTCTTTGACGACTACCATGTCGCCAACGAGGAGATTTGGAATTTCTGATGGAGCGCTTTTAAGTGTTGCGACCGATTCACAATGGACTTGGATTCCCCTTTTAATTCGGGCTCCACTATGGACAGAAGAGGTCCGCCGACGAGAAAATGCCCTGGTGTCAACGCCAAGAGATCAGTAGGATCTTCTGACATGGGAGATAGCGGTCTGGAATTTAGACAAGCTTCAATTTTCGCTAGGAGGGTTGAAAGCTCTTCAAAGGTGTACTTTCGAGTAGCGGTGGACTTGTTAAACAAGGTTTTGAAGCTTTTGACACCAGCTTCCCACAGGCCTCGCATATGGGGTGCCCCCGGAGGAATGAATTGCCAGTTGAGCTGCTGATGACTATAAGCATCAGTCACAGACTCTTTTACGGCTTGTAGAAAATCTCGGGAGAGCAGGGTGGCAGCGCCGACAAAGGTTTTCCCATTGTCGGACTGCACTTGACGGGGACAACCTCTTCTGGATACGAACCGAGCGAAAGCGGCGAGAAATTTATCGGTCGTCTGATCGGATGTAGGCTCTAGATGGTTGGCCTTTGTAGAAAAACATACGAAAACCAACACATACCCTTTTGTAATTAGGTACGCTCTGCCTGTGTAATTATACCCGTTACTCGTAGAGTAAAAGGGTATACTAGATTCGTGCAAAAGTATGTAACAGCTAGAAGGAAGCGTTTCCGACCCCATAAAGTATATATATTCTTGATCAGGGTCACTAGCCGAGTCGATCTAGCCATGTCCGTCTGTCCGTCTGTATGAACGCTGAGATCTCAGAAACTACGACAGCTAGAAGGTTGAGATTTCCCACACATATTCTTTGGCTTCCTACGCAGCGCAAGTTTATTTTAGCCGAGCGCCACGCCCCCTCTAACGCCCACAATCGCCCACATGGATTTTAAAATGGGTCCTGCGCCCACATCTTTAAAGATTTCCGAGAAGTATAAATGCAATTTTGTTGTGTATATTTATACCTATCGAAATGTAGAAGACATTTTTCAAATCGGACCATTCATTAAAAAGTTATACGCAATCAAAAATTATATATCTATCTCCCTCGCACTCCCTTTAGCTGAGTTACGATTATTAGTCGGGACACCAACCCGACACAGCGTTCGCACTCCCTTTAGCTGAGTGACGGGTATTAGATAGTCGGGACAACAACCCGACTATAGCGTTCTCTCTTGTTATACCCGTTACTCGTAGAGTAAAAGGGTATACTAGATTCGTGCAAAAGTATGTAACAGCTAGAAGGAAGCGTTTCCGACCCCATAAAGTATATATATTCTTGATCAGGATCACTAGCCGAGTCGATCTAGCCATGTCCGTCTGTCCGTCTGTCTGTCCGTCTGTCTGTCTGTCTGTCTGTCTGTCTGTCTGTCTGTATGAACGCTGAGATCTCAGAAACTACAAAAGCTAGAAGGTTGAGATTTCCCACACATATTCTTTGGCTTCCTACGCAGCGCAAGTTTATTTTAGCCGAGCGCCACGCCCCCTCTAACGCCCACAATCGCCCACTAACGATTTTAAAATGGGTCCTGCGCCCACATCTTTAAAAATTTCCGAGAAGTATAAATGCAATTTTGTTGTGTATATTTATACCTATCGAAATGTAGAAGACATTTTTCAAATCGGACCATTCATTAAAAAGTTATACGATTTATAAATTGTCAACATATATCTATCTCCCTCGCACTCCCTTTAGCTGAGTTACGATTATTAGTCGGTACACCAACCAGACACAGCGTTCGCACTCCCTTTAGCGGAGTGACGGGTATTAGATAGTCGGGACACCAACCCGACTATAGCGTTCTCTCTTGTTTTTGATGTCGAAAGGGCCAGCGTAGTCCATCCCTGTGTACGTTAATGGCCGGGAAAAAGACATTCGCTCTTTCGGAAAACTTCCCATCATCTGAATTTGCAAACGCTTCTTATGAATAACGCAGACCTTTCAGGAGTTAATCACGGCCTTTACCAAGTTCTTTATTTTCGGAATCCAGTATCTTGACCGGGTGAGACGTACGACTAATTGGTTACCTCCGTGCAACGTTATGAGATGCGTAAAGTTCACCAGTAGTCGAGAGAGTGCACATTCGTACGGGAGGATTATCGGATGTCGTTCGTCATATCGCAAATTTTCGGAGGCCGTTATGCGGCCGCAAGCCCTTATAAGCCCCTTCTGATCTAGAAAGGGGTTTAAGGAGAGGATGGAACTTGTCGCGGACACAGGACGCTTTTGACTCAAGCAGCGATATTCATTAGAAAATATCTGCGCTGAGTGCTAATGACCATGAGCCGTTCAGCGGCGACAAGTTCTTGGGCTTCTAGACGGACTTCCGACATCTGCGACTGTTTCTTACATCGCTGGACAAAACGGTGGACATACGCAAGGACCCGTAAAGCTCTATCTAACTTGAAAAAGCGATCAAGGATGTCTTCTGTCGGGATGGACGCCACATGGGCCGTGGCAGGACGCCTTTCCACTTCGGTCACATGTAAGTCGGTGCTTTGGGAAGGCCACTGATCTCGTGGCTTTGACAACCAAGTTGGTCCATGCCACCAAAGGGAGTTGTCGACCAGTTCTAGAGGCACTCCCCGACTGGCCAAGTCAGCTGGATTGTGTTCGGATTGAACATGTGCCCAATTGGCTGCCTCTGTGGACTGGGTAATCTTTGTTACCCGATTGGCAACGAACGTTGTCCATTGGTTTGGTGATTCAGCCATCTCGCCTGGGAAGCGACACAGTTTTGACTGGCGCCACACGCGTTTTGGCCGTAAGGAGATGCACTAGCGTCGTGTGCCCAATTTCTACGCACACATAGATCGCAGCACCATACGCCTTTTGAGAGGCGTCACAGAATCAATGATGTTCGACTCGGAACTCTGGGCGGAAGGAAACCCATCTGGGAATTCGGACATGATCTAGGACCGAGTAGCTTTGGAAAAAATCACGCCACTTTTGGCACAGTTCAATTCGGAGTTCATCATCCCACCCAAGATCATGAAGCCAGATCTCCTGCATGAAAATCTTAAAACAGATCACGAAAGGAGCGAACACCTTGGCGATTTGGGAAAGAACATTTCGTTTCGTGAGCGTGGCTTCGTTGAATAGGTCTGGAGGGGCGAAGAAAAACTCATTGGATGTTGCTTTCCAACGGACTCCGAGAGTTTTCGCCGTGCTTTCCGTAACTATTTCGAGGAAATCGCCGTTTAACAGATGATCAGTTTCGATATGAGCCAGAACTTCTTTATGGTTGGAGGTCCACTTCCTTAATGGAAAACCAGCCGAATCGAGGGCACTCTGCAACTCGCGATTGGTAAGGTGAGCCTCTTCTGCAGAGTCAGCTCCCGAAAGGACATCATCGACGTACATGCCCATACATACACCACTCAAAGATTGGTGGTCGTACTCTCCGGCTTTAACACCGCGTGGTGTGGAAGGTAATAGCACGCTGAATCGTGGGTAGGAGGGATGTTTGGTCTCAATGTTGCTCAACATGACCAACGACCATCAAATCAAGCAGTACTACAGTTTGGTAACAGTACCAGGCGTCCAGTTGCACCCACGGTAGGTAACAAGTGCTGATCAGCATATTTTACATAGTCAATGTCAACGGTTGACTCGATGTCTCACTGACCCGCCAAGCGGTCAGCACATTCTGCAGTGTCAGTCGATCCAACTACGCTAACCGCTCCCATAGTCAAAACATACTGACCTACTCCAGAATACAACCTATTCCACTATTCTTTACACTTAACTTCCTCATCTCCAAGTAGTATATAACCATGTACCAAGCTCACAATAAATCAGTTATCAACACATCTTATAACTCCGCGGTCTTCCTTTCTGACCTCCGGGAAGAGGCCTCGCATACAAACTTATATTGATCTACAAGCCACGCTTGGGATCAAACAATGGACTTCTCTCATGTGGTTGAGGTCGAGATATTCTTGAATCACTGAGTCGTACTTGGATTTTAGCGTACTGTCCCTTTTTAGCCGCTGCTCGTTTCTTAAGGATTGAGCCAACGCCAGGGATCTGGAAATGCTGGGAGCATTTCATGTTCTCAGGATCTCGAAAGGGAAGACTCACGACATACCTGCCGGTATCGTCTTTTGTGGTGGTCCGAAGGAAATTATTCTCACAGATCACGTCGGATTCTTTTGCCACCTTTACCGGCAGATCCTCCACCTCCCAGAATTTGGTGAGGAGTTTATCGAGAGACGCTTCATACGTGTGTGCAACATGCGTAGAAAACGATTAAATTCTATCTTGCCTCGGAGCGGGTACTGGTCCTGTTAGAATCCAGCCGAAAATGGTCTCTTGACCGAGAAGAGAGCCACAGATGTTCGCTCGGGTGCCGCTTAAAGGAATAGAAGGAAGTATATCGGCCCCGATTAAGAAATCTATTTGTGCGCTCTCATAAAACTTTGGATCCGCTAGTGGAAGTTCGGGAAGATCTCGTAGGAAATGTTGCGGAAGCGGACATGAGGGAAGATTTCCGGCTATTTGCGGAAGCACGTAGGCAGTGGTGTTTAACTGCAAACTAGGCCGGGTCGGAGAACGAATCGTGAATTGGCAGAGCTTTTTAGTCTCAGCGGAGACCGTTTGATTAAGCCCTGAGACCTGTGCTTGGATAACCTGGAACGGCAGCTAAATCAGGTTGAAAAGGCGCTCAGTAATGAAGGTCTATTAAGGCTCGCGCTTGGTAGTTGGAACCCTGATGGCATATATTAATCATGGCGGTGCCTAGGAGGACTGACCTAGAGCCCGCCGCAAAATAATTTTGAAGTGTTGGGTGCGTGCCACTGGCAGCCGAGGGACCGGGAGTATTCGGTCTGGATCTGGGCGTTGGCGTTGGAATTGCGCGCACTGGGGATGGGGTGCCTCGGTGTAGGAGGGTGTGATGGCGGCCGCGGCACGTGAAGCAGTTATGTGCGCTTTCGCAGTCGCGCAGCTAATGTGTCCGCGCAAAGCAATTCAAAAACAGCTGTTTCCGTTTGATATAGGCGAAGCGTTGGTCGACCGTCATCCGGAGAAACTGGGCGCATGTGCGTATTGGATGGTTTTCTCTATTACAGAGATCGCACCCTCTAGGTCGAGGTGTTACTCTTGTCACTTATGAATTTTTTCTCCTTAATTATTAGTTGGATGTGGATGCCCTGGGCTGAGTCTGACTAAAACCTGATGGTCGAACATCATCTATGGCTTCTAGTGTTCTGTGACGTTCCGTTAGGAAAACGTTCAGCTCATGCCACGTAGGGATCTCGGCTTTGTTGTGAAGGGAGTGCTCCCATAGGAAAAGCGTAAGCTTTGGGAGTTTGGATGGGCACATATACACCAAGAGGCAATCCCAAGTTTCGACCTGAATACCGGACATTTCTAACGCCGTAAGGCACCCCTGGATGGTACTTTGAAGTTCTTTCAAAGCTGACCCAGACTCCTGTGCAGCTTCGTCGGCGTTGCGGCTGTTGCACGTAGCCGGGTGGCAAGCTGTAGAAGAGAGGTGAAAACACTTGACGATCGCGAAGCGTGAGAGAAATGAGAACACAATAAACTTTTCGGTAATAGCGCGGACCGGCCGGGCCATGGTGAAACTATACAAGGTGGTCTCGTCAGCTCTGCTGAGGACGTTAAATATGTTTACCTCTCTGTCTCTCTTAAGCGATAGAATGATAAAGCTAGATAGAGACTGGCACAAATAACGTCCTCAAAAGAGGGCAGCTCTCGCGACGAGACCACCTTGTATAGTTCCACCATGGGCCGGGTGACGTATTTCAATGCGGTTGACAATGAGAACTAAAACATAAGCTAATGAGCGCTGTGCTTCAGAGCGCTGTGGAGAGATCCCGGGCGTGGGAAGGCGGGAGAGCGGGAGAGCCTGGAAGTAGGCATTCCCAACGAGGGAAGAGCGGGCATTGGAAGAGCGGGGGATTTAAGAGCGGGGATAGCGGCGTAAACAGGTAAACCCGAAGAAATCGAAGTGCTTGGTTGTACGGTCATTTGTTGTCGTAACGTTCAGGACTTAACGTTAGTGCATACCACAACCCTATAATCGATACCTCATCGATTCCTATCGATACCAGACCCGGTCCTGCTTGGAGCAACGGACCCATCTCTAAGTTCAGCAGCCATTACGATTTTACGATCTCAACGAAGAAAGCTGAACACTCATTTTTTATATTGCCAACCATTGTTCTGCTCTCCAAAATCAATTCAAATTAAATTCAAGTGAAACTATTGAAGTAAAACCATTTGTTTTTCTTAACGAGCAACAGCAAAGTCCCCATAGCAGACTTCTGCTAATCATTGACTCCCGTATTCTATCGGCGCAGTCACAACATTTTTGGTGGCCCATTAGGGGATCCTGTTGTTAAGCTTGCCAATGAATGGAGTTTGAATTGATTTGGAACAAACAATTGGTCGCAAAGTAATCTGAAACACAGCCAACGGCTATTAAATTGTGCCACGTGGATCCACTCTTTCTACGAATAACGGACCGAAGAACACGGGATCGCTGCGCGATGAATAACGGACAACGGAACGAGAGATTGCGGCGAGACGAATAACGGAACAAAGAAACGACGAATTGACACTGGAAAAACTGCTACACAGACTGACTGGAAGCCGGTGAGTGTTTGTATGTGAGTTCTGTGATTTCAAGTGCGTTGTTGTAAATTCAATAACACTATGGGTAACGACGATAAAAAGACAGGTTCACCAGCCAATCCTTCCCCAACCGATCCGTTCGCTGGATTGCACGCGAGACAGAAGGATTTATGAAACAGGTTGACGCAACTCGAACGTAACTTCAAGTAGGATGGCCAAGCCCGAAAATCCAAACCTTATTTTCTTCAGCGACTTGGCACGTTAAAGGATTTATTCACCCAGTTTGATGCGAATCACCAACAATTGGTCGATCAGCTGTGTCCCAGTCAACATGTATATTTCTCAGACAACCAATACGATCGGTTTGTTGAGGAGTATCAGCAAATCTTCTGCAACATCTCGGAAGACTACGACACCAAGTTCTCAGCGGTAGCCCAAATTCCCCCACCAATCGGGTCCGTCACACCAACGTTATCATCCAACATTCCGCTTCCGAAGCTTCCAGTTCCACGCTTTTCGGGAAGCTTTACAGATTGGCCCTCGTTTTACGATGGTTTCCTACAACTTATCCATGATAACAACACTCTCTCTAACATCCAGAAGTTCCACTTTCTCAAGCAGGCCTTGCCTGAAGGGCGTGACCAGGATGTCAGTCACATGGCCTTAACGGATTCTGGGTATACTGTAGCCTGGGATCTCCTCGTCAAGCGCTACAACAATCCACGTCTCCATTTTATGCACACCATGGCGGCACTTTACGGTCTCGAGTCGGTTCCCAAGGAAGCAGCAGAAGGTATCAGGCGCGTGCTAACCCTGGCTAATGTTTGCATTAGTGATCTTCGCCGTTTAAAAATAAACATTGATTCCTGCGATCACTGGCTAGTGCATCATCTGTTAACCAAACTGCCAAGCAGCACAACGCAAGCGTGGGAGCACTCGTTGGGGAGCTCCATCGTGATTCCAACCTTTTCGATGTTGGAGACTTTCCTTCTGGAGCGCCTAGTTAGCATCGACCTCATCGAAAATCGAAATCAACCACTAGGAACTCGGTCAACTCCAGGACAATCTTCCCATCCACGTGCGCCTAACCGATCCACCTTCAATTCCACTAACCGCCACAGTTTTCATGTGACTACTAACATGGGAGCACCCCAGTGCACTCTCTGCCAACAAAACCATGTCTCAGGAGATGCCCCAGTTTTCTCGCGAAGGATTGCTTTGCTCGTAAGACGATCGCCGATCGCATCAAAGCATGCCTCAATTGTCTCAGCACAGGCCACGCGCTAAGCCACTGCAGCAGCACTCGCAATTGCTTGCAGTGCGGCCAACGCCATCATACGCTACTGCATTTTCCGAACGTAGCACAACATCCTATCAACTCTGCCCTATCGCGACAGCCAACGAATGGTGTCATCTGTTTTGTCTCAACAGCACAGCTTAGCCCCCGGCTCAACGGCTTCGAACGAGACGCAACTCCTCAGCGCAGTTGCCACACATCGAAATCTATCCACCACGATTCTCGCCACGGCCCTAATCCGAATTGTCAACAACCAAACGGGACAATCTGTTTTGGCCAGAGCGTTGATTGACCATGGCTCGGAAGGAACACTTATCACCGAAAGCGTAGTACAAACGCTGGGTCTCTCACGCACCCCCATATCTGCGGAAATAACAGGGATCGGCGATTCTTCTCACAACCGTTGTCGACATAGTACCAATTTTGTCTTAAGCTCGATTTCAGGTTCCCAGTTTACATCGTTTGTATCCACTGCATTTATTCTCCGTACACTTACAGGGCAACGTCACGAAGCTCGATCATCTGGTGCAAAGGTTCTTCGAACTAGATAGCGTGCCGTCTGAACGCCAACTCATCACAGAGGAACGATGGTGTAAAGAACACTTTCGTCAAACACATGTTCGACAGCCCAACGGAAAATACATGGTCCGCTTACCGCTGAAAACATTATTCGACCCGTCACAAGTGCTAGGCCGGTCAAAACATATAGCCTTGAATCGTTTCCACGCATTAGAGCGAAAACTGCAGCATCGCGATCAGCTTCATCAACAATATGTCCAAGCAATCGAGGAATATTTTGACCTACAGCAAATACAGGAAGTCACTACAAGCGAAGACAGTCACTCTCAGTCTAACACAAATGGGAAGCTCGGTGTCTTTTGCAGCACGATTCCACACCATGCAGTCCTGAAGGAGGACAGCCTGACTACTAAACTCAGGGTAGTTTACGACGCCTCTTGTAAGAGCTCCAACGGGAAATCACTGAATGACATCTTATGTACTGACCCAGCTCTACAGAACGATTTGGGAGGAGTCATCCTAAATTGGCGTTGTTATCGCTACGTTTTCGTGGCTGACATCCAAAGGATGTACCGATGTATCGATATGCATCCAGAGGACTCTCAATTCCAGCGCATTTGGTGGCGTGACAAAACCGGAGAGTTGAAAGAGTTCCGTCTTACCACAGTTACCTTCGGAACGGCATCAGCGCCATACACGGCGATTCGAGTGATCCACCAAATAGCTCAGGACGAACGAGAAAATTATCCGCTAGCAGAAAAGGTGCTGCAAAGGGAGATTTATGTGGATGACGTACAAAGCGGCCATGAGACCACGGACGGTGCCATTCGAGTAAGAAACGATGTCATAGCAGCCCTCCGCTCTGCCGGTATGCATCTTCGCAAATGGGCAGCAAACCATCCAGCGTTGCTTAGCGATATTCCCGAAGTAGATCTCTGCAACCACTCAATCTTCGAAATGGACAATAAAGACAGTATTAAAACTCTTGGACTGTACTGGCAGCCCAACCCTGACGTCTACGGATTCAAAATCCATTTCGCGATCAGTCCCACACTTTCGAATACCACGCTGGTTCGGCTGCGACTTCAGCAACGCGATCTCGATTCAATTGCACATGTTCTCCGATGGGTCGGCTGGAAGTATACACACACACTTAGTCGCAGCTCGCAGTAGGGTAACACCAACAAAGCCTCTCACCATACCAAGAGTTGAGCTCTCAGGAGCAGTTCTGGCTGCCAAACTCGCCACATGGATCCAGCAGCAACTTCACGTGCCTCAGATGCGTGTCACAGTGCACTACTGGTCAGACGCCATGATCGTACTTCACTGGATATATGGAGATCCATGCAGGTGGAAGACTTTTGTAGCCAATCGAATTGGCAGTATCCAAGAGGTCAACTCTGCTTCACAGTGGGGTCATGTGGCTACACAGGACAATCCTGCGGATTGTGCAACGCGCGGTTTAACACCACTACAGCTAGCGCAGCATAAGCTCTGGTGGAACGGCCCAGACTGGTTGCAGGAACTTCGGGTTCATTGGCCCAAGGTAACTCCTACATATCCAGATCCGAGCACACTCTGCGAAGAACAGGCAGCAAAGGTTATACACGCTCACACCTGTTCATCCACTGACTCCTTCGTTGAGTTATTTTCGTCATACAATTGACTTGTATTTTCCACAGCATTCATTAATCGCTTTATGCATAATGCTCGCTGCAAAAGTGAGGCTCCGCTTTCCGGACCAATCAGCGTAAAGGAGTTTTCCAAGGCAATGTTTACTCTGGTTCGCATTGTCCAACAGGAAGCATTCTCTAACGAACTGTCCAAGTTGCGAACAAATAAATCGCTCCCAAATTCTAACAAGCTTAGCCAACTGTTGCCATTCATAGATGCCCAAGGGATCCTCAGAGTGCGGGGTAGACTCCGAAACGCCTTGCAGCTCACCACTCAAGAACGCACGCCTATCATCCTACCTAAGTCACATCACTTTACGGACCTCGTCATAAAAAACGCCCATCTGAACACCATGCACGGAGGAGTGCAACTTACTCGTGCGATCACCCAGCAGCAGTTTTGGATCATTAATGGAAAACAAGCGGTAAAAGGAGTTCTTCGACAGTGTGTGGCGTGCTTTCAGCATCGCCCTAAACCCTCTCGACAATTAATGGGAGATCTTCCATACCATCGTGTTAATCCCCCGAATCGAGCGTTCGAAGCCACAGGTGTGGATTACACAGGAGCTATCGAGGTCAAGTCCTCGAGATTTAGGGGACACACTACATACAAGGCCTACATTGCAGTATTCATTTGCCTAGCCAGTAAAGCTATCCATTTAGAGCTGGTGACAGGACTCACAGCACAACATTTCCTCTGGGCTCTCCAACGGTTCATCGGAAGGCGCGGATTTGTGCGGCACATGTACAGTGACTGTGGCACAAATTTTATAGCAGCAGATAAATCCCTACACTTGTGGTCTAACGAGTTCCGGCAAGAAATCAACCAGATAGTCGTCCCAGAACTCACACAGCGCTATATTCAGTGGCACTTTAACCCCCCACACAGCCCAAACTTCGGAGGACTCTGGGAAGCTAACGTCAAAGCCGTAAAAACTCATCTTCACCGTTCCTTCAAAGGATACCCAATGACTTATGAACATTTATCAACCGTTCTCATTTCGATCGAGGCATGTCTTAACTCTCGGCCATTATGCCCGTTAACTGCGGACATTAACGATCTGACAGTGTTGACTCCAGCTCATTTTCTCATCGGAGACTCCATGCAATCGCTTCCTACGCCTAGTGACAAGGACAAGTCGCTCAACACACAGTTCATGGAGGGACAACGGATCCTACGCCAGTTCTGGAAAAGGTGGAGCTCAGATTGGTTGTCTCACCTTCAGGCACGCCCTAAGTGGAGACAAGAGGAAGAGAACCTACAGGTCAATGACCTAGTTATTATCAAGGACGACAGGACAGGTCCAACCGCTTGGAAACTAGGTCGTATTCTAGAATTACACCCTGGAGCCGATGGGATGGTACGAGTTGCAACAATCTATACAAATTCGGGTACATATACGCGATCAGTATCCAAGCTCTGCAGATTACCCATTCCGAATTACACGGAAGCTAAAGTCGAGAAAGCTAATATTGAACACTAGACACGCACTTTGATCTCACATCCATACCACAGCAAACATTTCACCTGTTTCTTTCAGTTACCATTAGAAGGATGTCTTAATACGGTCATTTGTTGTCGTAACGTTCAGGACTTAACGTTAGTGCATACCACAACCCTATAATCGATACCTCATCGATTCCTATCGATACCAGACCCGGTCCTGCTTGGAGCAACGGACCCTTCTCTAAGTTCAGCAGCCATTACGATTTTACGATCTCAACGAAGAAAGCTGAACACACATTTTTTATATTGCCAACCATTGTTCTGCTCTCCAAAATCAATTCAAATTAAATTCAAGTGAAACTATTGAAGTAAAACCATTTGTTTTTCTTAACGAGCAACAGCAAAGTCCCCATAGCAGACTTCTGCTAATCATTGACTCCCGTATTCTATCGGCGCAGTCACAAAAAGCCAAATTCAACACTTTCACTTCAAAAATTATATATAAACCATACGCTGATAAGCTAAAAAGTGCGTGCAGTTAATTTGTGGATAACTTTTAACTTTTTTTAACTTTATCTTGGAGCAACCACATAGTCAAAGTACATATGCTCTGTTAAGAAAACCCTTACTTACCAAATCGTTCCTATCTGAGGAAGTTCGATTATTAATCGCCAAAGTTATCCTCATGCCCACTCTCTTTTATGGCATAGAAGTTTTTGGACATTGTGATGCGCGGGATATGCAGACATTAACTTTAGGTTTTAATTCAATTGCCCGTTATGTGTTTAACTTAAGACGTTTTGACCATGTATCACAACTGACATTTAAAATACTTGATCTTAATTTGACCTCCTGGATTGATCTCAAAATTGTAACATTCTTTCATAAAATAGTGACGAGTGGAGAACCAAATTATCTTTTCAATAAGCTTACACCAGCAACATCCCAAAGGACCAAAAATTATATATGCCCTCGAGTACAAACACTGTGTTCGAGAAGGCAATTTTTCAGAAATAGTATTCGGCTATGGAACAATCTACCGCACCAATTGAAGACAATTAGGAGCGCAACTCAATTTTATAATAAAATCAAAGATAACTCAAAATCGCAATACATATAAATTCAATTAATTAAAACATTAAAATAAAATAATAATATATAAAAATATTAATAATAAAAGCATAAAAAAACTCTATAACTAATAAAAAAAAAATTAAAAATAATATAATAGTAATTAGAAAACTACAAAATATTTAATGTTAGTAAGTAAGTGAGGAAAAATGTTAAAGTATCTTAAAAATAATAATAAGTTAAAAATATCAACTCTATGTGATACAAACCCTGTATAAGTAAATGGTCTGACAAAGGCTGCAACTCTGTCCAAAGGCAACTGTCCCATTAAAGGTAGCTTTGGCATTGGGGATAAGTTTTTGCATAGTTAAACGGCGAAAATATGGTATCCAAAATGTTTGCCTAATGGAACAGATCATGGTATCCACATTTTGGTGTTTACACAGTTCATGATGAAGCTGGGCGATCAGTAAAGTCAGTTTATGGGTTTTGGGTAATATAATAGGACGTTTTGTCATAGGACCAACGCAAGTAGCCTTATCAATGCGACCTGCTAAACGAAGAACACTGTCGTCATCCAGCTCGGGCGAAAGGTTCCATATGGGACTCAAATTGGTTCTGCGTTTCCTTGCGGAAAGAAGCGAGTTGGACTGATATGCATAATAGTTTTCTAGATCTACAAATTTTTTCAGCTGTTAGTACAGTAGACTTTTTAAAGCATGCAATTTTGAATAAGACCCAGGATCTGCCTTGAGGACATGCGTGTGGCAGCGTCTGCGGGATTGTTTGTTAAAGGAATCCATTTCCACTTCATGGTTGTTAAGTAAGGTTAGGTTAGGTTTACTCGGACGGACCTCACGGGGCCAAGCATAGGCCAATATGGCTCTTAAGTATCTTGTATGAACCTTGAGATAAGTTAAGACGTTTTTATGTCCATAAGGATCGAGGTGGTTTTGGCGAAGGCAAGAAGTTCTCCAGGTTCCCTGCTGGAGGCGTCTCCTGGTGATACCAGTACTGGGGCATCGAGGTGTCTTCTTCTCGCTCGTGAGAGGTCCGGGAAACTACAGATAAGATATTTCTGAGTTTCGATAGCCTCCGATTCTTCACATTTCCTGCAGGCTTTTGGGTATTCCGGGTGTGGTTGCGTGTTATGCGCCCAGACAGTGGCCCGTAAGGATTCCCACTAACAGTCTGCAGTCCTTCCGTGATAGACGCAGTACATTCTGGCTGAGTTTGCGGTTGAGCTCTTTGCACATAGTTCTTGAAATACGGCAAGTCTTGGTATTCCTCAACCTGCTTTTCGCCCGCATGTCCGCCTGTTGGTACCTTGTATCTCTTAGTAAAGAGAATGAGGTCCGTCTTATCCGCATTAATACTGAGTCCCACCTTTTCCGCCCACTGACATATATCCCTGAGTGTTGATTACATTATAGAGCTGAAGGTCGATGGACGAACTCCTGTAATACTTATGCCTATGTCGTCCGCATAGGCTGTTATAATTAGATCGTCGACCACCAAATTCCATAGAAGAGGCGAGAGGACCCCACCTTGTGGTGTGCCTCTGTGTGCCCCCGTTACCATGAAAGCAGTGTCCCACTCTGAATGTACCCGCCAGCAGCTAAGAAGGTTTCTTATCCAGAGGCTTATTGCGGGGTGCGTGTTGGTTGATTCTAGGCGATCCATTATAGAATCCATCTTGACATTGTTTAATTCTCCGGATATATCCAACCGCATATTCCTTAATGTGTGCTCTTTCAACGGTTGCTACTAGCGAGTGTAGGGCCGTTTCCACAGATTTTCCCTGTGTGTAGGCGTGCTGGTTGGATGACATGAGCCTCCCTACATCATTCCTGATGTGTAGATCCAGCAGCTTTACCAGAGTCTTGAGTATGAACGAGGTAAGGCTTATCGGCCTGTAATCCTTGGGGCTTGCGTGACTACACTTTCCCGCTTTTGGGAGGAAGATTTTCCGAGAGGTCCTCCATTGGATTTGGATATAGCCCGTGCTTAGACATGCCGAGTATATTTCATATAGCCATGGGGTGATCCTTTCCTTGGTCGCCTGTAATATGGCTGGAAATATTCCATTTAGTCCATGTGCCTTATAGCCCGCAAAGGAGTCTATGGCCCAGTTGATTTTCGTAGTTGTTATTAGATCATTTGGGGGCGTTCTTCGCCAGTTGCTATGTCTTGGTGCGTGCTGGCGTCTAGGACATCCGTGAATCCTGGGAAGTGCGATTGCATCAGTGCTGTTAGGGCCTCTTCACTGCCCTCAGTCCCTCGTCGCGTTTTAGCTGACTCTGTATGGTAAGTTGCTTTGAAAGCAGCTTCCGGAGTCTCCACGAGCTTATCTGTGCCCTGCGTGTTTCCTTCTTGTACTCTCTAAGTCGTCTGCCTTTTTGGCGATTTTGAAGAATTCTCGGAGGTTATTTCTTTGGAGTGTCATTTCCCAATTCCACCATGGGGGCTTGGTCCTCTTCCTACGCCTGGGCTAGTCGCGAGTTTCGAGGTCACTGTCCTTATAAAATTTTCCCAGTTCGTGTACAGGGGGTTTCTATAGACAGCTACCTTTGGAGTGCTTTTAAAATCATATCTGAACTGAATAAACCTATGGTTCAAAAAGGATCTCGTTTTTAGGACCCTCCATTCGGAGATTAAAGTACTCTGTCCCTTTCCAGGTTTGCTACGTTTGCAATATATAGATTAGTTTGTAGAATAAGGTCTAAGAGTGACTCACCTCTATCGTTGATGTCTGACCTTCCCCACACGCTGTGGTGTGCATAGGCATCTGCACCAATGAGGAGTTGGTCATCCTTTGAGCTTAGCTCCACCAAGCTGCTCAGCTCGTCTGGTGGCGCCGGTCTGTCGTGTGCCATGTAGCAGAAGGCTACTGCTCCTCGTCAGAGCTGTAATAAGGCATAAGGTTAGCTTGGATACCCTTCCGCACAAGTACGGCGCTTCTGTTCCTGCTTACCATTGGTGAGTAGAATGTATTTTAGCTTGAGGACCTTAGTCCGGTTACGATATTGTCCGAGGCAATCCATGGATATTGAACCAAGGCTATGTCGATGGGCCCTTGCTCCAGAGCAATCAGGAGCTCCGCCGATGCGAGTCTGTTTTTATGATGATTGAGCTGCAACACCCTCAGTGTCATGTGTGGCTGGCTCGACGAGTGGTTCAGCGCCCGATCCCCTTCAATTGCGATGGGGAAGAGCACTTTCGCCTTTGGTATGGATGGAATTAATTCCCTGTCCACAACCTCTAGCTTAGCGCTCTCCCACAGCGCCCGCAGTTGGCAGGCCGCACATTGGGATGAATTTCCTTTTTTCTTTGCATAAACTCTAATTTTCAAGATATGGATATGGACCCAATCTCATATATAAAATGAATTTGCGTGTTATATTATTTTATTTTCAGTAATCCTCTGTATTTAATTCAAAATATACATTTGGTTTGAACTCGAAGTCCGGGATATCAATTACCTCTTTAACAGGGGGTGCCTCCAAAAGCAGAATTGCATCTTTTGGTAAGGGATCCAGCAGTTCGCCCCTTTTAATGTCAAGTTGTTCCGAATCTGTTTAAATATTACAAAATGGCGCAAGTATGCGCAAAACTTATTAACTACATTTAATCATATATACAATAATACATATTACCACACTTGCACTTTTTGTAATCCCGCGTACTCTTGCTAGTTCTATTACACGAATCACAAATATTTATAGGTTAACTTCTACATAAAACATGGTTCAATAAAACAATAAAATACACCACGAAACAAGAATATTTATATTTATATATATAATATATCTCTAAAAATTATAAAATGAAAGACCGATTTTTAGGGGGATACGACCACAGCCTAAACCATAAGAGCTAGAGCAGCCAAATTTTTTCACAGTATTCCATTGGGGGCGTAGGCGCCCACTAAGGTCCGATATGTCCCCCCAGTGGTCCCAAACAGCTCCAATATCCATATTTAGAGCAAAAAATCATTAGATTTACTTAAGCTTAGCTTCTAAAATGGTTGGAATTTCGAAATTTTGATTTTGCAGAATTTTAGGTCTTGAAAGGGCCTAATTAGAAATCTAAAAGAAATTTCGATATCCCCCATAATTTGGGGGCTACATTTAAAATTAACTTTTTGATTTAAAAAATCTAAACCGCTGCTCCGATCGAGATGATTTTTTGGTAAATGGTTATTCTATGGCCCAAATGCTTAAGTTTAATTTTTTAAACTTTTAACATTTTTTTTAAAGTATTTTTACCGAATTTATTTAGATTTCCTAAGTTATTGCGTTGCATTTCGTGGGAGCCCGCCGAGAGAGCGAAACCCAGAGAGCGGATGGCAAGAGAGCGACGGCCGAGAGAGCAGCAGCAAAGAAAACTGTCGATGGGGAGGGGTAGTGCTGTGGGGAAGGGGGAGGGGAAAAGGGCAATTTTAGTTAAAATTTGTTTTGAATTTTAAAAACTTTAACTGCTGTTCCGATCAATATGATTTTCGATCAATAGTCAGTCCTATGGATAAAATGCTTAGGTTTTATTTAAAAAAAAATATTTTTCATTTTGTAGCAGAAGTAAGAGCTTATTTAATTTCCACCATGGAAGAAGATAAAAAATTACTACAAATTCTGTAAACAAAGCCGAAATGTTTCCAAGTTAAATATCTTAAGATTCGAACTTTAGCCCAAATACGTATGTATATTTGGATATGTTTTGATTTGTACGATACATGTACAATACAATACATACACACAATGTGTGTTTATGTTTCTACTTGAAAGTCGATAATGTGCTCAAATACAAATAAAATTATTCATGTCCTTTCAGCTAATGCAAAATTTGACGAGTTTAATTATACCCGTTACTCGTAGAGTAAAAGGGTATACTAGATTCGTGCAAAAGTATGTAACAGCTAGAAGGAAGCGTTTCCGACCCCATAAAGTATATATATTCTTGCGCCCACATCTTTAAAGATTTCCTAGAAGTATAAATGCAATTTTGTTGTGTATATTTATACCTATCGAAATGTAGAAGACATTTTTCAAATCGGACCATTCATTAAAAAGTTATACGCTTTATAAATTGTCAACATATATCTATCTCCCTCGCACTCCCTTTAGCTGAGTTACGATTATTAGTCGGGACACCAACCCGACACAGCGTTCGCACTCCCTTTAGCTGAGTAACGGGTATTAGATAGTCGGGACACCAACCCGACTATAGCGTTCTCTCTTGTTTTAATAATTACACTGTGCAGCATTTTTAGTGCTTTTTAAATTTACCTCGATGGATGCTATATTTTTGGATTCGTTACGAATTCCCAAGTTAAACTGCGTTTTCCAAAAAGTTCCCCGACGCAAGGATTCTTAGCAAAAGGACCTCAAAGTTCGAAAAATGCTGAAATTGGCCAACTTTGCGGAGCTCTCAGAGGCAAATGGATGCATGGTTTGATTCGATGTTAAAGTTTTTTAAAAGATACACCCTTTATCTTTTAAACCCCATACTTAAAACATAGTCAAAAAACATAAAAGTATACAGCTGCGGTCAAAATGGTACTAGTGTTGCCGCCCTGTGTATTTAAAAATTTCTTGTTGTAATTGATCTTTTCCTGGTGATTGATTATAATTTTACTATTAGACTAATTGGATAAGAAAAAATTATAACATCAAACTTTTAAAAACACAAGGCGGTAACACTGCTACTATTTTGACCGCAGCTGTATACTTTTATGTTTTTTGACTATGTTTTAAGTATGGGGTTTAAAAGATTAAGGGTGTATCTTTTGGGAGTAAGAAGCAGGCAATTAGAAGAGGGCTATTTTATTATTATACATATTAAACTTCATTTGGATTTAGTTAATTTAGAAACCCCTCATTGCTCTATTTCAAAGCAATGTAATATGACTGCGGTGTTTAAAGATTGTAAGTTTATTGTTTGGGATGAGTGCACCATGTCACATAAAGGTGGGCTTGAAGCCATAAATAGAACCCTGCAAGATATTAATGAGAATACTATGTTGATGGGTGGTATTACAGTCCTGCTAGCTGGAGACTTTCGCCAAGCCCTTCCTGTTGTGCCACGAGGTGCAAGAGCTGACGAAATAAAGGCCTGTTTAAAATCTTAATTTTTATGGCCACAGATAAAAAAACTAGAGCTCACGAAAAATATGCGAGTGCACTTAAAAGGAGACAGTTCTGCAGGAATTTTTGCCGAAACTCTTTTAAAAATAGGAAATGGCGTCCATCCAACAGTTGATGGAAAAATAGTTATAACATCACGCTTAGGAAATGTAGTAAAAAACGTTCAAGATCTTACATCCAAAATATTTCCTGACATTTCTAACATATCAAGTAAAAGCTTAGATTGGCTATCTGAGCGCGCCATTTTGACAACGAAAAATGAAAGAGCAACCACTATTAATAATTTATTGGTTTAGAATGATGGTCTTATATAAATCGGTCGACTCTGTTCCTGATGCTGATAATGCTGTTCATTACCCTGTTGAATTTTTAAATTCTTTGAATCCTCCAGGAATTCGTCATCATAATCTGTCTCTTAGGATTGTAGCACCCGTAATGTTATTGAGAAATTTAAGTCCCCTAAAGTTATGCAATGGGACACGATTGCAGATAAAAGGTCTTAATAAGAATATAATCGAAGCAACATTATTTACGGGATGCGCGAAGGGGAAAACAGTGTTTATACCCAGGATCCCATTAATACCATCCAGTCTGCCGTTTCAGTTTAAAAGGCTACAATTCCCTCTAAAAGTTTGCTTTGCAATAACTATAAATAAATCGCAGTGGAAGACTTTGAAGCTGGCTGGACTAGATCTTAGAGAAGATTGCTTCTCTCATGGACAATTTTATGTCGCAATCTCTAGAGTTAGCTCTGCCAGTAGCCTTATTATTCTCGCTCCTGAAGGATCTTCTAAAAATGTTGTTTACACAGAGGTTTTAAAGTAATCTATTCAAAACTAATTTTAAGCGAACGAAGTCGCGCCGGGTACAGCTAGTTTATTATATTTGTTTAAAAAATCTGAATTTAATATATGTTTTTAAGGAATCTAAGAAGATGATATATATTTTCATCGACGATTTAACAAATTAATATCGCAAGTATTAGAAGAGGCGTATGCAAAAAATACACTTGCTCTCCTTTGCCACAATTCGATTTTTGGGAGTGAGAAGCAGGCAATTAGAAGAGGGCTATTTTATTATTATACATATTAAACTTCCTTTGGATTTAGTTAATTTAGAAACACCTCATTGCTCTATTTTAAAGCAATGTAATATGACTGCGGTGTTTAAAGATTGTAAGTTTATTGTTTGGGATGAGTGCACCATGTCACATAAAGGTGGGCTTGAAGCCATAAATAGAACCCCGCAAGATATTAATGAGAATACTATGTTGATGGTATTACAGTCCTGCTAGCTGGAGACCTTCGCCAAACCCTTCCTGTTGTGCCACGAGGTGCAAGAGCTGACGAAATAAAGGCCTGTTTAAAACTTTCAATAAAAAAACTAGCGCTCACGAAAAATATGCGAGTGCACTTAAAAGGAGACAGTTCTGCAGGAATTTTTGCCGAAACTCTTTTAAAAATTGGGAATGGCGTCCATCCAACAGTTGATGGAAAAATAGTTATAACATTACGCTTAAGAAATGTAGTCAAAAACGTTCAAGATCTTACATCCAAAATATTTCCTGACATTTCTAACATATCAAGTAAAAGCTTAGATTGGCTATCTGAGCGCGCCATTTTGACAACGAAAAATGAAAGAGCAACCACTATTAATAATTTATTGCTAAACTCATTTGATGGTTTAGAATGATGGTCTTCTATAAATCGGTCGACTCTGTTCCTGATGCTGATAATGCTGTTCATTACCCTGTTGAATTTTTAAAATCTTAAAATCCTCCAGGAATTCCTCAGCATAATCTGTCTCTTAGGATTGTAGCACCCGTAATGTTATTGAGAAATTTAAGTCCCCTAAAGTTATGCAATGGGACACGATTGCAGATAAAAGGTCTTCATCTCTAAAGATTATAAAATGAAAGACCGATTTTTAGGGGGATACGACCACAGCCTAAGCCATAAGAGCTAGAGCAGCCAAATTTTTTCACAGTATTCCATTGGGGGCGTAGGCGCCCACTTAGGTCCGACATGTCCCCCCAGTGGCCTCAAACAGCTCCAATATCCATATTTAGAGCAAAAAATATTTTTTTTTAAATAAAACCTAAGCATTTTATCCACAGGACTGACTATTGATCGAAAATCATTTTGATCGGAGTTTAATTTTTTTAAAATCCAAAACAATTTTAACTAAAATTGTCCTTTTCCCCTCCTTCTTCCCCAGAGCACTACCCCTCCCCATCGACAGTTTTCTTTGCTGCTGCTCTCTCGGCCGTCGCTCTCTTGCCATCCGCTCTCTGTGTTTCGCTCTCTCGGCGGGCTCCCACGAAATGCAACGCAATAACTTAGGAAATCTAAATAAATTCGGTAAAAATACTTTAAAAAAAATGTTAAAAGTTTAAAAAATTAAACTTAAGCATTTGGGCCATAGAATAACCATTTACCAAAAAATCATCTCGATCGGAGCAGCGGTTTAGATTTTTTAAATCGAAAAGTTAATTTTAAATGTAGCCCCCAAATTATGGGGGATATCGAAATTTCTTTTAGATTTCTAATTAGGCCCTTTCAAAACCTAAAATTCTGCAAAATCAAAATTTCGAAATTCCAACCACTTTAGAAGTTAAGCTTAAGTAAATCTTCATTTTATAATCTTTAGAGATTGAAAAATCTTATCTAATGTACAACGAAAACAAATGAATAAATAAAACAAAAAAATAAATAAAAACATATATATACAAAAATGAATACTACAGAGTGTATTAGAATCACTCTTGATAAGGAGCCAAACTTTCAGAATAGGGCATTATCAATTATCGAAAAAGGAACTGAGGCTCTACTCATAAATGAATTAGAATATGAGTACATGAATAGGTACAACTTAGACTTTTCTCCACTAATACATTGCTCATATACGCAAAAAGCAATTATATTGACCACCATCCCAGGTGTAAAAGTAAAATCCATCATAAAAGAACATTCCATACTTGGTAGAACACTAGATTTTGGTGTATATAAAACAATTTAGTATGGAATAGGATCAATTAACAAAACAAATTAGGGAAATAAAAGAGAAATTCGAGAAATCTTACAAATGTGTAAGCCAGAATAGGTTAATCCAAGGAGAGACAATAAAAAAACATGCGAGAATACTTGTCGAATCTTTTAACGAGGCAAGAATATTAGTACATGAAAACAGGAGGACAATAAATGAAACAAACTGGTCAAAAATATCAAAATTATTGATCAAGTTACGTTCAAACAGTCAAAGAAAGGTATAAATTAGATATTTCTATACCTACAATTCTAAATACCCCTTTGACAATAGATACTAAGGAAAAACAAGAATTACCAGACCAAATAGAACTAGAATCAGCTAAGAAAGAAGATTCAGAATCAATCGAAAATGTTGATATAAAAGAAAAAGATCTACACGATCTAACAATTCCGGCGGTTATAAATTTACCGGAACAGGAAGAAGAAATTGAGGAGGAGAAAGAAGAAGAAGAATTTAACTCCTTAACAAGTGTAATAGAGACAACAGCATACATAATGACGGACGCAGCTGCCCAACGGGCCTACATAAAAGACATCTCAAATGGCATCCCAGAATTTTATGGGCAAAAACTTCATCTTCAAAGATTTATAACGGCCTTGAAGTTAGTCAACCTGACAAAAGGCACATTTGAGGACATAGCTGTTGAAGTAATAAAGTCCAAAATAATAGGATCTACCCTATACAAAAGTAGTATAAAAATGAGAGTTCTGAATCGTATTTAATGAGAGTTCTGGATCAAAAAGTGAAGGGGAGGTAATTAATTATGCTAATTAGGGTAATAAATCAGGACAATGTGACAGGTGTGGGGGGTGTGACGGGTGATCGTAAATTAGGGTCCACAATAGTTATATCCAGCTTTTGTATCTAGGAAATGGGGTGAAAGAGGGGAGGCATTCTGCTTAAGTGGTTGACGAGTAGGTTGACGGGATCGAACGTGGGAGAAGTAAGAAAAATAGGGTGAAACGAAGCGAGGGAATCTAGTTAAGCGGGTGAGAAGTTACTGGGGTGTGGCAGGTGATCATAGCGATATATTTGGGTTATCCTAGTTAATGGGGGAGTCCTTTGCTTAGATTAAGAAAGTGTGGTGCTCAGACGGGTACGTGTTAGAATGTCACGGGCTGTTGTCACGTCCAAAAGAAACAGCTGAAAGCAAGCACCCTTGAAAAGGGATCCCTTTGCTTGCCACTGAGAAACAAACTCCCACCCCAATAACAAAAAGAATATGTAAATTTTAAATTCAAGTATATTTTTTTATTTTTTTAACTTTTCGACCTGAAAGAAATAGCTGAAAAAAATCACCCATCCCCCAAACAAAAGAAGATGTTAATTTGAAATTAGGTCATGAATTTAGCTCAGGTTTATTTGTAAATTTGTAACAGGCTTTTCTTATACACTAAATATGATGACATTAGTTTTAAGGCTCCGTCTCGATGATTTTTATAGAAAAAGCAGGCACACGCGTCTTCGCCGAATCCATTATTACAAAACGTAAAATGATTACCATATACCGTTTTGTTAAGATCGTCTTCTCCTTTATCCATGAACATATTCCTCGAATCAATGAGATATTTTAAATCTTCTTTAAAAATTTCCTCACCAAATTGGGATGTGAAATTATTAATTCGGTTTATTAATCCACTTTGTCTGTTATCCATTGTATATGTATAAGTGTTAGACCATAGTTCCATTGCAAAAATTTTAAATATTGTGCGCATTATTCAGAGCACAAATACCGCTTTTAATATGTATTGAGCAAAATGGGAATTGGTTTATGTTTACGGTGTTTAATGGTGGGTGTTTGGGGCCAGGTCTTGGTTGTTAGACGTTCCTCTTTTGATTTTATACCGCCCAATTGGAGAACACGTTAGCTCAACTTCATGACTTTCCTTTATTTGAAAATGACTCAACAATAAACCCGGCTTCAAGCCAAGATAACAAATCCACAAAAGTTATCGAAAAGTTGGAACCCCGGAATCGGTCCTCTTTGTATTAATATACGGTTTCCACACGCGAACATCCCGCCGGCCTTGCAATGTGTTGCAACAATGCATCCGTTGGCGCCTCATATGATCGGCATCGACATGCTCCCGAAAGCGTCCAACCGAAGACGGTGTTTTGAGCGACTGGCAGACCATCTGTACTCGGCAAGACTCCTGCGCATATAACATCCGAATAAACATCAGCTCCTAAAACGATAGCCACAGTGGATGGGTGATCAAACCGCTCATCAGCCAGAGTTAGGTGCTTGAACTTCTGACGAATCCGCAGATCAATTGGAGTAGATGGCGTGCGATGGCTGAGATGCGGGTCAATCTTCAAGTAAACTTCTAGACGGAATTCTGGTGTCATTATGGACTTAATAACCGCGCTACACACTTCCTCGCTGCCAACTGAGATCTTCTCGAGGTGAAATGCTTGTGCCATGGAGGCGTTAATCCGAGACACCGGCTCACAAGGATCGATGAGCGCTCTCGTATCGAACTGTGTCGCCCCATTGTGGACCAGGATAGATGCGGTGGGAAACACTCGGGGGCTTCTGTGTTGTAACAAAGCCGTCAGGGACGATGACGGAACCCCGGTTCCAGGCTGGACCGGCGATTGAGTCACCGATGTCGGGCTCCTAGTATGACGGGGTGACCGTGACCCAGTAGAGGGCGATCTGGACCTAGATCGTGGAAGCTCCCGCATGTGTAGCAGTGTATGATGGGCCCCGTCACACTGACGGCATTTGTTACCACTTCGGCAGGATTCACCCGAATGCTCATGAGCCAGGCAGTTAGCACAGTACCCATTGATTAGTACTGCCCTGAGCAGCTTCTCCATCGTCAATCTCAGAAACCGTACGCACTTCTTGAGAGGGTGGACGCCTCGGCAAACTCGGCAACGGTAGGAGTGAATACCTCGAGTACATTTGCGCTCATTGGCTTGTACCTGCTCTCGGCGTGGGCGTGGCGTCATGGTGATCTGAGGACGAAAACCGGATGGATGCAGGATGATCTGAATAATGAAATGAATGATGAATGAGTAAAATGAATGATGAATGAGTGAAATGACTGATGAATGAGTGAAATTAATGATGAATTAATTGATGATTGGTTATTGACTGGAAATGATTGACGAGTAGGAGGACAGGATCTGGGATTCCATTGGAAGCCAAATAGTTTTAGTGATCGGTCTTTTAATGACTCCCCGCGACGTGGTTAGATCGACCACTCGGGTCTTGTCATCGTTTCCCATGTAGATTCGCTGGACTCGAGCCACCCGCCATTCGTTTGAGGGAAGGTTGTCTTCTTTTATGACGACGAGATCGCCCACCTCAACATTCCTAGACGGGAAACGCCACTTGTTTCGCTTATGCAATTCGCTTAAATACTCCCGCATCCATCTGACACAGAGTTGTTGGCTCTGAGCCTTGAGGCGTTGCCAACGATTTAGGATTGAGGCAGCCACTTCCTTAATCTCCGGCTCAGCGACCGAGAGTAGCGGTGCTCCAATGAGGAAATGGCCAGGTGTCAGCGCCAGCTGGTCCGTTGCGTCCTCAGAAATAGGTGCAATTGGCCTCGAATTCAGACAGGCTTCAACTTTACAAAGTAGCGTCGCGAATTCCTCAAACGTGTACTTAGACGTAGCCATAGCCTTATAAAAGTGAGCTTTAAAGCTTTTCACTCCCGCTTCCCACATCCCGCCCATGTGGGGCGCACCGGGAGGGATAAAACGCCACTTAAGCTGTTGATGCTGGTATGTAGCAACAATTAACCTTTTTGTGGATTCAAGAAAATCAGAGTTCAAAGCTCTAGCTGCCCCGACGAAGGTTTTACCATTGTCGGAATGGACTTGACATGGGCAGCCTCGTCGCGCTACAAAGCGGGCAAAAGCAGCAAGAAATGCTTCGGAGGACAGATCGGATGTTGCTTTAAGATGGATTGCCTTTGTGGTGAAACATACAAATACACACACATACCCCTTTCTTATACGACACGCGCGGCCAGTAAAACTCTTAATGTCGAACGGACCCGCAAAGTCCACACCCGTGTACGTGAAAGGTCTAGAAAAGGTAACTCGCTCTGTTGGAAGATCGCCCATTAGTTGTGATTGCACCTTCTTCTTGTAGATAATGCATACTTTGCATGCGCGGATGACGGATTTTACAATATTTTGTAGTCTTGGAATCCAATATTTTGAGCGTATTAGACCTACGACGGGCTGGTTCCCGCCATGTAGGGATATTTTGTGTGTGAAGCGAACCAGCAAACGAGCCAAATGGGTGGATGCTGACACTAAAATCGGATACCGTTCGTCATAAGACATGGAGTCCGATGCTTGGACGCGTCCACACGCTCGTAACACACCTCGCTTATCAATGAAAGGATTGAGATTTGCAATTGGGCTGGACAATGGGAGATGCTGTTTTTTCTCAAGAAGCCGACGTTCATCCTGATAACAAGCTTTTTAAGTTGCAAGAGTTATCGTTTCCAAAGCCTCTGCGATCTCTGACCCGGTAAGCTCTAATGAGGCCGATCGGCATGTATTTCGACAGCCCTTTATAAAGCGAATCGCGTATGCCATAACGCGCAGTGCCCTCCCCAGGTCGGAGAACCGTAAAATGGGATCTGATGGACTAGGTGGGCTAGGAATAGCAACATGAACCTTCACATTGCGTTGTTCGACCGTCGTGTCTGGAGCCGGCACCGTCGATTCTCGCCAGCTACTTTGCGGTGACTTCAACCAAACTGGACCATGCCACCACATTTCGTTATTCACCAACTCTGTGGCACATACCCCCCGACTTGATAAATTCGCGGGGTTATCCTCTGAGCGAACATGGCGCCAGCCATGTAGCCACTCTGTTGGCTACGAAAGTAGTCCATTGACATGGAGGCTTGTTCAACCACGCCAAGACGATCGTCAAGTCTGTCCAGAAATACTTTTCGGTGACATCGAGTGGAAGTTGCGGTACAATGGCTGCTGTCAAATCGGCTAAAAGTAACTCAAGTCGTGGCAGTGAAATAGTTTTCACCGGGGCGACCCGTGTTTTTGCCGCCAGGAGATTGCATACTATGCCTTGAGGCGTCTCTACCCGAACATATATGGCCGCCCCATAGGCGCGTTGTGAAGCATCGCAGAAACCGTGGATTTGTGCTCTCGCTTTTGGGCACGTTTGCAACCATCGCGGAATTCGGATTTTATTAATTTCCGGAAAGCTTTGGAGGAAAGATAGCCACTCTTCAGCTAGGGAGATGGGCAACACGTCATCCAAGGCCAATTCTCTTAGCCATAATTCTTGCATAAACAACTTTGCACGGACAACAAACGGAGCCAGCCACCCAGCTGGATCGAAAAGCTTTGCTATTTGGGAAAGTATTTCACGCTTCGTGTACGAGGAATGAAGGCTGGGGTAAGAAGCAATAAAATAGAAATGGTCACTCGTGCCCTTCCAACGAATCCCTAACGTTTTTGCAGTGCTAGCCTCCTCGATTTCTAAGAAGTCCGAATTCAAAAGATGATCAGCTGGTACTGTGTTTAACAGAGCCTTGTGGTTGGAAGTCCACTTTCGCAGTGGAAACGCTGCGGAACCAAGAGCGGCACGGAGCTCACGAATCATGGATATAGCTTCCTCCTCTGAGTGGGATCCCGCTAACACATCATCGACGTACATGGAAGTCCTGATGATTTCACTGGCTAACGGGTGTGTTTTTTGGACATCCATTGACAGCTGACGCAGGACCCGAAGTGCCAGAAATGGCGCACAGTTTATACAAAAGGTAATTGTCTTGAGCTCATAATCGTTAAGATTACCGTCCTGGTCTCGGAATAATATTCGTTGGAATGGAGTGTGTTGTGGGTCTACTAGGATCTGGCGATACATTTTGGTGATATCGGCATTAAAGACAAATCGAAAGCATCGCCATTTTAGCAACTGGATGGTTAAGTCCGTTTGTAGGACAGGCCCTGGATGTAAGATGTCATTCAGACTTACGCCATTCCTCGAGTTGCTTGATGCGTTGAACACAACTCGCACCTTTGTTGTTGTACTATCAGGCTTAAAGACCGCGTGATGCGGAAGGTAAAAATTTTGTGAGCTGCTATCAGCTGGTACTTGGAACATGTGGCCCAACTCCAAGTATTCGCGAATGACTTGGTTGTACTGGGCCTTCAAAGCGGAATCTTTTTTCAAACGATATTCATTCTTTAGGAATTGGGACATTGCTATTGATCTGGAATGACCCAAAGAAATGGCGTCTGGGTTACGAAATGGAAGCGATACCACGTATCTCCAACACTCTTGTCGCTTCGTGGTTGTTTGAAAAAAATGCTCACATACCGTATCGGGCTCCTCAGCTGCTGGAAGCGGTAGATCCTCCACCTCCCAAAAACGAGTGAGAAGGTTTTCCAACTGGTCATGGTTCTCAACAGAAATTCGAGTAGAGAGTGATGAAATCGAAGTAGGGATTGGACCGGAAGTTACCCAGCCAAATATCGTTTCTTGTCCTAAGAGGGTTCCGCATAAATTCGGACGCACCCCTCCTAACAGAATCGACGGGATAATATCGGCTCCGACAAGAACATCAACTGGTGCGCTTTTTGAAAAGGACGGGTCGGCTAACTGGATATTTGGCAAATCCGTCAACGCAACGGATGGAACCTCACGCGAGGGTAGATTCTCTGCCAACTTTGGAAGAACATAGGCGGAAGTTTGTACTTAAATGCGAGGACGATGCGAGGAGCCCAAACTGAATTGACACATTTTTTGAGATTGGCCAGCAACAGCTTGATTCAGCCCTGAGACTCGTGCTTGCACCTTCGTGTAAGGAATCCTTGTAGTCCTGAATAGTTTTTCAGAAATAAAGGTGCCCTCAGACCCAGAGTCGATCAAAGCTCTAGCTGTGAAAGCCACGCCGTTGCAGATAACTTGCACAAGTGCAGTCCCTAGCAAAACGCCTTGCATGTTGCTGACAAAGAAAGTGTTCACGTTTGGAGCAATGGGGTTGCTGGTACTCCCCGTAGGCGGACCAGAACCAGCTTGGGCTGAACCGTCGCATGGAAGAAGCGTATGATACTCCCGGACAGTATATTGAGCGGGACCAGGACTAATGGTTTGAAACATAGACGGACTAGAGGGAGCTTGAAAAGCATCATCGCGGTGAAGAAGCGTATGATGTCGACCCCTGCACTTGTAACAATTGTGTGTACTAGTACACTCACGAAGTTGGTGTCCCCTTGCGAAACAGTTCGTGCACAACCTTTGCTGTCGGATATAGTTAGCTCTCTCCTCCGGTTTTAGTTGCAGGAAGCGCGAGCACAAGCGGATTGGGTGATTCTCTTTGAAACAACAATTGCAATGTTGTGGCTTTCCATTTACTTTCGTTTCAAAAGCGTGTACGTTCCTCGCATTAGGAGTGCTCCTGAAATTAGTGGATGTACTTGGTTTAATGTCTTCAATTGCCTCTAACGTTCTGTATCGTTCACTAAGGAATTTGTTCATTTCCTCCCAGCTGGGGATCTCAGACTTATCCTGAAGGGATTGTTCCCACAAAGAGAGAGTCGACTTTGGTAATTTACTTGAACACAGGAAAACCAAAACGCAATCCCAATTTTCGGTGGATATAGAGGAATGCTTCAAAGCAACCAAACAGCCCTGGATAGTGCTTTGAAGCTCTTTCAGTGCGACTCCTGATTCTAAACCTATCACAGATAGATTAAAGAGAATCTTGAGCTGGCTATTTACTAGCAGCCTTCGATTCTCGAATCGTGCCATTAAGTTATCCCATGCTGACTTGAAACCGTCATTAGTTAGTGGAGATTTGGAGACAATCGCATAAGCATCCCCAGTAGTCTTAGCGTATAGATGGAACAGTTTTTCGACCTCGGTTAGCCTTGGATTGTTAACATATATGGCTGTAAACAGGTCTCTAAATGTGGGCCAGCGCAAATAATCTCCGTTAAAGACCTCAGTATCGCACGGAGGGAGACGGCAACCGCTTGAAATTATATTGGAAGGGACAACCGAATTGGTACTTTGGGATTGCGGTTGAGCCTTCTCTATTTGTTCACACAATTGTGCCGCACACTTCTCGTAGACCCCATAGCAGTACTCATATTTTGCCTGCACTACTGGGGTGAGAGTATCGGCGCGCTCTGAAGAGATTGCTTCGCAGCATGTTCCATATTCGCGCTCCACGTTTGCCCATAAGGCCTGGACTTGGTCACGACGGATTCGGTAAGTATACACAGATGGCTCAGCTGTGCCAGGGGTATTAATCCTCGCTTCAAACTGACTTATCCTGTCAGTCACAGCAATCAATTTCGATAATGCCGCCTCTGCAGCCATTTTAATGCTGGATCGAGTAAATCTACGACTTGCAGGTGGGACTTCGTCCTTAGACTCGGGAGTAGGTGGGTTTACCGAAATGGTAGGGGTGATCTTTGGAAGGGGTGTGGGTTTCAAGGTAGGTGCCTTCTTGCTGGGTGTGGGCTTTAATGGAGGTGCCTTCTTGCTGGGTGTGGGCTTTAATGTAGGCGCTTTATGAATGGGTGTTGGCTTTTTTCCAAGTTTAGGAGTTGGAGTCTTGAGCAAGTGTTCCTCCCGATTTGTTTTCGGTGTGCGAGGGGAACTTGCTTTTTCGGCGGACAGGTCTGACAACTTCTTATCTTCTTCCCCGCTTGCATACTATGTTGGACTACAGCCGTTTAAGTTGGTCTATCTTAAAGTTATACTTTGCCCCAAAATCCCGAAAAAAATGAAAAAGCTGTCGCGATAGTATGTATGAACCCTGTTGAAATTAACGTGTAATGTGTGGAAGGAATATCTGATGAGATGGACTAGGACAAAATGATTACCGGAAAATCGTAATGTTTTTGTATATAAATAAAAATAATAAATTTGAAGTAATAGTTGAATAGGAATCGGATCACACAGATGTGCTAGATAAGATGAAGGTGGAGATGCAGTATTAAATCGTGGTATTTTTACTTGTTCATAAATGCCAATAATAAATTTGAAATAATAATTGGATTGGAATTATCAGATATGCTAAATGCGTTGACAGTGGAGATGCAGTATTAAATTGTAGTATTTTTATTGGGTGGAGATGCAGTATTAAATTATAGTATTTTTATTGGGTGGAGATGCAGTATTAAATTGTAGTATTTTTATTGGGTGTGGACTGTAATGTACAATTATTTATGTATATGTATTTAATGTTGTGTTGTAGATGTACAATGATTTATGTACATAAATCACTTCCAAAATACATTCATGTGTGCCGGTACGAAAAGATGGTAGGCCAAAATAACTGGCGGAACGACGTGGAGAGGGCAGCACCTACATACATATGTATGTGTATATGACTGAGGATGACTTTGAATAATTTTCTCGTATGAACATATGTATTTTATTGTAAATTTGCTTGAGCTTTCGTACGGACTTGTAGGAACGGATTATACCGGCGTGAACATGGACTTGAAATAGGATTTAAATACGATTGAAATAGGATTTGGCTGTTGATATGGGGCGCAAATAGTAGGCCAAAATAACTAGCGGAACTTGAAGCTGCAGAGGGCAGCACCTATGTGTATGTGAATGAGGATGACTTTGAATAATTTTCTCGTATGAACAAATGTATTTTATTGTATTTATTGAGCTTTCGTACGGACTTGTAGGAACGGATTATACGGCGTGAATTTGGACTTGTAATAGGATTTAAATACGATTAGGATTTACTTAGCTGTAGAAATGGGGGGAACCTCTAAGCCTGGGAGCTTGGCAATTCGCTGATACAGTAATCCGGCTCGAAGGACCAACGTTTGGGGCCAGGTCTTGGTTGTTAGACGTTCCTCTTTTGATTTTATACCGCCCAATTGGAGAACACGTTAGCTCAACTTCATGACTTTCCTTTATTTGAAAATGACTCAACAATAAACCCGGCTTCAAGCCAAGATAACAAATCCACAAAAGTTATCGAAAAGTTGGAACCCCGGAATCGGTCATCTTTGTATTAATATACGATTTCCACACGCGAACAGTGGGCAACCCAATTCCTCAACATCTCTTATGTGCGGTGATCTGAGAAAGATTTCTAGAAAACGTTTATTTTCAATTCCTTTGCATAAAACCACCTTTCCCAAAGTGATTTGTTTAATATATTTTCTTGTTTGCTTAAAGTTGTTTATTCCATCGTTCCAAAAAATTTTATGATGGTTTTTGGTAAGCCAGAGAGCAGTTTTTCGGGACTTGTTATTAAGACGAGTGAAATCAATAACGAAATTATTGTTAAACTTATTTTCTTTGCTAAATACAACTCCAATTTCCTTTAGAATGAACTTGTCGTTGTTATCAAAAAATCCTTGTACATCAATTGCAACTAGATCTTTCTCCATTTTATGTGATTGATATATTGTTAGACAATTCTTTGAACTAACCCACTTAAAGGACTATACTCAACTAAACGATCGTGAATAAGGAGACAATATGCTTGAGTGTTTTCATTGTTTGCTTTTTTCAAATCGATTGAAATTCTCACGTCGATAGGTCCCGATTTAACTGTTTCATTTTGATATGAAAGGTCAACTACAATAATAGGTTTACTTTTAAATTCTGTCGGTGATAAAAATGGTTCTGCTGGGCGGTTGTAATAACTCTTTTGAAACATTGCATACATATCATAAAGGTGAGCATATTTATCATTTTCAAAGTTTACATTTAAGTCATCATATGGATACGTTTCTGAATTCAAGTGGACTTTCAGGTTGGATAAATTATTTGTAATTAGTTCTCCATTCAACATGAAGGCTATAATAGCAAATCTCGGTCTTTCTCTATTACTTCCTATCTTTAGGCTCCAGACGTGTTGATTTCCCTGTATCAGTTTTGGGTTAATGTATGTATCCCAACTACGGAAAGCTATCGGTAAATTTACGCCACTCTTTATTATATCGTACATTTTAATTTTTGCAGCATCACTGGGTGTTATATGAGGGATTTTCCAGCTAATATTAGTCATTTCCAAAACATATGTATGGTTTGCTTTGTTTTTAACATATACATGATCCAGATTTTTTGTCAGCAAAAGTATAAGTTCATGCTTACAATTCAGTAAAACTTTTCTATAATCCTCAGCAAACCCCATTACATTTTTTAAGGGTAGCGAGAAATTAAAATTACCTTTTGTAATAATATCATTTCCACCACTCCATCCAGCATTTAAAAGTTTGCGACTTTCCTGACGACTTTCCGATAGATAATTTTTAAGGGTGCTGCTCATGCCAACAAACCGTGTTCTATCAATTTCGTATCCATTTATTTCATATCTAATTTCATCAATAAAATTTGCCATACAATTATTGCGAAACGTAACCTCGATATTATCAGTGGTACTTGTACCATCGGCTGCTACTCTCTTAACAACTCCTTGAAAATTAAGATAGCTTTCGTGAAGGAGTACATACAAGTCCTGATTTTGAATACAAATACGTATTTCATCATTTGCTTTAAATGATTGATGATACGAGGAATATGTATGATATTCCTTTTTCGAAATACTTTCATCTGAAAACGGTCTCTCACGAACATTTAAAATTTCATTCATTTTTAATGCTTCTTATTATTATTATTATCAGATTTGAATTTTGAAGCCCAGTGATTTTAAAAACAATTTGTTTTTTAATGTAAGACCCTTTTGATTTAATCCTGTTCCTTTAGCTTTACAACTGCTAGTGCGCGGTTGATGAAGTATACCGTTGCTTTTATTGTAAATTATCATTCTATTGCGCGAATATGTATGCGAATTGATACGTTTACACCACGCAAGTTCAATAAATCTCCGTTCTGATCAACGATATGTATTGAGAGAGTACTTATTTCTCTGCAGTTAATAGGTAAATAGATGAGATTGTGTGGTGTCACAGTCATTTTATAGCCCGGTGGAACCGAAATTGCAAACTCATGTAATACGTGATTTGGTATATTATCAACGTAAGAGCCACTCACAATACTACATTCCAAACGAATGGAATTAATTTTTAAAATGTTGACAGCATTATCGGACAAGTGATTTTGGTTTGCCTTTAACACTCTTTGCTTAAAACCAAACAAATGACCTATTGACCTCTCCTTATTAAAGTATATATCTTCTTTACTGCTAATTATTTCCACTTGAAGTGTATTATTATTGCTTACAATTTTCACTGTATTTTCCAGATTATAATCCTTTAACTTGTTGTAAATAAATTGAGAAATATCGTTGAGTTCATAGGAGCCGGTGGGAATAATAATAACTTTATCACCAATATGAAAGAGGTTGTTATTTACATCCACGTTGGGAATTGAGTTGTACATGTTAAATTCAACTAGCGCACACTCATATTCCCCGTTTAATTCAATTGGTGGAAAATAAACTGTGTTTATAACGGAACTATTTCCATTCACTGATAGAGTCAATGATCTAACCATTTTGAAATCTGTTGTTAAACTGGGTGTCATACAACCCCGCCCCAATCTTATATTAAAACTAGCTGTACCCGGCGCGACTTCGTTCGCTTAAAATTAGTTTTGAGTAGATTACTTTAAAACCTCTGTGTAAACAACATTTTTAGAAGATCCTTCAGGAGCGAGAATAATAAGGCTACTGACAGAGCTAACTCATGGCTAAGCATGGGACATAAAATTGTCCATGAGAGAAGCAATCTTCTCTAAGATCTAGTCCAGCCAGCTTCAAAGTCTGCCCCTGCGATTTATTTATAGTTATTGTAGGGCGCTTGTCGTTAATATTTTAAATTTTTAAATTCCCCACTTCAATTTAAAATTCCCGCCAGTTTTTGAAGTTGCCGCCAGGAATTAAAATGGCAGAATTTGTAGTAATTTTTTATCTTCTTCCATGGTGGAAATTAAATAAGGCTCTTACTTCTGCTACAAAATGAAAATTATTTTTTTTTAAATAAAACCTAAGCATTTTATCCACAGGACTGACTATTGATCGAAAATCATATTGATCGGAACAGCAGTTAAAGTTTTTAAAATTCAAAACAAATTTTAACTAAAATTGCCCTTTTCCCCTTCCCCTTCCCCACAGCACTACCCCACCCCATCGACAGTTTTCTTTGCTTCTGGTCTCTCGGCCGTCGCTCTTTTGCCATCCGCTCTCTGGGTTTCGCTCTCTCGGCGGGCTCCCACGAAATGCAACGCAATAACTTAGGAAATCTAAATAAATTCGGTAAAAGTACTTAAAAAAAAATGTTAAAAATTTAAAAAATTAAAAATTAAGCATTTGGGCCATAGAATAACCATTTACCGAAAAATCATCTCGATCGGAGCAGTGGTTTAGATTTTTTAAATCGAAAAGTTAATTTTAAATGTAGCCCCCAAATTATGGGGGATATCGAAATTTCTTTTAGATTTCTAATTAGGCCCTTTCAAGACCTAAAATTCTGCAAAATCAAAATTTCGAAATTCCAACCACTTTAGAATCTAAGCTTAAGTAAATCTAATGATTTTTTGTTATAAATATGGATATTGGAGCTGTTTGGGGCCACTGGGGGGACATGTCGGACCTTAGTGGGCGCCTACGCCCCCAATGGAATACTGGGAAAAAATTTGGCTGCTCTAGCTCTTATGGTTTAGGCTGTGGTCGTATCCCCCTAAAAATCGGTCTTTCATTTTATAATCTTTAGAGATTAAAGAAGAATAAATTGGTCAAATCCTTTTCTATATCGTCCCTTATCAATATTGTCATCCTTACTTATAAATAAAAATCCATATTTATCCTCCCAACATTTTTGACAAATTTTCGTAAATGTCTCATAATTCATGTCAGGGATGATATGATCCCGAAATATGTATTGTCCCGTACCCATACAGAAATATGATCGAATGTTATCTTGTTTCTCATAAGCCACATCGTCGAAAATCATGATTGAATTATTTTTTACTTCGGTGGGTGGTAAAACAGTTTCGTTCTGAGAGAATGTATGATATCCCATACCTTTAATCGGTTTAAATAGCTTTTCCAAGTAATCATATTTCGGTTGGTATAGACTCTTTGAAAACACGTATATATTTTCAAATCTCAAACCATTTGGACTCTCAATAAGACTGATCATTACATTAGTTTTCCCGCAGTTGGATGGACCAACCACAAGAGCTCTAATTGTGTTTGGTAATAATTCACTGTGACGTGGTGGTTGTTTAACATTATTCACGTTCTCAATGTTACGAACAATAATGTTATTTTTTTGCTTTATTAATCGCATCCTATTATAAATTTGTTTATTCCGTGATAAATCTTCAATGAATAAAGACAATATATAATGGGGAAACGTTTTTATAATCACATCAGTCATTATTTACACCGTAAACGTGGAAGTGGTCTTATTAATAAGTTAATAGATTCTCTTCCGATTGAGTTTCACATTCCTGGATATAACTATTGTGGACCCGGTACAAAGCTTGCAGAGCGATTACAGCGTGGAGATCACGGAATTAATCAGTTGGATGAAGCTTGCAAGGTTCACGATATTGCCTATTCACAAAACAAGGATCTAAGCAATCGACATAAGGCAGATTCTGAATTAATTAACAAGGCTTGGGAGCGAGTAAAGGCGAAGGATAGTTCTCTTAAGGAGCGAGCAGCAGTATATTTTGTAACTAATATTATGAAAGCAAAGAAACATTGTGGAATGGGTGTTCGGAAGCGAAATAAGAAAAAACAGAAGAAGAGGAAGCGTGGGAGGATGAAAATAAATAGACTATCATCTGTTGTAAGAGAAGCGAGTCGGGAATTGAAAAAACGAAAACCCCTGGATGTGGTTAATGCAATTAAAATTGCACGTAAAGCAATTCATAATTCAATCGGATAAAAGAAAAACGTTAAAGTTCCTCGAATAATAAATGTTCTTAAAATGGGGGGTTTTTTACCACTGGTACCCATTTTAACTGCATTAAGTGCTATTGGTAGTTTAGCTTCAGGAACTTCTAGTGAAGGTCTATACTTAAAACCCCATAAAAATGGTTACGGCTTATACCTAAAATCATACAACAGTCGTGGTGGGAGAATGAAGAAACAAAAAAACTATAATGAGAGTGGAGTGATTTACTTGGGTGACTCGAAATCAAGGGGTACACATTGGGTAGCTTACCACAAAAACAAAAACAGCATATTCTATTTTGATAGTTTTGGAAATTTACAACCACCAAAAGAAGTTGTGAAATACTTAAGGGATAAAATCAAATATAACTATGAACAGGTACAACGTTTTGGAACATACAATTGTGGACACCTGTGCATTGAATTCCTGCTTTCATTCAAATAAAGTAACTGATTTAACGACTTTTAAAATAACAAGGGTGGAAAAACAACAACCTGTTGCATAAAGTAACTGATTTAACGACTTTTAAACATCAAGGGTGGAAAACAACAAGGGTGGAAAAACAACAACCTGTTGCTATGGAAATCTCGGTCTGAGAACTGGTATAAAATGAGCTCGGAAATCGTTTAGTCTTTACAGTCAGAACTTTAACATTAACTTGTCAAGTCGATCAGCTTGCTTCTCATTTAAACTACCTTCTTCGAGGACAAACTTCAAACCAACAACAACATGATGAATCAACCAATTCCATCAGAAAGTGAGCTGGACACCATTATGGAAAAGGAAATTCTTCGAGGTGGGGTTTTAAAGGAGTTCAACACGCGAGCATTGAAGCCCTTGCTATCACAAAACAAGATGGGTATAAACGTCAGCTACCCAATTATCAATGCGCAGAGGAAGAAAACTGTTTATGGGGACTCCATTACCTTGGAACTGGATAAATATATTCTATATCTACCTAAGAGATATAACACTATGAAAGATGGTCATCTGAAGTTGCTCAAGGACAAGGAATATCGAGTTATAAAAAGAAGCAATGAATCCCTGCAACTAGAGTTAAATACAATTGTTTAATCCACTTATCACTTTGTAATATTTATAACATTTGTACATAATCATTTATTATATTCAATAAAACATGCACACACACACACACCCACATTAAATTCTTTTATTTGAAAAGGAAATGTAAACAACTGCATCAACAGTAAAATGATTCTTTTTCAGCCAAAAATAAAATCATATAAATAATATATATATTTTATAACTTTCATTAGTATGAAATGTAACCCTGTAAAATATAGTTCATAAACTGGTATTACATCTTTTGTGCTGACGGTGGTAAAAGTTTTGAAAGTACCCAAAATGAGTCAATTTTTTTAATTCAGCTTACTAAAACGAGAAATATATTAAAGAAAAAGTTTAATGATCTAAAACATTTTAAATCACAAAATGCTTACGAGTTGGAAGAAACTTTTAAGCCAATAACAGATCCCTTAAACGAACTAGTTAGTGAAAATAAAAAACGAAAGTTTATGAATACAAACGAAGATAAATCAACGGTTCTAAAGCAAAAAAGTGAAATATTTAAAAATGAAACCCCCAGTAAAAAGCTTAAGAAACATCAATTAAGGTATGATGACGATGATGATCATGACGATTATGATGATAATCCTAGCCGAAATGAAGAAACAAAAATTCATAATGATGATGTTACTAGTGACTCAGATGATAAATTTTTTTCACAGTCACATATTGAATTGGGATCAAAGCCGGAAACACCGCTAGAAACACCTTTAGAAACACAGCTAGAAAAAGAAGCAGATGCTAGCAGTCTAATTCATGCAGACTATGATTTTAATATTTGCAGTCTATCAAGAAATAAAGTTCTGGACAATGCTTATGGACCTAGAAAAAGTTCATCAACCCCCAAATCCTTAAATTTGGGGAATAGTGAACTACATATAAGTCATAATAAAATTCAATTATCAAGTGGAAGCACGTGGGATTTGACTCCTGGGCTTTATTCTCTGATTGTTCATAATAAACCCACACAATTCAGTGCCACAGACTTGAAAAATTATAAAGATATCATTACTGAGACAAGTGCACATAGAATAGATTTTGAACCAAATAAGCGAATAAAAGGAACTAGAGGATACAAGTATACAAACATTATTAAAAAGTTCATGAGCAATGAAAATATACCTCCTTCAGCTATATCCACCCCAATTCAATCAAAACAAAAAAATCAAATAAAAAGGGATTTGGATACATGTCCCTACAAAGAGCAAAACCCAATTATATTTATTGGGATGACGTCAATGAATTAGTTGAAAGATTGCAGCTTTTAATAGCTTCAAAGGCCGCTGGCAACACTAATCACAATAACGAGATCATGTCTATAATAGAAGAACTGCGAGAGGCTAAAATTATATATTAATTGAATAAATAAGGTTCACAAACTTTAAATTACCTTATAAACAAAATGTCTGTCGACAAGTTTGGTCACTTTTCAGACGAAAAAGAGCACACAGATATTTTAAAAAGGGATATTAAAACTGTTGTGGGGTTGTACATTGATGGTGACGAAAACCTGAATACCCAACAGAAACGAATTAAAAATTGTGGGAACCCAATAGATTATTCGGATGCAACGACGAAAAAATATGTCGATGAAAACTTGGAGACGTTAAAGAGAGACCTTAATACGAAAATAAATAGATCCCTTAATCGAAGACTTTCTGAAATAACTTCTTTGGAAAATTTAGTTCAAGTTAATAATGGGAGGGTTGATAATGTTGATAAAATTCTATCCAATATGTTAACAAAGATTAATAGTATTGAGAGCTATGTTTATAAATATGTTACTCAACCGAAATCAGTTTTAAAATCACAGACAGTTGAAATAGAAGGTACTGCAACTCCAATAGGAAGAAAGTTCTAGTACCAAAAAATATGAGTGATAAATTGGGTATTGTTAAAGAAATTCATGCTCCGTGTCGACGTAATTTTAAACGTCGAAGGGTAGTGACAAAGGGTTTAAATGATCTCTGGCAAGCAGATTTAGTGGAAATGGGAAAGTATTCAAAGCTTAACGGAGGATATTTTTATATTTTGACTGTTGTGGATTGTTTTTAGCAAATATGCCTGGGGAGAAGCATTAAAATCAAAAAGCGCTAAAGATGTCTCAATGGCAATGGAAAAAATTTTCAAATCTGGACGTGGAACACCAAAAAATTTACAAACGGATGATGGAACTGAATTTTTTAACAAACAATTTAACGCGTTAATGAAACAATATGGAATAAACCATTATTCTACCTATTCAATTGTAAAAGCTTCAATTGTGGAACGCTTCAACAGAAGTTTGAAGGAACTTATGTGGCGTGAATTTAGTTTTAGCGGAACATACAAGTGGGTTGATATGTATAAAAAATTAATTGATATATACAACAAAAGACCACATAGAACAATTAAGGTCGCCCCAATTGACGTCAATTCTTCCAATGAAAAACACATTTTGAAAACAGCCTACAATCATCTCAAAATGTTTAGTGTGGGGAAATTGCGTAATGGAGATTATGTACGCATCAGTAAATATAAACATGTGTTTGAAAAGGGGTATACACCGAATTGGACTACAGAAATTTTTAAAATAATAAGTGTGAAAAACACATACCCTACCACATACTTGTTGGAAGACTTTGAAGGTACTCCAATACAAGGTGGATTTTACAAAGAAGAACTGAAAAAAACTCGTTTCCCAGACAAATATTTAGTGGAAAAAATAATAAAGAGAGACGGGAATAAAGTCCGTGTACGTTGGTTGGGGTTTTCAAAAAAATATGATAGCTGGGAATCTAAAGATAATATTTTATAGAGCAACTCTTATTCGGATTGAATATGATCAGACCCGCATTCACAACTTTAAGCAAAACAAAAGGTGAGTTAAAATACCTTAGTAATTTTATTAATTATATTTTTTCTCTCTATCTCTTTCTCATTTCAGTTGAATATGTTCACCTTTTATCATCTAACGTAGATTCAGTAATTGTAAATTCTAAAATTAATTATAGTTATAATTAATCTGATGATGCCATTATACAACTTTATCATAAAAAAATAAACATAAACTTAAGTTTATTATTATTATTTATTATCTAAAACAGAAAGGGAAATCAAAAAAATTATAAAGATAGAGATACCAGCTGAAGAAGATGATGAGTAATGGGGAGAAATAAATAATTTGATCCACAGTCGATGGTAGACTTAACAGAAGTTACAAAAGATGTGACCTGCGTTTACAAACTTATGAATTGCTTATTTAAAATGTTTTAAGGAGAAAGCAGTATAGCAGTTGTGATTTTTCAAAATGACAGATTGTGAGGGATATTTTACGATCCCTGCTGAATGTATGAAAACTCTGAATATATGAGAACAAAATAAAAACAAGAGAGAAGTCGGGTGCCCCGACTATCACTTACGTATAACTCAGCTAAAGGGAGTGCGAGGGAGATGGATATATGGAATGTATGAAAACTCTGAATATATGAGAACAAAATAAAAATGATAAATGCATTTAATTTTTGATAAGTTAAGTAAGCATATGAAATGATCTACGAAGGATTTTTCGGTATGCTTTTCATCCATTTCGGTTTTTATTAATTTTAAATATGAAATTATTACATTAAACAATTATAGTTAATTTAAATATTTTAATCTTTGATTTAAATATGAAATTCTTTTTTAATGACGTAAAATATTTAAAGTAAATATGATTAACAATGAATCTAATATATTGGTTCTTAATTGAAATGTTTTCAAATTATATCATGCAATGATTTTATATTTAATTCAAATATATACATATATACTAAGTATCTTTGCATTCAATATGCCGATATTTATTTTAACTAGTGCATTTTTGTATATTGTTTAGATTGAAAGAGAGGGAAATATGTTGAACCTACTGAAACTACAGGTAGCCACAGTAAAAGACTTTAGCCTAGTACTCACTTGAATCAAAAAGGCAACGAAACGAAAATTTCTATACAAGAATGACAGGCGGAAAATTTCGTGATCCAAATTTTGTATGGAGATTTTCATTTCGTAGGCTTTTTGATTGAAGTGAGTACTAGGCCTTAAAAGAAAAAAATCATAACCAGGTCGGAGAATAGAAATATATGAAATATAAAGAGTGTCTAGAAAATAGATATGTTTGTTGTGGTAGGCGTCGTTAGAAAAGGAAAGAAAGAGTTGAATCTAGAATAATTGTTTCAATTAGAAGAAATTTAATGTTTTAATCATCAAGTAGTTTAGTATGTGTTAAGATTATAAAGTGTAAAAAGATTATACTATCATAAAAGTAGCCTAAATATCAAAATGAGACGACATTTTAAGATGTGTACATTTTTGTTTTCTAATTATTTTTATTTTTATTTGTATTTAACGGGAACGGACGTTTCATCAAATGTTCAGACAGAGGCAATTTTCGAATAAAAACAGGTTTTCTTTCCATATTTATATTATTTTCCCCTATTAAAGGATAGTATAAAATCCTCCGTAATGGGGTAATTTATATATTAAATTAATTTCTTCTACGAAGTTTGCGTGGTTTCCGTAATCGTCCTCATTTCCGATTGGATTATCGTTTTCGTTCCTTTATCCAGCTGTAGTGGATATCGAGTTCTCTATACCATTTAATCTCCTTCTCGAGCAGGAGTATATTATCCTCCAATGATAGTATCGATGCCTTCATCGTTTCTACCTGCTGTATGGATTGTTCTACTTTAGATGAATCGACCTTTCTTGCTTGATTAAAAAGCGTCTCCAGCTTTGCCTTCTGGTCAAAGGTGAGATTTTCAATAGGTATTAACTCGCAGATTCTTTTAGCATGTTTGTTGAACACACTCGATCTCCTTTCCGCTACTTCTTCCTTTTTGATGAATCCCATCTCAATCCACTTCTCACATTTCTCGTTTAACAGCTCGAGGGATTTTCCAATGATTGGCTCCATATTTATAATTTTCAAGTGCCCAACTGTCATTTCATATAACAATACATCTTTTTTTCCACTCAAATTTGCTATTTATCGTGACCAACATTTGACCTTTAAACAGATGATGATTAAAATAATGGGGTGTGCTGATAAAAAAGTTTATGGTTAGGACAACCTTCTATTGTTTTATCCCTGTTAAGCTGATTTTGTATGATATTTGTTTATGGATGTTAAGTTTACAAGAATTTTACCTTATATAGATATTGCTGTACAACCCTTTGTATCATCACTTTCTGTATTGCTGTCGGTAACCATCACTTTAGGATTATTACCTGGTTATCAATAGTTCTCCTGCTTAATGACTTTAAAATTATGGAAGACAAATTTTTACTAACCCTCTGACCGTTTTTTATTTATATTCTGTTAACTACATCTTTATACTATTTTTATGAATAGATACATTCATAAGAAATTGTTCTTCTTATTTCCGACTGTGTCAAACTGTTGTTGACAATCTTGACATTGGGATTATTATACACTTGACCTCTTTGTTATTCTTAGACCTTGTAATATTGTTAATAACTGTGGTTATGGGATACAAGGCTAGCAAGTGGCGATAGTGAAAAACGCGATACGAACCGAGATATATAGGAAGGAAGAATGAAAATAATAAATATCTAAAATAATAATAGCTGATATAATACACTTGTGGAATGAGATTATATGTTACTTTTTAATCTTGTTGGGAGATATTTGCAAATAATCGGAATGGAAAGATTTAATGGTATTTATGATCAAGTTATAGGCGTGATATACTTAACATTCTTGTTTTTGTTTCGTTACAACAATGTAATGAGTATTGAGTAGGTGTAGGTAAAATAGTATTTTATATTGATATTCTATCTATATTTTGCATCCATTATTTATTTATTAGTTTTCTATGTTTAAGCAGGTTTGAATAATAAGAATAATATCTCAAATATTAGTATTATTTTGTGTGTTAAAAATTTTGATGTTAAGTTTTATGATAATTGTTAGCTAATCAATGACGAGAAAATGTGTTATGTTTAACAGGTCTAAGGAAACCGGTTTCCATATTGTGTACACATTTTAAGGGCGGTTTTTCTTCTCTAAGCATTGGTTTTTAAGTAATTAAATGTCAGGAAGTTAATGTTATATACATCATTATAATGAAATTGATTAATATGTTCAAGAATTATTTTAACTGATGCCTTGTTACTATTAGCTGTTATTAGCTGGTTTTTAGTTGTTACTATCTGTTTTATTTGTTGTGAGATGTTAAAGATATTTTATAGAGAAAGAGAATAGAGAAAGAAGATTAACTTCAATAAATTAATTAATAAGTAAAATAATTGAAATTGAGGAAAAAAGTCACGTGATCAATATTGTTGCATGGGGGATGTCGAGGATGGACGAAAGGTGAGCTACATTTTCTCACGTGGGTGTGCGACCTTTCTCACGTATGTACATAGAAAGCCCAGTTTAATATTAATTGCTCATAATGAAGAAAAGGTCACGTGATCAGCACCAAATGAATATAAATTGAAAGCCCCTTATCATTGTTATTGATCTTTCAAATCAAAACGAATCAATAAAAACTGTTTCTATTGATGTGAGAATTTCAACAGAACTGAGGATACCAAGTCATGAAATACCCAAGCTTTTTGTCTCCTCATACATGATTGTTTAGAATAACCCTTTAAACGGACTTGTACAACGAGTTGTTTAACATTAGGATAATGATGAAAGATATTGTTTCAGTTGATGTGCTAGGCTTCTTTGATAATATTACTAATTTCATTCTATAGGAAATAAGAATAGTATTTGAACAAGATCCTAACTTGAATAATAGTTTTGTAATGAAACAACCATAGGATTTCACTTTACTAAATACAAAATCTCGAAAGACTGCAATTTGGTTAAGCAATAAACATCATAACATCGTCACCTCATTAATATTGAGGAAATTGATTGTCCGTCCCTATACAGGTTTAAGGGAAACCGGTTTCCATATTATGTAACACATATTAAGGGCGGGGTTTGTGCTCTAAACAATGCATACATTATTTTAAAATTTATTCAAGATTTTAAGGAGGACTTTCAATTTCTCCTAAACACAAAAACGATGTTTATGAATCAAGGTGGATATGATCTTAAAACTATGAAATATGGTGAACACTTTACATTCTGTAATCCCGAGTTGACACCAGCAACATGCGCCTGCCACTTCTATGCAAATCGTCGGGATAGAGCCAGAAAATGAATTTCAATATATAATGAAATATGTTTAGAATCCCAAAATAAATGAATAAATATATTATTGCGTTACAAATTAAACAAAGTCTTTTTGGAGAATGGAGAATGGACTAATTGCGGGATCGTGATTTCAACCCCTTTTATGGCACGTGTTAGAGTTAGCCTTGGGCATTGGCGTAACGTTTATGATCTTATCAATGAGCGCGCGCCTTGAGGCTTGTGTCTTTTATTGCGGTCGGGAACTGTAACAGGTGCGCAGGTTTGGGTACCCCTTGTGCGAGTCCCTTTTCTGACATCTTGTGATCAATATTGCTACATGGGGATGTGGTGGATGGGCGGAAGGTGAGCGACATTTTCTCACGTGGGTGTGTGGCCTACATAGAAAGCCTAGTTGAATATTAATTACTCATAATGAGGAAAAAGTTTCTAGCAAATTTAGCATTTGTCTAAAACTTCTTAAAGGGGATGATTTCGAGGAAGGGATGGTCGTGGAATAGCATGATCCCCCATATGAAGGGGGGATTACTGTGAGAAGTTGCTGTGAAGGAACTTTAGTTCGAACTGAAAGACCACTGGATCAGCAACATCAGCAACAAAAGAACATCAATACTCAACCAAACAACAAAACAGCTATACAGTTAAACAACTAGAAACCAGCTAATAACAACTAATCAGTTAAACAACAAAAAACAGCTATACAACAACTAATCAGTTAAACAACAAGCAATGAACAACAGTTAAACAGCTAAACAACAAACACCTAATATCAACTAATCAGCTAAACAACAATCAGCTAATAACAAGTAACAGTTAACAAGGAACAAACAACAGTTAAACATCAAGAAACATCAGTTAAACAGCAATAACAACATCAAGAAACAACTATATCATCAAGAAACAACTACATCATCAAGATCCAGCAGTTAACAACAAAACATCATGAATAACAACCACGTGTGTTTCCTTAAAGAAAATGGTGATTTAATTTTTGAGGATCATCGGCACTCCCTGGAGATTTTCTCCAAACTTCAAGGGATGGATCAAGTCGGTGAGAGAGAAACTAGGTATGGTGAACATATGCTAACATGTCCCTGGGCCGACGATGACGTAAGAGAGAGCCCAGATACATGTCAATGTCACCAGGCACCATACATTAGAATTAAAGCTATTGCATTAATTAACAAATACAAAAATCTTAACCTTAAATTTAAAAATAAAAAATTTAAAAAATCTATAGCTATATATATATGTAAAATGAATAAAAAAAATATATATATATAATAAAAATATATTTGAACTTTAAATTTGTATATTTTTTTGTTTGGGGGATGTGTTTGTTTTCAGCTATTTCTTTTGAATGTTATTTTGCTATGGGGGTGGGTGTTTGCTTTCAGCTGTTTCTTTTCAGTTAAAAATATTCTATAAATGTTTTCAATGCCAAGCAAAGGGACCCCTGTTCAAGGGTGTTCTTGGCTATACTAATTAAGTGACCAAAGTGATCACATGTGAACGTGTAAACAGCCTGTGACGTAAACAGCCCGTGACATTTTCTAGTGCTGATGCTAAGTAAAAGGTCACTGATCCACTAAAAGGGTCGCTAACAACTACCTGTTGCCATCCTGATCACACCATATTAGCATATAGAATTCCCTTCCGTCGTATTTTTTATATCTAAGTAACGGTCACCCGCCGTACTCCAGGAAACACCACCGGCCAACTCTCATAATCCATTGCCCTAATTAATTTTACTAATTTGGGGACTATATTTAGAACTCTTTCATATATTTTAACTTAAGAGTTAAACTAATGTTTTCATATTTAGTGTATAAAAAAAAACCTATTACAAAATTCCAAATAAACATGAGCTAAATTCAAATTTACATATTCTTTTTGCTTGGGGTAGGTGATTGTTTCTCAGTGGCAAGCAAAGGGATCCCCTATTTAAGGGTTTGTGTCGCTTGCTCTCAACAACTTGTTTTTCTGTCTGATCCCACCGTCCCGTGATGTTATCCAGTATGATAATTAAGTGACCCCGTGCACGTGTGAAACAGCCACTGAGCAACTAAAAAGGTCGTTTGCTATCAACAACCTGTTGCCACTCTGATTACACATATTTGGCCCGTGAACAATTTTTTGTCCACCACTAAATTTAGTTCCCTCGTATTTTCTGAGTCTAAGCAAAGGACACCCGTCACACCCCAGTAATTTCTCCCCCATTAACTAGGATAACCCAAATATATCGCTATGATCACCTGACACACCCCAGTATATTCTCCCCGTTTAACTACGATAACCCAGATAAGCAAAGGACACCCGGCACACCCCAGTAATTTCTCCCCCATTAACTAGGATAACCCAAATATATCGCTATGATCACCTGCCACACCCCAGTAACTTCTCACCCGCTTAACTAGATTCCCTCCCCTCGTTTCACCCTATTTTTCTAACTTCTCCCACGTTCGATCCCGTCAACCTACTCGTCAACCACTTAAGCAGAATGCCTCCCCTGGGGTGAAAGACCCCATTTCCTAGATACAAAAACTGGATATAACTATTGTGGACCCTAATTTACGATCACCCGTCACACCCCAGTAACTTCTTCCCGCTTAATAAGAGTCCCGATTTCTTAAACGAAATTCGGGGAGCGAATTCCTGAATACAAATCCTAGATATAAGCAACTTATCACCCTAATTTACGATCACCCGTCACACCCCAGTAACTTCTCACCCGCTTAATTAGGGTCCCGATTTCTTAAACGAAATTCGGGGGAGCGAATTCCTGAATACAATTCCTAGATATAAGCAACTTATCACCCTAATTTACGATCACCCGTCACACCCCAGTAATATCTCCCCCGATTTCTGGACCGAATTTCGGGATTCCTGATTCCTGAATACAAATCCTAAATACAAAAGCTATATATAACTATTGTGGACCCTAAATAACGATCACTCGTCACGCACCCATTAACTTTAATTACCCCCCACACCTGTCACATTGTCCTGATTTATTACCTTAATTAGCATAATTAATTACCCCCCCTCCACTTTTTGATCCAGAACTCTCATTAAATACGATTCAGAACTCTCATTTTATACTACTTACAAAATACAAAATGAAAACACTATAAGTGCCATTATAAAAAAATTGCAAGATACTATAGTCGGTGAAACATCTGACGTAGTAAAGGCAAAAATGGCAAAGACAACCCAAAAAGGAAAAACCGCTGAAAAGTTTACCTCAGAAATTGATAGCTTACGAAACCTTCTTGAAGCTTCGTATATCGATGAGGGCTTACCAGCCGAACATGCTGATAAATTCAGTACCAAAGAAGCCATCACAACAATGGTCAAAAATTGTGAACATGGTAGACTCAAAACCATTCTTGAATGAAGCTGTCACAAAGTATATACAATGTAGTACTGAAATGACAGGAAATGCCAATTCAATCCTATACGCTCAATGAAGCCAAAGCCAGCGTGGTAATTACAATAATAGAGGTAATTATCGCGGCAGAGGCAATGGCCGCGGTATAATAATAATAATTATAACAATAATTATACACACAACAACGGACAGAATTACAACAACAATTATAGAGGAAACAACAGAAGAAACAAAAGAGGAAATTATAGAGGGAATAACCATCAAAATGGAGGTTATATCTCTAGCAATAATAATAATAATAACAACAGCAATGCACTATAAGCTGGATGACCACTTTTTGTGGCCTTAATTAATAACTTAAAACCGAAGCAACAATTTAAAGGTATTTTTTTTTTAATTGCATATATAATATTAAATTTATGTTTTTTATGAAAAAATGGGCATGGTCACGCCTTTTTTCAAAAAAAAAAAAAATTTTTATGACAAAAATAAACTTTAAAAATTATATTTTTGTATTGTTTTGTTTATAATAAAAAGAATATAATTACCAAAAAAAAAATTGAGTGACTTCCATTTTTTTGTTAAGTGCAATAGAGCTTTAATTATTAAAATCAATATAAGAAACACAAAAAATTAACAAATACTTTTTAACAAAGTTATTCTTTTGAAAAGATGGTGTTAAAAAATTTTTTAATTACTAATATATAATTAGAAAGATACCTGTATACCGTTCATTAAAAATATCATCGCATTTGACATTTGTGCACCAATTTTGCGTGTGTTTTGCCGTTTTAGGTCGAGGCCTTTAAATACAGATTTTCGAAAAAGTGGGCAAAAGTGGACCTTCAAATTACATTCATATGACAAGAATCGAAATCCCCACAACCCAGTATAAATATTAAGGTGAAACTAGGTCACATTTTCTTTGTTTGTCTATTTAAAGATGAGTTTTTATTTCGATTTGTTAAAAGTTAAAGGGGTATAAATAAATTGTCAATTGCAAAGAAACCGCATTATATTTTAACACTTAAAATATACAAATAATTAGTTTAATCCACTCTCTTTCGATGCCGTAAAGCACCGGTTGTTATAATCGTTCTAAATTGCTCTTTGAATTAATTTAAAAGTTCTTGTTTTTATTAAATTATTTGATCCACTTGCGCCCGTCACTGCCAACAGCTGTTTTAACAGCCTGTACCTTAACAGTGCGAGCCTCTGTTAAAATTTCTGGTATGTAACATTAAAGTCTGGTGTTATCCTAACAGAATGACATCATTGGATCCTAATTTTAAGGACTTTCAAAAAATTACTTTTGGCCACCTAAAGTGGTCATCCAGCCTATAGTGCAATGTTAGGGTAGCCCACACGGCTTCGGAAAACTCCCAACAACCTTTAGGTACACAGCAGTAGAAAATATTAAAGTTCATGCCATCAATCTCAGTCAAAGCACATTCGTCACTTTTATAAATGTAGAAACAGGAAAAGAATTAATATTTTTAGTAGACACTGGTGCGGAAATATCCATATTAAAAGAAAATTCCTATGGTTTTAAATACATCCAAGATAATTATATAATAAATATACAGGGAATAAGTAAGGAAGTTACCAAATCAAAAGGCTTAACTTCTATTGAAATTCAAACTTCTAAGTACATAATTCCACATGATTTCCATATCGTAAATATGCAATTCGCTATTCCATGTGATGGAATACTAGGAATCGATTTTATCAAAAGATACAACTGTCAATTAGACTTCAAGCCGTCTGAAGACTGGCTTATAATAAGACCAAATAACCTCAAATATCCGATTTATGTTCCAATAACATACAGTTCTGGCAACAACTCCCTAATTCTGCCAGCAAGATCCCAAGTCGTCCGAAAAATCAAAATAAATTCAGAAGAAAACAGCGTATTAATTCCGAATCAAGAAATTCAGCGTGGTATCTACATCGCAAATACCATAGCAACAGTCCAAAATGCATATATAAGATTACTTAATACCACAAACACAGATCAAGTAGTTTATATCAAAAATATACATCATGAACCACTTTCAAACTACGAAGTAGTAAAAACGGATTTAGAAACCAGACAAAAAATTGTATTATCCCAACTTGCAAAAAACTTTCCGCCTCAATTCAATGAACAGCTTACAGCATTATGTACCCAGTATAGTGATGTATTCGGACTAGAAACCGAATCGATCACTACCAAACAAAAGCTGAGATTAACTGATGATGAACCCGTATATATAAAAAATTATAGAAATCCTCATAGTCAACAAGACCAACAAGTCCAAAAACTCATCAATCATAAAGTAGTGGAACCCTCTGTATCACCTTATAATAGTCCACTTTTGTTAGTACCAAAAAAGTCACTTCCAAATTCGCAAAATAAAAAATGGCTATTAGTAATTGACTATCGTCAAATTAATAAAAAACTCTTGTCTGATAAATTTCCACTCCCTAGAATCGATGATATTTTAGATCAACTAGGTAGAGCAAAATACTTCTCATGCCTTGACTTAATGTCAGGTTTTCATCAAATTGAATTGGAAAAAAGTTCACGGCATATAACATCCTTTTCAGCAAACAATGGTTCGTATCGCTTCACGCGATTACCATTCGGTTTAAAAATAGCGCAGATAAAAATGCACAGATAAAGGAATCTTACCCGACGACAAAAAATACGACGTCATTCGAAATTATCCAGTCCCACATGATGCGGACACCGCTAGAAGATTCATTGCATTTTGCAATTATTACAGACGCTTTATAAAGAATTTTGCTGAATACTCCCGTCACATAACAAGATTATGTAAGAAAGATGTTAAATTCGAATGGACAACAGACTGTCAAAACGCCTTCGAACATCTTAAATCAGCATTAATAAACCCTACTCTGTTGCAATACCCAGATTTTAGCAAAGAATTTTGCATAATCACAGATGCTAGCAAATACGCTTGTGGAGCAGTTCTAACTCAAAATAAAAAAGGACTACAGCTTCCAGTTGCATACGCATCAAGATCCTTTACGAAAGGTGAAAGCCACAAGAGCACTACGGAACAAGAATTAGCAGCTATTCATTGGGCAATAACACACTTCAGACCATATATTTATGGTAGACACTTCACTGTCAAAACAGACCATAGAGCACTTACCTACTTATTTTCAATGGTAAATCCCAGTTCTAAACTAACACGAATGAGACTTGAACTAGAGGAATATAATTTTACGGTAGAGTATCTAAAGGGCAAAGGTAACTATGTAGCCGATGCGCTCTCTAGAATAACCATAACAGACTTAAAAAATATACAAACAAACAATACAATTCTGAAAGTCACTACCAGAAACCAAAGTAGACTAAAATCCTGCGCAGGAAAAGAACAAATAGATCTGCATAAGCAATCTATAGAGAAAGCTTCAAAGCCCAACGTATATGATGTTATTATTAAAAACATAACTTCAACTGCACACCACCACCAGACAGTAGGTACCGTGGAGCGAAGCCACAGAACACTCAATGAGTTTATTCGTTCATACATCTCAGTTGACAAAACAGATTGGGATGTATGGCTGCGATACTTCGTATATTGTTTTAACACGACCCCATCTATGGCACATGACTATTGTCCATATGAGCTAGTTTTTGGTAAAACTTCAAATCTACCAAAACATTTTAATAGCATAGATAAAATAAAACCCCTTTATAATATTGAAGATTATGCAAAGGAATCCAAATTTAGATTAGAACAGGCATTTAAAAGAGCTAGACTAATGCTAGAATCTCATAAGATAAAACAGAAAATTAATTACGACAAAACAAGTTGCGATTTCGATTTAGAAATAGATCAGGTTTTATTAAAAAATGAAACAGGGCATAAGTTAGATTTCAAATATATATCCTTATAAGGTAGAACAAATAGGAGACAGAGATAACATAACCATAATAAATAACAAAAATAAAAAGCAAATAGTAGGGGAGAGTGGGGGAATTTCGTCAGCATTTTTTAAAGCTATTTTTTGTCCATCTTGAGACACGTTATCATATTTCTATATTTATTGTTGAATGCGGTTAGCACCAAGCTTTAAAATGTGACATTCCCCTATTTTTTTAATTAGCTTGGTGATTTATAAAAAAATAAAATGTAAAACCAATATACTGGGGCAATCTCACCACACAGGGGGGTAAAATCACCACACCACCGGGGCAATTTCGTCACCTGAAAAATGTAGGGAGTTTAACGCCTGAAAATATGCTACACAGATCAAGCGTACCATTTTTGTTGACGTCCTATATTTGTTGCTGCTGCTGGTAGTCTGTTCGTTAGCCAGCTCGTCAAATATAAAAATATGTATTTAAAATAGGTGCGAATTTACCCTTAGCGTAAGGTGGCGAAATTTCCCCAGACCGTACTTTTTTAGAAATAATTATTTTTCTTGCGAAATTAGGCGCGAAGTTAGAAATCACTGACGCAGAAATGCACATTATAGCACTGTGTATTATATAAAAAATCGTGTATCTTATTCCTTTTGAATTGTGGCATACAGAAAAAATTTCGTCGAGCACTAAATGTAGCTTTTGAACTGTTAAAACACATTTAATATTATAGCTTAATTATCTTGGCCTTCTGTGCAAAACAAATGCATTGGTTGTGTCTGGCCGTCTTGAAGGACTAAAACAAAAAAATTATATATTTTTACGACTTATGGATTCCGAGATATTGCAGGTGACGAAATTGCCCCTGTGACGAAATTCCCCCACTCTCCCCTACATAAAGATAGATTAAAACTCTTTATTTCATAATCAATTTTTAAATATATCACGTATGGCCATACATAATATAAGAGCACATAAGATAACCAAATCCAAACTAAGAATACACACTAATTAAAAAAAAAATGTCAAATGTTGGCAGCGCCGCTACGGTACTTAGACCTTTTTACCTCCTAAGTAAATTGGGCTCGACAAGAACCTCTGACGAGCTTGGAGCGGCAACAACGGCTGCTCCTATAGCTCAACCTCAAATTAATAAAAAACTATATCTTTAACCCTCTAAGACACGTATTATTTTCGCTCGAAAAAACATAAATTAATGATAAGTCTCGTTAGAAGCTTCGGAGAGCTTTCAAGCCTGAGACTCATAATTTTGTCTGCCTTTTATCAACCGCCAAAAAATATTTAAACAATTGAAAAGATGTTAGTTTATTTGTTAAGACCAAAAACGTAATACGTGCCTTCAGGCACGCAAGTCTTAGAGGGTTAATAAGAATTAAAAGAATAAATTGGAAATGAATTATTATTGATGACGGGAACAAAAACTCATCTTTACACTAGCCCATAAAATGCATAAGGAGTTTTTGTTTTGATTTAAAAAAAATTGTTGATTGGTTTTCACATTTGAATGTAAGAAACGCAATGACACTCAAACACATCGACTAATTGGCATGTACATAAGTATGTGATCATTAAATTAGGATAAAACACCTAACGGATGCAATTCCTCATCGAAATGTGAATGTATCCCATAAAATATTCAGGAGTTTTAGTTTCTGGTCTCTATTTTAAAACTGTAAAGAAATTAGAAAAACTATTGAGATATGCGTATACACACAGTCATATGAACATATGCATTTATGTACTTTAAAAACATAAAATGAAATATATGCGTGCACAAATAACATTCCAATTTAAGAAAAGGTCGTATTCGCACAACGTTGACAATCTGGAAATTGTACCAACCAAAACGTACCTACAAAACTTTTTAAAAAATTTAGAATTACACCCACAGTTTTCACCTAAAAAAGTTGGAGCCTTAGTTTCGTTTTTTTTTTAATTTTTCCTATTTCCGGAAATATTTAACTGCAGCTGTTGATCCCCAGCCGACATGGGGGCACTTCTTTACTTTTTTTGTTTACCTACCGAATCTGCGAGCGGATCCGTTTTTCGCTTAAAACCTTGGCCTTTCATTGGTATTTGTGTGTTATTTTTAATATATTTTTTTTAAGTTTTTAAGGTTTTTGGACTTTAGATCTTTTCGAAAAACGGTAAAAAAAATAGTAATAGTTTTTCTCTGCATTCGCTAAGCTAACAAAAATTATATATACTACCAGAACGGTGGAGTTACGGTGGGAATAAGGTGAGGTTAGTGCGGGGTTAAGTTGCGATTAAAGCCTAGTACTCAGTTCGGCTAAGAGTTTCACTAGTCGAAAAATATTATTCTTTTGTAGTGTGACCGAAGTTTTCAGAGTTCATTAGAGTTGCACTAGTCGAAAAATATTATTCTTTTGTAGTGTGACCGAAGTTTTCAGAGTTAATCCGTATTGCGTGTAGTATGGTCTTATTGTAAAGCAGCTGGGTTCACAAACAGCAAATAAATCAACTGGCGCCAATTTTCAAATATTACAAAATGTTGAGCCGACCTGGGTCGCAAGCTTATAGCGTAGTAAGAGCACATAAGATAACCAAATCCAAACTAAGAATACACACTAATTCAAAAAAAAAAAGCAAAAAAAATGTAAAAAAAAAATAAATATAAAAACAAATTAATAACACAAAAGAAAATTTTTGGCTATAAATAATATCATTTTTTTCAAAGTTTGTAAAATTAATACTAGAAAATAACTCCATTATATTACGTTATTTTTCAAAAGGAGGGAGATGTAGTATGCACACATATCAAATATATATATCGAGCACCCACTGTACCAAGAGTACAGTGTTTATACAATTCAAGGTCTCGGTCATCAACATAAATGCCCGAGATACAAACCGCTCGCTGTGCCTTGGCCTGCACGCTGAAAGTGCAAGTGTCAGCATAATTGCAACACGAACGGACCTCATGCATTTGCATATATCTCCGCGCTCCCGACTAAGAGAGCATAGCTATATACTTTAGAATATAAGAATATACAGGCCGTCTCTCCGCTGCCGCTGTTGGCAGCGCCGCTACGGGATTTAGACCTTTTTACCTCCTAAGTAAATTGGGCTCGACAAGAACCTGTGGCGAGCGTGGAGCGGCAACAACGTCTGCTCCTATAGCTCAATCCTCAAATTAATAAAAAACTCTATCTTTAATAAAAATTACAAGAATAAATTGGAAATGAATTATTATTGATGGCGGGAACAAAAACTCATCTTTACACTACAACGGTGGAAAATAAAATTAAACGAATTTGCTTATCAGATTAAATATTTGCCAGGTAAAGAAAATTATGTTGCCGACGCTTTATCCAGGACCAAAATAGGAGAAAATATGTTTACAGATGATATTGAGGAAAATGTACTAGAAGAGACAGCCAGTAGTGGAAACGCAACAGCATATAGTGCTCAAGAAGATAACCAGAACTATATCTCTATAACTGAGAGACCATTTAATTATTTTTCCCGACAAATTGAAGTAATTAAAGGAGATGAAGATAAAACAGAAGTAACGCATTATTTCCACAAATTAAAAATTCAAATTATTTATAAAGAAATGACGGAAACTTTAGCTAAAGAGATAATTAAAGAATACCTATGTACCAAGAAAAGCGCAATATATTTCCATAACGATTCAGATTTCCTTATATTCCAAAAAGCCTATGTGGAAATTATAAATGCAAGTCATTTGACGAAATTAGTAAGATGTACGGCAAGACTTCAGAATGTAATAAATGAATGTAAAATTTGCAACATTGATAAAACGAAACATAGAAATACCAAATTGACATTCGAACTTACACCAGAAATTCAAAATATAAGGGAGAAATTTGTCATGGATTTTTATATGGTGGCTAACCAACAATTTTTATCATGTATCGACGTTTACTCAAAATTTGCTACTTTGGTAGAAGTCACAAGTAGGGATTTGTTAGAAGCTAAAAGAGCTATCATGAAAGTATTGAACGAAATGGGAAAACCACAAGAAATCAAAGCAGATAAGGACTCAGCATTTATGTGTGTAGCTTTACACAATTGGTTAAATTCAGAAGGAGTACAAATTCAAGTAACAACAAGTAAAAACGGTATATCGGACATAGAAAGATTTCATAAAATGGTAAATGAGAAGCTGAGAATCATAGGAAGTGAACCGGACATTGACAACAGATATACCAAATTTGAATTAATTCTGTATATTTATAATCATAAAACAAAACATAATGCTACAAATCAAGTTCCAGCCAACATATTTATGTATGCAGGAACCCCTGATTACGATACACAAGAAAATAAAATAAATTGAATTGAAAAGCTTAATGAAAAACGTCATGATTACGAAATAGACACAAAATATAGACAAGCACCTTTAGTAAAGTCCAAAACTACAAATCCATTAAAGAAGACAGGAACCTTGAGAAAAATGGACGAAAAACATTTTGAGGTAACAAATAGGGGAAGAAAGATTATTCATTATTAATCGAAATTTAAAAAGAAGAAGAACATTAATAAAAGTAAGTACGATGATAGTTCCAGGCAAGAAGAAGAAAATGAACGGACCCAACAACAACAACTTAATGAAAACAATGACCTTCTCCATAATACTAACAACTATAATTCAACTAACAATCGGGCAGAGCATTGAAATAAACCCCATTAAGGCCCAAAATGGATATCTTGTATTTAAAACAGGATCAATAGATATCCCGATTAATCATGAATATCATTATCTAAGTGTAAACATAACAAAAACTGAACAAACTTTTGAAAGTCTTTTGAAAGAAGCTGATGAATTTAATGACGTAATACAAATCCGATATCTAGTAGAAAAACTTAAAAGAGAAATTAACGGAATTACATTAGCAAAACGCAGTAAGAGAGGTTTATTCAATATTTTAGGATCAGTATATAAATACCTATTCGGAACATTAGACCAAGATGATAAAGATGAGATGGAAGAAAAAATTAATAATTTAGTAGATACTAGTGTTCAGAACACCGATTTAAATATGATTATCGATGTCATAAATAATGGAATTGAAGTAATCAATAAATTAAAGGCAGACGCAGAAAGGGAACAACAAGCCAGCGTTTTAATATTTAATTTACAACACTTTACAGAATACGTAAAAGATATCGAATTAGGGATGCAACTGACAAGATTAGGTTTATTCAATCCAAAATTATTAAAACATGATTATTTAAAAAAAGTGAGCCCTGAGAAATTGTTGAAAATCAAAACTTCCACTTGGCTTAAAACAGACACAAATGAAATTTTGATCATTTCCCATATTCCTTCAGAGATAGTTAAATCGCCCGTTTTTGAAATTATCCCTTATCCCGATGAAAACAATAACATTTTAACAGAAAATATATTCGACAAATATTTCTTATATGAAGATAAAGTATTTAACAAAGAAACAGGAAAAATTGTATTTGACGAATGTATAATTGGAATAATTAAACAAGAAAATACTGAATGCAAGTATACCAAAACATATAAAAATTTCCAAATTAATTATGTTGAACCAAATATTTTATTGACATGGAATATCCCTAAAACATTATCAAATCAAAATTGCATTAATAAAGAAATTTCTATAGTTGGAAGTAACCTCGTTAAAATCCTTAATTGTTCAGTACAATTAGATGAATTAACTCTTTCATATACAATGTTAGATTACACACAGAGCGTTTACGTAAATAACAATGTGACAAAATTAGAACCATTATCTTATATTCAAACGAAAGAGATAATAGAATCACACACAAAATATTATAAAGTATTCCAAATAATCACTTTAACAACATTTGTAATCATTATTATAAGCATTTTATTGTACTTATTGTATAAATTTAAGAGCATACCAAGAAAACTTATTGTAAAATATGTAAAACCAAAGGAAGATACACAAAAGAGTACAGAAATTGTAAATGATCTACCAAGGCAAATTAACATAGAAGAAAATGTAATGCTATACCCAACACTATCCACCTGAGGACAGGTCAAATTCAAGGAATGGGGGAGTCACATATCCATAGTTCCACATAACTCTATGCACATGTCAATACGCCCACACACTTACACACACATACACCATCCCAGAATTCTCCCTTCAGATAACCTTAGTACGCCACCAGCCAATATCTAATTGCAAATGTACCCAGGCTTTAGACTAAACATCCAGAACGATTCAAATTCGCACCCTCAATGGAAAATTACCATGAGAAAGAATCCCCACAGATTTAGACTAAACAATCGGATTGAGTCGCCGGTGCATTATCAATCAACAATCCAAAGGGCAATTTTAAAACTCACTCAATTAAAGCTAACTCCACTCATAGAAAGCTCTAAAGCTCAGAACCGTGGTATGATCATCAAAGAAGTTTAAGTTAAGAAGCGAGTTCAGTTTGAGACTTGTCTTAAGACAGTCAGTGTTCTTCCAAATAAATGTTAAAATTAGCGTCGCTTGTGAACGGTTGTGTTTACCTGTGCTCTGAGGTTTTGATTTATTTTTGTGATTTTTTCGCAAGTGTTTTGTGTTTAGCTTACTAACAAAGTTTGCCTAACAATCGTGTTAGTGTTTTAAATAGATCTCCCTGTTTAACGGTTTTAGTTATTTTAACAATTTCCATTAGATTTTGTTTAATATCTTGGCTTTGTTGGTGTTATTTTGCACTCTCTAAATTTGCTCTTGTATTCTCTCTCTTTCTCTCTCTCTCTTTGCCGCTCTATTATAACTGTAATTTCGCTCTCTCGGAACCTGCCAAATTTCTTGTAGACTCTTGGGTGCTTTTCTCATAGTCTCTCTCTCACTCGCTTTACATTGTAACTGTTCGTTCGTTTAGTTGTTGGTGCCCCAAGAAAAGTTGTTCTCTTCCGATGTCAACCAAAGATTCTTTTATTATCTGCTGGCTCTGCGATTCGGTCATGCACGTAAAATGTGCAGGATTTACTGGCAGAGTTAAAGACTTCATTGATATGCGTACCGGTCTCATGTGGGCATGGCATGTGCCCTTCGTAGTTTGAACTGGGATCAAAACGTAAGGCTACCTTCCTACCAGAGTAGATTACTATTGCTTAATTTACCTATACTTGAAAACCGTAGAATAATGCTTGGTACTATTTTTATGCAAAATCTTATAAGAGGTGATATTGATTCTGTAGAACTGGTAAACCGTTTAACTTTTAATGTTCCCGTTAGACTAACACGAAATTATTACCCTCTTAATTTGCCTCGATGTACATCAACTTTTACTCTGCATGAGCCCTTTCGTGTTCTATGTAAAAATTATAACAATCTTTATTATTTAATTTATTATTATTTTTATTATTTAATTTGCACTTCAACACCTATCCCCGTATTAAAAACTAAAATTGTATCTCATTTGCTTCAATCTTAGTTGTAGTATTTGTAGTATTTGTTTCATGTATTTTCCTCGCGAACTCGCATTTTTGCCCTAATTGATAAAGGGTCCCGCGCGTAACAAGCACGTGCTTGGTATCGTTGGGCCACTTGTTTGTACTGCTCGTAGTGCATCAACGTCCATCATATATAAAAAATATTGTAACTAGTTTAAAATTAAATTATATAAAGTTTTTTTTATATTAAACTTATGGTGCAAACATTTTATTATATAATATATAATATTATTATATTATATAATTATATAATCCATTTAATTCCTCTAAAATCTCTTCTCTTAGACAATTTTTTTTTAAATGAGTTTTTAATTTCTTTAAAATAAAAAATAAATTAAGATTTTAAAAAAAATTTTAACGGGTTCCCTACAAAAAAAGACATTTTTCATATCGGACCATTCATTAAAAAGTTATGCACAATCAACATTTTATATATCCATCTTCCTCGCACTCCCTTTAGCTGAGTGACGGGTATTAGATAGTCGGGACATTAACCCGACTATAGCGTTCTTTCTTTTTTGTAGGGTTAATGGAGCAGATATGTACATTGTACATATCGTACATTAGGGTGGACTTCTTTAAGGTCAACTGAACTCAGCATTTAAATGGTAGGTTTCTGTGTCCAATAAATTTATGCGAAAACAGAAAAATTTTATTTAATCGTTTAGGCGGTGCGCAATGGCCTTAAAGTTTCGCTAAAAATTATGTGTAAAACTAGGAATTTACCCCATTCCATTTCTTGTCAGATTTTAATATGTCAACTTTTTGGTTTCGCTCGAATAAAAGAGTCAAGTTTAAACTTATTTCATGAATATTAACTGAAAATTTAATACTATTTTGTATTACAACGCGAATACTTGTGATTGCAGGGAAATTTGATATTTTATTTTTGGCGACGACGAAAGGGAGTTTGCGCAATGAGATTCATATAACAACTGACTCTTTAATTTCAATATATAAACGCTTAAGCCTAACTTAACGAAAGGGGCGAGAGACGGGGCGAATTCGCGAGCGCGATTAAAGATTTACTGCGCTCCCGCTCCCGCCTTACACTATTCAACATATTTCATTATAAAAGCGCAAAGTGCGCAAACACCGCCCCCTCTGAAGGACCACGTCTTCAGCCAGCCTATGGACCGCTCGCCGATACGTCGTATCCTTTGTTTTGACGTCCGCCACTCGGACCTTGCCGTCAGCGCCGACGTGCACCGCCACGATCCGACCGATCATCCACTGCTGCGGCGGAAGATTGTCCTCGGCGACGACGACGAGAGCTCCCACGGTGACGTTTGGAACCTCCTGGTGCCACTTGTTTTTCGCCTGGAGGCTCGAGACGTACTCCCGGGACCATCGCTGCCAAAACCTGTGCCTGAGACACGAGACACTGCGCCATCGTCGCAAGCAGGTTGGGCTGACTTGGTCCGGGAGCGATGCTGAGGGTGGAGCTAGTAGGGGCCCGCCGATCAGGAGATGGCCTGGGCTTAGTGCTTTGCCGTCGTTGGGATCCATGCTGATCGCTCCGAGGGGCCTGGAAAACGGCCTCCACGCTGGTGAGGAGAGTTCCGAGCTCCTCCGCGGTCAGGATGTCTTCGCCGACCGTCCGAAAGAACAGGTGCTTTGCAGACTTCACACCTGCCTCCCAAAGTCCGCCGAAGTGAGGTGCTCTGGGCGGTATGAACGCAAACTCGCATCGTCTTCTTGATGCGAATGTTGCGATACCGCCCCCCTGCTCCTCCAGACGGACCCGGAACTCTTTCATGTGGCGATCGGCTCCGACGAAGTTCGTCGCGTTGTCGCACCACACCTTCTCCGGAATCCCGCGTCGACTCACGAACCTTTGGAATGCCAACAAAAACGCATCAGTGGTGAGGTCGGACACTAACTCTAAGTGTACCGCTTTGGACGCAAAACATACAAACAATGCCACGTATGATTTGTACGGCGGCTTACCACGGATACGATACGTTGTGTTAAATGGGCCACAAAAATCAACACCACAGATATTAAAGGGGCGGAGAGCTCGAAGTCTGTCTGATGGCAAGTTCCCCATGATTTGCGTCAAAAGTTGAGGCTTGCACCGAAAGCAACGAATGCAAGACCGAACTGTTCTGCGACAAACTTCCTGCGCATTAACCAACCATATCTTTTCTCGCAACAGACTTACAAGAGCTCGAGGGCCAGCATGACAATTTGTGACGTGCAGGTAGGACACGTAGGCTTTAACAAACTGTGAGCCTTTCGACAACAACAACGGGAATTTGGCTTCGTAAGGGATAGGAGCATTCAATAACCGACCCCCAACTCGCAGCAATGTCGAGGAACACCAATTTAGTTTTTTCTCCTGGAGAAAAGGGCTTAGTTTTTGAATATTCGTTGCAACCGGTTTATTTTTCCGAATTTCGCCTATGTCGTCACTGAACTCGTGAGATTGAATCACTTCCACTATTTTCTCGAACGCAAAATTCAGTTCTCTTGGAGTAATACTTTTTTCAAAAGGCTGCGACACTTTTTTGCACCTTTGAATAAACCGAAAGGCCCACACGAAAACCCTTAGAAGCCTTATGTGCGACGAAAAGGATTCTATTTTCTGAAGCACACAATTAGGCTCAGGGATAACCACAAGCGCCAAAGCTGATTTGCGTAATTCCATTGACACGACATCAGCAGGTACTTCGAAGTGTCGATTCACAGGCCAATCTTTTTCTGCATCGAGCAAAAACGACGGCCCAGCGAACCAAATGGAAGCTGTGAGTTCCTCAACGTCACATCCCCGTGACACGATGTCCGCTGGGTTTACTTTCGTGGGGACATGTCGCCAAATTGCTTTTTCCGACCACTCTTGGATCTCTGCAACTCGGTTTGAGACGAAAACCGACAACGACGACGGATGCGTTTTAATCCAATGCAGAGTGATCTCCGAGTCCGTCCATAGGAACACCTTTGTGATCGGAAAATTAAGCAATGGTCTTACACGATTATAAAGATCCGCAAGAAGGTGAGCTGCGCACAACTCAAGGCGGGGCAAATTTTTCGTCTTGAGGAGGAGCTACTTTGGATTTTGCTGTCAATAAAGATACTTTTAAACCTTCAGCGGTACTAGTGCGAACGTAGATGCACGCTCCATATGCTCGCATGGAAGCGTCAGCGAAACCATGTATTTCTGCCGGGACTTTGGCGTCTGTATGAACGAATCGCGATACCTCGATCTTGGGCAGTTGCAACAGCGTTCCCTTAAAAGCTTCCCATGATGTCTGCAGTTGCATCGGCAGCGACTCGTCCCAGTCTAACTTTCGAAGCCACAGTTCCTGCAACAACATTTTTGCCCTAGTCACTAGAGGGCACAACAAGCCAAGCGGATCGAAAAGTCGGGCAGTCACCGACAGTATGTTTCGTTTTGTCGCACGAAGATCCAGGAAAGAGTCATCCAACCGAAATTGAAAGTAATCTTTACCCGGCAACCAAACCACGCCAAGGGTCTTAGTTACGTCTGAGTCTGCCGTTAGCGGCATGACAGCGCTTTCAGATGCGGATAACTCTGGGCAGTTAGAAAACCACTTTGCCAATTCAAATCCTGCCTCTTGCAATACCTGAGAAACTTCGTCTCGAAGGATTAGCAGGTCTCTCTTGTATTCTCTCTCTTTCTCTCTCTCTCTTTGCCGCTCTATTATAACTGTAATTTCGCTCTCTCGGAACCTGCCAAATTTCTTGTAGACTCTTGGGTGCTTTTCTCATAGTCTCTCTCTCACTCGCTTTACATTGTAACTGTTCGTTCGTTTAGTTGTTGGTGCCCCAAGAAAAGTTGTTCTCTTCCGATGTCAACCAAAGATTCTTTTATTATCTGCTGGCTCTGGGATTCGGTCATGCACGTAAAATGTGCAGGATTTACTGGCAGAGTTAAAGACTTCATTGATATGCGTACCGGTCTCATGTGGGCATGGCATGTGCCCTTCGTAGTTTGAACTGGGATCAAAACGTAAGGCTACCTTCCTACCAGAGTAGATTACTATTGCTTAATTTACCTATACTTGAAAACCGTAGAATAATGCTTGGTACTATTTTTATGCAAAATCTTATAAGAGGTGATATTGATTCTGTAGAACTGGTAAACCGTTTAACTTTTAATGTTCCCGTTAGACTAACACGAAATTATTACCCTCTTAATTTGCCTCGATGTACATCAACTTTTACTCTGCATGAGCCCTTTCGTGTTCTATGTAAAAATTATAACAATCTTTATTATTTAATTTATTATTATTTTTATTATTTAATTTGCACTTCAACACCTATCCCCGTATTAAAAACTAAAATTGTATCTCATTTGCTTCAATCTTAGTTGTAGTATTTGTAGTATTTGTTTCATGTATTTTCCTCGCGAACTCGCATTTTTGCCCTAATTGATAAAGGGTCCCGCGCGTAACAAGCACGTGCTTGGTATCGTTGGGCCACTTGTTTGTACTGCTCGTAGTGCATCAACGTCCATCATATATAAAAAATATTGTAACTAGTTTAAAATTAAATTATATAAAGTTTTTTTTATATTAAACTTATGGTGCAAACATTTTATTATATAATATATAATATTATTATATTATATAATTATATAATCCATTTAATTCCTCTAAAATCTCTTCTCTTAGACAATTTTTTTTTAAATGAGTTTTTAATTTCTTTAAAATAAAAAATAAATTAAGATTTTAAAAAAAATTTTAACGGGTTCCCTACAAAAAAAGACATTTTTCATATCGGACCATTCATTAAAAAGTTATGCACAATCAACATTTTATATATCCATCTTCCTCGCACTCCCTTTAGCTGAGTGACGGGTATTAGATAGTCGGGACATTAACCCGACTATAGCGTTCTTTCTTTTTTGTAGGGTTAATGGAGCAGATATGTACATTGTACATATCGTACATTAGGGTGGACTTCTTTAAGGTCAACTGAACTCAGCATTTAAATGGTAGGTTTCTGTGTCCAATAAATTTATGCGAAAACAGAAAAATTTTATTTAATCGTTTAGGCGGTGCGCAATGGCCTTAAAGTTTCGCTAAAAATTATGTGTAAAACTAGGAATTTACCCCATTCCATTTCTTGTCAGATTTTAATATGTCAACTTTTTGGTTTCGCTCGAATAAAAGAGTCAAGTTTAAACTTATTTCATGAATATTAACTGAAAATTTAATACTATTTTGTATTACAACGCGAATACTTGTGATTGCAGGGAAATTTGATATTTTATTTTTGGCGACGACGAAAGGGAGTTTGCGCAATGAGATTCATATAACAACTGACTCTTTAATTTCAATATATAAACGCTTAAGCCTAACTTAACGAAAGGGGCGAGAGACGGGGCGAATTCGCGAGCGCGATTAAAGCTTTACTGCGCTCCCGCTCCCGCCTTACACTATTCAACATATTTCATTATAAAAGCGCAAAGTGCGCAAACACCGCCCCCTCTGAAGGACCACGTCTTCAGCCAGCCTATGGACCGCTCGCCGATACGTCGTATCCTTTGTTTTGACGTCCGCCACTCGGACCTTGCCGTCAGCGCCGACGTGCACCGCCACGATCCGACCGATCATCCACTGCTGCGGCGGAAGATTGTCCTCGGCGACGACGACGAGAGCTCCCACGGTGACGTTTGGAACCTCCTGGTGCCACTTGTTTTTCGCCTGGAGGCTCGAGACGTACTCCCGGGACCATCGCTGCCAAAACCTGTGCCTGAGACACGAGACACTGCGCCATCGTCGCAAGCAGGTTGGGCTGACTTGGTCCGGGAGCGATGCTGAGGGTGGAGCTAGTAGGGGCCCGCCGATCAGGAGATGGCCTGGGCTTAGTGCTTTGCCGTCGTTGGGATCCATGCTGATCGCTCCGAGGGGCCTGGAAAACGGCCTCCACGCTGGTGAGGAGAGTTCCGAGCTCCTCCGCGGTCAGGATGTCTTCGCCGACCGTCCGAAAGAACAGGTGCTTTGCAGACTTCACACCTGCCTCCCAAAGTCCGCCGAAGTGAGGTGCTCTGGGCGGTATGAACGCAAACTCGCATCGTCTTCTTGATGCGAATGTTGCGATACCGCCCCCCTGCTCCTCCAGACGGACCCGGAACTCTTTCATGTGGCGATCGGCTCCGACGAAGTTCGTCGCGTTGTCGCACCACACCTTCTCCGGAATCCCGCGTCGACTCACGAACCTTTGGAATGCCAACAAAAACGCATCAGTGGTGAGGTCGGACACTAACTCTAAGTGTACCGCTTTGGACGCAAAACATACAAACAATGCCACGTATGATTTGTACGGCGGCTTACCACGGATACGATACGTTGTGTTAAATGGGCCACAAAAATCAACACCACAGATATTAAAGGGGCGGAGAGCTCGAAGTCTGTCTGATGGCAAGTTCCCCATGATTTGCGTCAAAAGTTGAGGCTTGCACCGAAAGCAACGAATGCAAGACCGAACTGTTCTGCGACAAACTTCCTGCGCATTAACCAACCATATCTTTTCTCGCAACAGACTTACAAGAGCTCGAGGGCCAGCATGACAATTTGTGACGTGCAGGTAGGACACGTAGGCTTTAACAAACTGTGAGCCTTTCGACAACAACAACGGGAATTTGGCTTCGTAAGGGATAGGAGCATTCAATAACCGACCCCCAACTCGCAGCAATGTCGAGGAACACCAATTTAGTTTTTTCTCCTGGAGAAAAGGGCTTAGTTTTTGAATATTCGTTGCAACCGGTTTATTTTTCCGAATTTTGCCTATGTCGTCACTGAACTCGTGAGATTGAATCACTTCCACTATTTTCTCGAACGCAAAATTCAGTTCTCTTGGAGTAATACTTTTTTCAAAAGGCTGCGACACTTTTTTGCACCTTTGAATAAACCGAAAGGCCCACACGAAAACCCTTAGAAGCCTTATGTGCGACGAAAAGGATTCTATTTTCTGAAGCACACAATTAGGCTCAGGGATAACCACAAGCGCCAAAGCTGATTTGCGTAATTCCATTGACACGACATCAGCAGGTACTTCGAAGTGTCGATTCACAGGCCAATCTTTTTCTGCATCGAGCAAAAACGACGGCCCAGCGAACCAAATGGAAGCTGTGAGTTCCTCAACGTCACATCCCCGTGACACGATGTCCGCTGGGTTTACTTTCGTGGGGACATGTCGCCAAATTGCTTTTTCCGACCACTCTTGGATCTCTGCAACTCGGTTTGAGACGAAAACCGACAACGACGACGGATGCGTTTTAATCCAATGCAGAGTGATCTCCGAGTCCGTCCATAGGAACACCTTTGTGATCGGAAAATTAAGCAATGGTCTTACACGATTATAAAGATCCGCAAGAAGGTGAGCTGCGCACAACTCAAGGCGGGGCAAAGTTTTCGTCTTGAGGAGGAGCTACTTTGGATTTTGCTGTCAATAAAGATACTTTTAAACCTTCAGCGGTACTAGTGCGAACGTAGATGCACGCTCCATATGCTCGCATGGAAGCGTCAGCGAAACCATGTATTTCTGCCGGGACTTTGGCGTCTGTATGAACGAATCGCGATACCTCGATCTTGGGCAGTTGCAACAGCGTTCCCTTAAAAGCTTCCCATGATGTCTGCAGTTGCATCGGCAGCGACTCGTCCCAGTCTAACTTTCGAAGCCACAGTTCCTGCAACAACATTTTTGCCCTAGTCACTAGAGGGCACAACAAGCCAAGCGGATCGAAAAGTCGGGCAGTCACCGACAGTATGTTTCGTTTTGTCGCACGAAGATCCAGGAAAGAGTCATCCAACCGAAATTGAAAGTAATCTTTACCCGGCAACCAAACCACGCCAAGGGTCTTAGTTACGTCTGAGTCTGCCGTTAGCGGCATGACAGCGCTTTCAGATGCGGATAACTCTGGGCAGTTAGAAAACCACTTTGCCAATTCAAATCCTGCCTCTTGCAATACCTGAGAAACTTCGTCTCGAAGGATTAGCAGGTCCTCAACGCTTCTGGCGCCAGTCAACAAATCGTCAACATAAAAGTCATTCTGAATGACCTTGGCGGCTTTTGGACACGAATCCTGCGCGATCTCTCCAAGCCGATTTAAACACCGAATCGCCAGATAGGGGGCTGGCGAAGTACCATAAGTCACGGTGTTCAGCTTGAAGATTTTTAGAGACTCAGATGGATCTCGTCTCCACACTATGAGCTGAAAGTTTCGGTCAGCTTCGTCAACCATTACTTGACGATACATCTTTTTTACGTCTGCTGCAAGCGCAAACTTGTGCAGTCTGAACCGAAGCAGGGTCGAATACAGCTCCTCTTGAATGGTGGGGCCAACCATCAAGATGTCATTCAACGCGACCTGCGTCGATGTTCGGCTCGAGGCGTCGAATACCACTCTCAACTTTGTCGAGGTGCTTTGAGGTCGCAGCACGCATTGGTGCGGAATGAAATAGTGCGGACTGTCTGGGATTTTATTGTTCGTAGAAGACATATGGCCCATCGCTTCATATTCTTCCATGAATTCCAGATACATCTTTTTTAAAGAAGGATCTTTGGATAATCTTCTTTCAAGCGACAAAAATCTACGTTTCGCAACTTCATATGATGAACAAAGAGTGTTTGGGTCAGATTTGAACGGCAGACGAACCGAAAATCTCCCGGACGACAATCTTTGAGTGTTTTTCTGTTGCTCACAAAGTTGCTGCTCAGGAGTATGGACCTTGGCCTTGGGCGGCAAGTCCTCCACAGACCAAAATTTCTGCAGGGTTGTGTCGATTGACTCCAACACTTCTTCCTGGCAGCTGAGATGTACCAACTTTTCCGTATTTCTTATTTTTTCTGAGGCACATCTCCCTGACACTATCCAGCCGAGAACTGTTTTTTGCAAAATGGGAAACTCAGGCCCTTGCTTTATCTGGCCGACTGACAATAGTTCAGAGAACGAGTCTGCGCCTATAAGCATATGTATTTTTTGGGGCTTGAAGAAGAATGGATCTGCCAATTGAATATTTTCAGGCACCCTCCAGCCGCTGGTGTTCACCGTTTGATCCGGATGATAACCAGAAATATTTTTTAGTATGTAAAATTCGGACGACAATTGACTGCTACCCACTCGCGACTTAACTATCGTGTGAATTTTCTTGGTTGCTTGAGCATTAGTTCCACCAATGCCCCGCAAGCTCAAACACACGTCCTCTCTCTTAATCTGAAGTCTCTGAGCGAGCTCATCGGTCACAAAATTTACTTGTGAACCAGAATCGAGCAACGCTCGAGCCAAAACTAATTCGCCACTTTTTGTTTGGACGCTCACGATGGCTGTGGCAAGAATAACTTTATCCGATGCAGTCGCATGCATAACATGCGAAGTGGATGGAGTATTCTGCAAGAGCGTGGGCTGAGGAGGAGCTGGCAATGCGAGATTTGATGGCGAGTAAATGTGCAGCAATGTGTGGTGTGAGGACTTACACACCCTGCATCTTTTCGATTTGCACCTTTTTACCGTGTGGCCCTTTCGGAGGCAGTTAATGCATAAAGGAGCCTTTTTTGCAAAATCGAATCTTTGCTGAACTGTTAGGGCAGCAAAAGCAGTGCAACTTCCTACTTGATGTTCTGCTGAGTTGCAAAACACACATACTTCGGGGTCGTCTATGGCAGCAACAAACGAAAAACTCCTATTTCCATTCTTCTTAGGATAAGCCTGGCTCTGCTGGACAATTTTTGGCTTACACGCTTCTTCGGCAACCATATGCTGATAGCGCTTGTTCAGGGCCGACTCACACTCGCTCCAAAGAGGAAGCGAAGTAAAATCTAACTGTTCTTCCCATTTTCTTTTAGTTCCTGCATCGACTTTGCCCATTACTAGATGGATGAGGATGGCATTCGTAATACGTTTGTCATCCCCAATGAACAAAAGAGAATCGTATAGCGCTGTGACTGTGTCGATCAGGTTTCTCAAGGCTGTAGCTGATGGCTGGGAAATCTTTGGCAGATTAAACAGTGTCGATATATTGTCAAAAAAAATTATACAATCATTATCGTACACCCGCCGTAGGCTAGCCAGGGCTTTTGGGTAATTATTCGCTGTAACTTGGAATGCCCTGACTGTTCCTAGCGCGTCTCCAGCCAAACACGATATTAGATATTTAAATTTTTCGATATCGTGCAGCGTGTCATCTTTGTCAACAAAAGTTTCGAAAAGGCTTATAAAATTTTTAAATTCGGAATGTTTTCCGCTAAAGGTTGGAAGAGCGACGCTCGGCAAACGGCATTGGGGTGTGCGCGTTGCCGGCGGAGCGGAATTGTCAACGCTCTTAAGCTTTGTTTCCGCGATTAGGGAAATTAGCAACGATTTTGCTATTATCGCAGTCTCTTCTAACTCTTCGCGGTACTCATCATCTCCATCTTTCGCTTCAATTTTATTCTGTATAAGCGAAGCATTTTCAATGTGCGTATTTAGGATTTCTAATCGACATTGTAACTCAACCGTATTTAAGGAGTATCGACCCTCCTTTAAATATTTTTGCGTTCGCTCTATACTCTTCATATATCCATCTCGTTGGTTTTTCAACCCTTCGATGTCCTTGTTGTTACTTTCTGATTTTGGCACCATTTTTATTTTTTTTTTTGGTATCGAAGAGTTTATAATTTAATTTATTTTAGTTTTTTTTTTTTTTTAAATTGTATTTATGTAAATGTATACACAAATTTTTTTTAAATTTATTAAATTTAAAAATAATAACCAACGAGAGGAATAAGCTGAACGCAAGCAGTGTAGGGGAGTTATTTAAATGAATTGAGGAATTAATTTAAGGAATCCTAATTTATTATAATAATTCAATAATTATAATATGCCGAGCGCACGTCGTGTAGGGAAGCACACGCCAAGCTCAAACACCAAAAAACGAACAAGCGTTTAGGCAACGGCAATGCTTGCACCGTTCCAGCGATCGAAAACGAAAACGACGAAAGAGAACTCGAAAGAACGGGCTGCGCTGTCTGTGCGTGTGTGTGTATGTGTACGGGTGGCGGTGCTCAACGCAATGCTAACGGAGAATGATGCACTGACCGATAACTAAGGGCAACGAATATATAAACCTGACGCCCAAAAGCGCGGGAAATGGCGAAAAGCGAGGGAAATTTGAGAAAAATGCGTGGCCGAAAATTTGCCGGGAATTTAATTCTCGAATTAGAAATTTTCACACTTCCCAACTTTTACCCTTTTAATTTTTGCAAAGCTATAATTGGTGTTCACTACGACGAGAAATGGGGGAATTTTATTCTTTGAACAACCAGGATGCCGACAAATATTTGTTTGATTTTGGTCCAAAGCGATTCACTTATGTATTTATAATTCGAAATATGTATATTTGTATGGAATTATCAGAATTATAATCGTTAGTGCATGCAAGTTTTATTTATTTCTTGGTTAGAATGCTCGCTATCTACCGAATTTTTCACACGAATGCAAAAAGTTGAAAGATGGGCCAAAAACACAATTTACAAAACACCACAGATTAACTTTCAACTTTTAGCACTCTATACCTGGTGGGACGATTCACATCCGTCGGTAACTTCCCTCTTCGAATCCATATGCCTTTCTTCCTGTGCGTAGGGGATTACAGCGGTGAATTTGGCGATAACGGCGGTTGAGAACTGCAGCGGCCAAAATTTTCCAGCCGTAGCAAAGGCGTATTTCAGTAGGCAGCAACTGACGAATTTCAGCGGCAACAACAATTTACTGGCCCAGAAATTAAATTGGCGGCAGCAACCACGAAGTAAATCGGCAGCAACAGGCGACAAGCAGCGGCAACAACAACTACACAGGTCCAGCTAACGGCGATAAAGAACAGCAGCGGCAATGAAAATCGAAGAAACTGCAGTTTCCAAACTATTAAATCGGCAGCAACAAATCACTTTAATGTTTAAAAAAGAGGGCCGGCGCGATTTATTTGATTAATTTGTTTGTTTCACCAAAAAAAAAAAATAACAACTCGAGTTCCACTGCTAATCACGTCGGGGTCACCATGAAAATTTAATACTATTTTGTATTACAACGCGAATACTTGTGATTGCAGGGAAATTTGATATTTTATTTTTGGCGACGACGAAAGGGAGTTTGCGCAATGAGATTCATATAACAACTGAATCTTTAATTTCAATATATAAACGCTTAAGCCTAACTTAACGAAAGGGGCGAGAGACGGGGCGAATTCGCGAGCGCGATTAAAGCTTTATTGCGCTCCCGCTCCCGCCTTACACTATTCAACATATTTCAGTATAAAAGCGCAAAGTGCGCAGTTGGACGTAGCCTAGCCAGTAGAGCTTCTGTCTCCGAACAAAAAGGACCGAGTTCGATCCCCGACTCACCACTTTTTTTTTTGTGACTCACAATAAAATAGAGATTCTATTTTACAATTTTGAAGATTAACTATTACTTTTGCGTTCGCCAATAAAAATTTTCGTCAAAGAAATGCTGGCTTAGGATACAATATTTTTCAGAGACCGTAATATTTATAAATTGTACTCTAAAAGTTTTTGATAATTCGTTATTATTGTTATTTTTAAATTGAATTTGTCTCCTAGGGACTCGAATTTTATCATCGACTTCATCTCTTGTTAAAAAGCTCGGGAAAGTGATTAAGATACTTTTTAAAATACTGTCAAAGTATAAAAAACTAATTATTTTTTACTTTTTCTCTCTTTAATGGATTAAGGATACAAAAAGGCTATATATGAAGGGGTGAGAGCATGGCCTTAGAAATTTCATACAAAATAAGTCCACCCTAATGTACATATACAACTATAATTTTAAATTTGTTTCCTTTTTTTAACTAATAAGGGATTATGTTGATTACACATGTATTTCTTTTATCCTACAAAATGGCGGCCGTGGGAATTTTTCTGTCAGGCTAGATTTAAAAAAAACAGGCCACTTGCGTATCTACCAGTCAACAGGTCGCTCTGTAGATCCGATTTTTATGAAACCATGTCTGTTTTGGTTAGAAATAATGTAGAAACTTTCTGAACGTAACTTACAGAAAATATCTCAAAAACTCTTGTTGCGTCACTTATTTAAATAACTTTTTTCACATTTCTATAAAAGCATAATGATGATCGAAACATTACTTCTTGAGATACACGATCCGCAGCAAAGAAAACATTTAGGGTATTCAATTGCGTTGCAAACGTTTGAAAAGTGTAAAAGTGTTAGCAGTTCCAAAAACAATTTCCGTACAGGGTAATTTTTTTCGCGATTGTTGGGGTTAAGGCCTCTCTTCTAGACTATTATCAAGGATCGTTCACAATTTTTGTCTGGAAAACTTACCAATTTTACACTTTTGTTTAATTGTGTTACGTGGGCATATTAGTGCCCTAGTCCTGAAAAGGACTTGGGCCGAGGAAAAGTCATCCGATATTCAGGCACCGATTTTGCCGGCATAAGCAAGCCGGATGGGGTTGGTTCTTGGTAAGACTTTCTCCCCTCCAACATAACTAGAATAAATATTAAGATGCCTGAAAAATAGTAAGAGTTGTAAAGTCCGTCGGTCATCAGTCTACATTGCCCCACAAGCTTAGCTTTAGCTTGATCGTAACACGATCGGGCAATGTTTCTGCCACATTCCCTCCCCTTCACACATTCGTGTGCCGTATTGATTCTCTATTGTCAAGGTTGTCCGTCAAAAGTTATGTCATTATTCTTCACCTACTTCACTTATCGCGTCAGCAACCCCCGTTTGGAAACTTAGCACTTCATGATTTTGAGTTCGTTTTCACATTATAAATTTATTGAATAAAATATTGGCTAGTGGCATTTATGAGTAATATTATTATTAAGGATACATATGAATTTAATTGTAGTTGAATAACAAAGTTTGTTAGCGGAGAGTATTGAATTTACCACCCGTACAAGGTGTCAGCAAATTGCTGACTATTCACGACTACGAACGTCACTCTGAGGGCTCTTGTGGTTGTTCATACAAACACAAGGCTGATACTCGCCGGTGAAAAGTCAATGTTTTATTATATTATATAAAGTAAAACAAAAAGTGTATACTGATTGATATAAACTATTGTAATGCCTTAAGGAGGCCAAAAGTGGGTTGATAAAGGAACCGTGTTCCTACAAACTTACCTCTTTAAGTCCTGAGCGATGAGATCTCGACGCGCTGGATCCTGGGCTTTTTAAGACATTAGAAACATATATATATATATATGCGTGCACCAAACCACTGTTGTTCTTAACTACATTATTTTCACTTAAACACAAACATATAAACTATGTTAGCTGCATGCGACGACTTGAACGGCTGGTGGAGAGAATCGGTTCTTAAATTACTCATCACTGTGCACTCGATGCGCTTTTAAATCGGTTCAGTTAATTGGCATTCAAACTTGTTTCACAATTCGTTCAGTTATTATCGTGATTATCTTCACTAACGCATCATGATTCTGATCTCTTGATTTTCACTTGTTCACCATTCATTTTCATTGACTCGTTTTGGTTTTAACACATTTGGTACCGGATACTACTTACTCCGCTATGATATCTGCTATGACTTCTTCGAATTAAGTTGCGTGGGGATCGCGAGTGTTGCGGAAATTTACATTGGAGTATTGTTCGTTTGCAAGATGTCGTCCTTATGTCTGATCTTCTCCACGGTTTTGGTGATATTGGCGGCGGTGTCCGTCTCTTCCAATTCTTGCTAATCGGTAGGCGTGTCTTTATCGAGGACAATAGAAGAGGACAACGGGTCCTGTGTCCTGGTTGCATTGGGCTCCGTGAGCAGATGCCCGAAGCCTGTGAGGAAAATCCTCCTCCTTCGGAGCTAGCGGCTACCGTCAGCATGAGACCAGAATAGATTCTGCCTCCCTTCTCTATCCGGCTACGGTCTTTTATACCAGCTGCTGGCGTAGGGTTACCAGTAGGTCGATCGCGGTCGTTGTTCTGACCGTATGCCACCCAAAAGATCGTCAAATTGCACATTGCTTTGCTTGTTTAACTGCTCGATTTGCCTTTGCCTTGAGATTCGTTGTTGCTTTCTACGTGCAACTTTCTCAGTCAAATAAATTGAAGAAGAGGGCGTACGTAACAATTGTTTCGAGAAAAAAGCATTTAAAGTACTGCACAAGGAAGGTGTGTGTCGATATCCTGGTATAAGTTCAAAAATAGTTCGAATTTCTATGTGAAACTTTCATGACACATTCTTAACAAACTATTCTACCAATTTGAGAAAAAAAAATTCTGCCTATAGGATCCTTATGGAATTCATGTATTCTCATCGTTTACTAGTCCTTTAACAATTTTTAATGATTAAAAGTTAAGTGTTAAGTGTTTTGACAATTTGTGAATAACAAAAAGCCAAAAGTAATGTTTTAATTACAAAAGAACAATTATTTATGTAACCCTCTGTAACCCTTTATTTATTTATTTATTTATTTATTTATTTATTTATTTATTTATTTATTTATTTATTTATTTATTTATGTATTTATTTATTTATTTATTTATTTATTTATTTATTTATTTATTTATTTATGTATTTATTTATTTATTTATTTATTTATTTATTTATTTATTTATTTATTTATTTATTTATTTATTTATTTATTTATTTATTTATTTATTTATTTATTTATTTATTTATTTATTTATTTATTTATTTATTTATTTATTTATTTATTTATTTATTTATTTATTTATTTATTTATTTATTTATTAATTTTTTGTATTTATTTATTTATATTTATATGTTATAGTAAACATAGGTCGATTAAAATCACTAATTTATTTATTTATTATTTATTTATCTCGCCTACTTAACTTACTCTTAACTAGTTACTAAATCTAGAAAAATATAAAACAGGCCTTCTTATTGCTATCCCGCATGCTAAGTGGCAGACTGGTGAAGAGATGTAAAGCTCTCTAAATAGGCTCCTTTAGAGGGTAATTTGTTCTGTGTGTAGGGATAAAAAAAGGTTCAGTAGTTTTTAGAGCCCTACTAGGCACGGATAGGCTAATAATATTTTGCAAGATAGGATTATAAATTTTACCAGAAAGTAGATCTATATCAATATTTGTCTTGATTAAAAAACGGTCAGTAGCAAATTCCACCCAGAACGGATTGACCTAAAAATCTAAAAAAAATCAAATTAATTCGGAAATAATTAAGCGCAGAGTGTGACGTAGAGATTTAAACAAAAAACGACCCCAAAGTTCCCCAAAAATCGATTGGTTTTTTTTTAATTCTTTCTTTTGCCATTTCTCTGTTATAAATGTTGTTAAAATGGTTTAAAAATGTGATGTTCATAATCTTATGGCATACCCGCAAATAACTGCATTTAAATTTCATTAAAATTCAGCATCCTTAACCAAGTCCCCAATATTTTCAAATTTGGCTAACATAATGTGACGTCACGCGTCCCCTTATGTTTGTATGTATGTTCTGCTGACGCATGTATGTATGTGCATATGTATGTCCTGCTGTCGCAATTTAAGTGTGACCGCGCAAGGGGAAAATGAAAATACCACAGCCAAAAAAATCGATTATATCGCAAATCTTAAGTAAACGTTAAATTTTAAAATATCAGTAGACCTTACAGAAATCCCATTAAGCTGAATTTTACAGTCGAAATTTTCCTTAAAATTGCTTCGGTTTTTTTAAATGCAAAAGACCGATCAGCAAACTATTTATTAGTTTTCAAATGTTGAGTGATCGACAAACTTTGGATTTGTAAAAAACAAAAACAAACAATGATTTGCTCTGCTATGTACACTAGGGTGGACTTCTTTAAGGTCAACTGAGCTCAGCATCTTAAATGGTAGGTTTCTGTGTCCAATAAATTTATGCGAAAACAGAAAAATTTTATTTCATCGTTTAGGCGGTGCGCAATGGCCCTAAAGTTTCGCTGAAAATTAAGTGTAAAACTAGGAATTTACCCCATTCCATTTCTTGTCAGATTTTAACATGTCAACTTTTTGGTTTCGCTCGAATAAAAGAGTCAAGTAGAAATTTATTTCATGAATATTAACAGTTGGACGTAGCCTAGCCAGTAGAGCTTCTGTCTCCGTACAAAAAAAACCGAGTTCGATCCCCGACTCATCATTTTTTTTTTGTGACTCACAATAAAATAGAGATTCTATTTTACAATTTTGAAGATTAACTATCACTTTTGCGTTCGCCAATACAAATTTTCGTCAAAGAAGAAAGACAGCATTTAGGATACAACGATATTGACTCTTATTTTTCAGAGACCGTAATATTTATAAGTTTTACTCTAAAAGTCCTTGATTATTCGTTATTATTGTTATTTTTAAGTTGTAATTGTCTCCCAGGGACTCGATGAACGACTACATCCCTTGTTAAAAAGCTCGGGAAAGTGATTAAGATACTTTTTAAAATACTGTCAAAGTATAAAATTAAGTCTACGGCATCTAGATGAATCTGAAATATGCGTAATAAACTTTAAAGCCGTTGCGCACCGCCTAAAACTAATTATTTTTTACTTTTTCTTTCTTTAATGGATTAAGGATACAAAAATGCTATATATGAAGGGGTGAGAGCATGGCCTTAGAAATTTCATACAAAATAAGTCCACCCTAATGTACGCACAAAATAAATATATAAAAAAAATGCGTATTTTACACACACAGCCATTAGATACATATGTATATGCGTGTGTACGTTTGTGTGTGTGCATTGCAGCTGACTTAGGAATTGAGATTCGCTTAAATTCAAATTCAAGATAATACTGATATCCTTTTACTAAAAGAATATTTCATTTTCATTTCCACAACATACTTACATTGTAAGACATTTTGTAACCGATTTTTGTGAACTAAAATTCAAATCGCATTGATAATATTAAAATAACATTAAATATTCAAACCAATTGATTCTCTTGCTCTTTATTACACGTGATCATATTGTTTAAACAAATTCAAATGTTTAAACAATTTGATTCACGGCTTCCCCGCCCACCTGCCTTCCCTATTATTAATATAATTTTAATCAAGGTGAAAAATTAATGGGAAAACAAAAATACTGAAACAAAATATCAATGATAAAATGCAGTAATTTGGAATTGCCTTTCTTGATGTCTTTTCTTAAATTAGTCAAATACATAAAGCAAAACATTGCTCCGCATATTTGTTTCCCTTATAATAGTTGTCTACTGTGGATACCTTCCAAAAACCCCCCGGTAGAAAATTCGCCAAGAGAATTTGGTTTGTATTAGTTTAAATAAATAGTTTAAAAATTGCATCTTTAAAAAACAAAAAATAGAAATAGAAATAGAAAATGTAGAACGAGGTAGCAAGGCCAATATCAACAGGATTTGTTTTAAGGGACCGATGAAATAAAATTAAGCCTAAAATTATCCTATCTCTGGCATTCATTTTTTTAAAATAAGAATTGGAGACATTTATATTTTTTTTTTTAACTGTCGAAGGATAAACATCCCATCACATTTTGAAGCGGTTGTAACATTTCAAGGCGAACTTTAATTAAAAATACTCCCTCAAATCTTTTAAATCTTAATCAAAATTATTATATTGGTTGTTGGAGAGCTATGTAAAACTTTTAGCAATTTTTTTTAAGAATACAAGTTTGTTTTCCAGAGTTAAACGCTAATCGATTTGGAATTGAATTGCAAACTTATCGCGGCGTAATAATCCATATTTTGGCAGTTTTTTGCTTTGTTTTCGATAAAGTACTGCTTTGAAATTCATATTTTTGCACTCTTAATTCATACAAAAAAATGCATAAATTTATCTGGGTAAGAGCGAGACAGCAATAGTCAAAACTCTCCGAAATCGAAAAAGAGTTTAATATTTTTAACATATAAATTTAATCAAATTCGTATCCTATCTATTTTTTTCTTAAAGAAATTTTTTTTCAAATAATGTTTCTAGCAAAGCATGCAAATAACTGTTAACCGTTTTTTTCCTTACGCTCTACTCCCGAGAACAACCGAAAAATAGCATGCCCCTCGTTCTCTCTCTGCGCAGCACACTTCGTTTCCTTTCGATTTGGTTTTCGGTTGAGCCTTTTACGTTGAGCTGTTCGTGAGACGCTCTGTTACGAACCTCGTTCAATGAGAGATACGAATGTCGCTCGCACAGGGAGACTTATTAAAAGACCGATTGACTGAAAAAGTCATCGCAAAAAGTCTTTTCACTAATACAACTATACAATGTATTCCCTTTGAAAGTAAGTGCGAGTGAAAGGGAGAGCAATATCGCCCAAGCACGTTAACGTTAACACATGCGCAAAAGACTTTTTGAAACGTCGTTCAGGAGCAATCGGTCTGTAAGCGAGCCGAGCAAAAGAAAGCCGAAAAAACTGCTCGTCGGCTGAGTGCGAGCAAAATTTCTGTACGAACAATTCAATCGGTTGCTCTCTAATTGTTTGCTCAAAGTCTCAAACAAAAACAGTTATTTGGGGACCGCACGAATCGGTCAACAGTTATTTGCGAGCTATGGTTTCTAGGCTTTAATGGCAATGGATTGGGAATTTTACTACATGCTCAACGCAGTATGACATTCTAAATTTAAATAATATGTTTTGGACAAAATACTAATGTTTTGAATGCAATTAGTGTAAGGATTTGTGTCGAAAAAGGAATCTGTTTGTTTCTGTTTTGTCCATCTGTTAACTTATGTAAACAATCCATAATAATTTTAAAAAGATTTAAAAAAAACACATGTTCTTTTAAGTAGTTTTCAAGGGACAAAATATTTTTGTTTTTACGGATATCAAGAGAAAAAGTTCTGATAAAATCTTTTCTCGGTTTATAGAATAAAAATTAGAATTTTTTAAATTTAAAATAAGTAAACATCTGACTGAAATTATAATACCCTCTGCAAGGGTATAATGAATAGAAAGGGCCCAAAGCACTTCCTCGAGGGAGGCCTGACGTTGCCAAAAAAACCCCATTATTTTCCGTATTCTCTATTGGCTAGGTAGGACCTAATTCAATCTAAGATTAGAGAGTGGAATCAAGCAGTATGACAGACTTAATCAAAGTCAGTATAGATCAGTATAGTATATACATCTATTTGGTGATATGGCAGTCAAAGTCGGACACATTTAGACTTCCTATATTTAATAGGGTGTTTATGGAAAGAAGCGATTCATCATCGTTCCAAGACGAAGTTGGCTCAAAGTTGGACGAAAAAAATTTGTCAAACAAGTTAGAAACCTCCAAGTCCGAGGAAGCCATTTCACTATTAAGTGACATGTGGGAAGGAATGTTCGATGTTTTTCTTTTGGTGTTTACAAAGTGCCAGATGGATTTGGGATTCATTCATTTACTTTCAACATCTGACATATACTGGCTATAAAAAAATTTATTTAAGAATTCGAAATCACGCTTGTGTAGCTTGTATCTTTTAAGATCTGCAGGGTCACCGCTCTCAAGGTAACGCTTGTAGAACTTATTACGGAGATTTTTGTATTTTTTGAGTTCCCGCGTATACCAGGGCAGATTATAGACCTTTGAACTCTTTTTTTAGTATATCTACTAATGATAAGAGAAGGCCCAGAAATAAAATGATCATAGCTAGCATCAACATTAGCATGCGAAAGGCTATCGACCCAATTAATATTAGAAATATCATTTCGAATAGAGTTTAAACTATTAGCACTTATATAAATTAAAGGTGTGAGTGATTTGTTAGCATCACACTCTGAGAGTCGAATATTACTACAACTTAATTATACCCGTTACTCGTAGAGTAAAAGGGTATATTAGATTCTTGCAAAAGTATGTAACAGGTAGGAAGCGTTTCCGACCCTATAAAGTATATATATTCTTGATCAGGGTCACTAGCCGAGTCGATCTAGCCATGTCCGTCTGTCCGTCTGTCTGTATGAACGCTGAGATCTCGGAAACTACAAAAGCTAGAAGGTTGAGATTTTCCACACATATTCTTGGGCCTCCTACGCAGCGCAAGTTTATTTCAGCCGAGAGCCACGCCCCCTCTAACGCCTACAATCGCCCACTAACGATTTTAAAATGGGTCCTGCACCCACATCTTTAAAGATTTCCGAGAAGTATAAATGCAATTTAATTTAAATATAGTCTATCGAAATGTAGAAGACATTTTTCAAATCGGACCATCCATTAAAAAGTTATACGCAATCAAAATATCTACATATATCTATCTCCCTTGCACTCCCTTTAGCTGAGCTACGATTATAGTCGGGACACGAACCCGAGTACAGCGTTCGCACTTCCTTTAGTTGAGTGACGGGTATTAAATAGTCGGGACACAAACCCGACTATAGCGTTCTCTCCTGTTTTGTTTCTAAATCCGGCTAATAAAAATTAAATCTAAAAGCATATTTAACTTATTGAATATACAGTTAATCTGAACTAAGCCCATACTAAGAAGATCATCAATTAGTAGAATTTCATGAGGCAGATGTACATTACTGGGAATCATAGTCGAAGAATCTTCATCCTGCACCCACACCAGCGATGACAGATTATAATCACCCAGAACGCATTTTTTTCAATTTTTTTAAAAAGTTTTTTTAGGAGAATAGGATTTAGAGGAATTACCGGAGATACAGTTATTTAATGACTTTATTGGCAAACTAAAAAAAAATATAATATAAAAAACCGCTCATATGTGGCATTCCAATTATTAGTTTCAGTGTAGCATTATTATAATTTTCAATAGGCAAATCTTTTAGGCATGGAAAATATTTTTAAAATTTTGGCAAATTTACATTTTCTTTACATTTTTCTTATGGCAAAAAGATTGATTTGATACCTATCCACTTTAATGTCTTTTCGATCCTTTGAGACCCAGCAATTCGGCTGTTTCCCCTTCGATAAGAGATAAAGTTAAACCCTCCCCGATAAAAGCATTATTGTGCAATTATGGGAATTTAAAATGGGGCGTGTTAGGTGGTTCATTATCCATTATTGTTGTAGAAACTATGTCGCAAATATATGTCCTTAACTTCTTAACAACGAAAGGGCCTTAGGCTCAAAATAATTAAAACATTTTTATTTGTATTTTTTTTAAGTAAATGAAAACTAGCTATAACAAAAAAAACGCCAGAAATGAAACTTTTTTTAAACTTTCACAGGTTGTACCTGTATTAATTGCGACCCGATTAGAACGAATAATAGCTTTTCGGAAAGGCTCATCTATTGCCTTTAAAATAGTGTAAGTTACAAGTTTATTGGTCTAATGGTTTTTGAGATCTGTTAGGTTTTATAATAGAAGGGCCGACAATCTGTATTTTTGCGAATATCTTCAGAACGGTTTTTTGGGTATTTTTTTTAATTTGTTCAGCGTGATTAGCAACTCAAAACTAATCAAAAAAATTGGCCTCAAGGCTTACCTTTTTTGGCTGTAAACTAGTGATATTAGTCAAGAAATCTCGCATTTTTCGAGAGTCCTGGGAGTCCTTAGGAGCTGAATTAAAAAAAAAACCTTTCTCAGTGCACCCCTCCCTCAATTTTTCCATAATTTTAGGTCTTATGTTTTGGGCTGGGGGAACATGACGTAAATCGACATCAACCTTAAAAGTAATACTCGATATTATATCTATATATTTTATTTTAGATATTTGGAAAGAACACTATATTGAAAAACGGTTACCTGGAGATCGGACATCTGTACTATTGGGATCTTTAAAACCATCACAGGCCTATCATATTCGAATATATGCAGAAAATAATTTAGGCACTAGTGCTCCAAGTGATGTTTTATTCATACAAACAGAATCTGAAGTGCCATCAGCCCCTCCTCAAGGTGTAACTGCCGAGTCCTTGGGCCCCCAGCAGGTAATTTATTAATAACACTCTAAACTGTTCAACTAAAGTGCAACTTAAAAAAAAAGCCTGCTAAACATTTTTTTTAAGATTTTTCAAAATGCAACTGTAGTTCTGCTAATTAATCTGAGACGCATAGTTATACCCGTTACTCGTAGAGTAAAAGGGTATATTGTATTCGTGCAAAAGTATGTAACAGCTAGAAGGAAGCGTTTCCGACCGCATAAAGTATATATATTCTTGATCAGGGTCACTAGCCGAGTCGATATAGCCATATCCGTCTGTCCGTCTGTCTGTCTGTCCGTCTGTCTGTCTGTCCGTCTGTCTGTCTGTATGAACGCTGAGATCTCGGAAACTACAAAAGCTAGAAGATTGAGATTTCCCACACATATTCTTGGGATTCCTACGCAGAGCAAGTTTATTTCTGCCGAGTGCCACGCCCCCTCTAACGCCCACAATCGCCAAATAACGATTTTAAAATGTGTCTAGCGAACACACCTTTAAAGATTTCCGAGAAGTATAAATGCAATTTTGTTGTGTATAAATATACCTATCGAAATGTAAAAGACATTTTTCAAATCGGACCATTCATTAAAAAGTTATACGCAATCAAAAAAATGTTATATATCCATCCCCCTCGCACTCCCTTTAGCCGAGTGACGGGTATTAGATAGTCGGGACACGAACCCGACTATAGCGTTCTCTCTTGTTATACCCTTGTAGAGGGTATTATAATTTCAGTCAGATGTTTGCAACGCAGTGAAGGAGACGTTTCCGACCACACAAAGTATATATATTCTTGATCAGCACCAATAGCCGAGTCTATCTAGCCATGTCCGTCTGTCCGTCTGTCCATCTGTCCGTCTGTCCGTTTCTATGCGAACTAGTCTCTCAGTTTAAAAGCTATCGCGATGAAACTTTCCCGAAAGTCTTCTTTCTATTGCAGGTAGTACATATGTCGGAGCGAGCCGGATCGGACCACTATATCTTAAGGCTCCCATAGGAAAATTCAAACAAATATAAGGAAATTCATTGTTACTTTGTAGGAAGTAGGCGTTTTGATTCTTGACTACTTAAAAACAAAATTGGAATTCCTGGAACTGCACCGAGTAAGTATTACTTTATCTACAAGGGTATATAAGCTTCGGCTGGCCGAAGGTAGCTTCCTTTCTTGTTTTTCCACTACAATTATTCAAAGTTGAATTTTCGAAAAAGAATTTTCGCCTCTAAAAAATCAAGTATTTGTATACTTATTTGAAATTGTTTTGAAAGCGCCTAAGGGTCTAAGGGCCGGTTTCTCGAGTGCCGGCTAACATTTCTCGAACAGATAAAGTCCCTGCTAAGGCATTTTGGCTTTCTCGAACACCAATGTGAGAGCTAACTCTGACAGGGACTCGGAGTCCCTGTTAAGCGTTTTCGGCTCGATAGAATGACAGCTGATTTCCCAAAGCCAACTATGAAGAAGAAACGAAATCACAGCTGACGTTTCCTTTGAATTATACCCAAACAGCTGATGAAATAATCGAAGCAAGCCATTTTTTGCGCTTCACAGCACAATTCTGTGCGTTAACAGCACTCTGTAATTGTTTCTCGTTCAGATAAATTAAAGTAGTCGAGAAAGCGGATTTGCTTTTACGAACAGTTTATCTGGTATTTAAGTTTTTCGAACAGATAGCTATCAGGGACTTTGACAGGGACTCGAGAAACCGGCCCTAAGTTGTATATGTAACGATTTAAAATTTTAAAATAAAAAGCAAGTGGGTCGTTCCCCTGAAAAACAAACCAATATGGACGTTGATAAGGAGCAAATCAGGGCAGGGATTTCAGTCCAAACGTCGAGCCCCTGGGATGACGGTAGCAGGTCATCCCAGCGGCAATGTTACTGCCATGACATCTCAGGCAAAATAAAGCCGCACGCGAGTCATTCAGGGTATTCCCTAAACTGTTTAATGGCCGAATTGTTGAAAATTCATCAAAAAATTTCAGCAATTAAGGGAACGACCCAAAATGGTTCTGTTGAATTTTCAAACAGCTGTTATTTGTTGAAAAGTTTCACGGAACTTAAAACATGTAAGATTTTATTTATTATTGCTAGTACTGTCTTATATTGTTATTAAGGTAAAAAGAACCATAAATATTAGGGTGGGTCGACGTAATCTTTAAAGGATTCTAAGCCATATTGGCGAATACACTTATGGTCTAAAATGACGTTTGACCCCCCACAAACGCGAATGAAAAATGCTGCTTTTTTGAGAGAAATATAATAGTAGTCAGCACAGATATCTTACTGAATATCAATTTCAAATTTTTATTTCAAATTTTGTAATAAATCTGAGCTGACTACTATGATATTTTCCTCAAAAAAAGCTGTATTTTTCATTCGCGTTTGGGGGGTCAAACGTCATTTTAGACCATAAGTATGTTCGCCAGTATGGCTTAGAATCATTTAAAGATTACGTTCCCCCTATACAATTTATCACTTTTTTCGGCCCGCCCTAATAAATATGCTTTCTAAGTTGATTTTTGAATAAATAATGCGTACTGGTGATACTAAAATGTTACAAAGTTGCCATGACTTTTAATAAAAAAGGTGACAGCTCTGGCTTTTCAGCAATTCAACAACATTTTTAACAGCCCCGAGGATGTTGAATTGCTGAAATTTCAGAAAGTCGATGATTTTATTAGGAGATCCGAGAGGAGAGCCCCAAAAATAACAGCCTATGCGGACGACATAGGCAAAGTTATTACGGGAGTTTGTCCATCGACCCTCAGCTCCATAATGGAATCAACACTCAGGGGATATATGAGTGGGCGGAAAAGGTGGGACTCAGGATCAATGCAGACAAGACGAACCTTTACTAAGAGATGCAAGGTACCAAAATGGAGACCCCCAAAAATCGGCGCAAGCAGGCTGACTCCTGAAACACAGGTCAGGTACCTAGGCACAGTAATGGACTGAAAACTGGCTTGAAGACCCATTATAGTGGAAAGGGTGAAAAAGGCCACCATTGCGCTATATGCATCAAAGCAAATGCTAAGCAGCACATGGGGCCTGTCACCTACTCTGATGCATAGCATCTACATCTCGGTGGTGTGTCCGACCATACTGTACGGAGCCTTAATGTGGTGGCAAGCCACTGATAAGACGTCTTACACCGGCCTTATGGGGAGGTCAACTCCAACTAAAGCTCTAGAAACTATACTCGGAGTCGGAGACATCCACGCTCAACTGACTCCAGGAAAGGAAGCACAACGTCTAGTTGCATCAGGTATCAGGACGACGCAAAGGTTCGGGCATAGTTTATTCGGCCGAAGCATGATCAATAAAACGGACTATATGACCCAAGAACGTGCCCGGAGGTTAAAACAACCTCGTTGATGGGCCCAGATGACTGAAAAACGGGTCGGGACCATACTAAACACCTCAATATATACAGAGACGGCTCCAAGATGGAAAGAGAAGTAGGAGCGGGCTTTTACTGCACGGACCTATATGTCCTATATGTCCTATATGGCAGCATATTCCAGGCAGAAGTCTTCGCCTTAAGGAAAGTCGCAGAAGTGGCTCCAAATATCAACCGACCACACGATGTGGTCAACTTGTTGATGGACAACCAAGCGGCGATTAGATCCATGCAGTCGTCAACGAACAGTTCCAAAAATGTGATGGCGAGCAGGGAGGCACTAGATAGCCATAGCACGACAAAGTTAGTGCGGATCTATTGGGTTCCCAGCCACCAGGGCATCGATGGTAATGAGACAGCTGACGTTCTTGCAAAGAAGGGCATAAAGCTGACGAACGGAGAACGTGCCTGTTTCCCTCCAAAGGCTCCAAAGCGCCCTGGAGAAGCAGGCGGACACGCGAGCAAAAAGTCGGTGGAGGAATACCAAGACTTGCCGAGTCTCAAGAACTATATGCAGAGAGAGCAACGACAAACTGAGCCAGTATGTACTGCGTCTACCACGGAAAGACTGTTAGTGGGAATCCTTACAGGACATTGTCTGGCCGCATCACACGCAACCACCCTCGAAATACTCAACAGCCGCACCCCGAGGAAATGCAATGAATCGGGGGCTATTGAAACCCTGGAACATCTTATCTGCAATTGCCCGGCTTTCTCACGAGCAAGAAAAACATACCTCGGGGCCCCCTAAACTTACCTAACTATAAATTCTAAAAAAATTGGGCTGCCATTTTGGGCATCTTCTGGGAAAACAGAGTCTTTAGTTAGCAAAAAATCTAATTTTAAATATAGTTACAACATGAACATATTTCCCTTATCTGAAGGTAGTGATGAAGATAATAATAAATTTAGAAGGCTTGATGACGGCCCGCAGTGCCAACCATAGGTCAAAATGGCCCTTAGTCCCCCTACTTTTAGCAAAAGTTGAACTATTTTTGAAGTCGATGAGCTTTAAGCAGCACACAATGTTCAACTATTACAAAAACAGGCTCAAAAAATCTAAAATAAAATCTGGCCCAAAGACCTTCTATTTAGAAAAAGGTGAAATAAGCCGTGCTGCATTTTTCGAGGTTTGGTCGAAAAAAATAAAACCGCCCAGCGAGACGCTCTTGTAAAGCACGCAGTGATGGTGTTTGGCAATGACATTGACCACTCCAAATTGGAACTACACATGAGTAAAATGTCTATTGAGTTTAAAAACAGATTTGATAGATCTAGGAGAGATGCTTATAATACAAGTTGGCTTCAGGTCACATTGAATGGCGATGATGTCATAGATTCCACCTGAAGTACAAGAGGGAGGGCACAAAAAGCCATTTCTGAGTCTTGTCCTAGAACACAAAAAAGGAAAAGCCCAGACTTATTGTCAACGATAGATGAGGATCAATTGCTATCAGCCGCAGAACAGCCTTTGCGGCCGGAAGGAAAACGGGATTCAGCTAAATTAATTAATCTATATCAATATAATTGTAGACCAAAAATACTGTCAGTAGCAAATTGTGTCCCGACTATCTAATACCCGTCACTCAGCTAAAGGGAGTGCGAACTCAGGTTGGTGTCCCGACTAATAATCGTAACTCAGCTAAAGGGAGTGCGAGGGAGATAGATATATATTAACAATTTTGAATGCGTATAACTTTTTAATGAATGGTCCGATTTGAAAAATGTCTTCTACATTTCGATAGGTATAAATATACACAACAAAATTGCATTTATACTTCTCGGAAAGCTTTAAAGATGTGGGCGCAGGACCCATTTTAAAATCGTTAGTGGGCGATTTTAGGCGTTAGAGGGGGCGTGGCGCTCGACTGAAATAAACTTGCGCTGCGTAGGAAGCCAAAGAATATGTGTGGGAAATCTCAACCTTCTAGCTTTTGTAGTTTCTGAGATCTCAGTGTTCATACAGACGGACAGACGGACATGGCTAGATCGACTTGACTAGTGACCCTGATCAAGAATATATATACTTTATGGGGTCGGAAACGCTTCCTTCTAGCTGTTACATACTTTTGCACGAATACAATATAGCCTTTTACTCTACGAGTAACGGGTATAAAAACAACACCAAAGTGCCCTAAAATTCGATTTGTTTTTTTTTGTTTTAATTCTTTCTTTTGCCATTTCTCTGTTATAAATGTTGTTTGATGGAGCAGGAGCGTTTTCCTGACCCACATGAGACTCTAGGGAGTCGGGGGGATAGTTAAGTTAGTGAAGCAAATACAACCGTCTTGTCGCAGTACCAAACTTGAACTCTTTATTCTAACGTCGTATAATAGCCTTCGTGGCCAGTGTGGTGAATTACATGAGAGCGTGAACTAAAGCTTTACCACTGAGAGCGCAGCTCAGGTTAACAAATTAGATCAATACACTTCAAGAAAGATCAATACTTCAAAATTACATTCATGTTTATCTCGAGATTCAATAGTGGCCCAATATTCCGGCCCCATTGAAAGTACCTAGTTACTTTAAATTAATTGGTAAACGGGCCAATTTGTGAATCGGTAGCCTTATAATTCCTTTCGACGTCCGGACATCAGCGACACGGACGTGGTTGTCCTTTCCTGGTATAGCTGCTTCGATGCGACTTAACAGCCATCGATGAGGAGGGACATGGTCTTCGTGGATTAGGACCATTTCGTTGACTGCAATATTCCAAGATCCAGTCGTCCAGTTTGATTTGGCCTGAAGCTCGTGAAGATACTCCGTAGACCAGCGCCTCCAGATGTGTTGCTTGATGGCGCTGACACAATTCCATCGTTGAGAGCTGTTGAGCTGATCATCCTTGACAGGCCAGTCTGGGAGTGCTCGAAGGGAGTCCCCGGTTAAGAAATGACGAGGCGTTAAGACGGCCAAATCACTAGGATCCGATGAGTGTGGAGAGAGCGGGCGAGAATTTAGGATTGCCTCAGTCTCAGCAGCGACAGTTGAGAGCTCCTCGAAGGTTAGTCGGGCATCCTTGAGCGTGCGGCACAAGAGATTTTTGGCGCTTTTAACAGCAGCCTCCCAGAGGCCGCCGAAGTGTGGAGCCCTAGGAGGTATAAAATGGAACGTTACAAATTCGTTTGTAAGTACGATGTAATGTCTTGCTGGTTCTTGGTGCTAAAAAAAAAGTCCTTCAGGTTTTGCAACTTGTTGCTCGCGCCTATAAAAAAAAAAAACCCAAGAACGAATCAGTTGATAGTTCTCCGACGTTTTCGATGTGCGCCGCCTTCGTGGCGAAGCACACAAATATTGCGATGTAGCTTTTAACGGGCATCTTTCCTCGAACACGTAGATAGGTATGAACCGGCCCGCAGAAGTCTATCCCACACCGAGCAAATGGTCTTGACAGGGTAAGTCTCTCGACTGGGAGGTTGCCCATAAGTTGTTGCAGCAACTTAGGCCTGTAGCGCATACAGTGGACACAGTTGCGTACGACACGACGAGCAACATCTCGGGCATTAACGACCCAAAACTCCAGCCGCATTAGTCCCACCAGGACCTTTGGACCAGCATGGTAGTTCCGCAGGTGTAGATGACGTACGTAGTTGACGACAGCAACATCCTTAGCGGGAAGCAATATGGGATGCTTGTGAGTGTCTGGGATCGATGCGAGTTCCAATCGTCCTCCGACGAGAAGTAGGTTGAATCCATCTGTGATCTGCAAGAAGGGCGAAAAGAATTTAAGATGGCTACGAACCGGCGCGCCCCTTTGATGAAATAACGCTGTTGTTGGTTCCATGCGACGCAAAGCATGGCCCTTCGCAGTTCCAGAGGGGAAAGTGGCCCCGTAGTAAAGGGTTTATTCTTCCGACATCGGTCGCAAAATCGAAGCATCCATGCTACCAGTTTTAGGCCAGACTGGTGTGATTCCTTGTTGTGAAGGGCTTCCAAGACACTAGAAAGTCTGCCTTTATCTGGTTATAGAGTTGTGCTAGAAGATGCGCTCCACAGAACTCGAGCTGCGGCAGCGTCTTCTTCTTCGTTGGTGCCACACGCGACTTTGAGACGATTGGAGGAACTTCCACGTGGCCATCGGCACGCCCTGTTCTTGCGTAATTGCAACATCCATACCCCCTTATTGAAGCATCGCTAAAGCCGTGAAGTTGTAGTTAATCTGAATGGGGCTGCAGTCAGAAACGTGGGATGAGCAGAGAGTCCAAATGCTGTAGCGACGACACGAACGATAGCCACGCTTGTTGGAGTGTCATTGGGACTGATTCATCGCACTGTAGTCGAAGAAGCCAAATTTCCTGTAGAAGGATTTTTGCCACCATAATAACTGGCGAGACAAGTCCCAGCGAATCGAAGAGGGATGAGGCCGGAGCTGTGCTGCAGTTGAATGAGAATTTGAAGACGTCTTCTCGTTGGTGCCACTTCAGTCCCAATGTGCTTGTCGTGGCGTAGTCGAGATTTAGCTCCTTGACCGTTGTATCATTGACGAAATCCTGATGGTTGGAGTGCCATTTTGCCAGTTCCATCTTGCCATCTTGTTCAATTGATCTAACGTATCTGCTCTACCGAGAAAGTCATCCACATAAAAACACGATTTTATGGCTTCAGCTCCAATTTGATGTGAACTTGCATGTTGATCGGCGAGGTGAGACAGGCTGCGAACTGCTAGATACGGCGCTGATGCGGTGCCGTAGGTAACGGTGTTCAGCTGGTATGTGCGAGTCTGGTCGATGTCGCTTCTCCATAAGATGTACTGAAATTTACGATGAGCTGGGTCGATTAATACTTGCCGGTACATCTTGACGACGTCAGCAGTTATTACATAACGATGAGTCCCGAACCTTAGTTTTGTATATTTATCCCATAAAGGGAATAAGTTTTTTGTATTGGCTTAACTCGCTGGTTAAATTTTGTAAGAGTGTAAACAAGTCTGGTCCAACTAGAAGGATGTCGTTTAGGGACTTGTAGGTGCCTGTCGGGTACGAGGCGTCAAAGACTACCCTTAGTTTCGTTGACGTGCTGTTGAGCTTAAACACGCAGTGGTGTGGTATCTAGTAGTGGGGTTCGTTGAGGAGTGGACTGGTTACTAATTCCATGTGACCCAAGCGCTCATATTCATCCATGAATTTTGTCTATTCGGCTCGCAAATTCGCGTTTCGGCTTAAGAGACGTTCCAACGATGCAAATCTTAGTCGTGCTGTTTCAAGAGACCTCCCCAACAGATTAGGGTCATCCTTGAAAGGCAGTTGAACCATCAGTCTTCCATCCGCTACCTGACAGACAGATTTTTGGAAGATCGATTCGCATTTAGCTTGCGCTGGAGTAAGTGTTAATGGCGTAGTAGAAATTTCGTCTATGCGCCATAAGCGCTCCAAGATCAGGTTTATTGAAGCCTCTGATGAAAGGAAACTGTGGGCTTGGGCGGCATGGCCTTGATTGCCAGTGCGCCCTGATACTACCCATCCAAAGATCGTCTTTTGCAAGATGGGGAGATGGGGACCCAACATAATTTAGGTCGATATGGCGAGACTGATAAAATCTCTCATCAGCCAGAGGAGCGTTGTCTGGGAGGTTCCATGATGAAATGTCGATTTCTGCATCAGGTTAATAGGCGATTCTCGAGGTTATACAGCATTCGACGGGTAACTCTGCATCACCGAATTGTGACTTGACAACGGTCGAAGTGCGATGCTTGATGCGGGTGAAAGAATCGCCGATGCCTCGAATGCCGATGTGTCCCTTGCTTCGGGGCAAACGAAGTTGTTGAGCGAAGTTTCGGACATGAAGTTAACTTGGGAGCACGAGTCCAGTAGGGCACGAGTTACCGTCCTGTGACCGAAGGAGTAGAGGAGGTCTTATATGCGAGTATTATTTTAGAAAATGCTGGAACGAAGCCTTCGAAATAAACGACTGTGTTGCTTGGAGTACCAAATAAGAATGCTGTTTATTATGTCAAAGTGTGTACGAGTCCACTCTATCAGTGTACCCTGGGTTTCTCATGTTGGCAATCCTTATTATTGTCCGTCAGGGTTAGGCTTGTAGTTGTCGCTTCTGTGTTGTTGCCTGTGGCCGGTGAGAGGGGCATGTTAGCTCCTCCCCCCCCAGTCCGAAGAGAAAGGCCATAAAGGGGTAATGGCCTGATCGGAGAAAGGCGGCTAGGCGAGGTGTTGTTGGTGTACGCCACGAACTCCGACGATACTTTGAATTTAACAATTTGTTTCAAATATGTGTATCTTAATGTTAACATAAGTTTCTTGTTGAAAGTATATGAATGAATATAATATAAAAATTTGTGTATCTAATTCTAGTGTTACATTTTGTTTACATATTATGTGTCGGTGTTAGTATGTGTTGCTGGTGATCCAATGTTCGTAAATTTCTTAACTGTTTTTCTAATTTTTTGTTTGTGTAACTTTTGTCCTTTAGTTGTTACCAGTGTGACGCCTTTGTCTCTATCTACTTTGTGTATTGAAAATCTCGGTGTCGCCTTGTTTCTACGGTTTTCTTTTCTAAATACCGTATCATTAGGCTCAACGTGGACTGGTGTCTCTCTGTCCTCGTTTAGTTTTGCCAATCTTCTTTCTGTGGTCGCGTTTAAATGTTCTTGAACTTTTGGGTATATATCTTTTCTAAATTCGTTTAACTTGTTAAGGTAGTCGTGGTGATTGTGGAATGTTATTGTTTTGTCGAATATGTGAGTTCTTCCGTGGAAGAGTTCGAAAGGGGTATAGGAAGTGCTGGAGTGTATTGCATTGTTATATGTTGCAACTGCTTCTGCTAGTATTTGATCATGTCCATATTCTAGGCGTGCTTCCTTCCTTTTTTTTATGATTATCCTGTATACTTCGGTTAAGGTGGAATGCAGTCTTTCGACCGAAGCGTTGCCCGTTGATTGTTGAAATGATGTTTTATGAGCTGTTATTTGGAATTGAGTTAAGAGGTCGTTGAATAGACTGCCCGAAAATTCCGCGCCCTGGTCGAAAACTATTTCCTTTGGTGCTCCGTAGTGACTTATGAATTTTAATAGGGCATCGGCAACTTTTATTGAATTCCTATTGCTAACAGGGTAGGCTTGCGCTAGTTTGGAAAATTTGTCAGGTTACAAGTATTGTTAATGAAATATAAGTCTATATGGACGACCGCCAATGGTCCCTCTGGGGCGGTTGGTGTTTGCATCAATGGTCTATGGGGGTGTCTATCGTACTTGTGGGTTAAGCAGGTATCGCAATTTTGTATAATTTTAGTGATAATGTCTTTTAAATGCGGAAAATAAATGTCCCTTTTTAGATGGTTATATGTTTCATCTATCCCCCTATGATTGGTGTTAAAGTGGTATTCACGAATTTTGATTTCCTGGTCAGGGGGATTAGTTATTTCGGTTAGCCATATTTTGCAGCGTGAAATTTTGTATAAGTCATTTTCAAAGAAGTAGTTATTATAAGATTCTTCTATTATTTTGAAAATATCATCTGGCGCAAATATTGCGAATGTTTTATTCGGTTTCAGGATTGTCTGAAGGGTGTTTGTTATGGAGTCGAAAGTATGCAAGGGTTATGGGCAAATGGTGTTTCTACTTGTTTTGACGATGTTGATCCGGTACGAAATATTATTTGATTATTGAAGTGATTTAGTGGTTGTGAAGCGATTGTTATAACTTGTGGGTCTTCGTTTATATTCAGGTTTGGCTCAATTCTGCTGAGTGCGTCAGCGACTACGTTTTGCGACCCTTTTTTGTATACGACTTCATAGTCGTAAGCGGCCAAGATAGTTTTCCATCGGAGTAGTTTTGGATTCTGGCCTTTAAGATTTTCTAGCCAGATTAATGGCTTATGGTCCGTGACTATTTTGAATCTACGCCCGAAGAGGTATGGTCTGAAGTGACCTACAGACCAAATGATAGCTAACATTTCTTTCTCTATCGTAGAATAGCGGATTTCCGTGTCCGATAGTGTCCTGCTAGCAAAGGATATTGGTCTGTCATTAGTGTCTGGGCCTTGTGACAACACAGAGCCTATTGCATAATTACTTGCGTCTGTGGTCAACGTGAACGGTTTGTTGAAATCAGGGTATATGAGTATGGGATCATTACAAAGAAGATCTTTCGACGTTTCGACTGCTTGTTTAAATTCCTCATCTATTATTATTGACTTCTTTCCTTTTAATTGTCTCGTTATTGATTTAGTTATTTTCGCAAAGTCCTTTATAAATTTCCTGTAATACCCTAAAAGTCCTAGAAATGACTTAATTTCCCGAGTTGTCTTTGGGCAGGGGAAGTCCTTGATTGCTTGAATTTTAAGTGGGTTTGGTTTGACTCCTTCTTGGGTGACGATGTGGCCAAGGAAGTCGATTTCCTTCCTTAAAAAGTTACACTTGCTCGGTTGGATTTTTAGGTTTGCGTTTTGGAGTTTTGTGAATACAGATTTTATATCTGCTATATGTTTTTGCAGTGATGGTGAGAATACTACTATATCGTCGAGATAGACGAGACAGACGTCCCCGACTAAGTCACCTGAGACGTTATCCATAACGCGCTGGAACGTGGCAGGGGCGTTTTTTAGACCGAAGGGCATCCTCGTGAACTCATAATGCCCATTTTCGACTGTGAATGCCGTTTTGCTTGCGTCGCGTGGGTTCATTTGGATTTGGTGGGAGCCACTTGCTAAGTCTAACGTTGTGAAATACATGGTCTTGCCTATGCTGTCTAGTATGTCTGCAATGTTCGGGATAGGGTATCTATCAGAGACAGTTTTCTCATTTAATTTCCGAAAATCGATTACCAAGCGCCACTTTTTTTCGCCTGTGATGTCACTTTTCTTAGGTACGACCCAGACGGGTGCACTCGAAGGGGAATGGCTGTTTACAATAATGTTTTGTTCGAGCATTTTTGAAATTTGTTTTCGAACTTCGTCTTTATGTACAAATGGGTAAAGGTAAGATTTTGTGTGAATCGGAATGTTATCTGTTGCGGGTATAGAGTGTTTGACTGCGTTCGAGAACGTTAGTTGATTGTTCTCGTCGTGAAAGAGTTTTTTGAACGACTTGCATAGTTTAAGTATTTGTTGTTTTTCTTCGTTGTTAAGGTGTTCCATCTGAATGTTTAATTGTTGGTCGCCTAGTCCTTCTGTATCTGTTGCTGCGCACATGCAGTTTAAGTATTGATGGGTTCGTGGAGAGAACTCTTCTGCCTGTAACGGTTCTTCGAGGTACAGTGTTTGAATCTGGTCTGAGTTATTGCAGACTTCGAAATAAGCAGGTCCTGCGATTGCGGTGTATAAGCCGCCTGTTATAGAAATTTTGATTATCCAAATTCGTTGTTTCGTATATAAAGTCTCCCTCCATGAAATTTACTGGGAGCGGTAATAGCATTTTGGTATATTGTGGCAGGGTATGTAATGAGTCTACAGGGTTAGCCCTTGTGAGGATTGGGATGGCAGTTTCTGGTGTTTCTAGTAGTCGGCAAAGTTTATTTTCGCATTTAGGCCGGATAGGAAATCCATGCCTAGGAGACCATTGAAGTGGGGGTGGAAATTGAACAGTAAGAATTTAAAATTTGGTATTTCTTCGAATTGTTTGAAATTTATTCCATCTGTATATTCCCCAATTTGGAATGTACTGAGTACAGTGTGAATATTAATATCGGAGCTTAGTTTTTTGATGTGGTCTTTATTAATAAGTTCTGGATTTATAAATGAGTAGGTAGATCCAGTGTCTATTAGGAATTTGAGATGGTTCGACACCATGGAGTTTGGTGATAGGAAAACAAATGGCAAGGAAGATCCGTGAGTCTTCTTGCTTATGTAACCGATTGGCTTCCCGAGGCTTCTAGCAAAAAATTTCCATCATCATTGATGTTACATAGGGAACCGCTTTGATTATGGTTGTTCCTGTCTTGGTGGTTATTTATCTTATCTTGATTTTCGTTATAATGGAAGGGATTCCCGCCCAAAGTTTGTTTATCGTATCGACCATTACTATTGTTATTGGAATTATTTTGACGTGAGAAGCGTTTATTATTATTGTTGTTAAAGTTCTGTTGGTGCAGTGGATAACGCCCACTATTATTATTGTTGTAATTTTGTTGTCGCTGTGTAAAGCGACCATTATTGTCATTGTTGGTGTTGTTGGCGTTGTTACCATTATTATAGTTTTGTTGTTGTGGTATGTAGCGGTTATTGTAGTCACTATTGGCTAATCCTTTCGCGTATGGGTGATTCCTATATATCGAGCCGTCGCGTCGTCGGTTTTCTTGGTGTTTATTCAAGTTTCGAGAGAAAGTTAATTCGATCTGCCCGTACTCGTACGCTTTCTCGATTGTCTCTGGCCTTTGGTTCCTAATGGCTGACCTAAGTGGGTCCTTTAGTCCAACTAAGAATGTATTCAGGCAGAATCTGTCATATTGGTCACGTTTGGCCATGAGGGAGTGTCCACTAGGGTCTGCTTCTCTGGCCAGTGACATTAATTCGTTTCTTATTTTCGTGGCCGTGTAATAAAGCTTTCCCATACTGAGTCCGTCCGGGAGATTGTGTAGCTCTCTTACCAGCATTTCTTCCGTTTTCTTGCTAGAGTATAGTCGCTTGAGGTTTGCTTTGATGTCGTCCCAACTGAGGAATACATCGCAAACACTCAGCGCTTCGGCTGCCCTGCCTATAATTTTGTCACGGATAGTTCCAAGTATGTACTGTCCGCATGTTGCTTGGTCCACTGATCCGGCTAACGAAAGTAGTTGTTCTACTCTACCTACAAATCTATCAAGATTGTCAGGCGGGCCTTCGTAGGTGGGTAGATGATGTACAAGGGCAAGTATTTGTTGAAGATTCAGGCTTGAATTGTTAACGGTGGGACATATTGGCCCTGATGCGTTCCCGGAATCCAAAGTGTTGGTGGGATTTTTGTCTTGGGGTTGAACCAACTGGTTTGTGTTTGTAGTAGTTGCAGAGTTACTAGCGATGGAACCACTTGGCCCTGATAAGTTAGCGGAATCCATAGTTTAAAACTTAGTTTAGATAGTTTAGACTTGACCCGCTTCTTAGCCCTAATCTGCTCCTAACTGTGTTACTAGTGGTGGCTTTTTGTCTTGGCATGTATGTGTATTGAGAAGAAATCTGTGTTGTTCTTTGAAAATAATCACTAGTAATGTGTATAGTATAATAATATAGTAATTATATGTGAATTAGTGATTATATATATATTAGTGCTAAGTATATGTATTTGTGTTTGTATGTAAAAATATTCGTATGTATTTTTTCTGATGTAAAAGAAAACCTGTATGTGTGTATCCGCTACACAGTTTCCTTTTTTATTTGCTTCCCTGTGTTTTTTTATCGGATGTTATCGGCTTCAGCTGTAATGTATGTTATTTAATAGATTTTTAATATATTTTAGAGGTTAGTGAACATGCGACAACAATAGGTTAGGTTGGTTGTGGATTGTTTTTAATTTAATTCATTTTATTGATTTTATTTTCGGATGTAGTTCTTTTTTCGTAGTGCGTAGTGTGCAAAAAGGATTCAGCAGTGTAAGCTAACGAGACATCAAGTCTCGCTTCGCCACTCTGGCAAGTCATCAGCTCTCGCCGGCAACCAATGCACAGTGACATAGCAATAATTTCAAAAGTATGCGTAACACAAACACATGCATGTTCACTTTATATTTGCCGGATGCAACTGTCTCACTGTGTATGACCTTTATTTTTTTTTTAGTTTTGTATTATATTTGTGCAGAATTAATAAATTTTTTTTTTTTTTAATTTTATAGTATGTATTTTATAATAATACTTTTGCTTTCATGTAAATTGATTAATGGAAACGATCCCGGTGACTTAACAGCGATTGTTGTACACATATACGGTCGTTAATCACACAACTTACATTTTTCTTGCAAACTACTGTGTGCAGATGGTCATGGTGTTTTGTCGGCGATTGATATACACTTTGGTGCTTCGGTGATACTAAAATTTGCTTCTTGCGCAGTTAGTTTTGGTCACAAGGAAGTCCAATGTTCGACTGATTTATTTTCACACTCGACGACAGGCTGTCACCGTGACATTTCGGTTCCTCTCAAAGCTACAAAACGCACTCGACGACAGTGACACCAGGCTTGTTGCGTCCTAATGATTGTCCTCTCAACTACAAAACTACAAAAATCAATCGCAATGACGATGCAAAATCAAAAGCAATGATAGAGAATTCACACATGCACACCAAGTGATTTTCGACACACACAGACGGTCACCACACACAGCAGTTTGGAATGTCAAATTTTTTGACTTCGTTATCGTTTTTTTTTTTTCTCTTTTATGAGTTGCTGTGTATGGATGATCCCGGTGCCTTATCAGCGATTGATGTACACATATACGGTCATCGCATACAGCAACTTTGTATAATTGTTGTAAATTGTCCTGCAAAAGCGATCCCGGTGCCTTATCAGCGGTTGATGTACACATATGCGGTCGCTTGCGTGGCAATTAGAATTTTGATTTTTGTTTGGTTTGTTTACATGTATTATTTGCACAATTTATTATTATTTTTCCACTACGAAAATTTCCACAACCACCACTGTCACCTGTTCACTCACCTCAGCCTACAATGAAGTTAGAACTATGAGCGTAGTGGGCTTGATTAATCCCTTGTTCGTAGTCCGGCTGCGCCAGTTACCGTCCTGTGACCGAGGGAGTAGAGGAGGTCTTATATGCGAGTATTATTTTAGAAAATGCTGGAACGAAGCCTTCGAAATAAACGACTGTGTTGCTTGGAGTACCAAATAAGAATGCTGTTTATTATGTCAAAGTGTGTACGAGTCCACTCTTTCAGTGTACCCTGGGTTTCTCATGTTGGCAATCCTTATTATTGTCCGTCAGGGTTAGGCTTGTAGTTGTCGCTTCTGTGTTGTTGCCTGTGGCCGGTGAGAGGGGCATGTTAACTCACGGCCTGGTACGTAGTTGCCCACAGCATCCTGCACTAGGATTATGGCTGTAGCCAGAATGACTTGGTCGTGGTGGGTATCCAAGTGAGCGTGAGTGACGGCCTCAGCGACATGGTGCTGAGGTGGCGCGTTAGGCGGACTTGGCCGTCGAGGACTCCTTGATTCCTTTCCTGACGGATCGAAGTGATGCATAGTGTGATGCAGTCGGGTGCATATTCTGCACCTATTTGAAGACGGACAGTTTGATGGATGATGAGCCTTTCCTAGGCAGTTTGTGCACAGCGATTTTGTCCGGACAGCTTCTAGGCGTTGGGCAGGCGTCATGTTTTGAAGTCGCGGACATCTAAAAATCCGATGATCCCTGCCGGAGCATATAGGACACGATTGCGTGGAGCACGCAAAGCTGTGGCCCATGCGTGGAGCTTGCGATTGCCGCATTCTGCGAGATGTATTTTGAGCCGTATTCGTATTGCCGAAGTGATGTATTGAGTGTTGACAGTGCCGCTCAATCAAAGTTAAGCAGGCATTCCAAGAGGGTAGTGTGGCGAACGTGAGAGATTCTTTCCAGAGCTTTCGAGTTCTCTTGTCTACCTTTTCCATGACAATAGTAATAAACATCGTTTGAGCTATCTGCGCTTCGGATCCTAAAGATCGCATCGAGTTGAACAAGGCTGATGCGTTGTCAACCAGGGTGCGCAACTGTACACTATTTTCAGTGGTCACAGTTGGCAGTTTGAAGAGTGACGCTATGTTGTCCAGGAATACGATGGTGGGGTCATCGTACCTGCTCTTTAGGCGAACTAAGGCCTTGGTGTAATTCTCTGGAGTGACTTGAAACGCCTTGATGGTTTCTAAGGCGGCGCCTCTGAGACAGTATATGAGGTGATTAAATTTCTCGATCGACGATAGCGCTTCCTGCTGGTCTACAACTTGCTGGAACGTAGTAATAAAGTTTTTGTATTCCGAGTACTCGCCAGCAAAGGTCGGGAGCGCAAGAGTTGGCAGCTTGAGAGATGATGGTGGTCCAGGCCTGAGAAACGTGTCGTGGGGAAGCGGCGTAGAATTGTGCACGTTGTCTCTAAGCTGATCCTTTATGGTGACCTTTATAGCGATGAACATATCTTCCAGCTCTGCCCGGTAGTTTAGCTGTTCTTCTGTTGAGTCGAGTGCCTCGATTTCGGTTTGGACGGCCATGATTTGTTTGACATATGCCTCCAAAATAGTTTGCCGACACGTGAGTTCGGCTGGCGTCAGCGCGGCATTTGGCTTCTCAACCTTTTCCGTCTTGGCGACAGCTGTTCCAATGCGGGAAATGCTCCTGCGTATGTTGGATCGCTTTCTGTTTTAATACGTCCAGCCGTGTGGGACACATGGTTATTGTGGATCATTTGCAATAAGCCCTTGTAAAGTGTATGTAGTTATAAATTAGAGCTTCTGATGTGTGGTTATAAACGTATGCTGCCAACTTAAGTAGTCGAATGTCTGGCAACGCTCTGGTTCCGTAATGAACCAGTTCCAGGTTTGTGCGTTGCGCGGTTACTGCTATTGGGACTCGTGGTGACTGTATGCGTGTACAGTGGACTTGCAGGTTAAAACCGAAAGCACTGCAGTGACGGCGGAATGAGACCAAAAGAGACTCAGCGATTGGCGTGAGCGCTCTGGCGGCGTTGGCACTGATGACGTAACCTTACCGTTGTGGCGTTACGTCGTCCAGCGAAACGGTTTTTAGGTTAGAGATGATATTGTCGACGGGGCGATGGAGATTCGGCTCCGCAATCGAGAATATAGGTGGCGTAGCTGATTGGGAACAGCGTAGCGTTATCCAGATCATCTGAGCAACCCGCGCTTTCCAACGATGGTGTATGGGGGGTGTACTGCCGTGTCTACGGATGCAAGTGTGCGTGTGTCGTTAGGTGAACGGCGAGCAGCGCGACACTTAAGAAGTAGAGCGATTCGTAACGTAACAATGCGCGGTTTACGGAATTAACTTTGAGCGATCGGGTTGATTTGAACACTAAGGACTTTTAATTTTTTAAATTAACTATCCAGCCCCACGTTGGGCGCCAAAATGTTTGATGGAGCTGGAGCGTTTTTCTGACCCACATGAGATTCTAGGGAGTCGGGGGGATAGTTAAGTTAGTGAAGCAAATACAACCGTCTTGTCGCAGTACCAAAATTGAACTCTTTATTCTAACGTCGTATAATAGCCTTCGTGGCCAGTGTGGTGAATTACATGAGAGCGTGAACTAAAGCTTTACCACTGAGAGCGCAGCTCAGGTTAACAAATTAGATCAATACCCTTCAAGATAGATCAATACTTCAAAATTACATTCATGTTTATCTCGAGATTCAATAGTGGCCCAACAAATGTTATTAAAATGGTTTAAAAATGTGATGTTCATAATCTTATGGCATACCCGCAAATAACTGCATTTAAATTTTTTGGAGATTCAGCATCCTTAACCCAGTCCCCAATATTTTCAAATTTGGCTAACCTAATGTGACGTCACGGCCTCCCCATATATATGTATGTATGTTCTGCTGGCGCATGTATGTATGTGCATATGTATGTCCTGCTGTCGCACTTTAAGTGTGACCGCGTAAGGCGAAAATGAAAATACCACAGTCAACACATTTCAATTGAAAATACACAGTCATAACACGTTTAAAATGCGCGGTTAAAAAATCGATTATATCGCAAGTCTATTCTTTTGTGCCTTTTCTTTAGTAAACGTTAAATTTTAAAATATCGATAGACTTACAGAAATCCCATTAAGCTGAATTTTCCAGTCGAAATTTTCCTAAAAATTGCTTTTATTTATACCCGTTACTCGCAGAAAAAAAGGGTATATTGTATTCGTGCAAAAGTATGTAACAGCTAGAAGGAACACGATTGCCAGACGAGCGCCACGCCCCCTCTAACGCCCACTTACGATTTTAAAATGTGTCCTGAGCCCACATCTTTTAAGATTTCCGAGAAGTATAAATGCAATTTTGTTGTGTATATGTATTCCTATCGAAATGTAGAAGACATTTTTCAAATCGGACCATTCATTAAAAAGTTAAACGCAATCAAAATTGTTATTAGATAGTCGGGACACCAACCCGAATACAGCGTTCGCACTGCCTTTAGCTGAGTGACGGGTATTAGATAGTCGGAACATCAACCCGACTATAGCGTTTTCTCTCGTTATACCCTTGCAGAGGGTATTATAATTTCAGTCAGATGTTTGCAACGCAGTGAAGGAGACGTTTCCGACCACATAAAATATATATATTCTTGATCAGCATCAATAGCCGAGTTAATCTAGCCATGTCCGTCTGTCCGTCTGTCAGTCTGTCCGTCTGTCCGTTTCTATGCGAACTAGTCCCTCAGTTTTAAAGCTATCGCCAGAAAACTTTCCCAAAAGTCTTCTTTCTATTGCAGGTAGTACATATGTCGGATCGAGTTGGATCGGACCACTATGTCTTATGGCTCCCATAGGAATAATCAAAAAAATAATAGGAAAACTATTGTAACTTTGTAGAAAGTAGGCGTTTTGATTTTTTACAATGTAAAAAAAGCATTTTAAGTACGCATACCTGCAAGGGTATATAACTTCTTTTCTTGTTTTTATGATGCAAAAACCTGATCAGCAAACTATTTTTTAGTTTTCAAACGTTGAGATATTGACAAGTTGCTGATTTGTAAAAAACATTATTTCGCACCGTTGCACACACACATGGACGAAATATATAAAAGCCACAAAATGAGTTTTTCATAAACACAATCCCTATTTATGTGCGTGTGTGTGCATTAGAGCCCTGCATGAATCATTCAATTTTTGTTTTATCATAGTATGCCATGAAATTTCTGATTTGTTTAATTCAATTCTATGTGAAATAAATTGAATGTTATTCTAATTCATTTAGAATTGAGTGAATTGAATGAATTATTTTATGAATTTTTTGAATTTTCCAGATTTTTTTTGTGCTTTCTTTTGAGAACAAAAAGTGGAAAATTTTTAACAAATCAATGTTAACTGCATAGTAAATAAAATTCAGGCAGATTTAATCACAAAATTATGGCCCTTTCTTCTTCAAAATAAATTGTCGTTTGAATTATTTCGGAATTCATGCCATTCATTCATTCAATTCTATTAAACTCAAAATTCAAATTCATTCAATTCTATTAAACTCAAAATTCTAATTAATTCATTCATATAAAAGAAAAAATTCAAAATAATTTATTGAATCCATTCATGCAGGGCTCTAGTGTGCATTGCAGCTGACTAAGGAAGTTAGATTAGCCTTAATTCAAATTTATGATAATACTCATATCCTTTTGCATACAAAAAATTGCATTTACATTTCTACAACAGATCGAATTTTCTTATAGATTTTTGTGTTTTAAAATGCAAATAGCATTCAGTATTCGAAAAAAACTAAATATTCAAATCAATTGATTCTAGCATTGACGACCTAACGAAATTTGCAAATCCCAGAAAGTCCGAGGTTCACTCTTATTTATTTATTTCGCCTACTTAACTTACTCTTAACTAGTTACTAAATCTAGAAAAATATAAAACAGGCCTTCTTATTGGTATCCCGCATGCTAAGTGGCAGACTGTTGAAGAGATGTAAAGCTCTGTAAATAGGCTCCATTAGAGGGTAACTTGTTCTGTGTGTAGGGATAAAAAAAGGTTCAGTAGTTTTTAGAGCCCTACTAGGCGCGGATAGGCTAATAATATTTAGCAAGATAGGATTATAAATTTTACCAGAAAGTAGATCTAATATAAAAAGCAGCGAATTTACACTCCTACGATCTTGTAGTGTTACATGCTGTACAACGACACCTAGCAGCATAGGAAGGGGTGGGATCGCGGTCGGGTTCCAAACAAATGCCGCTAATTCTAATTTAGAACGAACAAATGAGAAGAATAGGGTAAGCTTGGTGTATGGGTTAGAGAAATGAGTTATGTTGCGCCTAATGAATCCGTACATTGCATATGATTTTGGAATAATGTAGTTAATGTGTTCAACGAAGAGAAATTTAAAATCAAAAACAATTCCTAAATCCAGGCACTTGTTTTTTGTGGCAAGGAGATGAGAATTAATTGAGTACGAGCAGATTATTTATACGCTTGCTGTATCTTACTAAAAAGCATTTTGAAAAATTTAAGGGAAGCATATTTCGGGAGCACCAATTACCTAATCTATTTAAGTCATTCTGGAGGAGTAAACAGTCTAAAGTTGAATTAACGGACTTGAATAATTTGAAATCATCTGCAAATAATAGAAACTCAGAGTCATGTATGGAGTTACTTATATCATTTATAAATAAAACAAGAAAGGAAGCTACCTTCGGCAAGCCGAAACTTATATACCCTTGCAGATAAAGTAAATACCTATAGTTTAATCCTCACTCGGTGCAGTTGCAGGGATTCCAGATTCAGCGTTTCTATTTAAATTTTGTTTTTAAGTTGGCAAAACTCAAAACGCCTACTTCCTACAAAGTAACAATGAATTTTCTTATATTTGTTTGAATATTCCTATGGCAGCCCTAAGATAAAGTGGTCCGATCCGGCTCGCTCCGACATATGTACTACCTGCAATAGAAAGAAGACTTTCGGGAAAGTTTTATCGCGATACCTTTAAAACTGAGGGGATTATTTCGCATAGAAACGGACAGACGGACTTGGCTAGATAGACTCGGCTATTGGCGCTGATCAAGAATATATATACTTTATGTGGTCGGAAACGTCTCCTTCACTGTGTTGCAAACATCTGACTGAAATTATAATACCCTCTGCAAGGGTATAATGAATAGAAAGGGCCCAAAGCACTTCCTCGAGGGAGGCCAGACGTTGCCACATACGGGTTCAAAAAAACCCCATTATTTTCCTGTCTGTATTCTCTATTGGCTAGGTAGGACCTAATTAAATCTAAGATTAGAGAGTGGAATCAAGCAGTATGACAAAGGCTTTGGCAAAGTCAGTATAGACTACATCTATTTGGTGATATGGCAGTCAAAGTCGGACACATTTAGATTTCCTATATTTAATAGGGAGTCGATGGAAAGAAGCGATTCATCATCATTCCAAGACGAAGTTGGCTCGAAGTTGGACGAAAAAAATTTGACAAACAAGTTAGAAACCTCCAAGTCCGAGGAAGCCATTTCTCTATTAAGTGACATGTGGGAAGGAATGTTCGATGTTTTTCTTTTGGTGTTTACAAAGTGCCAGATGGATTTGGGATTCATTCATTTACTTTCAACATCTGACATATACTGACTATAAAAAAATTTATTTAAGAATTCGAAATCACGCTTGTGTAGCTTGTATCTTTTAAGATCTGCAGGGTCACCGCTCTCAAGGTAACGCTTGTAGAACTTATTACGGAGATTTTTGTATTTTTTGAGTTCCCGCGTATACCAGGGCAGATTATAGACCTTTGAACTCTTTTTTTAGTATACCTACTAATGGTAAGAGAAGGCCCAGAAATAAAATGATCATAGCTAGCATCAACATTAGCATGCGAAAGGCTATCGACCCAATTAATATTAGAAATATCATTTCGAATAGAGTTTAAACTATTAGCACTTATATAAATTAAAGGTGTGGGTGATTTGTTAGCATCACACTCTGAGAGTCGAATATTACTACAACTTAATTATACCCGTTACTCGTAGAGTAAAAGGGTATATTAGATTCTTGCAAAAGTATGTAACAGGTAGGAAGCGTTTCCGACCCTATAAAGTATATATATTCTTGATCAGGGTCACTAGCCGAGTCGATCTAGCCATGTCCGTCTGTCCGTCTGTCTGTATGAACGCTGAGATCTCGGAAACTACAAAAGCTAGAAGGTTGAGATTTTCCACACATATTCTTGGGCCTCCTACGCAGCGCAAGTTTATTTCAGCCGAGAGCCACGCCCCTCTAACGCCTACAATCGCCCACTAACGATTTTAAAATGGGTCCTGCACCCACATCTTTAAAGATTTCCGAGAAGTATAAATGCAATTTTGTTGTGTATATTTATGTCTATCGAAATGTAGAAGACATTTTTCAAATCAGACCATCCATTAAAAAGTTATACGCAATCAAAATATCTACATATATCTATCTCCCTTGCACTCCCTTTAGCTGAGCTACGATTATAATCGGGACACGAACCCGAGTACAGCGTTCGCACTTCCTTTAGTTGAGTGACGGGTATTAAGAAGACGGGTTTGTGTCCCGACTATAGCGTTCTCTCCTGTTTTGTTTCTAAATCCGGGCTAATAAAAATTAAATATAAAAGCATATTTAACTTATTGAATATACAGTTAATCTGAATTAAGCCCATACTAAGAAGATCATCAATTAGTAGAATTTCATGAGGCAGATGAACATTACTGGGAATCATAGTCGAAGAATCTTCATCCTGCACCCACTATAGCGATGACAGATTATAATCACCCAGAACGCATTTTTTTCAATTTTTTTAAAAAGTTTCTTTAGGAGAATAGGATTTAGAGGAATTACCGGAGATACAGTTATTTAATGACTTTATTGGCAAACTAAAAAAAATTATAATATAAAAAACCGCTCATATGTGGCATTCCAATTATTAGTTTCAGTGTAGCATTATTATAATTTTCAATAGGCAAATCTTTTAGGCATGGAAAATATTTTTAAAATTTTGGCAAATTTACATTTACATTTACATTTTTCTTATGGCAAAAAGATTGATTTGATACCTATCCACTTTAATGTCTTTTCGATCCTTTGAGACCCAGCAATTCGGCTGTTTCCCCTTCGATAAGAGATAAAGTTAAACCCTCCCCGATAAAAGCATTATTGTGCATAGTGATTTTGGACCTGTAACAATTATGGGAATTTAAAAAGGGGCGTGTTAGGTGGTTCATCATCCATTATTGTTGTAGAAACTATGTCGCAAATATATGGCCTTAACTTCTTAACAACGAAAGGGCCTTAGGCTCAAAATAATTAAAACATTTTCATTTGTATTTTTTTAAGTAAATGAATACTAGCTATAACAAAAAAACGCCAGAAATGAAACTTTTTTTAAACTTTCACAGGTTGTACCTGTATTAATTGCGACCCGATTAGAACGAATAATAGCTTTTCGGAAAGGCTCATCTAATGCCTTTAAAATAGTGTAAGTTATAGGTCTAATGGTTTTTGAGATCTGTTAGGTTTTAAAAAAGAAGGTCCGAAAATCTGGATTTTTGCGAATATCTTCAGAACGGTTCTTTGGGAATTTTTTTTAATTAGTTCAGCGTGATAATCAACTAAAAACTAATAAAAAAAAATTGGTATTAAGGCTTACCTCGAAAAAAAATTTAAAGTTGTAAACTAGTGTAATTCGCCAAGAGTATTTGGTTTTTACTTACCTTTTCGTTACCTATAAATAATATACCCTTTAATTTCATAAATCTTAACCAAAATTATCTTATTTGTTGTTGTTCGAGAGCTATCTTTTCAAGAAAGATCTATCTTTTAGCAATTTTTTGTTATACTTCTTTTTTAAGAAAACAAGTTTATTTTTTAGATTTGCACGCTAATCGATTTAGAATTTAAATACATGCCCAACCCAGTATGATATTCTATATTTAAACTATAAGGATTTGTGAACTAGTCCCTCAGTTTTAAAGCTATCGGCAGAAAGTCTTCTTTCTATTGCAGGTAGTACATATGTCGGAACGAGCCGGATCGGACCACTATGTCTTATGGCTCCCATAGGAATAATCAAAAAAATAATAGGAAAACTATTGTAACTTTGTAGAAAGTAGGCGTTTTGATTTTTTACAATGTAAAAAAAGCATTTTAAGTACGCATACCTGCAAGGGTATATAACTTCTTTTCTTGTTTTTATGATGCAAAAACCTGATCAGCAAACTATTTATTAGTTTTGAAACGTTGAGATATTGACAAGTTGCTGATTTGTAAAAAACATTATTTCGCACCGTTGCACACACACATGGACGAAATATATAAAAGCCACAAAATGAGTTTTTCATAAACACAATCCCTATTTATGTGCGTGTGTGTGCATTGCAGCTGACTAAGGAAGTTAGATTAGCCTTAATTCAAATTTGTGATAATACTCATATCCTTTTGCATACAAAAAATTGCATTTACATTTCTACAACAGATCGAATTTTCTTATAGATTTTTGTGTTTTAAAATGCAAATAGCATTCAGTATTCGAAAAAAACTAAATATTCAAATCAATTGATTCTAGCATTGACGACCTAACGAAATTTGCAAATCCCAGAAAGTCCGAGGTTCACTCTTATTTATTTATTTCGCCTACTTAACTTACTCTTAACTAGTTACTAAATCTAGAAAAATATAAAACAGGCCTTCTTATTGATATCCCGCATGCTAAGTGGCAGACTGTTGAAGAGATGTAAAGCTCTGTAAATAGGCTCCATTAGAGGGTAACTTGTTCTGTGTGTAGGGATAAAAAAAGGTTCAGTAGTTTTTAGAGCCCTACTAGGCGCGGATAGGCTAATAATATTTAGCAAGATAGGATTATAAATTTTACCAGAAAGTAGATCTAATATAAAAAGCAGCGAATTTACACTCCTACGATCTTGTAGTGTTACATGCTGTACAACGACACCTAGCAGCATAGGAAGGGGTGGGATCGCGGTCGGGTTCCAAACAAATGCCGCTAATTCTAATTTAGAACGAACAAATGAGAAGAATAGGGTAAGCTTGGTGTATGGGTTAGAGAAATGAGTTATGTTGCGCCTAATGAATCCGTACATTGCATATGCTTTTGGAATAATGTAGTTAATGTGTTCAACGAAGAGAAATTTAAAATCAAAAACAATTCCTAAATCCAGGCACTTGTTTTTTGTGGCAAGGAGATGAGAATTAATTGAGTACGAGCAGATTATTTATACGCTTGCTGTATCTTACTAAAAAGCATTTTGAAAAATTTAAGGGAAGCATATTTCGGGAGCACCAATTACCTAATCTATTTAAGACATTCTGGAGGAGTAAACAGTCTAAAGTTGAATTAACGGACTTGAATAATTTGAAATCATCTGCAAATAATAGAAACTCAGAGTCATGTATGGAGTTACTTATATCATTTATAAATAAAACAAGAAAGGAAGCTACCTTCGGCAAGCCGAAACTTATATACCCTTGCAGATAAAGTAAATACCTATAGTTTAATCCTCACTCGGTGCAGTTGCAGGGATTCCAGATTCAGCGTTTCTATTTAAATTTTGTTTTTAAGTTGGCAAAAATCAAAACGCCTACTTCCTACAAAGTAACAATGAATTTTCTTATATTTGTTTGAATATTCCTATGGAAGCCCTAAGATAAAGTGGTCCGATCCGGCTCGCTCCGACATATGTACTACCTGCAATAGAAAGAAGACTTTCGGGAAAGTTTTATCGCGATACCTTTAAAACTGAGGGGATTATTTCGCATAGAAACGGACAGACGGACTTGGCTAGATAGACTCGGCTATTGGTGCTGATCAAGAATATATATACTTTATGTGGTCGGAAACGTCTCCTTCACTGTGTTGCAAACATCTGACTGAAATTATAATACCCTCTGCAAGGGTATTATATATAATGAATAGAAAGGGCCCAAAGCACTTCCTCGAGGGAGGCCAGACGTTGCCACATACGGGTTCAAAAAAACCCCATTATTTTCCTGTCTGTATTCTCTATTGGCTAGGTAGGACCTAATTAAATCTAAGATTAGAGAGTGGAATCAAGCAGTATGACAAAGGCTTTGGCAAAGTCAGTATAGACTACATCTATTTGGTGATATGGCAGTCAAAGTCGGACACATTTAGATTTCCTATATTTAATAGGGAGTCGATGGAAAGAAGCGATTCATCATCATTCCAAGACGAAGTTGGCTCAAAGTTGGACGAAAAAAATTTGACAAACAAGTTAGAAACCTCCAAGTCCGAGGAAGCCATTTCTCTATTAAGTGACATGTGGGAAGGAATGTTCGATGTTTTTCTTTTGGTGTTTACAAAGTGCCAGATGGATTTGGGATTCATTCATTTACTTTCAACATCTGACATATACTGACTATAAAAAAATTTATTTAAGAATTCGAAATCACGCTTGTGTAGCTTGTATCTTTCAAGATCTGCAGGGTCACCGCTCTCAAGGTAACGCTTGTAGAACTTATTACGGAGATTTTTGTATTTTTTGAGTTCCCGCGTATACCAGGGCAGATTATAGACCTTTGAACTCTTTTTTTAGTATACCTACTAATGGTAAGAGAAGGCCCAGAAATAAAATGATCATAGCTAGCATCAACATTAGCATGCGAAAGGCTATCGACCCAATTAATATTAGAAATATCATTTCGAATAGAGTTTAAACTATTAGCACTTATATAAATTAAAGGTGTGGGTGATTTGTTAGCATCACACTCTGAGAGTCGAATATTACTACAACTTAATTATACCCGTTACTCGTAGAGTAAAAGGGTATATTAGATTCTTGCAAAAGTATGTAACAGGTAGGAAGCGTTTCCGACCCTATAAAGTATATATATTCTTGATCAGGGTCACTAGCCGAGTCGATCTAGCCATGTCCGTCTGTCCGTCTGTCTGTATGAACGCTGAGATCTCGGAAACTACAAAAGCTAGAAGGTTGAGATTTTCCACACATATTCTTGGGCCTCCTACGCAGCGCAAGTTTATTTCAGCCGAGAGCCACGCCCCTCTAACGCCTACAATCGCCCACTAACGATTTTAAAATGGGTCCTGCACCCACATCTTTAAAGATTTCCGAGAAGTATAAATGCAATTTTGTTGTGTATATTTATGTCTATCGAAATGTAGAAGACATTTTTCAAATCAGACCATCCATTAAAAAGTTATACGCAATCAAAATATCTACATATATCTATCTCCCTTGCACTCCCTTTAGCTGAGCTACGATTATAATCGGGACACGAACCCGAGTACAGCGTTCGCACTTCCTTTAGTTGAGTGACGGGTATTAAATAGTCGGGACACAAACCCGACTATAGCGTTCTCTCCTGTTTTGTTTCTAAATCCGGGCTAATAAAAATTAAATATAAAAGCATATTTAACTTATTGAATATACAGTTAATCTGAATTAAGCCCATACTAAGAAGATCATCAATTAGTAGAATTTCATGAGGCAGATGAACATTACTGGGAATCATAGTCGAAGAATCTTCATCCTGCACCCACTATAGCGATGACAGATTATAATCACCCAGAACGCATTTTTTTCAATTTTTTTAAAAAGTTTCTTTAGGAGAATAGGATTTAGAGGAATTACCGGAGATACAGTTATTTAATGACTTTATTGGCAAACTAAAAAAAATTATAATATAAAAAACCGCTCATATGTGGCATTCCAATTATTAGTTTCAGTGTAGCATTATTATAATTTTCAATAGGCAAATCTTTTAGGCATGGAAAATATTTTTAAAATTTTGGCAAATTTACATTTACATTTACATTTTTCTTATGGCAAAAAGATTGATTTGATACCTATCCACTTTAATGTCTTTTCGATCCTTTGAGACCCAGCAATTCGGCTGTTTCCCCTTCGATAAGAGATAAAGTTAAACCCTCCCCGATAAAAGCATTATTGTGCATAGTGATTTTGGACCTGTAACAATTATGGGAATTTAAAAAGGGGCGTGTTAGGTGGTTCATCATCCATTATTGTTGTAGAAACTATGTCGCAAATATATGGCCTTAACTTCTTAACAACGAAAGGGCCTTAGGCTCAAAATAATTAAAACATTTTTATTTGTATTTTTTTTTAAGTAAATGAATACTAGCTATAACAAAAAAGCGCCAGAAATGAAACTTTTTTTAAACTTTCACAGGTTGTACCTGTATTAATTGCGACCCGATTAGAACGAATAATAGCTTTTCGGAAAGGCTCATCTAATGCCTTTAAAATAGTGTAAGTTACAAGTTTATTGGTCTAATGGTTTTTGAGATCTGTTAGGTTTTATAAAAGAAGGTCCGAAAATCTGGATTTTTGCGAATATCTTCAGAACGGTTCTTTGGGAATTTTTTTTAATTAGTTCAGCGTGATAATCAACTAAAAACTAATAAAAAAAAATTGGTATTAAGACTTACCTCGAAAAAAAATTTAAAGTTGTAAACTAGTGTAATTCGCCAAGAGTATTTGGTTTTTACTTACCTTTTCGTTACCTATAAATAATATACCCTTTAATTTCATAAATCTTAACCAAAATTATCTTATTTGTTGTTGTTCGAGAGCTATCTTTTCAAGAGAGATCTATCTTTTAGCAATATTTTGTTCTACTTCTTTTTTAAGAAAACAAGTTTATTTTTTAGATTTGCACGCTAATCGATTTAGAATTTAAATACATGCTCAACCCAGTATGATATTCTATATTTAAACTATAAGGATTTGTGTCAAAAAATGATAGACATTAAAAACTTGTCCAAAATTGTATTCATGTTATGAACTCGTCGAGGCACTCGACTAGCTATTAAACATTTTCTATAAAGTTCTATAAAGTACCATTTAAAAAAAACCTTAAAACAAGAGAGGGCCTCGACTATTAAATACCCGTTACTCAGCTAAAAAACTTAATAGAAATATGCCTTCTTCTTCTTATGCCGCTCGAATTAGCTCCCGGTTTTTAAGTTACAATCGGTACCAAGGGAACACCACGTGGAGGCCTTCTAGAACTTTCAATTCTGCCTAGGACATATTGCGTCTCTCTCTTTAGCGCAGGTGATATTTTAAATTTTGCATTAACACAATGTAAATTTAAGTTACCACAGAAAAAAAAGACAAAAAGTTCAAACTAAGCATTTAAATTCGGCGATCTCATACATCTGCCAGCGGTTCCAATGCCATTCCCTAGATGGCACTATTGTATATTGTATTGCGCCATCTACCGCCTGATATTGGCGGAAATGTAGGCGCTAGACATGTTTTAACGTTTAATGTGTTTGTGTGCGTTAGAGTGGGTATTGACGAAACAAATAGATATCAGTTACTATTTCCATAATAGCTTGAAAACTGTGGGCGTTAGAGGGGGCTTGTGGGCAAACTTTTTCTTGGCCAATCGATAGGTATTGACGAAACAAATACATATCAGTTACTATTTTCATAATAGCTTCAAAACTGTGGGCGTTAGAGAGCGCTTGTGGGCGTTAGAGAGGGCGTGGCACCTTTTTGAAATAAACTTGCACTGCGTAGGAACTCCTAGAATCTGCATGCATAGTTTCCGAGATCTCAGCGTTCATACAGTCGGACAGACAGACAGACGGACAGACGATCAGACAGATGTACAGACGGACATGACTAGATGGACTCGGCTAGTAGTCCTGATCAAGAATATATGTACTTTATGGGGTCGGAAAAACTTCCTTCTACCTGTTACATAATATTGCACGAATACAATATACCCTTTTACTCTACTAGTAACGGGTATAAATATAAACCAAAGTTTTTTTGCTTTTGTTATAAACTATCTTTAATATTAAACCTTATTTGCAGCTGTTCAGCTTATAACAACGAAGTTACAACTAAAAAAATGAGCATATAACCAAAATATAACATTTTCCAAAAAAGAAACAAGAGAGAACGCTATATTCGGGTTGGTGTGCCGACTATCTAAAACCCGTCACTCAGCTATAGGAAGTTCAAGGGAGATGGATGTATTAAATTTTGATTGAGCATAACTTTTTAATAAATAGTCCGATTTGAATAATGTCTTCTACATTTCGATAGGTATAATTATACACAACAAAATTGCATTTACATTTGAAAATCGTTTTCGATTTTGGACGTCAGAGGGGGCGTGGCACTCTTTTGTCAGTTTCTCTCTCCGTTCTTTCGTTCGCTTATGCATATAACGCTGTGGATCTTATCAGCAAGCTCAAGCTCCAGATAAGCCAGCGAATAAACGGTTATGTTACCATGAGGCGCCAGTCAATTAGGCTGTACCTCTTTATAAATTTAACTTTAAGCTTGAGTACTTATGTCAACGTCAACGAGAGTAGATCCCACAATAAAACTCTGTCCAAACAAATTTAAAAGAAAACCATCAAACGAAATAAAATAAATGAAATATAAAATTAAATAAAATATCGAGTTAAAATAACTATATATAATTGGCGCAGTCGGTGCGGTCTGAAAAAAACCCAGACCCGCAAAAGTACCTCGTGATCAAATCCCAAACACGTGGACGGCTTATGAAAAATTCGCAAACCAAAATTTAAAACAAAAATCAGCCAGCTGAGTAAAAGTTTAAATTGCGAATCGTAACAACACAGGATAGGAGGAGATCATGTCCTTTCGGATCAAGCGTTATCCCAATGCTTAACACAGATCCGACAAATACCTCCGTTTGATGGCGACGTACTCTACCCGGCCCCTTTTATCAAAAGAGTCGAACAACAACTTGGCCTGTACTCCACCAATAACCCAGTCCAGTCCAGCAATATTTATGGAACCCTCGAGAACCTCATCGTTGGAAACGCTCAACACTTGCTCATGCGGTCTACACCACGAGGATGGACGGATCTAAAGGAGCTACTAATCGGAGAGTATAACACCCAAACACCAGTCCCTCACTTACTTATTGATATTTACAAAACAAAATATTCTGGAAATTTTCGAAAATTTGTCGATGACTTAGAGTTAAAATCATCCATTATTTGTAATAAATTACACTTAGATAATAGTATAAATAATAGATACCTGTTCACCGAAGCAATGAACTCTGCTATTTGTGATATTATTCGAAAAGAATTACCAGACCGAATATTTATGTATGTGTGTAGATTTGATGTTAGTACCCCAAGTAAACTAAGACGTGTTGCTCAAGAACTAGGAATATACGAAAATTATAACAACAATATTAAGCAATGTTATAACAACCCTCAAATGCTGTCTAATCTTGACTATCAGCCCCCACTTATGCAAAACCAAAATTGATTTAATCCATTTAATCAGAATCCGATTCAAAATATAAATAATAACCATCCATATCCATATTAATCAGCAAGTCCAAAGTCAAAATTATTTTAGAAATCAAGCTAGGCAAATTAGAAACGATTTTAGGCCTTTCGAATTTCACAATCAGAAAAGAAAACGTATGTCAGATTCTGGTCAGTACAAGCGAGTCGAAGCGATGGATACTAATGAAAATTTTCTAATAGAAGCCTCGGTCGATCAAAGAACGCCACAATTTGCATACAAATAAAAAATGAAAAATATGTATGTCTCGTAGATACAGGATCTAGTATTAGTCTAATACGGCCAGATATATTAAATACTCTTCCGTGGCATGAAACAAGTCCGAAAGTAATATTTACAATGATAGGTAAAGTAATTTTAGGTACTTTTAGAGAAATAAACGCCAAACCTTTAACTGGCAAACCTGGAAAATTTAAACTTTTTATCCATGATTTTTTGACAAAATATGATATTTTGATTGGAAGAGATATTCTAGATTTAACTAAGGCCCAAATAAACTTCGAAGACTTCACCTCTAAAAAACCTAATTACAATAAATATTTTCCAAGCGATTTAAATAAAGAAATTAAACATAATTATACCACAATTAAAAAAGTCGAAAATTTGGACAAAAAATTAGAGAATAATGACTTTAATTATGCGCTTAATGAAGAAATTAATTATTATAGTAAAATTCGAATTAGTCATCTTAATAGTGAAGAAGGGAAATCAATAATGCATTTAATAAAAACATATAGAGATCTACAATTTGTTGAAGGTGACAATTTGACCTTTACACATACCATTAAACATATATGTTGGCTCGCGACTGGTGCGAGAGACGTTCCTTCCACGTAAAACACAGACTTCGAGTAGTTCACTTCAGAAACAGTCGATCAGAAAAATAACAACTGAAATCTTTATTTCATGTTAGCATTTGTGTTAATTCAGTTACATAATATCTTACATTTGTGCTCTCCTCGTCTGCTTGCACGTCTACGCCGTTCGCCAACTTTTTACAACTGCGCAACTTCACTGCGTGGCTTTGGCAGCGGAGACGTGCAAGAGAGTAAGAGATGTCAGTACCGCGGCTTCGAAGCGATAAATTCTCGAAAATTTTCGCGATCTTGCAGGGGCGCATCGGCGCCACCGCGGTTTTGGGCGCGTTGAGTACGGGGCGATGAATTGTGAGTGCGAATGGGACAAGATGCATGGTCGCGGCGGCGATATTTAAGAGGGCGACGCAACATTCCCCCCCTCGTAATTCACCTGCTTTCGCGGTGGGTTACCAGGTAATATGTCCATCTTGGCCAGCTTTACCGACGGTCGGGTGACCAGTCCGTCCACAGTGCGCACCACGGCGCTGCGAACTTGGCCATCGGCCCCTTGGTGAACGTTAACGATCCGACCTCTCAGCCACGTGTTCTTTTTGGCATTTTCGTCTACAATAATTACCAGGTTCCCAATAGGGAGCGGCAGCGGCGGGGGCTGGAACCATTTAGTTCTCCTCGTGAGCGTTGGAAAATATTCCCGTAGCCATTTCTTCCAAAAGCGATCGGCTAGCTGACTTGCGATTCTGTAACTTTTGGCCAGTCGATCACCAGCTTGGATCAGTGATCCTCTTTCCCGCAAACCACTTGAGTTGCCCACTAAGAAATGGTTAGGCGTAAGAGCTTCCGCGTCCGCGTCGTCCAGGGGCACGTAGGTAAGCGGTCGGCAGTTCAGGGTGTGCTCCACGTCAGCAAAGGCGGCTCGAAGTACTTCCTCTCGTAGACCTTCTGCGGGGAGAATCTCGTATAGACTTAGTTGACCGGACGAGTCGTTCCCAAGCCCCGCCCATGTGGGGGGCACCATGAGGGTTGAAGCTAAACTCCAACGTTGGGTATTCTCGTTCGATTGCGGACGTTGATATGCGCTCTATATGATGCTGCAGGACTCCGTTTGCTCCTCGAAAGTTTGTTCCGTTGTCTGATAGAATCCGCCGCGGGGCACCTCGCCGGGCTACGAATGTTTTCAGGATACATAAAAAGGAGTCCGTAGAAAGTGAGACCGCAACCTCCAGATGCACTGCTCGAGTTGTGAGACAGGTAAACAGCACGCCCCATCTTTTCTCCCGTCTACGTCCCACTACGACATCGATAGGTCCGAAGTAGTCCACCCCGGTGAATGTAAACGGAGAGAGACGCTCCTACGGTAGACTTCCCATTTCTGGTGGCGCGGGTCGGGCGTTACGTATGCGGCACCTCGGACAATCCTTGGCAACCTCCCTTACGAGGGCCCTTAGTCCTTTGATCCAATACCGCTGTCTCATTTCATTGACGACGATCTCGTTGTTCAAATGGTGAAACCGTCGGTGGTAGTAATCCGCAATAAGATATGTCACCCGGTGACGTCTCGATAGGATTATGGGCTGCTTCACATCCAACTCTACTCCCTCAATCGCGTTTATGCGGCCTTTTACTCGCATCACGCCAGATTCGTCTAGGAATGGGGAGCACTTGAACAATGGGCTCTTGCGATCGTATACGTTGTTACCCGCTCTTAGGGTTTTAATTTCTTCGGGAAACTCCATTTCCTGACTGACTCGCACCAGAATGACATCCGAGTCCACTGCCCGCTTCAGGTGTAGCAGCTGTTGTAGATGGCCATCTTTGGGTTCCTTAATTAGCAAACGCAGGAATTGAAGAACTTTGCTTTGCGTGGAGCGCAGTTTTTCCAGCTTGCTAAAGCGTAGCGGATCCGGTACAATACAGGCTATTGCGGGTGTTTCGGTGTGGCTCTTCTCGTGGTGCATGATGATCTCTTCGTTCTTTGTAGTGGGATTCATATCCGGCCACTGGTCTTCTCCCCGATACAGAAATCCCGGGCCGACGAATCAACGTAAGGATCCGTCGAAACATTTGGTACCGTCGTCGGCAACGTTATCGGCCGAAGGTACCCAGCGCCAGGCCGCCACGTCGGAATTTTCCAATATTTCCCCAACTCGTACTGCCACGAATTGGTTAAATTTGCGCGCATCAGACCGTATCCAACATAGAACGTCTCTTGAGTCTGACCAAAAGATTCGTTGATTGATATGGATTGTCATCTCGGCCTCCACGGACTTTGACAGCCGCAAGCCCAGCACCGCTGCGAGTATTTCAAGCCTTGAAACTGATACTGGCTTTAGAGGCGCTACGCGCGTCTTGGAGGCGACCAGGGAACATTAAACTTCGCCATCAGCCTCGGTTCGTAAAAACACCACAGCAGCGTACGCATTAAGACTAGCGTCTACGAAGGTGTGTAGCTGACTTTGTAGGCAGTCGCTTTTCCGTGGGATTCATCGGGGTATCCTGACTTCCTTTAGTTGCGGCAATAGGTCCAGCCAATGCCTCCACTCGGTTGCATCGTTGTCTTGAAGCGGATCGTCCCATCCTACACCGGATCGCCAAATGTTTTGCAATATGATTTTGGCCCGGATGATGAAAAATCCTAATAGGCCAAGTGGGTCAAATATGGTCATGATTATACTTAGAACTCTCCTCTTTGAGTACTTATTTGTCGATCCTAGCGCTGTCATTTCCGGCTTGACCACATACGTGAGGAGGTCAGAACCTGGCATCCACCGTAATCCCAGAACCTTTTCTTGATTTTCGTTAATTGCTGCGAGACATCTGGCAGAGGTGTCGGTGCCGTTCTCTAGCTCGCGCATTACTTTTAACGAGTTTGAGACCCATCGCCGCATCTCAAATCCTCCTTCTTCGTGGATTTTCTTTACTGCGCCAGCGAGTGATATCATGTCGCTCTCCGAATCGGCGGACTCGAGCCAGTCGTCGACAAAGGTGTTCCTGCATATAGCCGCGACAGCTTCCGGCGACTGTTTGGAGAAGCGCTCCGCGTTTCGATTTCGTATATAAAGGTGTGGGCGCCAGACACATTTGAAAATCGTTTTCGATTTTGGACGTCAGAGGGGGCGTGGCACTCTTTTGTCAGTTTCTCTTTCCGTTCTTTCGCTCGCTTATGCATATAACGCTGTGGATCTTATCAGCAAGCCAGGCCGCCACGTCGGAATTTTCCAATATTTCCCCAACTCGTACTGCCACGAATTGTTTAAATTTGCGCGCATCAGACCGTATCCAACATAGAACGTCTCTTGATTCTGACTAAAAGATTCGTTGATTGATATGGATTGTCATCTCGGCCTCCACGGACTTTCACAGCCGCAAGCCCAGCAACGCTGCGAATAGTTCAAGCCTTGAAACTGATACTGGCTTTAGAGGCACTACGCGCGTCTTGGAGGCGACCAGGGAACATTGAACTTCGCCATCAGCCTCGGTTCGTAAAAACACCACAGCAGCGTACGCATTAAGACTAGCGTCTACGAAGGTGTGTAGCTGACTTTGTAGGCAGCCGCTTTTCCGTGGGATGCATCGGGGTATTCTGACTTCCTTTAGTCGCTGCAATAGGTCCAGCCATTGCCTCCACTCGGTTGCATCGTTGTCTTGAAGCGGATCGTCCCATACTACACCGGATCGCCAAATGTTTTGCAATTTGATTTTGGCCTGGATGATGAAAAATCCTAATAGGCCAAGTGGGTCAAATATGGTCATGATTATACTTAGAACTCTCCTCTTTGAGTACTTATTTGTCGATCCTAGCGCTGTCATTTCCGGCTTGACCACATACGTGAGGAGGTCAGAACCTGGCATCCTCCATAATCCCAGAACCTTTTCTTGATTTTCGTTAATTGCTGCGAGACATCTGGCAGAGGTGTCGGCGCCGTTCTCTAGCTCGCGCATTACTTTTAACGAGTTTGAGACCCATCGCCGCATCTCAAATCCTCCTTCTTCGTGGATTTTCTTTACTGCGCCGGCGAGTGATATCATGTCGCTCTCCGAATCGGCGGACTCGAGCAAGTCGTCGACAAAGGTGTTCCTGCATATAGCCGCGACAGCTTCCGGCGACTGTTTGGAGAAGCGCTCCGCGTTTCGATTTTGTATATAGTTGGCCAGGGCAGGAGAACATGAGGCTCCGAACGTCATGATTTGCATCGCATAAATATCAGGATCGCGTGACGTATCTCCTCCTCTCCACAAAAACATTTGGGACCCTTGGTCTTCAGGCCTCACCTTTACTTGGTGGAACATCCCAGCGACTGCTACTTTTCCTTAGCGAAACCGTATCAGCACTCCCATTAACGACACCAGTATGTCCGGACCTTTCAGCAGAGCATGGTTGAGGGACAATCCGTTGACTTCAGCCGCTGCGTCCCATACCATCCGGGTTTTCTTCTTATTTGGGTTGGTAACAGTAAAGATCGGGAGATACCAGGAGTTTGAATTGGAGACTATCTCCTCTCGAACTAACTGCCGGGTGTAGCCTTTCTCCTGATAGCTCTTCATACTTTCCATCAAGAATTGGCTAAGAGCCGGGTCCTTTGCCATCTTAGCCTCCAGACATCGTAGACGCCCCAGCGCCATAGGATACGAGTTAGGCAGTATCATTTTATCGTATCTCCAGAGTAGCCCGGTTTGCCAACGCTTAGCTTCGGGGTCGAAGGTTGTCTTAGCCTCCATTATACAAGCAGCGCGTTCATCCTCCTTCGATCTAAGGGGCTTATTGGCGACGGTTACGCCCAGAGATTCCAGCGCAAAGTGGTTTCTCATAGCCTCGTCCAGATCGTGCAGGCGGTCCCCGTTATTGCACTCGCAAACGTGCAAGATACGTGGGCGCGAAGCTTCACCAGAACACTGCCGTCCATAAGCGGACCAACCAAGTCTGCAACGTACTGCCACGAAGTCGTCTCCCTCTAGCTCTCGCCCCTCGAGCGGAACGCTGGTTATACCCGTTACTCGTAGAGTAAAAGGGTATATTAGATTCGTGCAAAAGTATGTAACAGGTAGAAGGAAGCGTTTCCGACCCTATAAACTATATATATTCTTGATCAGGATCACCAGCCGAGTCGATCTAGCCATGTCCGTCTGTCTGTCCGTCTGTCTGTCTGTATGAACGCTGAGATCTCAGAAACTACAAAAGCTAGAAGGTTGAGATTTCCCACACATATTCTTTGGCTTTCTACGCAGCGCAAGTTTATTTTAGCCGAGCGCCACGCCCCCTCTAACGCCCACAATCACCCACTTACGATTTTAAAATGGGTCCTGCGCCCACATCTTTAAAGATTTCCGAAAAGTAAAAATGCAATTTTGTTGTGTATATTTATACCTATCGAAATGTAGAAGACATTTATCAAATCGGACCATTCATTAAAAAGTTATACGCAATCAAAATTTATATATCTATCTCCCTCGCACTCCCTTTAGCTGAGTTACGATTATTAGTTGGGACACCAACCCGAGTACACCGTTCGCACTCCCTTTAGCTGAGTGACGGGTATTAGATAGTCGGGACACCAACCCGACTATAGCGTTCTCTCTTGTTTTGATGTTATCTAGACCGATAATGAGTCTCGCCTTCGCATTGCGGTAGGTTGGCATTGGGATGGATTTAAGATCAGATCGCGACTTTATAAGTTTTTCTCCTAGGCTTTGGATAGGCAGGTCCAAATGAGCGACGGTCCTTACTCCCTTTAAATCATAGCGTGTTGCACCCTGGTTTGCAGCCGAGATTTGAAGGTTCACCAACTTGGAGGCCGGTTCCGTTTGGGAAATTTCCCCAGTCCAGCGCAGACAAAGCTCCTTTTCCGGGCCGTCTAGTCCCAACTCGTCGGCCAGATCCTTCTCTATCAGGGTGCAAGCGGCGCCTTCATCAACCAACGCAAAGGTATTTATGTAGCAGTTTCGACCATACAGCTGCACCTTGATGTAGCGGAACAGCGCCTTCGATGATTCTCCTCCATGAAACAGCACGGCTGGAGGCCTTCGGGATCCTGTTGTAGCGTTTCCTGCTTCCTCGGTTGCTTGGTAGGAGTGCAACAGGGCATCCCTTTTCGACCTGCAGCTTCGAACTGTGTGTTCTTCTAGGCAACAGTAACACAGGTTTTTATTTCGCACGAAGTCCCAACGCTGATTCCGAGACATCTATAGGAAATCGGGACATAGTGATAGTAAGTGACCGCGTCCACATTTACGACAAGATGCACTTCTGTTGGTCCGATCACGGGTTTGCCTTTGGGGTTCGTCTGGTGGTGGAATTTCTGAATGTACAAGTATCCGTTCTCTTGTGGTTCTGCGTTCCCCTATGTTTGGCGCATATGGCGTGACCATGCTGGCGCACATAGCGACATTGAACAGCTAGTTGTCGAACATTGACAGATTGGCAGTGATTCCTCCAGTTGAGAGCCGGTGTCGGCCCCAGTCGAACTTCAGGTCCGTCGGTAGTTTTTCAACAAGTTCCCATAGCAGAGCTGGATCATATAGGTACTCGTGTAGACCTATCGCTGATATTGTCGCGCAGTAGTTCTGCACGGCCAGCGCTACTCGGATTATCGAATCCACGTTGTTGGATCTCACGGCGGGTTCGTCTCTTAGTTTTCGCTGGAGACTAGCGAAGATAACCTCAGGACGTCCATATAGCATCCTAAGAGTCCCAATCGCGTAAGGAACTGTGGACGGGCACATTAGCTTACCACGTACGGCTTCAAGTGCCGCTCCCTTAAGGGACCTTTGAAGGCGTATCAGGTTCTCCTCATTACTGAACCCGCATCTGTCTGTAAACTGTTCATAGTTGCTAATAAAAAGCAACCACTCCTCTGGCTTGCCGGTGAATACAGGAAGTTCTCTGTGAAGAACTTGTCTTGCGGCTATGTGCATAGCCGATAATCCGGAGCCGCTTTGCCTACGCGGTGTTGATTCCTCATACGCGCCTCCGTGGCCACGCGTTAGTAGCGGCGCTTGGTTATGAAACGGATCTGGCACCGGGTCCGGCTTTCTCAAGCCCCATGTGTTCGTCGAGCTGTTTAAGTGCGCCGTGTTGGCCTGAAAGGGCAAACTGATACTTGGCCCGCACTTGTTGCTTTGGGTCAGGTGATTCCCAATGGCGGTGATGTCGAGCTCGCCGGTTTGATTAAACAATTGCTCGCCGTTTGTTTTCTTTATGACTCCCGCGCCGACTGATTGGGGCGTGGACATCAGCCCGACTGGCTGATCTGCACTTGAGTGATCAGCTCCACCTGGTCCTTCAGGCATGCTTGTTAACGTTGAGTCAGTGGGGAGTCCGCCCGGAGGCGTGGTAAAATCACCTTCAGATTTGTCCTCCTCTGTGTCCTTGTTTTCCCCTGGGGGTGACATGGTCGATTCCTCACGTGACTCGGGTTACGTAAGCCTCTAGGTTATGTTGAGCCGCAACCGCGTTTAGGTTAGGGCTCCTCGCTCAGCGCTGAAGCTGCGCCTGGTTCCAATATTTTTCCTGTAGCGCAGGCTGACTTGAACTTGCCCCGGAAGGTTGCAGTCACGCGGTTAGATTCCGATTGATGGCTCCACGTTTCAGTTGGGAAAAATATTTCAGAATGTTGGCTCGCGACTGGTGCGAGAGACGTTCCTTCCACGTAAAACACAGACTTCGAGTAGTTCACTTCAGAAACAGTCGATCAGAAAAATAACAACTGAAATCTTTATTTCATGTTAGCATTTGTGTTAATTCAGTTACATAATATCTTACATTTGTGCTCTCCTCGTCTGCTTGCACGTCTACGCCGTTCGCCAACTTTTTACAACTGCGCAAGTTCACTGCGTGGCTTTGGCAGCGGAGACGTGCAAGAGAGAAAGAGATGTCAGTACCGCGGCTTCGAAGCGGTAAATTCTCGAAAATTTTCGCGATCTTGCAGGGGCACATCTGCGCCACCGCGGTTTTGGGCGCGTTGAGTACGGGGCGATGAATTGTGAGTGCGAATGGGACAAGATGCATGGTCGCGGCGGCGATATTTAAGTGGCCGACGCAACAATATAATTAAAACTAAACATGAAAGTCCTGTCTATGTAAAACCATACAGATACCCATACATTTATAGAGATGTGGTCGAGAAGCAAATAAAAGAATTAATTAGTCAGGGTATAATTCGAAAATCATCTTCTCCGTATTGTAGTCCAATATGGATAGACCCAAAGAAAAATGATGCTTCGGGGACAAAGAAATTTCGCTTAGTGATCGATTATAGAAACTTAAATAATGTTACAATTAACGACAAATTCCCAATTCCTAATATTGATGAAATACTAGACAAGCTGGGGAAATGTCAATACTTTACGACCCTTGACCTTACCAAAGGATTTCATCAGATCGAAATGGACCCGGAGTCAATAGAAAAAACTGCACTTTCAACGCAAAACGGGCATTATGAGTAGTATGTTTATGGGGGTTCTGGATACAAAGGCTGGATACAAAAGTGGAGGGGGAGGTAATTAATTATGCTAATTAGGGTAATAAATCAGGACAATGTGACAGGTGTGGGGGTAATTAAAGTTAATGGGTGCGTGACGAGTGATCGTTAATTAGGGTCCACAATAGTTATATCCAGCTTTTGTATGTAGGTTTTGTATTCAGGAATCAGGAATCCCGAAATTCGGTCCAGAAATCGGGGGAGATATTACTGGGGTGTGACAGGTGATCGTAAATTAGGGTGATAAGTTGCTTATATCTAGGAATTGTATTCAGGAATTCGCTCCCCCGAATTTCGTTTAAGAAATCGGGACTCTTATTAAGCGGGAAGAAGTTACTGAAGTGTGACGGGTGATCGTAAATTAGGGTCCACAATAGTTATATCCAGCTTTTGTATCTAGGAAATGGGGTGAAAAGAGGGGAGGCATTCTGCTTAAGTGGTTGACGAGTAGGTTGACGGGATCGAACGTGGGAGAAGTTAGAAAAATAGGGTGAAACGAGGGGAGGGAATCTAGTTAAGCGGGTGAGAAGTTACTGGGGTGTGCCAGGTGATCATAGCGATATATTTGGGTTATCCTAGTTAATGGGGGAGAAATTACTGGGGTGTGCCGGGTGTCCTTTGCTTAGATTAAGAAAGTGTGGTGCTCACACGGGTACGTGTTAGAATGTCACGGGCTGTTGTCACGTCCAAAAGAAACAGCTGAAAGAAACCACCCTTGAAAAGGGATCCCTTTGCTTGCCACTGAGAAACAAACTCCCAAAGAAACAGCTGAAAGCAAGCACCCTTGAAAAGGGATCCCTTTGCTTGCCACTGAGAAACAAACTCCCACCCCAATAACAAAAAGAAGATGTTAATTTGAATTCAAGTATATTTTTATTTTTTAACTTTTTGAGCTGAAAGAAATAGCTGAAATAAAAAAAAATCACCCATCCCCCAAACAAAAGAAGATGTTAATTTGAATTTAGGTCATGAATTTAGCTCATGTTTATTTGGAAATTTGTAACAGACTTTTCTTATACACTAAATATGATGACATTAGTTTTAAGGCTCCGTCTCGATGATTTTTATAGAAAAAGCAGGCACACGCGTCTTCGCCGAATCCATTATTACAAAACGTAAAATGATTACCATATACCGTTTTGTTAAGATCGTCTTCTCCTTTATCCATGAACATATTCCTCGTATCAATGAGATATTTTAAATCTTCTTTAAAAATTTCCTCACCAAATTGGGATGTGAAATTATTAATTCGGTTTATTAATCCACTTTGTCTGTTATCCATTGTATATGTATAAGTGTTAGACCATAGTTCCATTGCAAAAATTTAAAATATTGTGCGCATTATTCAGAGCACAAATACCGCTTTTAATATGTATTGAGCAAAATGGGAATTGGTTTATGTTTACGGTGTTTAATGGTGGGCAACCCAATTCCTCAACATCTCTTATGTGCGGTGATCTGAGAAAGATTTGTAGAAAACGTTTCTTTTCAATTCCCTTGCATAAAACCACCTTTCCCGAAGTGATTTGTTTAATATATTTTCTTGTTTGCTTAAAGTTGTTTATTCCATCGTTCCAAAAAATTTTATGATGGTTTTTGGTAAGCCAGAGAGCAGTTTTTCGGGACTTGTTATTAAGACGAGTGAAATCAAATGGAGGTTGTATAACGAAATTATTGTTAAACTTATTTTCTTTGCTAAATACAACTCCAATTTCCTTTAGAATAAACTTGTCGTTGTTATCAAAAAATCCTTGTACATCAATTGCAACTAGTTCTTTCTCCATTTTATGTGATTGATATATTGTTAGACAATTCTTTGAACTAACCCACTTAAAGGACTATACTTAACTAAACGATCGTGAATAAGGAGACAATATGCTTGAGTGTTTTCATTGTTTGCTTTTTTCAAATCGATTGAAATTCTCACGTCGATAGGTCCCGATTTAACTGTTTCATTTTGATATGAAAGGTCAACTACAATAATAGGTTTACTTTTAAATTCTGTCGGTGATAAAAATGGTTCTGCTGGGCGGTTGTAATAACTCTTTTGAAACATTGCATACATATCATAAAGATGGGCATATTTATCATTTTCAAAGTTTACATTTAAGTCATCATATGGATACGTTTCTGAATTCAAGTGGACTTTCAGGTTGGATAAATTATTTGTAACTAGTTCTCCATTCAACATGAAGGCTATAATAGCAAATCTCGGTTTTTCTCTATTACTTCCTATCTTTAGACTCCAGACGTGTTGATTTCCCTGTATCAGTTTTGGGTTAATGTATGTATCCCAACTACGGAAAGCTATCGTCAAATTTACGCCACTTTTTATTATATTGTACATTTTAATTTTTGCAGCATCACTGGGTGTTACATGAGGGATTTTCCAGCTAATATTAGTCATTTCCAAAACATATGTATGGTTTGATTTGTTTTTAACATATACATCATCCAGATTTTTTGTGAGCAAAAGTATAAGTTCATGCTTACAATTCAGTAAAACTTTTCTATAATCCTCAGCAAACCCCATTACATTTTTTAAGGGTAGCGAGAAATTAAAATTACCTTTTGTAATAATATCATTTCCACCACTCCACCCAGCATTTAAAAGATTGCGACTCTCCTGACGACTTTCCGATAGATAATTTTTAAGGGTGCTGCTCATGCCAACAAACCGTGTTCTATCAATTTCGTATCCATTTATTTCATATCTAATTTCATCAATAAAATTTGCCATACAATTATTGCGAAACGTAACCTCGATATTATCAGTGGTGCTTGTACCATCGGCTGCTACTCTCTTAACAACTCCTTGAAAATTAAGATAGCTTTCGTGAGGGAGTACATACAAGTCCTGATTTTGAATACAAATACGTATTTCATCATTTGCTTTAAATGATTGATGATACGAGGAATATGTATGATATTCCTTTTTCGAAATACTTTCATCTGAAAACGGTCTCTCACGAACATTTAAAATTTCATTCATTTTTAATGCTTTTTATTATTATTATTATCAAATTTGAATTTTGAAGCCCAGTGATTTTAAAAACAATTTGTTTTTTAATGTAAGACCCTTTCGATTTAATCCTGTTCCTTTAGCTTTACAACTGCTAGTGCGCGGTTGATGAAGTATACCGTTGCTTTTATTGTAAATTATCATTCTATTGCGCGAATATGTATGCGAATTGATACGTTTTCACCACGCAAGTTCAATAAATCTCCGTTCTGATCAACGATATGTATTGAGAGAGTACTTATTTCTCTGCAGTTAATAGGTAAATAGATGAGATTGTGTGGTGTCACAGTCATTTTATACCCCGGTGGAACCGAAATTGCAAACTCATGTAATACGTGATTTGGTATATTATCAACGTAAGAGCCACTCACAATATTACATTCCAAACGAATGGAATTAATTCTTAAAATGTTGACAGCATTATCGGACAAGTGATTTTGGTTTGCCTTTAACACTCTTTGCTTAAAACCAAACAAATGACCTATTGACCTCTCCTTATTAAAGTATATATCTTCTTTACTGCTAATTATTTCCACTTGAAGTGTATTATTATTGCTTACAATTTTCACTGTATTTTCCAGATTATAATCCTTTAACTTGTTGTAAATAAATTGAGAAATATCGTTGAGTTCATAGGAGCCGGTGGGAATAATAATAACTTTATCACCAATATGAAAGAGGTTGTTATTTACATCCACGTTGGGAATTGAGTTGTACATGTTAAACTCAACTAGCGCACACTCATATTCCCCGTTTAATTCAATTGGTGGAAAATAAACTGTGTTTATAACGGAACTATTTCCATTCACTGATAGAGTCAATGATCTAACCATTTTGAAATCTGTTGTTCAACTGGGTGTCATACAACCCCGCCCCAATCTTATATTAAAATTAAAGAAGAATAAATTGGTCAAATCCTTTTCTATATCGTCCCTTATCAATATTGTCATCCTTACTTATAAATAAAAATCCATATTTATCCTCCCAACATTTTTGACAAATTTTCGTAAATGTCTCATAATTCATGTCAGGGATGATATGATCCCGAAATATGTATCGCATATTTAAATCATCCTGTTTAAACATAATAATTACATTTGCATTGTCCCGTATAAGATGTTTTGGTATCCGTGTATATGTTTGACATAAATAAAAAGAATCAATATTTTTGTGACGACCCATACAGAAATATGATCGAATATTATCTTGTTTCTCACAAGCCACATCGTCGAAAATCATGATTGAATTATTTTTTGCTTCGGTGGGTGGTAAAACAGTTTCGTTCTGAGAGAATGTATGATATCCCATACCTTTAATCGGTTTAAATAGCTTTTCCAAGTAATCATATTTCGGTTGGTATAGACTCTTTGAAAACACGTATATATTTTCAAATCTCAAGCCATTTGGACTCTCAATAAGACTTATCATTACATTAGTTTTCCCGCAGTTGGATGGACCAACCACAAGAGCTCTAATTGTGTTTGGTAATAATTCACTGTGACGTGGTGGTTGTTTAACATTATTCACGTTCTCAATGTTACGAACAATAATGTTATTTTTTTGCTTTATTAATCGCATCCTATTATAAATATGTTTATTCCGTGATAAATCTTCAATGAATAAAGACAATATATAATGGGGAAACGTTTTTATAATCACATCAGTCATTATTTACACCGTAAACGTGGAAGTGGTCTTATAATTAAGTTAATAGATTCTCTTCCGATTGAGTTTCACATTCCTGGATATAACTATTGTGGACCCGGTACAAAGCTTGCAGAGCGATTACAGCGTGGAGATCACGGAATTAATCAGTTGGATGAAGCTTGCAAGGTTCACGATATTGCCTATTCACAAAACAACGATCTAAGCAATCGACATAAGGCAGATTCTGAATTAATTAACAAGGCTTGGGAGCGAGTAAAGGCGAAGGATAGTTCTCTTAAGGAGCGAGCAGCAGCATATTTTGTAACTAATATTATGAAAGCAAAGAAACATTTTGGAATGGGTGTTCGGAAGCGAAATAAGAAAAAACAGAAGAAGAGGAAGCGTAGGAGGATGAAAATAAATAGACTATCATCTGTTGTAAGAGAAGCGAGTCGGGAATTGAAAAAACGAAAACCCCTGGATGTGGTTAATGCAATTAAAATTGCACGTAAAGCAATACATAATTTAATCGGATCTAAGAAAAACGTTAAAGTTCCTCGAATAATAAATGTTCCCAAAATGGGGGGTTTTTTACCACTTGTACCCATCTTAACTGCATTAAGTGCTATAGGTAGTTTAGCTTCAGGAACTTCTAGTGTAGCAAAATTAATAACAAACGCGAAAATTGCTAAGCAACAGCTAGAAGAAAATAAAAGACAGAAATATACCGCATTTTAGGGGAGTGTTTATGAGAGACTCTCTCCCTAAAACACCTAAAAATAATGAGAGTGGAGTGATTAACTTGGGTGACTCAAAATCAAGGGGTACACATTGGGTAGCTTACCACAAAAACAAAAACAGCATATTCTATTTTGATAGTTTTGGAAATTTACAACCACCAAAAGAAGTTGTGAAATACTTAGGGGATAAAATCAAATATAACTATGAACAGGTACAACGTTTTGGAACATACAATTGTGGACACCTGTGCATTGAATTCCTGCTTTCATTCAAATAAAGTAACTGATTTAACGACATTTAAACAACAAGGGTGGAAAACAACAAGGGTGGAAAAACAACAGCCTGTTGCATAAAGTAACTGATTTAACGACTTTTAAACATCAAGGGTGGAAAACAACAAGGGTGGAAAAACAACAACCTGTTGCTATGGAAATCTCGGTCTGAGAACTGGTATAAAATGAGCTCGGAAATCGTTTAGTCTTTACAGTCAGAACTTTAACATTAACTTGTCAAGTCGATCAGCTTGCTTCTCACTGAAACCACCTTCTTCAAGGACAAACTTCATACCAACAACAACATCATGAATCAATCAATTCCATCAGAAAGTGAGCTGGACACCATTATGGAGGAGGAAATTCTTCGAGGCGGGGTTTTAAAGGAGTTCAACACTCGAGCATTGAAGCCCTTGCTATCACAAAACAAGATGGGTATAAACGTCAGCTACCCAATTATCAATGCGCAGAGGAAGAAAACTGTTTATGGGGACTCCATTGCCTTGGAACTGGATAAATATATTCTATATCTACCAAAGAGATATAACACAATGAAAGATGGTCATCTGAAGTTGCTCAAGGACAAGGAATATCGAGTTATAAAAAGAAGCAATGATTCCCTGCAACTAGAGTTAAATACAATTGTTTAATCCACTTATCACTTTGTAATATTTATAACATTTGTACATAATCATTTATTATATTCAATAAAACATGCACACACACCCACATTAAATTCTTTTATTTGAAGAGGAAATTTAAACAATGTAAAATGATTCTTTTTCAGCCAAAAATAAAATCATATAAATAATATATATATTTTATAACTTTCATTAGTATGAAATGTAACCCTGTCAAGTATAGTTCATAAACTGGTATTACATCTTTTGTGCTGACGGTGGTGAAAGTTTTGAAAGTACCCAAAATGAGTCAATTTATTTTAAGTCAGCTTACTAGAACGAGAAATATATTAAAGAAAAAGTTTAATGATCTAAAACATTTTAAATCACAAAATGCTTACGAGTTGGAAGAAACTTTTAAGCCAATAACAGATCCCTTAAACGAACTAGTTAGTGAAAATAAAAAACGAAAGTTTATGAATACAAACGAAGATAAATCAACGGTTCTAAAGCAAACAAGAGAGAACGCTATAGTCGGGTTGGTGTCCCGACTATCTAATACCCGTCACTCAGCTAAAGGGAGTGCGAACGCTGTGTCGGGTTGGTGTCCCGACTAATAATCGTAACTCAGCTAAAGGGAGTGCGAGGGAGATAGATATATGTTGACAATTTATAAAGCGTATAACTTTTTAATGAATGGTCCGATTTGAAAAATGTCTTCTACATTTCGATAGGTATAAATATACACAACAAAATTGCATTTATACTTTTCGGAAATCTTTAAAGATGTGGGCGCAGGACCCATTTTAAAATCGTTAGTGGGCGATTGTGGGCGTTAGAGGGGGCGTGGCGCTCGGCTAAAATAAACTTGCGCTGCGTAGGAAGCCAAAGAATATGTGTGGGAAATCTCAATCTTCTAGCTTTTGTAGTTTCTGAGATCTCAGCGTTCATACAGACGGACAGACGGACAGACGGACATGGCTAGATCGACTCGGCTAGTGACCCTGATCAAGAATATATATACTTTATGGGGTCGGAAACGCTTCTTTCTAGCTGTTACATACTTTTGCACGAATCTAGTATACCCTTTTACTCTACGAGTAACGGGTATAAAAAGTGAAATATTTAAAAATGAAACCCCCAGTAAAAAGCTTAAGAAACATCAATTAAGGTATGATGACGATGATGATCATCATTACGAATATGATGATAATAATAGCCGAAATGAAGAAACAAAAATGTATAATGATGATGTTACTAGTGACTCAGATGATAAATTTTTTTCACAGTCACATATTGAATTGGGATCAGAGCCGGAAACACCGCTAGAAACACCTTTAGAAACACAGCTAGAAAAAGAAGCAGATGCTAGCAGTCTAATTCATGCAGACTATGATTTTAATATTAGCAGTCTATCGAGAAATAAAGTTCTGCTTATGGACCTAGAAAAAGTTCATCAACCCCCAAATCCTTAAATTTGGGGAATAGTGAATTACATATAAATCATAATAAAATTCAATTATCAAGTGGAAGCACGTGGGATTTGACTCCTGGGCTTTATTCTCTGATTGTTCATAATAAACCTACACAATTCAGTGCCACAGACTTGAAAAATTATAAAGATATCATTACTGAGACAAGTGCACATAGAATAGATTTTGATCCAAATAAGCGAATAAAAGGAACTAGAGGATACAAGTATACAAACATTATTAAAAAGTTCATGAGCAATGAAAATATACATCCTTCAGCTATATCCACCCCAATTCAATCAAAACAAAAAAAATCAAATAAAAAGGGATTTGGATACATTTCCCTACAAAGAGCAAAACCCAATTATATTTATTGGGATGACGTCAATGAATTAGTTGAAAGATTGCAGCTTTTAATAGCTTCAAAGGCCGCTGGCAACACTAATCACAATAACGAGATCATGTCTATAATAGAAGAACTGCGAGAGGCTAAAATTATATATTAATTGAATAAATAAGGTTCACAAACTTTAAATTACCTTATAAGCAAAATGTCTGTCGACAAGTTTGGTCACTTTTCAGACGAAAAAGAGCACACAGATATTTTAAAAAGGGATATTAAAACTGTTGTGGGGTTGTACATTGATGGCGACGAAAACCTGAATACCCAACAGAAACGAATTAAAAATTGTGGGAACCCAATAGATTATTCGGATGCAACGACGAAAAAATATGTCGATGAAAACTTGGAGACGTTAAAGAAAGACCTTAATACGAAAATAAATACATCCCTTAATCGAAGACTTTCTAAAATAACTTCTTTGGAAAATTTAGTTCAAGTTAATAATGGGAGGGTTGATAATGTTGATAAAATCCTATCCAATATGTTAACAAAGATTAATAGTATTGAGAGCTATGTTTATAAATATGTTACTCAACCGAAATCAGTTTTAAAATCACAGACAGTTGAAATAGAAGGTACTGCAACTCCAATAGTAAGAAAGTTCTAGTACCAAAAAATATGAGTGATAAATTGGGTATTGTTAAAGAAATTCATGCTCCGTGTCGACGTAATTTTAAACGTCGAAGGGTAGTGACAAAGGGTATAAATGACCTCTGGCAAGCAGATTTAGTGGAAATGGGAAAGTATTCAAAGCTTAACGGAGGATATTTTTATATTTTGACTGTTGTGGATTGTTTTAGCAAATATGCCTGGGGAGAAGCATTAAAATCAAAAAGCGCTAAAGATGTCTCAATGGCAATGGAAAAAATTTTCAAATCTGGACGTGGAACACCAAAAAATTTACAAACGGATGATGGAACTGAATTTTTTAACAAACAATTTAACGCGTTAATGAAACAATATGGAATAAACCATTATTCTACCTATTCAATTGTAAAAGCTTCAATTGTGGAACGCTTCAACAGAAGTTTGAAGGAACTTATGTGGCGTGAATTTAGTTTTAGCGGAACATACAAGTGGGTTGATATGTATAAAAAATTAATTGATATATACAACAAAAGACCACATAGAACAATTAAGGTCGCCCCAATTGACGTCAATTCTTCCAATGAAAAACACATTTTGAAAACAGCCTACAATCATCTCAAAATGTTTAGTGTGGGGAAATTGCGTAATGGAGATTATGTACGCATCAGTAAATATAAACATGTGTTTGAAAAGGAGTATACACCGAATTGGACTACAGAAATTTTTAAAATAACAAGTGTGAAAAACACATACCCTACCACATACTTGTTGGAAGACTTTGAAGGTACTCCAATACAAGGTGGATTTTACAAAGAAGAACTGAAAAAAACTCGTTTCCCAGACAAATATTTAGTGGAAAAAATAATAAAGAGAGACGGGAATAAAGTCCGTGTACGTTGGTTGGGGTTTTCAAAAAAATATGATAGCTGGGAATCTAAAGATAATATTTTATAGAGCAACTCTTATTCGGATTGAATATGATCAGACCCGCATTCACAACTTTAAGCAAAACAAAAGGTGAGTTAAAATACCTTAGTAATTTTATTAATTATATTTTTTCTCTCTATCTCTTTATCATTTCAGTTGAATATGTTCACCTTTTATCATCTAACGTAGTTTCATTGTAAATTCTAAAATTAATTATAGTTATAATTAATCTGATGATGCCATTATACAACTTTATCATAAAAAAAAATAAACATAAACTTAAGTTTATTATTATTATTTATTATCTAAAACAGAAAGGGAAATCAAAAAAAATATAATGATAGAGATAAAAAACCAGCTGAAGAAGATGATGAGTAATGGGGAGAAATAAATAATTTGATCCACAGTCGATGGTAGACTTAACAGAAGTTACAAAAGATGTGACCTGCGTTTACAAACTTATGAATTGCTTATTTAAAATGTTTTGAGGTGAGAGCAGTATAGCAGTTGTGATTTTTATCAAAATGACAGATTGTGAGGGATATTTTACGATCCCTGCTGAATGTATGAAAACTCTGAATAGATGAGAACAAAATAAAAACAAGAGGGAAGTCGGGTGCCCCGACTATCACTTACGCATAACTCAGCTAAAGGGAGTGCGAGGGAGATGGATATATGGATTGTATGAAAACTCTGAATATATGAGAACAAAATAAAAATGATAAATGCATTTAATTTTTGATAAGTTAAGTAAGCATATGAAATGATCTACGAAGGATTTTTCGGTATGCTTTTCATCCATTTCGGTTTTTATTAATTTTAAATATGAAATTATTACATTAAACAATTATAGTTAATTTAAATATTTTAATCTGTGATTTAAATATGAAATTCTTTTTTAATGACGTAAAATAATTAAAGTAAATATGATTAACAATGAATCTAATATATTGGTCCTTAATTGAAATGTTTTCAAATTATATCATGCAATGATTTTATATTTAATTCAAATATATACATATATACTAAGAATCTTTGCATTCAATATGCAGATATTTATTTTAACTAGTGCATTTTTGTATATTGTTTAGATTGAATGAGAGGGAAATATGTTGAACCTACTGAAACTACAGGTAGCCAAAATAAAAGACTTTGGCCTAGTACTCACTTCAATCAAAAAGGCAACGAAACGAAAATTTCTATACAAGAATGACAGGCGGAAAATTTCGTGATCAAAATTTTGTATGGAGATTTTCATTTTGTAAGCTTTTCGATTGAAGTGAGTACTAGGCCTTAAAAGAAAAAAATCATAACCAGGTCGGAGAATAGAAATATATGAAATATAAAGAGTGTCTAGAAAATAGATGTTTGCTGTGGTAGGCGTGGTTAGAAAAGGAAAGAAAGAGTTGAATCTAGAATAATTGTTTCAATTAGAAGAAATTTAATATTTTAATCATCAAGTAGTTTAGTATGTGTTAAGATTATAAAGTGTAAAAAGATTCTACTATCATAAAAGTAGTCTAAAATATCAAAATGCGACGACATTTTAAGATGTGTACATTTTTGTTTTCTAATTATTTTTATTTTTATTTGTATTTAACGGGAACGGACCTTTCATCAAATGTTCAGACAGTGGCAATTTTCGAATAAAAACAGGTTTTCTTTCCATATTTATATTATTTTTCTCTATTAAAGGATAGTATAAATTCCTCTGTAATGGGGTAATTTATATATTAAATTAATTTCTTCTACGAAGTTTGCGTGGTTTCCGTAATCCTCCTCATTTCCGATTGGATTTCCGTTTTCGTTCCTCTATCCAGCTGTACTGGATATCGAGTTCTCTATACCATTTAATCTCCTCCTCGAGCAGGAGTATATTATCCTCCAATGATAGTATCGATGCCTTCATCGTTCCTACCTCCTGTATGGATTGTTCTACTTTAGAAGAATCGACCTCTCTTGATTGATTCAAAAGCGTCTCCAGCTTTGCCTGCTGGTCAAAGGTGAGATTTTCAATAGGTATTAACTCGCAGATTCCTTAAGCATGTTTGTTGAACACACTCGATCTCCTTTCAGCTACTTCTTCCTTTTGATGAATCCCATCTTAATCCACTTCTCACATTTCTCGTTTAACAGCTCGAGGGATTTTCCAATGATTGGCTCCATATTTATAATTTTCAAGTGCCCAACTGTCATTTCATATAACAATACATCTTTTTTTCCACTCAAATTTGCTATTTATCGTGACCAACATTTGACCTTTAAACAGATGATGATTAAAAGAATGGGGTGTGCTGATAAAAAAGTTTATGGTTAGGACAACCGTCTATTGTTTTATCCCTGTTAAGCTGATTTTGTATGATATTTGTTTATGGATGTTAAGTTTACAAGAATTGTACCTTATATAGATATTGCTGTACAACCCTTTGTATCATCACTTTCTGTATTGCTGTCGGTAACCATCACTTTAGGATTATTACCTGGTTATCAATAGTTCTCCTGCTTAATGACTTTAAAATTATGGATGACAAATTTTTACTAACCCTCTGACCGTTTTTTATTTATATTCTGTTAACTACATCTTTATATTATTTTTATGAATAGATACATTCATAAGAAATTGTTCTTCTTGTTTCCGACTGTGTTAAACTGTTGTTGACAATCTTGACATTGGGATTATTATACACTTGACCTCTTTGTTATTCTTAGACCTTGTAATATTGTTAATAACTGTGGTTATGGGATACAAGGCTAGCAAGTGGCGATAGTGAAAAATGTATAATGGAATCCGCGATACGAACCGAGATATATAGGAAGGAAGAATGAAAATAATAAATATCTAAAATAATAATAGCTGATATAATACACTTGTGGAATGAGATTATATGATACTTTTTAATCTTGTTGGGAGATATTTGCAAATAATCGGAATGGAAAGATTTAATGGTATTTATGATCAAATTATAGGCGTGATATACTTAACTTTCTTGTTTTTGTTTCGTTACAACAATGTAATGAGTATTGAGTAGGTGTAGGTAAAATAGTATTTTATATTAATATTCTATCTATATTTTGCATTCAATATTCATTTATTAGTTTTCTATGTTTAAGCAGGTTTGAATAATAAGAATAATATCTCAAATATTAGTATTATTCTGTGTGTTAAAAATTTTGATGTTAAGTTTTATGATAATTGTTAGCTAATCAATGACGAGAAAATGTGTTATGTTTAACAGGTCTAAGGAAACCGGTTTCCATATTGTGTACACATTTTAAGGGCGGTTTTTCTTCTCTAAGCATTGGTTTTTAAGTAATTTAATGTCAGGAAGTTAATGTTATATACATCATTATAAATTTGAGACCAGATATGATAAGAAATATAACTATGAAATTGATTAATATGTTCAAGAATTATTTTAACTGATGCCTTGTTACTATTAGCTGTTATTAGCTGGTTTTTAGTTGTTACTATCTGTTTTATTTGTTGTGAGATGTTAAAGATATTTTATAGAGAAAGAGAATAGAGAAAGAAGATTAACTTCAATAAATTAATTAATAAGTAAAATTATTGAAATTTATAAACAATTAAATATTAATAAATTAATTAAAATTAATAAACAAAATTATCTAAAAAAAAAAAAACAAACAAAAAATATTACAATAAATACGACAAAATTTCTACAAGCTCTATGCGAGTCTTTTTTATCAAATCTTTATTGGCCATTTGTTGAAAGGAAATAACCTTAGAATCAATTTAACACGTTCTGGGGCGGAAAGAAAAATCGGTATTTGAAAATATTTTCCCACATCTGAGAATCATTAACTTGTGAGATTTGTTTCATTGGACGTTGTTTTAATTTCTTTACTAGTTTTACAATAATAGGATACATATTTCCCTAAAATGATCGGACATGTTTGTCTTAGTTAACAATCTTTAAATACTTTGGGTGTATGACCTTTCTCACGTACATAGGAATCACAGTTGAGTATTAATTGCTCATAATGAGGAAAAAAGTCACGTGATCAATATTGTTGCATGGGGGATGTCGAGGATGGACGAAAGGTGAGCTACATTTTCTCACGTGGGTGTACGAACTTTCTCACGTATGTACAATGTACATAGAAAGCCCAGTTTAATATTAATTGCTCATAATGAGGAAAAGGTCACGTGATCAGCACCAAATGAATATAAATTGAAAGCCCCTTATCATTGTTATTGATCTTTCAAATCAAAACGAATCAATAAAAACTGTTTCTATTGATGTGAGAATTTCAACAGAACTGAGGATACCAAGTCATGAAAATACCCAAGCTTTTTGTCTCTCATAAATGATCGTTTAGAATAACCCTTTAAACGGACTTGTACAACGAGTTGTTTAACATTAGGATAATGATGAAAGATATTGTTTCAGTTGATAATATTCTTTGATAATATTACTAATTTCATTCTATAGGAAATGAGAATAGTATTTGAACAAGATGCTAACTTGAATAATAGTTTTGTAATGAAACAACCAAAGGATTTCACTTTACTAAATACAAAATCTCGAAAGACTGCAATTTGGTTAAGCAATAAACATCATAACATCGTCAACATCGTCAGCTCATTAATATTGAGGAAATTGATTGTCCGTCCCTATACAGGTTTAGGGGGAAACCGGTTTCCATATTATGAAACACATATTAAGGGCGGGGTTTGTGCTCTAAACAATGCATACATTATTTTAAAATTTATTCAAGATTTTAAGGAGGACTTTCAATTCCTCCTAAACACAAAAACGATGTTTATGAGTCAAGGTGGATATGATCTTAAAACTATGAAATATGGTGAGCACTTTACATTTTGTAATCCCGAGTTGACACCAGCAACATGCGCCTGCCACTTCTATGCAAATCGTCGGGATGGAGCCAGAAAATGAATTTCAATATATAATGAAAAATTTTTAGAATCCCAAAATAAATGAATAAATATATTATTGTGTTACAAATGAAACAAAGTCTTTTTGGAGAATGGAGAATGGACTAATTGCGGGATCGCGATTTCAACCCCTATTATGGCACGTGTTAGAGTTAGCCTTGGGCATTGGCGTAACGTTAATGATCTTATCAATGAGCACGCGCCTTTGAGGCTTGTGTCTTTTATTGCGGTCGGAAACTGTAACAGGTGCGCAGCTTTGGGTACCCCTTGTGCGAGTCCCTTTTCTGACATCTTGTGATCAATATTGCTACATGGCGATGTGGTGGATGGGTGGAAGGTGAGCGACATTTTCTCACGTGGGTGTGTGGCCTACATAGAAAGCCTAGTTGAATATTAATTACTCATAATGAGGAAAAAGTTTCTAGCAAATTTAGCATTTGTCTAAAACTTCTTAAAGGTGATGATTGCGAGGAAGGGATGGTCGTGGAATAGCATGATCCCCCATATGAAGGGGGGATTTCTGTGCGAAGTTGCTGTGAAGGAACTTTAGTTCGAACTGAAAGACCACTGGATCAGCAACATCAGCAACAAACAAACATCAATAATCAACCAAACAACAAAACAGCTATACAGTTAAACAACTAGAAACCAGCTAATAACAACTAATCAGTTAAACAACAAAAAACAGCTATACAACAACAAGTTAAACAGCTAAACAACAAACACCTAATATCAACTAATCAGCTAAACAACAATCAGCTAATAACAAGTAATCAGTTAAACAACAAGGGACAAACAACAGTTAAACATCAAGAAACATCAGTTAAACAGCAATAACAACATCAAGAAACAACTATATCATCAAGAAACAACTACATCATCAAGATCCAGCAGTTAACAACAAAACATCATGAATAACAACCACGTGTGTTTCCTTAAAGAAAATGGTGATTTAATTTTTGAGGATCATCGGCACTCCCTGGAGATTTTCTCCAAACTTCAAGGGATGGATCAAGTCGGTGAGAGAGAAACTAGGTATGGTGAACATATGCTAACATGTCCCTGGGCCGACGATGACGTAAGAGAGAGCCCAGATACATGTCAATGTCACCAGGCACCATACATTAGAATTAAAGCTATTGCATTAATTAACAAATACAAAAATCTTAACCTTAAATTTAAAAATAAAAAATTTAAAAAATCTATAGCTATATATATATGTAAAATGAATAAAAAAAAATATATATATATAATAAAAATATATTTGAACTTTAAATTTGTATATTTTTTTGTTTGGGGGATGTGTTTGTTTTCAGCTATTTCTTTTGAATGTTATTTTGCTATGGGGGTGGGTGTTTGCTTTTAGCTGTTTCTTTTCAGTTAAAAATATTCTATAAATGTTTTCAATGCCAAGCAAAGGGACCCCTGTTCAAGGGTGTTCTTGGCTATACTAATTAAGTGACCAAAGTGATCACATGTGAACGTGTAAACAGCCTGTGACGTAAACAGCCCGTGACATTTTCTAGTGCTGATGCTAAGTAAAAGGTCACTGATCCACTAAAAGGGTCGCTAACAACTACCTGTTGCCATCCTGATCACACCATATTAGCATATAGAATTTCCTTCCGTCGTATTTTTTATATCTAAGTATCGGTCACCCGCCGTACTCCAGGAAACACCACCGGCCAACTCTCATAATCCATTTCCCTAATTAATTTTACTAATTTGGGGACTATATTTAGAACTCTTTCATATATTTTAACTTATGAGTTAAACTAATGTTTTCATATTTAGTGTATAAAAAAGAACCTATTACAAAATTCCAAATAAACATGAGCTAAATTCAAATTTACATATTCTTTTTGCTTGGGGTAGGTGATTGTTTCTCAGTGGCAAGCAAAGGGATCCCCTATTTAAGGGTTTGTGTCGCTTGCTCTTAACAACATGTTTTTCTGTCTGATCCCACCATCCCGTGATGTTATCCAGTATGATAATTAAGTGACCCCGTGCACGTGTGAAACAGCCACTGAGCAACTAAAAGGGTCGTTTGCTATTAACAACCTGTTGCCACTCTGATTACACATATTTGGCCCGTGAACAATTTTTTATCCACCACTAAATTTAGTTCCCTCGTATTATCTGAGTCTAAGCAAAGGACACCCGTCACACCCCAGTAATTTCTCCCCCATTAACTAGGATAGCCCAAATATATCGCTATGATCACCTGACACACCCCAGTATATTCTCCCCGTTTAACTACGATAACCCAGATAAGCAAAGGACACCCGGCACACCCCAGTAATTTCTCCCCATTAACTAGGATAACCCAAATATATCGCTATGATCACCTGACACACCCCAGTAACTTCTCACCCGCTTAACTAGATTCCCTCCCCTCGTTTCACCCTATTTTTCTAACTTTTCCCACGTTCGATCCCGTCAACCTACTCGTCAGCCACTTAAGCAGAATGCCTCCCCTCTTTTCACCCCATTTCCTAGATACAAAAGCTGGATATAACTATTGTGGACCCTAATTTACGATCACCCGTCACACCCCAGTAACTTCTTCCCGCTTAATAAGAGTCCCGATTTCTTAAACGAAATTCGGGGGAGCGAATTCCTGAATACAATTCCTAGATATAAGCAACTTATCACCCTAATTTACGATCACCCGTCACACCCCAGTAATATCTCCCCCGATTTCTGGACCGAATTTCGGGATTCCTGATTCCTGAATACAAACCCTACATACAAAAGCTGGATATAACTATTGTGGACCCTAATTAACGATCACTCGTCACGCACCCATTAACTTTAATTACCCCCACACCTGTCACATTGTCCTGATTTATTACCCTAATTAGCATAATTAATTACCTCCCCCTCCACTTTTGTATCCAGCCTTTGTATCCAGAACCCCCATTAACATACTACTATTATGAGTACACTCGAATGCTTTTTGGGTTGAAAAATGCACCAGCGACGCACAGTGTTGCCTTTTGACTTTTTTTTGGTAATAAATCATAACTTTTGAACCAGTGAAGATAAAAAAAATTTTTTTTTTAAATGTTGTTTTGTTTAGTTTATTTTTTATATTTTAATTTTAAAAAACTAAAAAAACAAAAAAAAAAAAGTTCAAGTTTTTTTTTAAAAATAAAAATTTTTATATTTCATGGTTTTTGAAATAATGGTCACAATTTGGTAAACTTTGTAAATCCAATAGACTTAACATTTCTGGACTATAATTACTAGATTCTAACTCTGTGACAAGTTTGTGACCCAAAAATACAGTTTGGATTCGCACATACTAAATTCAATGCTTAGGCAGCGTAAGTTGTTTTGAGCTGGCAAAAGTGGCTATTTACGTTTCTGAACATGAACATGAACATTACAGTAACATGATATATACCAAAATTTAAGGAATCTCAAGGGCTATACAGTTTGAAGTTTAAAGGAAATCGTTAGAGCGGTTTTAAAAATAGCTTAAAAAAAAAATTTTAAAAAAAATTGTTTTGTGCATATCTTTTTAAATATTACATTTAGACAAATTACATATAGAAGGTGCTTATAGCATTTTATACCTTTATACCTTTCAAACGAGATAAAGCACAAGTCTATAGCTTCAGTAGTTTAGAAGTTACGGCCTTTCGTATTTTAGCTATTTTTAGCTGTTTTCCCGCTGAACTAGCGGGTTTTTTCAAAAGTGGTAGAGCTAAAGTTTCTTATATCGAGCTGTTGAACATCATATAAAATTTTCAGGACTTTAAAACCATGTTTTGGACAAATCTTTCACAAGGTTGCGCCATATGCAATTTCTGGGACCATGACTTTTTTACCTTTTTTGGCTCTTAAAACCACGGACGCAGGCGGACGCAGTTACAACTTTCGTAATATCAAGAAGAAAGTCCAAATAACGTTTTACGGAAGTATAAAAAAATAGTATTAAATAGTTTTTTTTTATTTTCCATCATAGTTGAAAAATATGGAAAAATGGACGTTTCGCAAATAACGCATAACTAAGAGATGCAGATGGCAAACTGCAATATGTTTTACTTTTTTTTACTCTTAACTAACACACCAATCCGTGGCCCAATGCGCCACTGTGCGACGTTCCAACGGTGTATGAATGAGATTCTAAAAGATTTAATTGGTGTTTACTGCTTAGTTTATCTCGACGATATCGTTATTTTTTCTACATCCCTGCAGGAACATATCTTTTCTATTACTAAAGTTTTCGATAAATTAAGAGAAGCTAATTTAAAATTACAATTGGAAAAGTGTGAATTTCTAAAACGTGAAACAAACTTTCTTGGGCATATAATTACACCTAATGGTATTAAGCCGAACCCATGCAAAATAAAAGCCATATTAGATTTTCCCATCCCAAAAACAGACAAACAAATTAAATCCTTTCTTGGTTTATGTGGTTTTTATATAAAGTTCATTAAAAACTTTGCTAAAATTGCTAAGCCTATTACAAAATGCTTAAAAAAGGGTCAGTCAATCGATATAAATAACATAGAATATAAAAACGCATTTAACAAATTAAAATTCTTGATTACAAGTGATCCCATTCTAATTTATCCGAACTTTAATAAGCAATTTACATTGACAACAGACGCCAGCAACTTTGCGTTAGGTGCTGTTTTGTCGCAAGACCAAAATCCTATTTGTTTCGCAAGCCGCACTCTCAACGAACATGAGACTAGGTATTCTGTTATAGAAAAAGAATTATTGGCGATATTGTGGGCAACCAAGTATTTCCGATGTTACCTTTACGGTAGAAAGTTTAAAATTATTTCCGATCACAAGCCTTTGGCCTGATTACACAATGTAAAAGAGCCAAACATGAAGTTACAGAGGTGGAAAATCAGACTAAACGAATACGACTTTGAAATTAAACACATTAGAGGCAAACAAAACTATGTAGCAGACGCTCTTTCCAGAGTAAATATTTTAGATAGTAGTCAAGAAACGGCCTCAAACTTTATGAACAATGAATTAGATTCATCTGTATCAAGAACCGAAGATTTTGAATCGTTAGTCCCTACAATTCATAGTGCAGAAGAAAATGGCTTTCTAGGTATTCCAATTACAGAGCGTCATCTTAATATTTACAAAAGGCAATTAATATTCATTAAAGGTGACGAGAAAAAAGTCGAGGTGGAAAAAATATTTAATCGCACTATTCTTAAAATATTCTATTCTGAAATGACCAGTGAAAAGGCAAACGACAAAATACTAGAAGCCATTTGCGGACGAACCTCTACTATTTTGTTCGAAAATATTAATGATTTTGTTATATTTCAAAATGAATATATGAAAATAATTCGACCAAACACTGGAACTAAACTCTATAAAGCTACAAAAAATCTTATAAAAATAAGTATCTATTCAGAATTTAAAGACCTTGTTATTAAAATACACGAAGATAAAATTCACCAAGGAATACAAAAAATGATAATTGACTTTAGAAACTCATATTTTTACCCGGACTATATAAAATTAATACAAAACATAATTAACGAATGCAATACATGTAATTTAAGTAAACATTAAAACAGGCGAACAGATTTACCATATGAAATTACTCCAACACCAAATAATATAAGAGATAAATACATTCTTGATAATTTCTTCACAAATAATAGATCTTTTTTAACTTGTATTGATTAAAAAATAAAAATTTTTGTCAGCAACCGAAACCACATCAACTGATTGGATCGAAACAAAAAAGGCATTGTTAAAGGTTTTTAATTTTCTAGGTAAACCCAAAGTACTGAAAATGGATCAAGATCCAGGTATGACAAGTAGAGCCTTAGGTTTATGGTTAGAAAAAGAAAATATAATCATTGAATTAACAAGCTCTAAAAATGGAATAGCTGATATTGAACGTTGTCATAGAATAATAAATGAAAAAATGCGTATAATTAGAACAGGAAACAAACTAGAAACTGTTGAAATGGATATGGAAAAAATCTCTAAAGATTATAAAATGAAAGACCGATTTTTAGGGGGATACGACCACAGCCTAAACAATAAGAGCTAGAGGACCCCAATTTTTTCACAGTATTCCATTGGCGGCGTAGGCGCCCCAGTGGCCCCAAACAGCTCCAATGTCCATATTTAGAAAAAATCATTAGATGTACTTAAGCTTAACTTCTAAAATGGTTGAAATTTCGAAATTTTGATTTTGCAGAATTTTAGGTCTTGAAAGGGCCTAATTAGAAATCTAAAAGAAATTTCGATATCCCCCATAATTTGGGGGCTACATTTAAAATTAACTTTTCGATTTAAAAAATCTAAACCGCTGCTCCGATCAAGATGAGTTTTGGCTCAATAGTTATTCTATGGCCCAATTGCTTAAGTTTAATTTTTTAAATTTTGAACATTTTTTTAAAGTCTTTTTAACGAATTTATTTAGATTTCCTAAGTTATTGCGTTGCATTTTGTGGGAGCCTGCCGAGAGAGCGAAACGCAGAAAGCGGATGGCAAGAGAGCGACGGCCGAGAGAGCAACAGCCAAGAAAACTGTCGTGGGGTAGGGGTAGTGCTGTGTGGAAGGGGGAGGGAAAAAGGGCAATTTAAGTTAAAATTTGTTTTGAATTTTAAAAACTTAAACTGCTGTTCCTATCAATATGATTTTCGATCAATAGTCAGTCCTGTGGATCAAATGCTTAGGTTTTATTTTTCAAAAAATATTTTTCATTTTGTAGCAGAGCCTTATTTAATTTCCACCATGGAAAAAGATAAAAAATTACTACAAATTCTGTAAGCAAAGCCAAAATGTTTCCAAGTTAAATATCTTAAGATTCGAACTTTTGCCCAAATACGTATGTATAGGTATTTGGATATGTTTTGATTTGTACAATACAATACATACACACAATGTATGTAACAGAGAGTAGGCAAGTAGATCTACTAAAGGCACACTGGTTAACAGCAGCAGAGTAGCAACAGCAGAGTAACAGCAGAATAACAGCAGAGTATCAGCAGAAGAAGAATAAGAAGAACTGAAGAAGAAGCAGGCGAATAGAGAAGTAAGCGGAAGAGAATCGAAGCAGACGAACGTGTGAAACATCAACAGAATAGCAGCAGCAGTTAAATAAAAGCCAATTGTTATACTCATAATCTGTGCATCTCGAAATAATATTAATAAACAGTACCATATAATATCTCACATTTGGGGGCTCAACCAGTCGGAAATTGCCAGTGAAAAGTGATAAAATGCGCAAGCCGCATGTCTCAGAAACTTTTAGCCGATAAAGCGAGACAAAAAAACAGTTTGGTGCCGCATTCCTCAAAAGCCGCCAGCAGAGGAAGCGCGACAACAACCAGGAGGAAAGAGGATCAGAAAAAGAAAACGGTATTGGCAAGCAGACTACCGGTAAAGGTATTGCGCAACAGAATTATTATGACAAATGAAAAGAAACCACCAGATGAGAAAATGGAAAAATACGACGGCCCAAGTGGATCAGGGACAGGTGGAAACAATCGCAAAAACGACATGAGCGTCTTAAAAGAAAACACACAGACTCTCCAAGATTTGGTTAAACTTCTCACGTTGAAAATTAACGCCGACGAGGTTGACAAAAAAAATGATGCGAAGCTGGTAGTGGAAAATTTTGCCAAAATAATTCCTGAGTTCAGTGGAGAAAATATGTCAGCGCAGCAGTGGTTTAATAACTTCGAATTAAACGCCGAAGCATATGGACTTAACGACAAACAAAAATACGTACAAGCTCGTGCCAAAATGACATGTACAGCCGCTCTTTTTCTCGAGTCTACAGAAGTGTACGAGTACAGCCAGCTGCGTCACCAACTTATAACGGAATTCGAGTGCGATCGTTTATGCAGTGCCCAAATTCACAATCAACTGTCTGTGCGAGTGAAAGCAAACATCGAAAGCTTCCACGAATACATGCTACAGATGAAACGCATTGCTGCTCGTGGGACATTAGACACGGAGTCGGTAATTCGGTACATTTTCGACGGATTGAGGCTTAAAACGGATTACAAGTACACCCTGTATGGATGCAGTTCTTACAAGCAGCTAAAAGAGAAATACGAAATCTACGAACGAATGCGTCAGATCGATGACAATGTGATGGTGAAGAAGAAGGAGTCACATCCGCTCGTAATGAAGCCCGAGCACAACAGCTATATGAGGAAACAACACTGCTACAATTGTCGATCCCAGGAACATCTACGCAGGGATTGCCGAGCTGCATTAAAGTGTTTCCGCTGCAATCAGAGTGGCCACATGTCGAAAGATTGCCCTGGTACGGCTGCCGTAAACGTAGCATACGAGGAAAAACGTCTTAAGTCTCTCAAAATCAACAATGTGCAAGTCAAGGGGCTCATAGACACAGGTGCAGATGTTACCCTATTAAAAATGTCTGTGTTTGAGAAAATGGGTAGCGCCTTCTTGCAGCCAAACTCTGCAACTTTAAGAGGACTTGGAAACAATATCACACGCTCCGCCGGTCAATTTATGGCAGAAGTGGAGATCGACGGAATGTGTCTGGTACACAAGCTTCTTGTGGTGGCCAATCATGCCATCGGATGCGATTTGCTGCTGGGATATGACTTTATATCCAAATTCACAATGAGGTCGACGCCGGAAGGATATCAGTTTTCTCCTCTGAATGAGGAGGAAACTGTGAACACGAATCAGTTAAGTATCTACAATGTAGTTGAAGAAAAAACTGATATAGATGTCCCCCCACAGTACAGAGATGCCGTCCAATCGATGATAGATGAATTTTCGGAAAAGAAACAGACTGCTGTGTGCCCGATTACGCTGAAAATTTTACCAGATGAAAACATAACACCGTTTCGACATGCTCCAAGCCGAGTGGCTATCAGCGAAGCTGATGTAGTCAAGCTGCAGATCGATGTATGGCTGAACGCTGGAATAATACGGCGCTCATCCTCAAATTTCGCCAGCCGCACAGTCATCGTCAAGAAAAAAGATGGGAGCAACAGAGTCTGCGTGGACTATCGCCAGTTAAACAAGATGGTGCTAAAAGATTGCTTCCCCGTTCCAATCGTTGAAGATGTGCTTGAAAAACTGGAAAATGCAAAAATTTTCACCATAATGGACTTGGAAAATGGTTTCTTCCACGTTCCATTCGAAGAAAGCAGCAAGAAGTATACAGCGTTTATAACGAAGGAGGGCCTCTTTGAATTCAATCGAGCGCCTTTCGGTTTTTGCAATTCGCCAGCAGTCTTCATCCGCTTCATTGGTCATGTATTGCAAAACCTCATAAACGAAAACATTCTGGATCTTTACATGGACGACATTGTTATACACGCCGAAACTGCCATCGAATGCCTGGGAAAGCTAAAGAAAGTTTTAGATTCAGCAGCTGAATACGGGCTGAAGATGAAGTGGAAGAAATGTGGATTCCTGCAGTCCTCAATAACATTTCTGGGACATCAAGTTGGAGGAGGAGAAATTAAGCCAGGACCGAAGAAAACCAAAGCCATTAGAAAGTTCCCAATGCCGCAAAACATCAAGGCTGTGCAGTCGTTTTTGGGATTAACTGGGTTTTTCCGTAAGTTTATAAAAAACTATTCACTGATCGCAAAACCATTAACGAATTTGCTGGGAAAAGACGTTAAATTTAAAATGGGTCTGGAAGAGCAGCAGGCGGTCGCCATATTAAAGGAAGCATTGGTGAGCGAGCCGGTGCTAAGACTCTACCGCAGGGATGCAAAAACCGAGATACACACCGACGCGTCGAAGGATGGGTTCGCAGCTACGCTGTTACAGTGGCATGAAGGACAATTGCATCCGGTCCTATTCTGGAGCAAAAAAACCTCGGAATCTGAAGCACGACAGCATAGCTATATACAAGAAGCCAAAGCTATTTTTCTCGCATGCAAAAAATTCCGTCAGTACATACTCGGTACCAACTTCAAGCTTGTAACTGATTGCGCCGCTTTTAAACAAACGTTAAGCAAGAAGGACGTTCCGCGAGAGGTAGCCCAATGGGTACTGTACTTGCAGGACTACAGTTTCGTGGTGGAACACAGACCAGGAGAGCGGCTGAAGCACGTGGATTGCCTGAGTCGATACCCAATTGATGTCATGATGGTATCGTCGGAAGTCACAGCAAGAATCAAGAAAGCCCAGCAGGAGGACACGATGATTAAAGCAGTCTCCGAAATCCTGAAAAGTAAACCATATGACAACTTTAAATTAAAGGCTGGCCTGGTATACAAGGTTGTGCAGGGAACGGATCTGTTAGCAATTCCGAAATCGCTGGAGAGAGAGATAATTACAGAGGCACACAACGCAGGCCACTTTGCCGTACAAAAGACAATGCATGCCATACAGCAGAGTTATTGGATACCACATCTGGAAGGGAAGGTACAGCAGATCCTAGGAAACTGTATGAAATGTATAATCTACAACAAAAAGCTTGGCAAAAAAGAAGGATTTTTGCATCAAATCGATAAAGGATCAGAGCCGCTTCATACTATACACGTAGACCATCTGGGGCCAATGGATGCGACTTCAAAGCACTACAAGTACATCTACGCAATGGTTGACAGCTTTAGCAAGTTCGTATGGATGTATCCCACCAAAACAACAGGTGCAGACGAAGTCCTCAAGAAGTTACGGGAATGGTCGGACATCTTTGGTAATCCGGCTCGTATAGTAAGCGATCGCGGAGCAGCATTTACGTCGTCTAGCTTTGAGGAATTTGTGAAGGAAGAAAACATCGAACACGTTTGGAGCACCACGGGAGTTCCAAAAGGTAATGGACAAATAGAACGTGTAAACCGATCCATCCTGAGCATTATTTCAAAGTTGTCGTCGGAGGAACCTGGAAGATGGTACAAGTTTGTACCCCGAGTTCAGATGGCTATCAATGGCACAGTTCATGAATCTACAAAGCGTTCTCCATTTGAGCTGCTGATCGGGATAAAAATGCGTTGTAGACCAGATAGCGATATACTTCAACTTATAGAAAAGGAGATGGTTGATAACTTTGATGACGAAAGAAAGAAGATGCGACAAGAAGCAAAAGACAATATTCAGGAGGCACAGACAAAATATAAGGAGCAATTTGATAAAAAGCGAAAATGCGAGTACGGATACAAAGTTGGAGATCTCGTCGCCATCCGTAGAACGCAATTCGCAGCTGGGAGAAAGATGGCTAGCGAATTCTTAGGTCCATACGAAATAACAGAAGTGAAACGAGGTGGACGCTATAATTTACGAAAAGCAGCAGACGTCGAGGGACCCAAAAATACGAGCACGAGCAATGACAACATGAAACTATGGAGTTTTTCTGTACATAACGAGGAGGCATGGTCATCAGGGACTGATGACTAATCAGGATGACCGAATGTAACAGAGAGTAGGCAAGTAGATCTACTAAAGGCACACTGGTTAACAGCAGCAGAGTAGCAACAGCAGAGTAACAGCAGAATAACAGCAGAGTAACAGCAGAAGAAGAATAAGAAGAACTGAAGAAGAAGCAGGCGAATAGAGAAGTAAGCGGAAGAGAATCGAAGCAGACGAACGTGTGAAACATCAGCAGAATAGCAGCAGCAGTTAAATAAAAGCCAATTGTTATACTCATAATCTGTGCATCTCGAAATAATATTAATAAACAGTACCATATAATATCTCACATGTATGTACATTTGTTTAAACAATCTGAATTTAATATATGTTTATAAGGAATCTAAAAAGGTGATATATATTTTCATCGACGATTTAACAAATTAATATCGCAAGTATTAGAAGAGGCGTATGCAAAAAATACACTTGCTCTACCTTGCCACAATTCGATTTTTGGGAGTGGGAAGCAGGCAATTAGAAGAGGCCTATTTTTATTATTATACATATTAAACTTCCTTTGGATTTAGTTAATTTAGAAACACCTAATTGCTCTATTTCAAAGCAAAGTAATGTGTTTAAAAATTGTAAGTTAATTGTTTGGGATGAGTGCACCATGTCACATAAAGGTGGGTTTGAAGCCATAAATAGAACCCTGCAAGATATTAATGAGAATACTATGTTGATGGGTGGTATTACAGTCCTGCTAGCTGGAGACTTTCGCCAAACCTTTCCTGTTGTGCAACGAGGTGCAAGAGCTGGCCACAGATAAAAAAACTAGCGCTCACGAAACAGTTGATGGAAAAATAGTTATAACGCTTAGGAAATGTAGTCAAAAACGTTCAAGACCTTACATCCAAAATATTTCCTGACATTTCTAACATATCAAGTAAAAGCTTAGATTGGCTATCTGAGCGCGCCATTTTGACAACGAAAAATGAAAGAGCAACTACTATTAATAATTTATTGCTAAACTCATTTGATGGTTTAGAAGTCTCCTATAAATCGGTCGACTCTGTTCCTGATGCTGATAATGCTGTTCATTACCCTTTTGAATTTTTAAATTCTTTGAATCCTCCAGGAATTCCTCAGTATAATCTGTCTCTTAGGATTGGAGCACACGTAATGTTATTGCAATATTTAAGTCCCCTAAAGTTATGCAATGGGACACGATTGCATATAAAAGGTCTTCATAAGAATGTAATTGAAGCAATAGTATTTACGGGATGCGCGAAGGGGGAAACAGTGTTTCTACCCAGGATCCCATTAATACCATCCAGTCTGCCGTTTCAGTTTAAAAGGCTACAATAACTATAAGTAAATCGCAGGGGCAGACTTTAAAGCTGGCTGGACTAGATCTTAGAGAAGATTGCTTCTCTCATGGACAATTTTATGTCGCATGCTCTAGAGTTAGCTCTGCCAGTAGCCTTATTATTCTGGCTCCCAAAGGATCTTCTAAAAATGTTGTTTTATTTATTTATTTATTTAGTTGGTTAACAATTATCTGCTAACATATGCTTGACTAGGGATACACTAACTTATTACAATTCTAACGATTCGAGGTGACTTAAAATATTAGACGGAAGAGTGCTGATAGGTAATTCAAAAGATAAAATGTTGTATAGGCTATTGTAGTTGTTACATAGTGCGCGAAAAGGTTCATGTGGGGCATAATTAGACCTACACAAAGGCAAGCGCAAAGGACGGAATGAACGAGTAAATCTAGATGGGACGTTTAATTGTATATAGGAAAGGAGTGATTCAGAATCAACGAGACCCAAAAGAAGCTTATGGACAAACATTATGGCATTGCAAACTCTACGGTGTTGTAAAGACGGCAAGTCGATTAATTTAAGTCTGGCTCGATAAGATGGAAGTAGTCTGCCAGAATCCCATCCAAGATTACGCAGTGCAAAGATCAGAAACTGCTTTTGTACCGATTCGATAATGTTCTGGGGCTCCTTATATTGCGGGCTCCACACACAGGAACAGTATTCCAGAATAGGACGTACTAAAGCTACATACAGTGTTTTGGTAGTGTACGGGTCGTCAAATTCTTTGGACCATCGCTTTATGAAAGCTAACACACCCTTGGCTTTGTTTGCCGTTGCAGTAATATGGCTATTGAAGCATAGTTTATGGTCAAAAAGGACTCCAAGGTCGTTTGAGGTGGTAATGCGGTCTAGGTTGTGATTGCCAAGGCTGTAGGAGACAAGATGTGGGGAGGAACGGTGGAAAGTCATAAGCTTGCACTTTGCATGGTTTAGGAAAAGGAGATTACTGACACACCACTTATGAAATTCGTTAAGGTCAAATTGAAGGTGAGAATGAAGGTACCAATCGGAATAGGAGAAACAAATTTTGACGTCATCGGCGTACATAAAAATAGACGAGTATGAAATAACTTGAGGTAGGTCGTTTATAAAAAGAATGAAAAGTAACGGTCCAAGAGAACTCGTTGGGTGCGATTTGTTAAGTACGACTCTATCCATTTTAGAAGGTTATTTGGGAATCCCAAATAAGAAAGTTTAAGCAGAAGCAGTGAATGGTTTACCGAGTCGAAAGCCTTGCTAAAATCAGTGAATATAACGTCGGTTTGTAGACGGTGCAGGAAACCTTGATTAATCAAGTGAGAGAACTCAAGGAGATTGGTCGTCGTTGATCGATGCCTAATAAACCCATGATGAGAAGGAGATATTAAGGAACTGCAGAGATGTTGTAATTGAAGAGTGATAAGATCTTCCAGAAGTTTAGGAATGGCTGATAGTTTGGCAATGCCACGGTAATTTTCGATGTCCACTCGAGAACCTTTTTTATGAAGAGGAATTATGTAAGACTCATTCCAGATCCTAGGTAGGCAGGTCAAAGAGACTGATAAGTTAAAAAGAAGTGTAATTGGATATAACAGATTTTGGGCACAGTGTTTTAAAATGCAGCTTGGCACCTTATCAGGGCCAGCTGAGTATGAAATGGCAATAGAGGACATTCCTTCCAGAACGACACTCTCTGTGAAAGGGGGTAAAAATATGTTATTAGCATGCGGAATGTAATAGGGATACGGTGTTGAGGTGTTGTAGGGTCTAGAAGAATAAGTTGACTGGAAAAAAGATGCAAATAAGTTGGAAATCTCGGGAGCAGAGTTTTCTGTTTTATTGAGATAGCGAAGTGACGGGGGAAAAGCATTAGATTTTCGCTTGGAGTTAACGAAAGAGAAAAATTGTTTTGGATTAGTGCGAAAGTTATCTTTACACTGTGATAGGTATAGATTATAGGATTGACTGTTTTCAGTAAGGAATTGGGAGCGGATGGTGGAGTAACGGGCAAAGTCGAGTAGAGAGCCGGATTTTTGATATTTTTTATAAAGCCTGGATTTTTTGTTTTTTAGGTACGAGAGATGTTTGGAAAACCACGGGGGCTTGGAAGAAGGGGATATATCCAGTGTTGGGACAAAAGCATCCAAGGCCGGATAAATGGAGTTGTAAAATTGTAGGACGGCGGAGTCCATATCTTGGATTTCTAATAGAAATGACCAGTCAATCCTCGAAAGGTACATATTAAAGCCAGTGTAATCTGTTTTGCGAAAACATTTGATCGGACAGGGGGCTAGTGCAGTCGATTTGTAAGATTGGTTTAAAAGCTCAACAGATATAGATAGAGTGGGGTGATAAGGATCTTCAGGAAGGGAAATTGCATTGACTCTAGAAACTGTTGCAAGAGCGGCATCACCTACAAACATGAGGTCCAAAAGTCTATTTCGATTATTTTTAACTGAGTTGATTTGAGCTAAGAGCAAGTCGGTAGCAAAAGATTAGAGTCATCACAGGGAATCCAGGAAATATGTGGGAGGTTAAAGTCACCCATCACAATTATTTGGTCAGCTTGACCCACGGCAGACATCACAAACTGAATGGCAGATAGGTGGTTTAAATATACTGAGGAATCTGACGTTGGGGGAATATATGAGCAGGTCAAAAAGATAAAAGTCGAGCCAATGCAAACTTTTACAGCAACGAATTCAATACCAGTCTCGTTAGCAACAGGAAACAACTCAGAGGAGAAATTGTTGTTTACCGCGATAAGGACACCACCAGCAAAGGAAGAACGATCCGTTCTATAAGTAGAGAACTTATGAACAAAGATTTCATGGTCGGAAACAGAAGAGTTAAGCCAGGTTTCGGTAAAAGCGATGGCATCAAAGTCAAATGACGCGCTGTTAGTGTGAATTTGGTTAAGTTTACCCAAAAGACTGCGTACGTTTTGATAAATGACGGTAAAAAAGCAACTTAGTTTTTTGAACCGGTAATCTTAGGTGCCCGGGTCGAGTCTTTAGGCAGAAATTCATGAACAATAGTGTAATTAGGCCATAATGAAGGATTCAAAGCTTCTGATAGGAGACTGTCGGGAAGGAAAATTTTAAATGAGGAAATTTTACGCGTGTGATTAAAATTAAATTTGTTAATTATAAAATTATCAGGAGTAGCTTTTAACTTGGAGCATAGATGATTTTTGACGGCTCCCGGCGTAGTATCAGGTGACAAGCGGGACACAAATATTGCTTTCCGAAGTTTGACTGAGCGCAATGGTAATTCAGATGGGCGAGGAACAGATGTTAGCGGCAGTTCATCGGGATTGGGAACATTTGCGGTAGCGCTGGTGTTGCCAGCAGATCCCGACGGTCGGTAAGGTGAGAATTCCATAAGCGGTCGTGGTGCGGAAGTTAAGGTGCCAGGACCAACATCTGTAACTTCAGTATGTAGGGAAGTTGAATCCAGTAGAGTGCGATCGGCGTCAGCGGAATCAGGAACATTAGCAGTAGTAGCTGTAGCTGGGTCATCATTGTTTGAGGCATTGGGTAAGGCTGGTACAGGTGTATTGATGGTGATCGATGTAGCAGAGATGTTCAACGGCGAACGAGGTACAGAGAGCAGTGCATTATCGGCAATAAGTTCAGCATTGGGTTGAATATTTCCTCTGGGAGATTCATTTATAAGTTTGAGGCCCAGAAATGAAGATTCAACAGAACAAAATATGTCAGAGAGGACATTGAGTTGAGTCCGAACCTTTTGGAACGCAGATCTCGTTTGCCTCATGAAAGTTCTTATTTCCATGGTAATGCTTAGGCATGAAGTACAAGTCCAGTAAAATTGCCTATGTTTCCCAACAATATCGCCAATTCTACCATTATGACCGCCACCGCCACATTTAACATGTGAGCAGTTATCACACAGCCGGCACATTAAGTAGTTATCACCAGAGATGGTGCCGCTAAATTTGCATTTCTTGGCGCAGCAAATTAAAGACATTTTTGTGTAGTTCAAGAGTAGTTGAAAATTGATAAGAGAAAAAGCAGCGAGATCGGATAAGAGAGCAGTAGAGCTATAAGTCCAGCGGCGGTTTATCCAACGAAGAGGGGCGCAGAGAGGAGACAGCGGGAGAGCGTGATATGCAGGCGATGTTCTGAGCGCGGTTTCGTACCCGAGAAATGCTAGCTATGTAACGGAAAGCTGCAACGCTGAGCGAACCGTAAACGAGAGCGTTGCGTGTGAGACGATAAAGCCAAACAACAACAACACTTTTAGGATTGACAACTTGTTGAAGCACTTGTTTTAATTTGTTAAAATTTAACAATAAAGTCTTTACAAAGTTGGCTTTTCACAGTGAAGCGGCGTATCGAAAGTGATAAGATATTCCAAGTTGGGTTATGAAGATAGACTTAATTCAACGATAGGCTAAACGTTTTCGGGAGCGATTGAAAAGCACGACCGTCTTCAGCGAAGTTTGTTTAGAAAGGTTTACACAGAGGTTTTAAAGTAATCTATTAATTAACATTATTAAACCAGAAAGTTTCAGTGGAATTGGTCTAATTGGACCTCAGGGGTGGTGTGGAAATGGAAAGTCTTGACAACCGTACTCAAAACTAATTTTAAGCGAACGAAGTCGCGCCGGGTACAGCTAGTTATTTATAATTATAATCACAAAACTATTCATAGTGCTACAGGCAAAACGCCAGCATCCATTTATATAACGAAGAGCCAACGATAGACGTACAGCAAAGTAAGGAAAATAAAATTAAGCGATTAAATAAAGAGAGAAAGGAACATAAAATAGATACAGCTTTTGCTAAAGTTGATATGAAGCTGAAAAGAAAATTAAAAATTGATAACCCATTTCGAAAAACTAAAGAAATATCTAAGCTTGATGATACTCATTATAAGGAATACATAAACAATAGAAATATAAGGCGGCACAGATCTAAATTTAAACAAAATTAATTAGGAATTCGAAATGCTCAAATGAAAACGAAAGGAACGAAAATGTAACTCAAATGAAAGTCGCAGCGAACAAGATTAGTTTAAGAATTATTGTATAAATTATAAAATGGAACTTTGTTTTTAACATGTTATTTTAAGTGAATATTATATATAACGAGGACGTTAATCATTCTTAAGAGGGGAGGAGTTATATATCTAGATTATTATATATAAAACTTTGTACAGTGTAGTTTCTACTACGCTACTCCCGTCACTCAGGTAAAGGGAGTGCGAGGGAGATAGATATATAAATTTTGATTGCGTATAACTTTTTAATGAATTGTCCGATTTGAAAAATGTCTTCTACATTTTGATAGGTATAAATATACACAACAAAATTGCATTTATACTTCTTGGAAATCTTTAAAGATGTGGGCGCAGGACCCATTTTAAAATCGTCAACCTTCTGTCTGTCTGTCTGTCTGTCTGTCTGTCTGTCTGTCTGTCTGTCTGTCTGTCTGTCTGTCTGTCTGTCTGTCTGTCTGTCTGTCTGTCTGTCTGTCTGTCTGTCTGTCTGTCTGTCTGTCTGTCTGTCTGTCTGTCTGTCTGTCTGTCTGTCTGTCTGTCTGTCTGTCTGTCTGTCTGTCTGTCTGTCTGTCTGTCTGTCTGTCTGTCTGTCTGTCTGTCTGTCTGTCTGTCTGTCTGTCTGTCTGTCTGTCTGTCTGTCTGTCTGTCTGTCTGTCTGTCTGTCTGTCTGTCTGTCTGTCTGTCTGTCTGTCTGTCTGTCTGTCTGTCTGTCTGTCTGTCTGTCTGTCTGTCTGTCTGTCTGTCTGTCTGTCTGTCTGTCTGTCTGTCTGTCTGTCTGTCTGTCTGTCTGTCTGTCTGTCTGTCTGTCTGTCTGTCTGTCTGTCTGTCTGTCTGTCTGTCTGTCTGTCTGTCTGTCTGTCTGTCTGTCTGTCTGTCTGTCTGTCTGTCTGTCTGTCTGTCTGTCTGTCTGTCTGTCTGTCTGTCTGTCTGTCTGTCTGTCTGTCTGTCTGTCTGTCTGTCTGTCTGTCTGTCTGTCTGTCTGTCTGTCTGTCTGTCTGTCTGTCTGTCTGTCTGTCTGTCTGTCTGTCTGTCTGTCTGTCTGTCTGTCTGTCTGTCTGTCTGTCTGTCTGTCTGTCTGTCTGTCTGTCTGTCTGTCTGTCTGTCTGTCTGTCTGTCTGTCTGTCTGTCTGTCTGTCTGTCTGTCTGTCTGTCTGTCTGTCTGTCTGTCTGTCTGTCTGTCTGTCTGTCTGTCTGTCTGTCTGTCTGTCTGTCTGTCTGTCTGTCTGTCTGTCTGTCTGTCTGTCTGTCTGTCTGTCTGTCTGTCTGTCTGTCTGTCTGTCTGTCTGTCTGTCTGTCTGTCTGTCTGTCTGTCTGTCTGTCTGTCTGTCTGTCTGTCTGTCTGTCTGTCTGTCTGTCTGTCTGTCTGTCTGTCTGTCTGTCTGTCTGTCTGTCTGTCTGTCTGTCTGTCTGTCTGTCTGTCTGTCTGTCTGTCTGTCTGTCTGTCTGTCTGTCTGTCTGTCTGTCTGTCTGTCTGTCTGTCTGTCTGTCTGTCTGTCTGTCTGTCTGTCTGTCTGTCTGTCTGTCTGTCTGTCTGTCTGTCTGTCTGTCTGTCTGTCTGTCTGTCTGTCTGTCTGTCTGTCTGTCTGTCTGTCTGTCTGTCTGTCTGTCTGTCTGTCTGTCTGTCTGTCTGTCTGTCTGTCTGTCTGTCTGTCTGTCTGTCTGTCTGTCTGTCTGTCTGTCTGTCTGTCTGTCTGTCTGTCTGTCTGTCTGTCTGTCTGTCTGTCTGTCTGTCTGTCTGTCTGTCTGTCTGTCTGTCTGTCTGTCTGTCTGTCTGTCTGTCTGTCTGTCTGTCTGTCTGTCTGTCTGTCTGTCTGTCTGTCTGTCTGTCTGTCTGTCTGTCTGTCTGTCTGTCTGTCTGTCTGTCTGTCTGTCTGTCTGTCTGTCTGTCTGTCTGTCTGTCTGTCTGTCTGTCTGTCTGTCTGTCTGTCTGTCTGTCTGTCTGTCTGTCTGTCTGTCTGTCTGTCTGTCTGTCTGTCTGTCTGTCTGTCTGTCTGTCTGTCTGTCTGTCTGTCTGTCTGTCTGTCTGTCTGTCTGTCTGTCTGTCTGTCTGTCTGTCTGTCTGTCTGTCTGTCTGTCTGTCTGTCTGTCTGTCTGTCTGTCTGTCTGTCTGTCTGTCTGTCTGTCTGTCTGTCTGTCTGTCTGTCTGTCTGTCTGTCTGTCTGTCTGTCTGTCTGTCTGTCTGTCTGTCTGTCTGTCTGTCTGTCTGTCAGAAGGTCACAACGTTGCATTTAAGTCAGTTCAGATTAAGAGGGTATTTAAACTTATATACTCACACCATACCTGAAAATGATCAATATCTGATTGTAATCCAAAATCAGACTCTCTTATTATATGTCAAACAAAGCTAACATCAGCAGCATACATTAATATACGAGAATGCGAAAGAAAGTTCGTTAACAAACAAATTAAACAGATGTCACATGGAACATTTTAGAAACAGCGTTTTTAAATATAACTCTCTGATTCGTCCCCATCAAATAACTTGAAATCCAAGTTAATAGATTACATGGAAACCCAAGAAAATCTATCTTGAATAAAATAAGACAGTAGTTAACAGAGTCAAGGGCTTTACTGAAATCTTAATATAAAACGTCATTCCGGATTTTATTGTTAAATCCATTTATTATAATAAATATCGAAGCTAATAGAAACCATTTGAAAATTAAAGCCAGCAATCTAAAATTAGAATATAAAATTCTTTTGTATAATGCAGTCCTAAAACTAATTTGGACATATGGCTCCGAGCTATGGGGAAACGCATGTGCCAGCCAGAAATAATCCAGAGAGCTCAATCAAAGATATTGAGAACTATACCAGGAGCACCGTGGTATATACGGAATGAAAATATTCACTAGTACAATATTAAGCTCCAGGCCCATCCTAATGACCTTGCGCGGTCTCTAACCTGGACCCTTAGCTATACACGACTCCGGCGAAGAGCCCTCCCCACCCAGCCAAACTAGTTAGGGCCGTTATTCTAAACAATTAATTTGTAATTAATTAAAATATATAAGCTAGATTAAGATTTGTCGTTAGTCTCTAAGAGAGAAGATTCAACAAAAAATGCCGCTAAAAAAAAAATTATTATAAAAGATGACAATTCATGTTGGTCGCTTCTTTTAACAAAACCATGTTGAATCGGTGATATTAGCGAGGAACATAAATGTAAAGTAATAATACGTTCAAATGCATTTGGAATTGCCGACAATTTAAAAATACCTCTATAATTCTGGGCATCCGCCATCGCAAATGGAATAATAAAACAAGAAGTTTATATACCCTTGCCGGTATGCCTATTTAAAATGTTGTTTTAAAATGTCAAAAATCAAAACGACTACTTCCTACAAAGTTACAATGAATTTTCTATTACTTTTTTGATTATTCCTATGCGAGCCTTAAGATATTGTGGTCCGATCCGGCTCGTTCCGACGTATGTACTACCTGCAACAGAAAGAAGACTTTTGGAAAAGTTTTATAGCGACAGCTTTAAAACTGAGAGACTAGTTTACATAGAAATGGACAGACGGACAAACAGACATGGGTGGATCGACTCGTCTAGTGATGCTGATCAAGAATATATCTACTTTATGTGGTCGGAAACGTCTCCTTCGCTGCATTCCCAACATTTGACTGAAATTATAATAGCCTTTGCAAGGGCATAATATTCCTTCCTGATAGTTTATAATGAAACTGACAAATAAGAGTGTTCAGAATCGGTTTACAAATGGTCACAGAAGTTCACAGAAGCCGCAGAGCAGATGACCTGCTGTCCCATATAGTACTAGAACAGCACGTGGATTTGGTTATAATTTGAAAGCAATATAGAGTGAAACGCCGCGGAATCTGGCTGGAAAACGACGATAAGCTATATGGATCCCAGCTGCGGGTGACATACGATGTGTCGGTGACGGCTGCTTGGGGCTTGTGATGCTGATATGCCAAAGTCTGGCAATCCCCACAGAAGAGGAGCAGAGGTATACTGGTGGACGGAGGAGATAAATGATACCTTCTATCAGTTACAATGTTATTAATGCAATTTTAGTTTGCGCACAAATATGTATACTTGTTTGTAAATTGGAATTTGTTGTTTTCAAATTTCTTGTTTTGAATGAAACGAAAACCTTTGTACACACAGTAAAAGATTGGCATCTAATACAAAAACAGCAAAGTAACGTATTATTTTCAGATTCCACATTTGATCGAAAATTATTAATTTTAAGGTCGTCTGTCCGTCTGTCCGTCTGTCTGTCTGTATGAACGCTGAGATCTCAGAAACTACAAAAGCTAGAAGGTTGAGATTTCCCACACATATTCTTTGGCTTCCTACGCAGCGCAAGTTTATTTTAGCCGAGCGCCACGCCCCCTCTAACGCCCACAATCGCCCACTAACGATTTTAAAATGGGTCCTGCGCCCACATCTTTAAAGATTTCCGAGAAGTATAAATGCAATTTTGTTGTGTATATTTATACCTATCGAAATGTAGAAGACATTTTTCAAATCGGACTATTCATTAAAAAGTTATACGCAATTAAAAATTATATATCTATCTCCCTCGCACTCCCTCTAGCTGAGTTACGATTATTAGTCGGGACACCAACTCGAGTACAGCGTTCGCACTCCCTTAAGCTGAGTGACGGGTATTAGATAGTCGGGACACCAACCCGACTATAGCGTTCTCTCTTGTTTTATTTGTATTTAAGCACATTATCTACTTTCGAATAGAAACAAACACACATTGTGTGTATATACATGTATTGTACATACATTTAAGCAAATCAAAACATCCAAATATACATATGTACATACGTATTTGGTCAAAAGTTCAAATCTTAAGATTAATATTTAACTTAGAAACATTTTGGCTCTGCTCACAGAATTTGTAGTAATTTTCTACTTTCTTCCATGGTGGAAATTAAATAAGGCTCTTACTTCTGCTACAAAATGAAAAATAAAACCTAAGCATTTGATCCACGGGACTGACTATTGATCGAAAATCATTTTGATTGGAGTTTAAGTTTTTAAAATCCAAAACAAATTTAAATTAAATTGCCTCTTTCCCCTCCCCTTTCACTGTAGCACTACCCCTCCCCATTTCTTGGCTGTTGCTCTCTCGGCCGTCGCTCTCTTGGCATCCGCTCTCTGGGTTTCGCTCTCTCGGCAGGCTCCCACAAAATGCGACGCAATAACTTAGGAAATCTAAATAGATTCGTTAAAAATACTTTAAAAAAATGTTAAAAACTTAAAAAATTAAACTTAAGCATTTGGGCCATAGAATAACCATTATGGGGGATATCGAAATTTCTTTTAGATTTCTAATTAGGCCCTTTCAAGACCTAACATTCTGCAAAATCAAAATTTCGAAATTCCAACCACTTTAGAAGCTAAGCTTAAGTAAATCTAATGATTTTTTGCTCTAAATATGGATATTGGAGCTGTTTGGGGCCACTGGGGGGACATGTCGGACGCCTACGCCCCCAATGTAATACTGTGAAAAAATTTGGCTGCTCTAGCTCTTATGGTTTAGGCTGTGGTCGTATCCCCCTAAAAATCGGTCTTTCATTTTATAATCTTTAGAGATAAGGAAGGCAGGTGAGCGGGGAAGCCGTGAATCAAATTGTTTAAACATTTGAATTTGTTTAAACAATAGGAGGCACGTGTAATAAAGAGCAAGAGAATCAATTGGTTTGAATAGTTAATGTTGTTTTAATATTATCAATGCGATTTGAATTTTAGTTCACAAAAATCGGTTACAAAATGTCTTATGTAAGTATGTTGTGGAAATGTAAATTAAATATTCTTTTAGCCAAAGGATATCAGTATTATCTTGAATTTGAATTTGAGCGAATCTCAATTCCTTAGTCAGATGCAATGCACACACACAAACGTACACACGCATATATGTATCTAAGGGCTGTGTGTGTAAAATACGCATTTTTTGGATATATTTATTTTGTGCGTGTGTGTGTACATAGCAGAGCAAATGATTGTTTGTTTTTGTTTTATACAAATCCAAAGTTTGTCGATAACTCAACATTTGAAAACTTATAAATAGTTTGCTTATCGGGCTTTTGCATTTTAAAAAACAAAAGCAATTTTAAGGAAAATTTTTACTGTAAAATTCAGCTTAATGGGATTTCTGTAAGGTCTTCCGATATTTTAAAATTTAACGTTTACTTAAGTTTTGCGATATAATCGATTTTTTTTGGCTGTGGTATTTTCATTTTCCCCTTGCGCGGTCACACTTAAATTGCGACAGCAGGACATACATACGTACATACATACATGCGCCAGCAGAACATACATACAAACATATGGGGACGCGTGACGTCACATCAGGTTAGCCAAATTTGAAAATATTGGGGACTTGGTTAAGGATGCTGAATCTCCAAGAAATTTAAATGCAGTTATTTGCGGGTATGCCATAATATTATGAACATCACATTTTTAAACCATTTTAACAACATTTATAACAGAGAAATGGCAGAAGAAAGGATTAAAAAAAAAACAAATCGAATTTTGGGGAACTTTGGGGTCGTTTTTTGTTCTAAAAAGTACCCCTTACGCGGCTCCTAATTATTTTTGTACTTACTGTGATTCTTCTAGATTTTTAGGTCAATCCGTTCTGGGTGGAATTTGCTACTGACCGTTTTTTAATCAAGACAAATATTGGGTGCAAGCCCCACACACCACGGTAGTGTGAGATGCAGAAGTCATTTTCCCCCCCAGCCCAAACAAAAAAAAAATACAATTGTACAACATTGTCCAATTATATTGAGTTACGAAAACAACTCATTTTAGTTTGAGAAACTAAAGGAAAGAAGGGGTCCTATTTTGGAAATTTCTTTTACATTTTGTTAGGGTTTAATTAGGGTTTCCAAAAAAGTCACCTTGGACCGCTTCTATTTATATTATTCATTAACGGTCTCCCTCTAGTCTTAACAATGATGTGTTGAAGCTTATATGGATCCTAAACTTACATTTTCTGACCACATTACTACAATGGTAAATAAAGCTACGCTACCGGCTTGCTTTTATCAAAAGGTGGTCGAAGGAATTTGATGATCTCTAAGTCACAAATACCTTGTTTATTTCATTAGTCCGACCAATTTATGACCGGATTGAGTCTGTGCCAAAAAAGTTCTTAATATTAGCCTTACGGGGACTTACATTTTCTGACCACATTACTACAATGGTAAATAAAGCCACGCTCCCGGCTTGCTTTTATCAAAAGGTGGGCGAAGGAATTTGATGATCCCTAAGTAACAAATACCTTGTTTATTTCATTAGTCCGACCATTTTTTGACCGGATTGAGTCTGTGCCAAAAAATTCTTAATATTTGCCTTACGGGGACTTAACTGGGATACAAGCCTAATACTACCAATCTACTCTAGTAAAATACTTTTAATATACGTACCATCATTATCTAACCTTAGAACGTAATACCAAACGTTTTATTGAAATTACTGTTTCGCCTGCATTTTAATGTGTCAAATTGATTCACTAGAAACTTTTAGGGTATTCACCAGTCTTGGCAAATGGCAGATGTGGCAGGTGAAAATTTCGTATATCCAACAAGAAAACACTTAAAATAATAAAATTCTACACCTGCAGTAGGTCGACCTGAGCTTATATTATTAATATCAAACTTCATGTAACCGTTTGTCAGACTTGCTACATCTGCCATTAGCCACACCTGCCAGGACTGGTGAATACCTTAATTTTATACTTTATAGGTTCGGTAACACTTTCTTCTACCTGTTCAATACTTTCCAACGAATACAATATACCCTTTTACTTTACTAGTAACGGGTATAACAAATGAAATGACAGATTAAAAAAGGGCAATTGACGAAAAGCAAAAACAAATATCGGTCCGGTATCGGACGAAAAATAAATTCTGCTCCTGCTCAGGCTTCGGAGAATACGAAAGAACTATATGGAGTACGATAAAGGGATAACAGATGCGCTTAAGGCTGGACCAAAACGATACACTTAGGGCCGTTTTCTCGTCCGTACTTTAATTTGCCTGCCGGGACAACGGAGCGATAAACAAAAAATGGTTTACTCGTCCTTATGTTGCCATCGGCGCAGATATCAAGACCAAAGAAATTACTTCCAACATTACAGTGGTGAAGAATTTGTTAAAAGGCTTCGCTTGAGAAAAAGCGGTGCTATTTGTTTTGCAAAAAATTGTTTTGCAACTTGAATCTAAAGTAAGGAAGTATTCATTTGATTTTACTAATTCCATATAGGCAAAAACCATTATTACAGGGAAACGACAATATAGTCAGTTGGCGATTGTTAAGCAAGTTTCTTTTGCTATAACGTCCTTTCAAAACAATTTATGAAGTACCCGCGTATTGAAGATCTTCACTTTGGAGCCATAGATTACACGCATGTAAGAATTTAATCTCCCGGACGCGATTCCGAAGACACCGGTTCTACAAGAATTGTCTCCTGTTCATCGGTATAATTTTTACGGCGAAACTTTTTTTCTGCCAACATTGTTTTTTTATTAGTTAGAAATTTTGTTTTTCGATTAATTTTTGACAATTAGTTAACTTTTCTGTTGTGGGGCTGCCACATAGTCTCAAATTAGTGCGCCTTTTATTTGGAGTTTTAAATGACGGACGAGAAAACGAAAACCGATTTCACACCGGGATAAATTTATCCTTCCATTAGCTAAATTTTACTTTGCAGGACGAACGAGAAAACTGCCCTTAAAGATCGAAATGCCTCCTTCGCTGCATTGAAAAAATCTAACGAGAATTATGAGAATTTTTCCAAATACTACACCCAGAAAAAAATATGGACTTAAAACCCAAAAAATGGACTTAAACTAAGGTAATATGGACTAATTTTGGACCTAAGGAATCTTAGACTTGTTTTAAGTCCTAACACACTGACTTGTTTTAAGGCCATGAAAAATTTAAGCATTTAGATATTCATCTAAACTTACAAAAGCAGTTAGCCACTCGAAAATTTAATAAGGGCGTAGCCCAGAGGAAACTATGCCAGTTCCCGGTTATTTTGAACCGGGTTCGAGTCCAGTACAAGACATGTTTTATTTTTTTTTTTTTACATTTATTTTTTAATTTTATTGTTGTATTTATTTTTTATTGTTATTAGTAAATGAATTTTACAACTGAAAAAAACTTTCAACTCATTTGCACCAGTGGGATTCGAACCGGGGTCCTCTCGCTTCAGGGGCAGACACCTTACCAGTCACACCATCAGACACTGTTAAGTACATGTGTCTAAGCGACACATAAAGTCATTTTTAAAATTTTTTATTAGATAAAAATTATTAAAATATTATGTGTACGCCGCACTCTCTTACTAAGCTAACATCTCATATGGATAAGATAAACATTGTTAATTTAACAGCATAGCTAACATATGCTAGCATATTATGACTATTTTTTATATACAGTTGTGATAGATGAAAATATACTGATATATACTGTTGGGAATACTCTTACAAAAATTCAGAACGATCGGAGCATTAGAACCGAAGTTGTAGCTATTTATAGCGCACTACCACTACCTGCACATCGGCCGTTACAAACTTGAAACTTTAAACGCGATTATCTCAGAATCTTGTTTTTTCGAAATTACCTTTGCGGTGGACACTAGTAATCGTGTAAATCGTAAAACTATTAATCCGATCGACACAAAATTGACCACTTATTTATTATAACAATAGCTAGTCCTTGAACGAAGGATTTAGAGCGTCTTTAATTGCATATTATTTTCCTTTTAGGGATACTTTTCCTAAAAATACATTGAAGCCAAATCATCAAACTTGTGGCTGTCCATACATTAAGTAATTAGCAAATGATTACTGTATGGCAAAAAAAAACTAAATGTATAGTTTTATACATTTTCGCTATATAAAAAATCAACACAATAAAATTAATTAAACATTTTCTTGAAAATATAAAAACAAATACATATATTATTGTTTATAGACTATTTTTTTTAAATATACTCATATATGGGTAAAATTTTGATAAGTACCAAGATCGTAATTTCCTCCCGAATAATAAAAAATGATTTGTTTTTATTTTTTGTTAAAAAAAAAGTTTTTTTGTGTTGTTTATGGGCATGTGCTATTTTTTAGGTAGTGGACTATATTTCACGATTTTAATTCCTTAAAATCTATGGCCTAAAATTGAACATTTATGTCCATTTTTACTATTTTTAAGTCCACAATGGCCTTAAATCACCATTTTAGGCAATGTAGTCCATGTTTCCTTAAATCTAGGAATTTTTTTTTTCTGAGTGTACTATTGAACTTTTTTATCGGCTTTTATGTTAATTATAAAATATTTTTGTTTCTTTATAGTTATTAATTACCTGGCAGCCACCCGCTCGTGATAGTTGGAATGGAGAGATATTGGGTTACAAAATTACATATCGAAATCTGAATTCTTTGAACGACATTAAAAATCAAACTAAAGTATGCAGCTCACAAACGGAGAATAATAATGATTTTCGGCTAGTTGGACTAGAAAAGTATACGCAATATGCAATCATAATATCAGCCTATAATGTAAAAGGAGATGGACCACCTAGCGAAGTAGCTTTTGGTCGCACCTTAGAAGACATCCCGTCCGCAAGTCCTCAGTCAGTGCTTTGTATTGGCCTAACAGCACAAAGTATTCAAATATCTTGGCAGTCTCCTCCAAAAGAATTTTGCAATGGAATTATTCAAGGATTTAAACTAACGTATGAGCCAATATATATAGAGCATGAATATATGGCGCCCGAAACAAAAATAACGTCAGCCCTCAGCACTGTGATTCATGGTCTGCAACCCTTTACCAATTACAGCTTTCAAATTTTGGCTTTTACCAGTGTTGGGGAGGGAGCATTAAGTGCTGCTGTAATGTGCACTACTGAGGAAGCGGTTCCAGATGCTCCAGAAAACGTCAAAACTGTTGTTAGCACAGAATCATCAGTAATTATAAGCTGGCTCCCGCCTCAACGTCCAAATGGCTTCATAACTAAGTATAATGTATACATAAGGGTGCTTGAAAAGGGACTAGAGCTTAACATACTTAAGGAAGTTTTACAAGCACATCACCGCTATTTTGAAGCTAAGGAATTAAATTCGAAAGAATCCTATGAGGCTTGGGTAACTGCATGTACAAAAATTGGACAAGGTCCCAGTACACCCGTTATTAAACTGAAGCCTAGCTCTTTTATACCAGCAGCAATATTTTCATTTAGTCAAACGCTTTGGGTCGTTTGGAGAGCAGATATTAAATTATCGTGTGCGTTTGTGGGGTATCCAAAAGCAACTGCGGAGTGGAAAGTGTCAAATACCCGATTTAAGAATTATTTACGTACGGACGTGAGCAATAACAATACACTAAGTCTTCGAAACATTCAGCGAGAAAATGAAGGAAATTATTCTTGCTTAGTTAGAAATCCCATTGGAAATGACCACATTACGTATCAGCTATTTGTACAAGGTAAAATTATCTAAAACGTAAGAGACATGTAATTTCAATTAAAAGTTATTTTTTATTTATTCGCTAGTGCCACCCTCAGCTCCAATGGTTTTTATTATTTCGATTTACAAATACTCAGTCTCTATACAATGGAAAGTAATTGACATCGGGGGTGCTGTTTTAAAAGGCTTCACATTGACGTTTCGACAGGAATCATCACAGTGGGAAAGCCTAACATTAGATCGGCGCCTTAACTCTTATGTACTAGAAAATCTACAATGCGGAACACGTTACCAATTTACAATGAACGCATTTAATAAAATTGGTAGAAGTGCTTCAAGTGATATAAAAATAATAAAAACCAAAGGTATGATGACCGACACAACAAAATTGTTTAACATTAATTATATTTTCCCTTATAAGGCATGAAACCGATTGCTCCAACGAAACAGAATTTTATTCTTTTAAATGTAACATCAATTTCATTGGACTTATCTTCTTGGCTAGACGGTGGGTGCTCTATAACATACTTCAGCATAGAATATAGATTTCTTGGACCTACAACGGAATGGATAATGGTGTCTAACAAGATCGAGTCAAATGTACGATATATTAATATACAACATTTTTTATTAAATCCTAATCATTTTTTATATTGTCAGGCATGGTACACAATTGGCGATTTAGATTCAGGAGCTTCATACAACTTACGCGTTACGGCTCACAACAATGCTGGATCAACAAATGAAGTATTTTATTTTAATACATTGAAGTTCCTTGAAAATATTAATGAAATTAATCGCGCAGAGCTGCCACGCGTTGAGACTGTAATCAGCGACGCTCATCTTATTGCTGTTATTGTAACATCGATTTTTGGAACACTTCTTGTGTTGATTGGAGCATCAGTATGCTTTAAAAATTGCCTGTTTCTTTTTTGATATCCTAAACTGTTTACATAAGCAGTAATTAACAAAAAAAACCATAACGTTTTAAAAAAATGTAATCAAAACTTTATCAAGATACAGTTACTACCTATTTTTAAAATAGTCTAGAGTTTTAATATATATAAGAAACGAAGTAGTAAAAAGGCTTAGGACGCTTCAATTCCAAGGGTACACAGCCAAAAATGTCGACGAACCATATCTAGTTTTCCATTAAATTTGGGTGCTACTGAGTAAAAGTCCCGTACAAACTTAGGTTCCATCAGCCATGATACGCGGTATAGCTATGAATTCAAAAAACGGATGTTTGCCGATACTTAGAATTTTGTGGCCTTATATAGGCCACAAAAAAAACTCTAATTATTTTCGCTGAAATCTACTTTCAAAACATCACGGCATTTTTAAAAAATAGTCCCCATTGTGAACCACTTCTCGAGTTTAGCTATGTCTGGTCGCATTGACACAAATAAAACTTTAACTTCACCCTTATTCTGCGTTTGTTTGCCCAACATTTGGAACACAATCTTCCTTAGGTTATGGACCCAGATCAGGCGAGTGCGGCCGAATAAGATTCTTGTGTGGTTGACAGGCAGGGGTTGAAAGTCACATGAGTGCAGAAATTTTCTAAAAAGCACTTGCAGTAAATAAGTTCGTTCGATTAAAAGAATTATGATAATTGGTCAATTCAAATGCGAAGCGTGCTGGTGCATGCACAGCAGCAACGGATGCTTGGACCTTGCTGAAGGATATACAATAGCATGCGAGTGACAGGTAAGGCCGGTATGTGCGAGTTCGTCAATACATTTTCTTCACCTGTGGACAAGCATTAATAATCTGTGTAATAATCTTGATTTCTAGTCTACCCAAATAATATAAGAACTTTATCATCGCCATAAAAACTGGAGCGGCTAAAGATCAATTTGTTAGAAGAAGGATAACAAGCAACAGGCATTTCTGAATTACAAGAGGTAATGCAAAGTCAACAATATGGAAAAAAACGGAGAAGCATCACATCCCTAAGTCATTCTGGTTCAGATTTTTTAAAATTATTTAAGCATTGCCGCCACGACATTTTTTTATTTTTTAAATTAATATATGCGCCAGTTAGTTAGTTACAATCGGTTTTTGTAAAAAGTGTGGCTTTTCTCTGTAAAAACACGTTTCAGCAAGTAGAGCTACTCGCTCACACATATCGGAACCTAATGGAATATACGTTTTCTTATCGCTTAAACGCCTTTTAACAATTTTTAATTACAAAATATTACATTTTAAGTCTTTTGACAATTTCTGAATGAGCAAGTACATTCGTACTTGCCGATCTAGGAGAGTTTTTGTGGTCAAAAGCTATCCAAACTGCTTGATACATAAGGAAAAGGTTACCAATAGCAGCTTTGATTGGACACAAAAAAATTTATGACAGGGACCGTAATGATTATAAGCAGGGCCCGAAAATAACTGTTAATTTCAAAAACTAATATCAAATAATCACCCGTTATTATTATTTCTTAACTTTTAAAATTTAAATAAAATTTAACGGTTAACAATGCGTTTTAAAATAAAAATTATTATTTTTTAATGTTTAAATTATCTCTAAAATATAACAGTTACTTTTAACTTTTATTTTTTTACTCATACAATAACAGTTATATCTGATTTTTATTAATAAAAGTCAAAAATAAAAGTCTCTTAAAGACTTTTATTCTGACACTCCGAAAATAAAAGTCTTTACCATATATCTCGCGAACAGAATCAACATCATTTAGTTACCATAGACGTTTTTGTAATATGACGTCACCATTCAATTATGTGGGGGAGAGGTCTGTAGGTTGGTACACCTTTTGTTTTTAATTTGCCATTTCGACTTTCACTAATGAAACTTTACGCATTTGGTACTGATTGAAAGGTTAGTCTATTAGTTTTAAAAAACGAAAAAAAACAATTTTTTTTCCTTAGGGAAAACTAAAAAATAATTTTTTTTGAAAAGTGTCAAAAAACGACATTTTGAAAAAGAGGTCTGTAAGTTGGGACACTTTTAAAAGTCAATAATACTCACACCAAAAGTACTTTTAATTTTTAAAAACTATTTATTTATGTTAATTTAATCAATTTTAGTTCGTATTAAATTATTTCCCATCCATTTTTTAAGATCTTAGACCAAATAACAACACAGGTACACAGCCAAAAATTTCCACGAACCATTTCAAGTTTTCCATGATATTTGGGTGCTCCTGAGTAAAAGTCCCATACAAAATTATTTTCCATCACCTACAGGTTCCGCGGTATAGCTAAGAATACAAAAAACCGGTGTTGGTCGACATTTTGAATTACGTGGCCTATATAATTGGACTAACCTTTATTATTTTCGGTAGGACCTACTCTCAATACATCACGGCATTCCTAAAAAATAGTCCCCATTGTGAACCATTGCCCATGTCTTTGGAATTCGACGCCAAAGTTGAAAATCTCAAAATTGTAGAGATTTTTCTGATGTAAAAACAATTCTGAGGATTAAATCATGAATGGAAGTAATTTTAACTATTCATTGTATCTATTGTTCATTGTATGCTTTAATTTCGGTTTAAAGCGTTTTCATGAGGACATTTTATTGGATTTCTTATACTAATAAAAGCTATTTTTTGATTTCATTATCTACTCCTAAATGTTGTCAAATTTTGAATAAGTCATGGCAACCTCTAGAACTAAGAAACTAAAATACGTTCACTGAACATACATAGAAAAATGTAAATGTTTACTCCCATTCTGTAGGATGCCTTGACTTTTTTAAAATTTGACAACATAAAAAAATCGGTTTTATTAGTATAATAAATCAAATAAAAACACCTCTTAACGAGGTAAAAAAATAGTGACGATCGCACCTTCAACATACAAAAGTTTTGATATCAACATTTGTGACGAAAAATTATTACACTCGTCATTAAATAGACTTTCTAATATTTTCTCATTCGGCCCGCCCTAGCAGACTATTCCAGCCTTTTTCCCTTCACAGGCATTTTCTATTGCAGCGTGCCGAATGAAAAATATTAGAAAGTCTTTTTAATGACGAGTGTAATAATTTTTCGTCACAAATGTTGATATCAAAACTTTTGTATGTTGAAGGTGCGATCGTCACTATTTTTTTACCTCGTTAAGAGGTGTTTTTATTTGATATCAGAAGTTTTTGTTTGTTTACATTTGCTCTCATAGGAGCTAATATATACATTTAAATTTAAATTGGTCAATCATAATTTGTAAGCCATTGTATTTAAACAAATTAAGTTAAAAAGGCGTTTAAGTATTTCAAAATGCCTTTTAAACGAGGTATAGCACATGTCGGTACCTTTAGTAGTGTAGAACTTACAAACTAACGAAATTTAGCCATTTTTAGCTTTTTTCCCGCTAAAGTAGCGGCTTTTTCCAAAAGTCGTAGAACAAAAGATTCCTATATGGAACTCTTAAGTGCAAATTTACTGATTCCATGGCCCTAAAATACAGTTCGGATACCCTCACACAAAATTCAATACTCAGGAAGCTTTAGTTGTTCGAGCTGGCAAAAGTGGCTATTGTCGTATAAAAATAACTTTTAAACGTGACTTTTTACAGTAATGTGTTATATACCTAAATTTAAGGAATCTCAAGGGCTATACAGTTTAAAGGTTTTAAGAAAATTGTTAGAGCCGTTTTTGAAAAAATTAAAAAAAATCTAAAAAGAAAGTTAAAAAAAAAATTCTTTTGTTCATATCTTTTTAACTATTACATTTACACAAATTGCATATAGAGGGCGTTTATAGCATTTAAAAATACCTATCAAACGAGATGCAGCACAAGTCTGTAGCTTTAGTAGTATAGAAGTTACGGAATTCCGAATTTTAGCTATTTATAGCTGTTTTCCCGCTAAACTAGCGAGTTTTTCCAAAAGTGGTAGAACAAAAGTTTTTTATATCGATGTGATGAACGTCATATTAAATTTTCAAAACTTAAAAAACATGTTTTGGACAAACTGACAAACTGACAAACTGACAAACAGAATTAAATTTTCATTTTGGGAAGACGAAGAAAATCTTATTTTGGCTATAACTTTTGAACGGAGCGTCGGATTTTGACAAACGACCCCTCATTCGACGGGTATTTTCAAAAGGAATACAAGTAAAATATTGCGAGGGGGCAATTATCCCCACCGGCCCCAACAGCTCCAAATTTCGAAATTTTCACTTTTTCACTTTCACCGCTCTCTCTTCCAAGCCAATTGATTTTCTTAGAGTCTTGGTATGCAATCCTGTTAGTTTTTGCAATACCTTTCGATAGGTGTATCATTCATTATGATCGGACCATCACAGTAGATTTTCATTTCTTCGTGTATATATAGTAGTTCGCACACTCTCCTGGTGCGCTTCGTCAGTACATGGACTGCCGTCCATAGTGATCCAATAAAAAATATTCTCATAAAAACGCTTTAAACCGAAATTAAAGCATACAATAAACAATAGATACAATGAAAAGTTAAAATTACTTTCATTCAAGATTTAATCCTCAGAATTGTTTTTACATCAGAAAAATCTCTACAATTTTGGGATTTTCAACTTTGGCCTCGAATTCCAAAGACGTGGGCAATGGTTCACAATGGGGACTATTTTTTAGGAATGCCGTGATGTATTAAGAGTAGGTCCTACCGAAAATAATAAAGGTTAGTCCAATTATATAGGCCACGTAATTCAAAATGTCGACCAACACCGGTTTTTTGTATTCTTAGCTATACCGCGGAACCTGTAGGTGATGGAAAATAATTTTGTATGGGACTTTTACTCAGGAGCACCCAAATATTATGGAAAAGCCTCATTAAACATTTACTTTTCCCCTAATATCAAAGAAATGTACTAGGCAGAAAGCGACCTCTGTCGGGCTAAGGCCTTTTTGTATGAAAAACGGGTGTCTCAACTTACACGCCCAAAGTATCCCAACTTACACAAAATGGAATGTTTCGGGAAAAAATTAATAACTTTTTTTTGACTGTCTTATTAAGCTGATCCTTTTTTTAATTTGTTAACAGTTAATATACTAATGTTTTAAATCTATTACCAAGTTAATTTAAGGACGTTATGAAATTTAAATGGAATTTTGAAAAAAGTAGAAAAAAACTTTTTTGGTGAAAAATGGTACACGACTCTTACAGCTTAAATCTGGCTAGAGCCTGGCTTATAATGTTTTCCCCAAAAGTTTTGTCACTAAAAAGGACTAAAAAAAAAAATAAAAACAATTTTTTTTTAGTGGAAAAGTTTTGGGAAAATTGAGTGTCTCAACTTACAAACCGTCCCAACATACAGACCTCTCCCCTATATAGTACAACAACATCTGAATGATAGGAATAAATGGCCTAGCCGAATATCTTTAGTTAAGTTATTTACGAATCACACAGATATATACCTCTTTTCTTAAGAAATAGTTGATGATGATGAAATTGACAAATGAGAGTGTTTAGAATCGGTCACTTGGTCACAGAAGTTCACTGAAGCCGTATAGCAGATGACCTGCTGTCCCAAATAGTACTAGAACAGCACGCGGATTTGGTTATAATTTGAGAGCAATATAGAGTGAAACGCCGAGTAATCTGGCTGGAAAACGACGATAAGCTATATGGATCCCAGCTGCGGGTGACATACGATGTCTCGGTGACGGCAGAGGTAGCTGTTACGTGTATGTACAACTTGAGGAATTCACCATATTTAGCTGTTATCCAACCCCTAACGATACAATAGAAGCTTTCCAACAGAAAATCAATGACATTGAAGACATAGCTCAGCAAATGCAGGGAAGCCTTATAGTAGCTGGCGACTTTAACTCTAGAGCAGAAGACTGGGGCATGCGAACAACCAACACCACCGCTAACGTGGGCATAACTCCGACGTTTCAGCGAATGGGTCAAATGAGCACAATACCGGATATAACGCTAGTATCAGAGAACTTTGCGCACAGAATACTAGACTGGAAAGTCCTAGACATTTACAATGGAAGCGACCACGAAAACATATCATTCAGTACTGAAAGAAGCACTGTTCAGCATGTAGGGAATCAATCACGAACTTGTCACCGATAGAATGTTAACCGACTAAACAAGACCCTCTTAATACGAGAAATTGACCGGATCAAAACTGAAAGCAATGAGAGAGCTAGCGTGGAGAGCGTTGTTAGCAGCACTATGTCCACCATAAAAAGGGCTTGTTATGCTGCTATGCCAAAGTCTGGAAATCCCCACAGACGAGGAGCAGAGGTATACTGGTGGACGGAGGAGATAAATGATTTCCGCTTCTCCTAACTTTCGCTGTAGGCGTCATCTCACACGAGCTAGGAGAAGCGGAAGTTTCACTACACAGGAGAAGGAGTACAAGAAGGCAAAAAAGCTTCTTAACATTGCCATTCGCATAAGTAAACGAGATAAATGGAAATCCCTCTGAAACGTTAACAAGGTCCCATTATGAAGAAGCTTAGGTCAAGAAGTACTCAGCCAGATATAGATGAAGGACTATGGATAACATTGTCAAAACTCTTTTCCCCCTCCATCCGATCAGACCAGCTTACACAGCACCGCAGCCGCACGAGCAGCACTTTGAATTGTTCTCCGAGGATGAACTAACTAAGGCAAGACGCAGCATGAAGAATAGGAAAGCACCAGGACCCGACAATATACCAACCGAAGTTCATCGAAGAGAGCAGACCTGATGTACTATTAAATATGTATAACAAGTGCCTGCAGAATGGAATATTCCCCGATCCGTGGAAGATACAGAAGCTGGTCTTGATAAGCAAAGGAAAAGGAGACCCGAAAACCCCATCAGCTTATCGACCGCTCTGCATGCTTAACACGACTGGAAAGCTACTGGAAAAGCTGATCAAGCTCCGACTAGCTTCTGCTGTCGAAGTACCCGGTGGCCTCTCTCGCAGACAACACGGTTTCCGACCAGGAAGTCGTAAATGCAGCACTGGCAAGTCAAGGGAGCAACCATGCAACCAGACCCATAGTGCTTTTGGCGACACTAGACGTCAAAAACGCGTTTAATAGTGTCAGATGGTCGGACATGATCGATTCGCTAAACAGACGATTCCATATCCCAGAATATCTGATGCGGCTAATAGACAGCTATCTTAAGAACCGAAAACTGATTTATCAGACAAGAGGAGGCGAAAAACAAATAGACATCACCTCGGGAGCAGCCCAAGGTTCCATACTGGGACCGGAACTGTTTAACATCAGTTACGACAATATCCTCAGAACAGAAATACCCGACAACACATTTCTCGTAGGTTATGCGGATGACCTAGTCGCAGTTATTTCAGAACGCAATACTGAGCACGCCCGACGGACACTAAACCAAGTTATGATTCGTGTAAACGCGTGGATGAACTCTCGTGGCTTACAGCTGGCTTCCGAAAAAACTGAGCTATTGCTAGTCACCAGAAAGCAGATGCCACTAGAGATAGAATTAAGGCTCACCGAGACAACTAATCGGACACAGAAGTCAATAAAGTACCTCGGGTTCAGGCTGGACTCAAGAATGACCTTTGGGCCACAAATTGATTACGTTAGAGCCAAGGCTGCAGAGACAGCAAGGTATCTTAGCGGACTTATGGCAAACATCGGGAGGCCAATACCATCCAGACGAAAGTTGTTAATGAACAATTCTTCTATATGGATGTGAAGTGTGGGCTGACACGCTAAAAACAAATTGAAGACTAAAAACTTTGATGGCTATACAAAGAACCTCTGCCTTACGCATAATAAGCGCATATCGCACGGTTTCGGGTCCAGCAGCCTCTACGATCTCCGACCAGCAGGAGCATCTAAGCAATCGATATTGGACCTAAAAAGAGAAACCCTCAAGACCTGGCAAGAAAGATGGGAACGCGAAGGTACTGGAAGATGGACAAGAAGACTTATCCCCGACCTTAAAAGCTGGGTGGATAGACGACACGGTGATGAAGACTACTACGTTACCCAAGTGCTCACAGGCCACGGTTACTTCAGTTCCTTTCTTAACAAGATGGCCAAAAGCACGCAAACCAGCTGTTTATACGCTGATGCTGAAGCCGACAACGCAGAACATACAATGTTTTATTGTACGAAATTCTCGCAGGCACGAAATAATCTTACACGAGTGATCGGACAGATTACGCCGAATACAATAGTCGCCAAGATGTGCGAAAGCGAAAAGAACTGGAGGACAGCAGCTGCTTTTATCGGAGACATTCTGCGATCGAAGAAAAGGGACGTTGATGAAAGGATATAAAAAGGGCAGTCTGGACGCAGACATCAGACGTGCTCTGGTGATCGCCTCTCCTTGGGTACCAATGGATATCTACTGTGCTATACATTGGCACCTAAGTAGAGACGAGCCTTAGAGCTTTGTATGAGTAGATGAACGCGCACTGCTCGCCAGAGTCTCCACTTTGAAGTAATGCGAAAGCTTTTCCGAAGTGGATACAGGCCTGATGAGGACGGGTTTTTAGTGGGTGCAAGCCCCACATACCACGGTAGTGTGAGATGCAGAAGTCATTTTCCCCCCAGCCCAAACAAAAAAAAAATACAATTGTACAACATTGTCCAATTATATTGAGATATTATATCGTTAAGTTTATTAAAGTCACAGTTACGAAAACAACTCATTGTAGTTGGAGAAACTAAAGGAAAGGAGGGGTCATATTTTGGAAATTTCTTTTACATTTTGTTAGATATATTAGGGTTGAATTAGGGTTTCCATGTGATCTGCGTAGTTAATTTAAACTTTTAGGGTATTCACCAGTCCTGGCAAATGGAAGATGTGGCAGGTGAACATTTCGCATATCCAACATGAAAACACATAAAATAAAAAATTCTACACCTGCCGTAGGTCGACCTGGGCTTATATTATTAATATCAAACGTGGCAAACTTCATGTTACCGTTTGTCAGACTTGCTACATCTGCCATTAGCCACACCTGCCAGGACTGGTGAATACCTTAATTTTATACTTTATAGGTTCGGTAACACTTTCTTCTACCTGTTCAATACTTTCCAACGAATACAATATACCCTTTTACTTTACTATAAACGGGTATAACAAATGAAATGACAGATTAAAAAAGGGCAATTGACGAAAAGCAAAAACAAATATCGGTCCGGTATCGGACGAAAAATAAATTCAGTACTTGCTCAGGCTTCGGAGAATACGACAGAACTATATGGAGTTCGATAAAGGGATAACAGATTCTCTTTAAATGCGCTTAGGGCTGAACCAAAAAGATACACTTAAAGATCGAAATGCCTCCTTCGCTGCGTTGAAAAAATCTGACGAGAATTATGAGTATTTTCCAGATTATTTAATTATAAAATATTTTTGTTTCTTTATAGTTATTAATTACCTGGCAGCCACCCGCTCGTGATACTTAAAATATAGAGATATTGGGTTACAAAATTACATATCGATATCTGAGTTCTTTGAATGACATTAAAAATCAAACTAAAGTATGCAGTTCACAAAACGAAGAATAATAATGATTTTCGGCTAGTTGGACTTGAAAAGTATACGCAATCATAATATCAGCCTATAATGTAAAAGGAGATGGACCACCTAGCGAAGTAGCTTTAGGTCGCACCTTAGAAGACACCCCTTACGGCAGTCCTCAGTCAGTGCTTTGTATTGGCCTAACAGCACAAAGTATTAAAATATCTTGGGAGTCTCCTCCAAAAGAATTTTGCAATGGAATTATTCAAGGATTTAATCTAACGTATGAGCCAATATATATAGCAGAGCTCCCCAAACGTGTCCCCATTTAACTGGCTGTCAGAAAAATATCTGTTAATTTAGGACACTATGGAAAAAAATAGAGAGACACTCTCAAAGTGTTTTTTGTTTCAAAGTGTCTTGCTCACTGAGCATTTCGGTTTGCTCTGTTTCGGAACCTGTTTTCCTAAGACACCTTGCCTTTCAGAATATAACGAAAGTGTCTTTCCATATTAAATGTGATTTTCCAGCATAGGGGTGACACAAAAATCTCTTCGGGCGGAATTCGGTTGGCTTGCTCACTTTGTTATCTGGACTGATCTTGATAGACGGACTGATCGTGATCGACTGATCCTGCTGCCAGCGCCCGGCGGCTTTATATAGGGCCTCCGGCTACCGTTATTTCCCCTTTGCGCTCTGTCCGAGGCATTTCTCCACTCCGGGTCCAAAGTCCGTGGTTTCCGTATGGCCCACTTGTCCTTCACGCATGGCCTTCGCTTTTGTTTATGCGTGTTGCTGCCATCCCGCTGGTTCCGACGGTGCATGAGGCACGCTTGTGTGTTGCTCCGTTGTGGAGATGTGGCCCTTGTCCAACGTCCACTGCTGAGTCCAAAGTCCGTTTCGTTATTTTATTTTTCGCTCTGCCCGCGGCAACTCTCCAATGCAGGTCCAAAGTCCAGGGTTCCTGATTGACTCCCTTGCACTTCGCACACGGCCTGCAGTTGTTGTTTTTCTTGTTGTTGTCGTCCCGCTGATTCCAAGGGTGCATGTGGCATGCCGGCGTGCCGCTTGGTCGCCGAGATGTGGCACTTGACCTCCTAGTCCAAAGTCCACGGCAGAGTCCAAAGTCCGGTGCCTGTTCCTTTAATTCCATTTGCACCCGCCACTCTCGCCCTGCCAGAGAAGTCTCCACTCTCTCTTTCTCTGCACCCTTGTTCTCCCGACTCTCACTCTCCAAACTCTCTCCATCAGAGATCTCTCTCTCCACCATGAAGTCTCCACTCTCTCTTCACCTTGAAGTCTCCACTCTCTCTTCGCCACGCCGCTACTACGCTAGTTCGCCGTAACTGGTATGCGGCCGGCGATCCGTTATTCTGGTTGCTGCTATTTGTGGAGAGTTATTCAACTCCTCACATTCCCCCCTTACTACGGGAAGTTTTTAAGAAAACTCGTTTCTACTCTCTGGCGTTTGCTAGTGTATCCTAGCCATTGAGTCCTTGCGATGATCTTGTTAATTCCCTCGGCGCTCCCTCGTTGCTCCATCGTTGCTCCCTCGACGCTTTCAACTCCGAGAGTTTCTACGGCGCAAGTCGGCATCTCCCCAGCAATTTTGAACTTCCCGCGCCGATCCTCCATCTGGCCACACTGGGCATCGATAACCATCGGCTATTGGTATGCCAGCGGGCCGGCAGTTTTGAATTTCCCGCGACGATCTCTGATCTGGTTCCACTCGGAACTGATATTCATCATCTATCGATATCATCAGCTATCGATATTGCAGGTGTAGCATTGCCACCTGATCGCAGCGATATTCACCATGATATTTCCATTTTCGTGTGCCCATCGATCGCACTATCGTCCCGTGCCAATCGACCTCCTTATCGAGGCGCCTCCGTCCCTAGTTCATGGTGATTCTGCAGATTTCTAGGTAAGTTTCTTCAACTTTCTCAATCCTTTTTTCTCTTATCTTTCTTTCTCCTTTCCAGCGCTCCTTCGCCCTTCATTCGCCCTCGTCTAGTTGCTCTTGGTTGGCAACATTGACAACGAGTTCAGATCGGAATTCGAATCTGCTTCGCCAACCGAAGCGGCAGGTGAGTATTGGTGTGTTTACGTTCATTCTTCCCCAGCTAACTCCTTTTCTTTTCCGTCTCAGATGCTGATTAAACCATGTATGCCCCTTTAATCTTTCTTTGCTTTTAGCCGTGTTGCTCCCAGCTCTATGCCGATCTTCGTGTTTTTTTTCCCCCCTTTTTTTAACGTGTTTATTTACTCAACGCTGCTCCTCCAACACACTCATGCCCGCGGGTCCCAACCTAACGCGGAACGCGCGCCGGTCCATCCTTATGCGCACACTTCGCCTGCCTCCCAGGATACGGGCCTCCCAGGATACGGATACGATACCTTCGGGCCATTCTCCCTTGCCAATCTCGCGCCACCGCTGCCCTTTTGACGCCGACATCTGCCGCACTTGTTTCGGCCTCGCGACCTCCGGCGCGGAATGTTGTTGTTTCAACGGTGGCCGTCGGCAGGCCAGCGGTTCCGGCCACACCCACGGACCCCTCTCTAACGGCTCTCCTCGTCGCTTCGTCCGTTGCTGCTCCTGGGCTCGATGACGCTGGTGTTCCTGGGCCGGTGCTGGGCGTCGGCGGAGTCCAAGGCTCCTTGGCTGCTGGTGTTGGCGTCGTCGATTCCTCGGGTTTGCCGCGGATCCTTGGGTCGTCGTCCGTTGCTGCTCCTGGGCTCGATGACGCGGGTGTTCCCGGCCCGGTGCTTGGCGTCGGCGGAGTTCAGGGCTCCTTGGCTGTTGGTGCTGGCGTCGTCGATGCCTCGGGTCTGCTGCGGACCCTTGGGTCCCTCGGGCTCACGCGTGGCTCCTCCTCCTCCCAAATCCGCGGTTCCTCGGCTGCGGCTTCGTCCTCCGCGGGTCCCTCTGGCCACGTCCACGTCATGGTTTGCTGCCGCCAGCGCACACCCTCGACCACAAATGTTCGCGAGCTATGGCTCACGTGCACTGCTGGGATGTCCGTGCGGACGTGGTGCTCCCCCAGATTCGACCGTTGTGGTTGTGGTGGCTCGAGCTGTGACGGCGGCGGCATCTCGGGCTGCTGCTGATGCGTTGGTTCGGGGTGCTGTTGCTGCGACGGCTCGGGCTGCTGCTGCTGCTGCGTCGGTTCAAAACGAGGCGTGGGTGGTCGTGCGGGCCTCCACTTGGGTGACTTCTCGTACCGCGGCGTTGGCGGGATCTCAGGCAGCCACCGCGGCGGCGATGGTGCCCATTCCATTGCCACTTCGACCGACGGGGTGTGGGGCTCGGGAATGTACCTCGGCGTGGGCGGGTACCCTGGATTTTCCCAAACTTGCTGCATCTCTTCCTCCCACCTCCGCAACTGGGCCTGCCACTCCGGCGACTCCTCCATCTGCTGCCGCCGCTGTTTATTCGCTCCTGCACCGCTCCTCGCTCCTGCGCCGGTCCTTGCACCAATGGTGGTTTCTTAGTGTCGCCGCTATTATGTAGTCCGCATAGCTGCTGGGATTTGGCGGTTCCCGAGGCGGCTTGCCTACGGCCTCACCCTCGCCGGTCGCCGGAGTGGTTTGGGACGGCTTCTCTACCGTCTCCTGGTCCTTGGGTGTCGCCGAGTCCTGGGTCGGCTCCACGCTTGCCCATTCCACCTCTGCCGAGCCCGTCGGGATTCGTCCATCGCCGAACTGGACGGCCCCCGGATCCACCATTTCCTTTGCTCCTCGACCTCGTCGTCCACCACCTGTACGTCGCTGTCCGAACTGACGACCGGATCGGGGACACCTCTCTTCAGAGTTCGGGTGGGCAGGGATGTCGACCGTCCTTGCCCCGGACTGGATCCTTCGGAGAGGTTATTGGTCGCCAGGATCTGACGCGCTTCGCTGCGGGTAATACGTATGCTTATGTTGCTTGCTAATTTCGATTGTCCCGCTGGAGCCAAGCTCTTTAACGATACCTCGGTTTCGCGTCTTACTTTTCCTTCGGTACCGCTATTTCCTTCGCCTTCCTTCTTTCTTCGCGACCAATACGGTTCAGTTCTCTGTGCCGTCTTCTCCCTTCCTTCGGCAGACATTTAAACGCGTGTTCTAGTCAGTTCCAACCCAGTCTTTGGATGCTTTAGTTCGTTTTCGACGAGTTTCCCATTGGGAATTTCTTGTAGCATCCTTGGATTTATCTTGTAGTGTCCTTGGAGTTTCATAGTTTCTGTAGCATCCTTGGAGTTTTATAGTATCCTTGGAGTTTCGTAGTATCATTTGAGTTTCTGTAGTATCCTTGGAGTTTCGTAGTATCCTTGGAGTTTTATAGTATCCTTGGAATTTCTGTAGTATCCTTGGAGTTTCGTAGTAACCTTGGAGTTTTTTGTAGTATCCTTGCAGTTTCAATGCTGTTGCCGTTGAGCGTTCGGCTTGGGTAAGAGAATACCTTTTCGCATTTCACATTTTCCGTTTCCTGGGTTAGTATTGCCCCGATGCCGTAGTCGCTCGCGTCCGTTTGCAGGGTGAACGGTTTGTCGAAGTCCGGGCACGCTAGTACGGGGTCTGCAACGAGTCTTGCCTTAACCTCTTCGAACGCCATCTGATGTTCCGGTGTCCATACCCACTTGTTGCCTTTGCGTAGCAAATTATTGAGTGGTTTGACTATTTTTGCGAAATCAAGTACGAATCGGCGGTACCATGATGCTACGCCCAGGTACTGTCGGAGTTCTCTTACTGTGCATGGTGGTTTAAGTTCGGCGATGGCTGCTACCTTTTCCGAATCCATGCCTATTCCTTCGCTAGTCACTCGATGACCTAGATACAATAGTTCCTTCTTGAAGAATTGGCATTTGTCCGGGCTTAGCCTCTCTGCGACGTAGGCAAAATCCTCTGTCTTGAGGCGGTAAATCCACTTCTTCCCCATTCTGCTTTAAGTCCCTTTCACTGTTGGGACAATCGCGTTTTGGGCGCCAGATGTAACGAACTGAATATTTAGGTCTGCTCGCTACGAGATTCGTGCGGCTAGCTCAGTAAGGTTGTGTGTTCGTCGCACCAAATTTATATAAACGTGACCGCCCAGTAGATCAGTGAGAAAGCACAGAATTCACGGGTTTTTAGTGGGTTTATTGCGGGTGTGATAGTACAGTGTTCTTGTAGGCTCGGCTGGCCTTGGTGTGCGCTGGTGGCCGTCGGTGACTCCTGGTCACCTTGAGGACTCTGTGCTCTCCTCGTGAATTTGCGTTCTGGGTTCTGTTCTGTAGCTGTAGCGTTCTGTAGCTTCCTCGACGATCCCTGAAGCTTCCTGAAGATCCTTAAAGCTCCCTGAAGATGCTCGACGCTCCCTGAAGATGCTCGACGCTTCCTGAAGATGCTCGACGCTTCCTGAAGATGCTCGTCGCTGCTCGTCTCGGCTGCGTAGAGATCAGCTGCGTGGGTTTAGGGAAGCGTCACCGTTCCCAGATTAGGGTGAACAGAGGCCGCGCCCTCCAGGAATATCTCCTGTCGATACACCACCGCCTGTCCCTTGCTCTGTCCCGGATGGTCCCACTAGTGTTTCACTTAGATCGCGCTGGCAGCCCAAGTTACGCATGGATACTGCCGAGCGCTTCACTTCGCTTCTACGCCTAGTTCAGACGAACGTTCCGCCCTAGCTTCACCCTTTGGATTATCGTCCGTGACGTTTCTTCGTAGCTCGATCTGTCGTGGTGTATGACTTGACGTAGCATGGCTTCTGGTACTCGGGGTATTGGTCTCAACCGTAGGGCTCTTCTGGAGTTCTCCACTCGAGACCACAGACGATTGACCAATCTACCTTCTGGCTCATTATACTCGGGGTTCAGACACACGCCTCTCCGGGACCACACGACTCAAACCGTAGGGCTCTCCTGGAGTTCTCTACTCGAGACCATAGCCGATTGACCGATCTCCTTTCTGGCTGATAGGTTTCTCCCCAAGCTCACTATTTCTTGTCGCAGGCTTTCACCACTCAAACTCTGTTCGACGCTCCAGGCTAGATGCGAGACAGGAATGAAACGGATCGCCTTGAGCTAGCCGTGTGACGCCCTCTGGACCTCAGCTACCTGTGTCTCAATTCGGAGATTCCTGGTGATCCAATCCCGACGTAGCGATCTTGCTCCTTGTAGGCTCCTACGGCGCTGCTTCCGGCGATTCGACTTTCTGTTGTTTACTTGTAGTTCACTGTACTTGCTCACTGTGTTATCTGGACTGATCTTGATCGTGATCGACTGATCCTGCTGCCAGCGCCCGGCGGCTTTATATAGGGCCTCCGGGTACCGTTATTTCCCCTTTGCGCTCTGTCCGCGGCATTTCTCCACTCCGGGTCCAAAGTCCGTGGTTTCCGTTTGGCCCACTTGTCCTTCACGCATGGCCTTCGCTTTTGGTTCTGCGTGTTGCTGCCATCCCGCTGGTTCCGACGGTGCATGAGGCACGCTTGTGTGTTGCTCCGTTGTGGAGATGTGGCCCTTGTCCAACGTCCACTGCAGAGTCCAAAGTCCGGCGCAGTTCCGTTATTTTATTTTGCGCTCTGCCCGCGGCAACTCTCCAATGCAGGTCCAAAGTCCAGGGTTCCTGATTGACTCCCTTGCACTTCGCACACGGCCTGCAGTTGTTGTTTTTCTTGTTGTTGTCCCGCTGATTCCAAGGGTGCATGTGGCATGCCGGTGTGCCGCTTGGTCGCCGAGATGTGGCACTTGACCTCCTAGTCCAAAGTCCACGGCAGAGTCCAAAGTCCGGTGCCTGTTCCGTTAATTCCTTTTGCACCCGGCACTCTCGCCCTGCCAGAGAAGTCTCCACTCTCTCTCTCTCTCTGCACCCTTGTTCTCCCGACTCTCACTCTCCAAACTCTCTCCATCAGAGATCTCTCTCTCCACCATGAAGTCTCCACTCTCTCTTCACCTTGAAGTCTCCACTCTCTCTTCGCCGCGCCGCTACTACGCTAGTTCGCCGTAACTGGTATGCGGCCGGCGATCCGTTATTCTGGTTGCTGCTATTTGTGGAGAGTTATTCAACTCCTCACATTCCCCCCTTACTACGGGAAGTTTTTAAGAAAACTCGTTTCTACTCTCTGGCGTTTGCTAGTGTATCCTAGCCATTGAGTCCTTGCGATGATCTTGTTAATTCCCTCGGCGCTCCCTCGTTGCTCCATCGTTGCTCCCTCGACGCTTTCAACTCCGAGAGTTTCTACGGCGCAAGTCGGCATCTCCCCAGCAATTTTGAACTTCCCGCGCCGATCCTCCATCTGGCCACACTGGGCATCGATAACCATCGGCTATTGGTATGCCAGCGGGCCGGCAGTTTTGAATTTCCCGCGACGATCTCTGATCTGGTTCCACTCGGAACTGATATTCATCATCTATCGATATCATCAGCTATCGATATTGCAGGTGTAGCATTGCCACCTGATCGCAGCGATATTCACCATGATATTTCCATTTTCGTGTGCCCATCGATCGCACTATCGTCCCGTGCCAATCGACCTCCTTATCGAGGCGCCTCCGTCCCTAGTTCATGGTGATTCTGCAGATTTCTAGGTAAGTTTCTTCAACTTTCTCAATCCTTTTTTCTCTTATCTTTCTTTCTCCTTTCCAGCGCTCCTTCGCCCTTCATTCGCCCTCGTCTAGTTGCTCTTGGTTGGCAACATTGACAACGAGTTCAGATCGGAATTCGAATCTGCTTCGCCAACCGAAGCGGCAGGTGAGTATTGGTGTGTTTACGTTCATTCTTCCCCAGCTAACTCCTTTTCTTTTCCGTCTCAGATGCTGATTAAACCATGTATGCCCCTTTAATCTTTCTTTGCTTTTAGCCGTGTTGCTCCCAGCTCTATGCCGATCTTCGTGTTTTTTTCCCCCCTTTTTTTAACGTGTTTATTTACTCAACGCTGCTCCTCCAACACACTCATGCCCGCGGGTCCCAACCTAACGCGGAACGCGCGCCGGTCCATCCTTATGCGCACACTTCGCCTGCCTCCCAGGATACGGGCCTCCTTTACCGCCTGCATGTCGGCGATACCTTCGGGCCATTCTCCCTTGCCAATCTCGCGCCACCGCTGCCCTTTTGACGCCGACATCTGCCGCACTTGTTTCGGCCTCGCGACCTCCGGCGCGGAATGTTGTTGTTTCAACGGTGGCCGTCGGCAGGCCAGCGGTTCCGGCCACACCCACGGACCCCTCTCTAACGGCTCTCCTCGTCGCTTCGTCCGTTGCTGCTCCTGGGCTCGATGACGCTGGTGTTCCTGGCCCGGTGCTGGGCGTCGGCGGAGTCCAAGGCTCCTTGGCTGCTGGTGTTGGCGTCGTCGATTCCTCGGGTTTGCCGCGGATCCTTGGGTCGTCGTCCGTTGCTGCTCCTGGGCTCGATGACGCGGGTGTTCCCGGCCCGGTGCTTGGCGTCGGCGGAGTTCAGGGCTCCTTGGCTGTTGGTGCTGGCGTCGTCGATGCCTCGGGTCTGCTGCGGACCCTTGGGTCCCTCGGGCTCACGCGTGGCTCCTCCTCCTCCCAAATCCGCGGTTCCTCGGCTGCGGCTTCGTCCTCCGCGGGTCCCTCTGGCCACGTCCACGTCATGGTTTGCTGCCGCCAGCGCACACCCTCGACCACAAATGTTCGCGAGCTATGGCTCACGTGCACTGCTGGAATGTCCGTGCGGACGTGGTGCTCCCCCAGATTCGACCGTTGTGGTTGTGGTGGCTCGGGCTGTGACGGCGGCGGCATCTCGGGCTGCTGCTGATGCACGTCATGGTTTGCTGCCGCCAGCGCACACCCTCGACCACAAATGTTCGCGAGCTATGGCTCACGTGCACTGCTGGGATGTCCGTGCGGACGTGGTGCTCCCCCAGATTCGACCGTTGTGGTTGTGGTGGCTCGAGCTGTGACGGCGGCGGCATCTCGGGCTGCTGCTGATGCGTTGGTTCGGGGTGCTGTTGCTGCGACGGCTCGGGCTGCTGCTGCTGCTGCGTCGGTTCAAAACGAGGCGTGAGTGGTCGTGCGGGCCTCCACTTGGGTGACTTCTCGTACCGCGGCGTTGGCGGGATCTCAGGCAGCCACCGCGGCGGCGATGGTGCCCATTCCATTGCCACTTCGACCGACGGGGTGTGGGGCTCGGGAATGTACCTCGGCGTGGGCGGGTACCCTGGATTTTCCCAAACTTGCTGCATCTCTTCCTCCCACCTCCGCAACTGGGCCTGCCACTCCGGCGACTCCTCCATCTGCTGCCGCCGCTGTTTATTCGCTCCTGCGCCGCTCCTCGCTCCTGCGCCGGTCCTTGCACCAATGGTGGTTTCTTAGTGTCGCCGCTATTATGTAGTCCGCATAGCTGCTGGGATTTGGCGGTTCCCGAGGCGGCTTGCCTACGGCCTCACCCTCGCCGGTCGCCGGAGTGGTTTGGGACGGCTTCTCTACCGTCTCCTGGTCCTTGGGTGTCGCCGAGTCCTGGGTCGGCTCCACGCTTGCCCATTCCACCTCTGCCGAGCCCGTCGGGATTCGTCCATCGCCGAACTGGACGGCCCCCGGATCCACCATTTCCTCCGCTCCTCGACCTCGTCGTCCACCACCTGTACGTCGCTGTCCGAACTGACGACCGGATCGGGGACACCTCTCTTCAGAGTTCGGGTGGGCAGGGATGTCGACCGTCCTTGCCCCGGACTGGATCCTTCGGAGAGGTTATTGGTCGCCAGGATCTGACGCGCTTCGCTGCGGGTAATACGTATGCTTATGTTGCTTGCTAATTTCGATTGTCCCGCTGGAGCCAAGCTCTTTAACGATACCTCGGTTTCGCGTCTTACTTTTCCTTCGGTACCGCTATTTCCTTCGCCTTCCTTCTTTCTTCGCGACCAATACGGTTCAGTTCTCTGTGCCGTCTTCTCCCTTCCTTCGGCAGACATTTAAACGCGTGTTCTAGTCAGTTCCAACCGAGTCTTTGGATGCTTTAGTTCGTTTTCGACGAGTTTCCCATTGGGAATTTCTTGTAGCATCCTTGGATTTATCTTGTAGTGTCCTTGGAGTTTCATAGTTTCTGTAGCATCCTTGGAGTTTTATAGTATCCTTGGAGTTTCGTAGTATCATTGGAGTTTCTGTAGTATCCTTGGAGTTTCGTAGTATCCTTGGAGTTTTATAGTATCCTTGGAATTTCTGTAGTATCCTTGGAGTTTCGTAGTATCCTTGGAGTTTTTTGTAGTATCCTTGCAGTTTCAATGCTGTTGCCGTTGAGCGTTCGGCTTGGGTAAGAGAATACCTTTTCGCATTTCACATTTTCCGTTTCCTGGGTTAGTATTGCCCCGATGCCGTAGTCGCTCGCGTCCGTTTGCAGGGTGAACGGTTTGTCGAAGTCCGGGCACGCTAGTACGGGGTCTGCAACGAGTCTTGCCTTAACCTCTTCGAACGCCATCTGATGTTCCGGTGTCCATACCCACTTGTTGCCTTTGCGTAGCAAATTATTGAGTGGTTTGACTATTTTTGCGAAATCAAGTACGAATCGGCGGTACCATGATGCTACGCCCAGGTACTGTCGGAGTTCTCTTACTGTGCATGGTGGTTTAAGTTCGGCGATGGCTGCTACCTTTTCCGAATCCATGCCTATTCCTTCGCTAGTCACTCGATGACCTAGATACAATAGTTCCTTCTTGAAGAATTGGCATTTGTCCGGGCTTAGCCTCTCTGCGACGTAGGCAAAATCCTCTGTCTTGAGGCGGTAAATCCACTTCTTCCCCATTCTGCTTTAAGTCCCTTTCACTGTTGGGACAATCGCGTTTTGGGCGCCAGATGTAACGAACTGAATATTTAGGTCTGCTCGCTACGAGATTCGTGTGGCTAGCTTAGTAAGGTTGTGTGTTCGTCGCACCAAATTTATATAAACGTGACCGCCCAGTAGATCAGTGAGAAAGCACAGAATTCACGGGTTTTTAGTGGGTTTATTGCGGGTGTGATAGTACAGTGTTCTTGTAGGCTCGGCTGGCCTTGGTGTGCGCTGGTGGCCGTCGGTGACTCCTGGTCACCTTGAGGACTCTGTGCTCTCCTCGTGAATTTGCGTTCTGGGTTCTGTTCTGTAGCTGTAGCGTTCTGTAGCTTCCTCGACGATCCCTGAAGCTTCCTGAAGATCCTTAAAGCTCCCTGAAGATGCTCGACGCTCCCTGAAGATGCTCGACGCTTCCTGAAGATGCTCGACGCTTCCTGAAGATGCTCGTCGCTGCTCGTCTCGGCTGCGTAGAGATCAGCTGCGTGGGTTTAGGGAAGCGTCACCGTTCCCAGATTAGGGTGAACAGAGGCCGCGCCCTCCAGGAATATCTCCTGTCGATACACCACCGCCTGTCCCTTGCTCTGTCCCGGATGGTCCCACTAGTGTTTCACTCAGATCGCGCTGGCAGCCCAAGTTACGCATGGATACTGCCGAGCGCTTCACTTCGCTTCTACGCCTAGTTCAGACGAACGTTCCGCCCTAGCTTCACCCTTTGGCTTATCGTCCGTGACGTTTCTTCGTAGCTCGATCTGTCGTGGTGTATGGCTTGACGTAGCATGGCTTCTGGTACTCGGGGTATTGGTCTCAACCGTAGGGCTCTTCTGGAGTTCTCCACTCGAGACCACAGACGATTGACCAATCTACCTTCTGGCTCATTATACTCGGGGTTCAGACACACGCCTCTCCGGGACCACACGACTCAAACCGTAGGGCTCTCCTGGAGTTCTCTGCTCGAGACCATAGCCGATTGACCGATCTCCTTTCTGGCTGATAGGTTTCTCCCCAAGCTCACTATTTCTTGTCGCAGGCTTTCACCACTCAAACTCTGTTCGACGCTCCAGGCTAGATGCGAGACAGGAATGAAACGGATCGCCTTGAGCTAGCCGTGTGACGCCCTCTGGACCTCAGCTACCTGTGTCTCAATTCGGAGATTCCTGGTGATCCAATCCCGACGTAGCGATCTTGCTCCTTGTAGGCTCCTACGGCGCTGCTTCCGGCGATTCGACTTTTTGTTGTTTACTTGTAGTTCACTGTACTTGCTCACTGTGTTATCTGGACTGATCTTGATCGTGATCGACTGATCCTGCTGCCAGCGCCCGGCGGCTTTATATAGGGCCTCCGGGTACCGTTATTTCCCCTTTGCGCTCTGTCCGCGGCATTTCTCCACTCCGGGTCCAAAGTCCGTGGTTTCCGTTTGGCCCACTTGTCCTTCACGCATGGCCTTCGCTTTTGGTTCTGCGTGTTGCTGCCATCCCGCTGGTTCCGACGGTGCATGAGGCACGCTTGTGTGTTGCTCCGTTGTGGAGATGTGGCCCTTGTCCAACGTCCACTGCAGAGTCCAAAGTCCGGCGCAGTTCCGTTATTTTATTTTGCGCTCTGCCCGCGGCAACTCTCCAATGCAGGTCCAAAGTCCAGGGTTCCTGATTGACTCCCTTGCACTTCGCACTCGGCCTGCAGTTGTTGTTTTTCTTGTTGTTGTCCCGCTGATTCCAAGGGTGCATGTGGCATGCCGGTGTGCCGCTTGGTCGCCGAGATGTGGCACTTGACCTCCTAGTCCAAAGTCCACGGCAGAGTCCAAAGTCCGGTGCCTGTTCCGTTAATTCCTTTTGCACCCGGCACTCTCGCCCTGCCAGAGAAGTCTCCACTCTCTCTCTCTCTCTGCACCCTTGTTCTACCGACTCTCACTCTCCAAACTCTCTCCATCAGAGATCTCTCTCTCCACCATGAAGTCTCCACTCTCTCTTCACCTTGAAGTCTCCACTCTCTCTTCGCCGCGCCGCTACTACGCTAGTTCGCCGTAACTGGTATGCGGCCGGCGATCCGTTATTCTGGTTGCTGCTTTTTGTGGAGAGTTATTCAACTCCTCTCATAACTTATACTATCTCCATCTGTTATTTTGAGACACTTTCATGTGTTTCCCATCTATTAAGGTGGGGACACCTGATACGAGTAAAACAAAACAAAGTGTCAAGACAGACTTTCTGATCGGAGCCCGACAGGGTACAGAAAAATGATTGAGCACTTTTTTACGAGCTCTGATATATAGAGCATGAAACAAAAATAACGTCAGCCCTCAGCACTGTGATTCATGGTCTGCAACGCTTTACCAATTACAGCTTTCAAATTTTGGCTTTTTTCAGTGTTGGGGAGGCAGCATTAAGTGCTGCTGTAATGTGCACTACTGAGGAAGCGGTTCTAGATGCTCCAGAAAACGTCAAAACTGTTGTTAGCACAGAATCATCAGTAATTGTAAGCTGGCTCCCGCCTCAACGCCCAAATGGCTTCATAACTAAGTATAATGTATACATAAGAGTGCTTAAAAGGGACTAGAGCTTAACATACTTAAGGAAGTTTTACAAGCACATCACCGCTATTTTGAAGCTAAGGAATTAAATTCGAAAGAATCCTATGAGGCTTGGGTAACTGCATGTACGAAAATTGGACAAGGTTCCAGTACACCCGTTATTAAACTGAAGCCTAGCTCTTTTATACCAGCAGCAATATTTTCATTTAGTTAAACGCTTTGGGTCGGTTGGAGAGCAGATATTAAATTATCGTGTGCGTTTGTGGGGTATCCAAAAGCAACTGCGGAGTGGAAGGTGTCAAATACCCGATTTAAGAATTATTTACGTACGGACGTAAGCAATAACAATACACTAAGTCTTCGAAACATTCAGCGAGAAAATGAAGGAAATTATTCTTGCTTAGTTAGAAATCCCATTGGAAATGACCACATTACGTATCAGCTATTTGTACAAGGTAAAATTATCTATAACGTAAGAGACATGTAATTTCAATTTCCAATGGTTTTCATTATTTCGATTTACAAATACTCAGTCTCTATACAATGGAAAGTAATTGACATCGGGGGTGCTGTATTACAAGGCTTCACATTGACGTTTCGACAGGATTCATCACAGTGGGAAAGCCTAACATTAGATCGGCGCCTTAACTCGTATGTACTAGAAAATATACAATAAACGCATTTAATAAAATTTTTAGAAGTGCATCAAGTGATATGAAAATAATAATAACCAAAGGTATGATTACCGACACAACCAAAATGTTTAACTTTAATTATATTTGCTCTTATAAGGCATGAAACTGATTGCTTCAACGAAACAGAATTTTATTCGTTTAAATGTAACATCAATTTCATTGGACTTATCTTCTTGCTAGACGGTGGGTGCTCTATAACATACTTCAGCACAGAATATAGATTTCTTGGACCTACAACGGAATATGGATAATGGTGTCTAACAAGATCGAGTCAAATGTACGATATATTGATATACAACATTTTTAATTAAATCCTAATCATTTTTTATATTGTCAGGCATAGTACACAATTGGCGATTTAGATTCAGGAGCTTCATACAACTTACGCGTTACGGCTCACAACAATGCTGGATCAACAAATGAAGTATTTTATTTTAATACATTGAAGTTCCTTGAAAATATTAATGAAATTAATCGCGCAGAGCTGCCACGCGTTGAGACTGTAATCAGCGACGCTCATCTTATTGCTGTTATTGTAACATCGATTTTTGGAACACTTCTTGTGTTGATTGGAGCATCAGTATGCTTTAAAAATTGCCTGTTTCTTTTTTGATATCCTAAACTGTTTACATAAGCAGTAATTAACAAAAAAAACCATAACGTTTTAAAAAAATGTAATCAAAACTTTATCAAGATACAGTTACTACCTATTTTTAGAATAGTCTAGAGTTTGAATATATATAGGAAACGAAGTAGTAAAAAGGCTTAGTACGCTTCAATTCCAAGGGTACACAGCCAAAAATGTCGACGAACCATATCTAGTTTTCCATTATATTTGGGTGCTACTGAGTAAAAGTCCCGTACAAACTTAGGTTCCATCAGCCATGATACATCACGGAATTTTTAAAAAATAGTCCCCATTGTGAACCACTTCTCGAGTTTAGCTATGTCTGGTCGCATTGACACAAATAAAACTTTAACTTCACCCTTATTCTGCGTTTGTTTGGAACACAATCTTCCTTAGGTTATAGGCCCAGATCAGGCGAGTGCGGCCGAATAAGATTCTTGTGTGGTTGACAGGCAGGAGTTGAAAGTCACATGAGTGCAGAAATTTTCTAAAAAGTACTTGCAGTAGGGGAGAGTGGGGTAATTTCGTCACAGGGGCAATTTCGTCACCTGCAATATCTCGGAATCCATAAGTCTTAAAAATATATAATTTTTTTTGTTTTAGTCCCTCAAGACGGCATGACACAACCAATGCATTTTTTTTGCACAGAAGGCCAAGATAATTAAGCTATAATTATATATATTAAATGTGTTTTAACACTTCAAAAGCTACATTTAGTTCTCCACGAAATTTTTTCTGTATGCCACAATTCAAAAGGAATAAGATACACGATTTTTTATATAATACACAGATTTATAATGTGCATTTCTGCGTTAGTGATTTTTAACTTCGCGCCTAATTTCGGAAGAAAAATAATTATTTCTAAAAAATTACTGTCTGGGGAAATTTCGCCACCCTATGCTTAGGGTAAATTCGCACCTATTTAAAATACATATTTTTTTATTTGACGAGCTGGCTAACGAACAGACTACCGGCAGCAGCAACAAATATAGGACGTCAACAAAAATGGTACGCTTGATCTTGATCTTGATATTGATTTAGCGTCGCTTGTGAACGGTTGTGTTTACCTGTGCCCTGAGTTTTTGATTTATTTTTGTGATTTTTTCGCAAGTGTTTTGTGTTTAGCTTACTAACAAAGTTTGCCTAACAATCGCGTTAGTGTTTTAAATAGATCTCCCTGCTTAACGGGTATGTGGTTTTAGTTATTTTAACAATTTCCATTAGATTTGTTTAATATCTTGGCTTTGTTGGTGTTATTTTGCACTCTCTAAATTTGCTCATGTATTCTCTCTCTTTTTCTTTCTCTCTATTCCGCCCTATTATAACTGTAATTTCGCTCTCTCGGAACCTGCCAAATTTCTTGTAGACTCTTGGGTGCTTTTCTCATAGTCTCTCTCTCTCTCGCTTTACGTTGTAACTGTTCGTTCGTTTTGTTGTTGGTGCCCCACAAGCCACGCTCAGTCGATTTGAACCCTTTTGCTCTCGCGCTCTCTTGCTCTCGACTTAATTCGCGATCTCGCGCTCTTATACTTTTGTGTTTTGTGTTTTTTGCGGTTTTGGAATTTGATCCCAGTGCCAAATTTACTCGAGGTATATTTTCCACATTTTATTTTCTATTTCTTTGAATAATCTTTTTTTCCTATAAAATGGCCCTTATCTGTATAAAGAAGAGTTGTGCTTTTCCGATGTCAACCAAAGATTATTTTATTATCTGCTGGCTCTGCGATTCGGTCATGCACGTCAAATGTGCAGGATTTACTGGCAGAGTTAAAGACTTCATTGAAATGCGTACCGGTCTCATGTGGGCATGTGAGTCCTGCAAGGAAATGACAGTCGAAATGAGCAGCTTTATGAGGCAGACTCGAGACGGACTATTAAACCTTTCACGAGTTTTCACACAGCTCAATGACGGGATCAACTCAGTTTGCGACCAATTTAATAATAAGAAATTATTATTAACCGAGTCGCCTAAACGGAAAAAAGCCAGCTCGGGGGCGGTTAATAAGACCGTGAAACAAACCAAAACATTGAACTCGGTAGCTGCAGCAGTTCCGGTCGGCACAGGGGTAAGCGAGCCACCTGTGCCTATGGTAACAGCCAGTTCCGGAGGTGTCCCTGTTTCTGGATGCCAACCTGAGCCACAGATCTCGGTGCTGACCGTAGATACAGTAGGAACCGCTTCTGGGTCCCAGCCGAGTGAGGTTCAGACTGCTGCTGGGGGGCGTAAGAAACTTTCAGTTGTTCCACATAGGAAGCAATTGTTTGTTTCTAGATTTACCCCGGATACCAAATCTGAGGATGTTATGGAATTCATACGTGAAAAATTCCCATCCGAGGACATTGAAGTTGAACAATTCCGATTTTCGTACGCCCGTAGGATATCTTCTTTTAAAATATTTGCTCCGCCTGATGTGTTTAATGTACTACTTTCTGAAAGCTTTTGGCTTAATGATGATTTGGTAATAAAAGAATTTGTTCCCAATAAACCGAGAACAAATAACAGGCCTCCCACTGTGCCTAATAATCGGCTTTCCACTGTGCCTAATAATAGGCCTTCCACTGTGCCAAAAAACTAACAGGTTTATTTTTGGCTTATCAAAATGTTAGAGGACTAAATATGAAGCTACCAAAGCTTTATGCTGACTCCTCTGCATTTACTGAAGATATTTTGGCTTTTACGGAGACTTGGCTGAAACCAGAGATATCTGACTCTGAAGTTTTGTCAATGAACTTTAACACCTACAGGACCGATCGCTCCCCGCGTAGGGGGGGTGGTGTTCTGATTGCCGTTACCTCTAGTTTAATATCGGAGAGGCTTAACATTCATATCCCTAACGATATTGAATTTGTTAGTGTCAAAGTTTCCATTCAATCCTTATCTATTTTTGTAATTTGCTCTTATATTCCTCCTGGCTCTGATTTAATAATTTATGAGCACCATCTGTCTGCTATAAAATCTGTTCTATCCTTTCTTTCCAACAGAGACCTTTTGATTGTTTTGGGTGACTTTAATCTCCCAAATATCTCTTGGTCTCTTCCCACTGACTCACTTGTCGCCACTCCTTTATCCGCCCATGATTTTGTGGATGGCCTTTTAGAATTATCGTTACAGCAAGTAAGCTTTATACGAAATTCATTAAATAGACAATTAGATCTTGTCTTTGTTTTAGATCCGCATGAAGTCACTGTAGCTAGAATTGACGCACTTGTTGTACCTGAAGACCAATATCATCCAACTTTGGAATTGACAATTGGCCTCCCCTGTACTGATACCCTTTCTCCTTTAGTTCCTCAAACTAAAAGGAGATGCTTTCGTAAATGTGACTATAATAAACTAAACTACATGATTTCTCAATATAATTGGACTGATTTGTACAATTGCATGGATATTGACAGTGCAATTGAACTTTTCTATAGCGTTTTAAACAATTTTTTTGACGAATGCGTGCCTGACAGACTTCCTCCGAAGCTAAACAGGCCTCCTTGGTTTAACAATGAGCTTCAAAGACTTAAAAATCTTAAATCCAACACTTATAAAAAGTATAAAAAAGTTTTGTGCTTCAACCATTTGTAAACCGATTCTCAAACTTTTTCATTTGTCTATTTCATCATCAGTTTGTCCAACTATCTGGAAGGACTCTTTCATTATTCCACTCCACAAAAAGGGTGCGAAGGCGGATGCCCAGAATTATAGAGGCATTTCTAAATTGTCGGCAATTCATTTTGTGCTTCAACCATTTGTAAACCGATTCTTAAACTTTTTCATTTGTCTATTTCATCATCAGTTTGTCCAACTATCTGGAAGGACTCTTTCATTATTCCACTCCACAAAAAGGGTGCGAAGGCGGATGCCCAGAATTATAGAGGCATTTCTAAATTGTCGGCTATTCCTAAAGCATTTGAATGTATTATTACTTCTCATTTGCAGCATTTATGTTCCTCGCTAATATCACCGTGACCACCACCAACCTTCTTGAACTATCATCTATTGTAATATATGGATATAAGAATAACATGCAGACTGACGTTATATATACAGATTTTAGTAAGGCCTTTGACTCTGTTAACCACTCTCTCCTTTTATTCAAATTAGATCAGCTTGGGTTCCCATGTAATCTATTAACTTGGATTTCAAGTTACTTGAATGGTAGGACTCAGAGGGTTATATTTAAGAGCGCTGTTTCTAAAATGATCAACGTGACATCTGGAGTTCCTCAAGGTAGTCATTTAGGCCCTTTGCTGTTTACTTTGTTTATTAACGATCTTCCCTCTATCGTAGCTCATTCTCGTGTACTAATGTACGCTGACGATGTTAAGCTTTGTTTATCATATAAAGGTGTAGGGTCCGGTTTCAACTTACAGTCAGATATTGATTGTTTTCAGGTATGGTGTGAGTACAACCTTTTAAATCTGAACTGCCTTAAATGCAACGTTATGACTTTTTATAGGTGCACTCCTACGTTTGTTAGTTATTCTCTTCAAAATACACCACTCGACCGTATATATTCAATTAACGATTTAGGTGTTCTTCTCGACCCAAAACTTAAATGTGATTGCCACATAATGGCCACTGTCAATAAAGTTATGAGTGTTTTTGGGTTTATAAAGCGTTGGTCAAAGGAATTTGATGACCCTTATACAACCAGATTATTATTTACCTCCCTTGTCCGTCCTATTTTGGAATATTGTTCTTCAGTTTGGAGTCCACAATAGCACATCGACCGTATTGAGTCGGTGCAAAAAAAATTTCTTCTTTTTGCCCTTCGTAGTTTAAACTGGGATCAAAACGTAAGGCTACCTTCCTACCAGAGTAGATTACTATTGCTTAATTTACCTACACTTGAAAACCGTAGAATAATGCTTGGTACTATTTTTATGCAAAATCTTATAAGAGGTGATATTGATTCCGTAGAACTGGTAAACCGTTTAACTTTTAATGTTCCCGTTAGACTAACACGAAATTATTACCCTCTTAATTTGCCTCGATGTACATAAAATTTTACTCTGCATGAGCCTTTTCGTGTTCTATGTAGTTGTAGTATTTGTAGTATTTGGCTTCATGTCTTTTCCTCGCGAACTCGCATTTTTGCCCTAATTGATAAAGGGTCCCGCGCGTAACAAGCACGTGCTTGGTATCGTTGGGCCACTTGTTTGTACTGCTCGTAGTGCATCAAAGTCCATCATATATCAGTGTAGCATACTTACAGGCGTAAAGTTCCCTACATTTTTCAGGTGACGAAATTGCCCCAGTGGTGTGGCGATTTTACCCCTCTATGTGGCGAGATTGCCCCAGTATTTTGGTTTTTCTTTTTAATTTTTTATAAATCACCAAGGTAATTAAAAAAATAGGGGAATGTCACATTTTAAAGCTTGGTGCTAACCGCATTCAACAATAAAAATAGAAATATGAATATTGAAAAAATGCTGACGAAATTACCCCACTCTCCTAAATAAGTTCGTTCGATTAAAAGAATTATGATAATTGGTCAATTCAAATGCGAAGCGTGCTGGTGCATGCACAGCAGCAACGGATGCTTGGACCCTGCTGAAGGATATACATAGCATGCGAGTGACAGGTAAGGCCGGTATGTGCGAGTACGTCAATACATTTTCTTCAACTGTGGACAAGCATTAGGAGGTAGACATAGAACTGGGGACAAGCTCGCTGTGATAATCTTGATCTCTAGTCTACCCAAATATTATAAGAACTTTGTCATCGCCATAAAAACTGGAGCGGCTAAAGATCAAGTTGTTAGAAGAAGAATAACGAGCAACAGGCATTTCTAAATTACAAGAGGTAATGCAAAGTCAAGAGTATGGAAAAAAATGGAGAAGCAGCATATCACTAAGTCATTCTGGTTCAGATTTTTTTTAAATATTTAAGTATTGCCGCCACAAAATTTTTTAATTTAATATATGCGCCAGTCAGTTAGTTACAATCGGTTTTTGTAAAAAGTGTGGCTTTTCTCTGTAAAAACACGTTTCAGCAAGTAGAGCTACTCGCTGACACTTATCGGAACCTAATGTAGTACACGTTTTCTTATCGCTTAAACGCCTTTTAACAATTTTTAATTACAAAATATTACATTTTAAGTCTTTTGACAATTTCTAATGAAAAGTATATTACAAAAATGCATTTAATTATTTAAACCTCTATTATCTTTTAGAACTTGTGCATATTCCTTGTTGTTTGTTGGTCACATGTCCAGGCGAATGTTTATGTACTTCATCAAGTCCAAGGATGAAGTATTCAGCAAATTCGTGGAATTCAAAGATATGGCAGAATGGCAAACTGGAAAAAAGTATAAAGGGCCTGGCAGCGAGTTTGTAAGCAAGTACATTCGTACTTGCCGATCTAGGAGAGTTTTTGTGTCAAAAGCTATCCAAACTGCTTGATACATAAGGAACAGGTTGCCAATATCCGCTTTGATTGGACACAAGAACCCTTTATGACAGGGACCGTAATGATTATAAGCAGGGCCCGAAAATAACTGTTAATTTCAAAAACTAATATCAAATAATTATAATCACCCATTAATACATTTTTTAACAAGAAAGAAAGCTAGCTTCGTCCAGTCGAAGCTTATATACCCTTGCAAAACGTTCCTATTAACTTACAAATCGCAAAAATGTGAAATTGCGTATTATTTTAATATTATTTTATCCTTCCCTATTGCAGCTATATAATTTAGTCGTCCGATTCTTGTTAAATTTAATTAAAAACTCTGAAATATTAAAAAAATCATATCCTAGATTATAAGAGAATACAATAAAAACCAACGGAGCTATAATTTATTTCCAATTAATTTCCCATTAATTTTTCGATCGTTTCTATGGCAGCTATATAATATAGTCTTCCGATTTTGATAAAATTAAAATTGAAATTCGGAAATATTTTAAAAGAGTCATGTCCTAAAGTAGAAGAGAATACAATAAAAAACCAAAAAAGCTAAAATTTATTTTCTATTACTTTCCCATTAATTTTCCGATCGTTCCTATTGCAGCTATATGATATAGTCGACCGATTTTTTAAATATTTTATTCGAAATTCGGAAATATTTAAAAAATAACATCCCCAAAAGTAGAAGGTGATATTTCAAAAAACACCGAAGCTAGAATTTTTTTAACGTTTTCTTTTTCGATCCTTCCTATGGGAGCTATATGATATAGTTGTCCAATCCGGTCGGTTCCGACATATATACTACCTGCAATAGAAAGAAGACTTTTGGGAAAGTTTCATCCCGATAGCTCAAAAATCGTTCTGTGGAACACTAGCCCGTGAAAACCAAGTAAATGAGAACCACTTCGTGTTGAACTTCATAAGCGACTGACTTTATTGAGAGGTAGAGAGAATACCATAAGTTAGGCAGTGTTGCCGTACATATAATGTTTAGCTAGTATTGCCAAATCAACACTCCTCTTCAATACTTGCAACTTTACATTAGTGTAGTCCATGTAATCTAGTACATTTCATATGATTTATCTTTTGCAAATTCTTTGTAAGTATATCTGCTACCATTTCATTTGTTGGACAATATTTCAAATCAATTAGTTCTTCTTCATAGCATTTCCTAATGTGATGGTACTTAATATCTATGTGTTTGCTCCTTGCATGAAAAACTGGATTCTTTACAAGATTAATTGCGCTTAAATTGTCGCCATGTATCAATACAGGTTGAAGACCAAAAAACAGTTTCATTTCATTGATAAGTTTACTTATATATATTGCTTCTTTTGTAGTCTCCGACATCGCCACATATTCTGCTTCTGTACTGCTTAATGCGATAGATTTCTGCTTCTTCGATGCCCATGAAAAGGCAGAACCACCCCACATAAATGTATATCCGGTGTATGACCTACGATCGCTTGCATCGCTAGCCCAGTCGGCATCTGAGTAGCCACAAATATCCATCTCCGTCTTCACATATCTTATCCTCAGGTCAACCGTTGCTTGTAAATAGCGTAAAATATGCTTGACAGCTGATAAATGCTCACTGTGAGGGTTGACATTTCTCTGCGACATTTTGCAGACGGAGTGTAAAATATCCGGGCGTGATGACAGGGCAATATACATCAGTGAGCCTATTATTGACTGATATTCCTTCATGTCAACTCGCCTGCACCTTTCGCTGACGCAATCAACTTGAAAGTTTGGTTCCAACGGTGTTGACACAGTCCGACATTCGCTCATGCCAAACTCCTTTAGAAGGCTCTTGATGTGTTTTCGTTGACCCATTAGTATGGCCCCTGTATTACCGTCGCGCTCGATTTCAAGTCCCAAAAAGTCTGAAACAGGACCTTTATCGACCACCTGGAAGTAAGATGAAATTTCCCTTTTAGATTTAACCACCTCACCAAGGTTTGAAGAAGCCAGCAGGAGATCGTCGACGTAAACGGCTATTACATTGATGCTCTTCTCGTCAGTGGTCTTCACGTATAAGCATGGCTCGCTAACACACGCCTTGTAGCCCATCTTATTAAGAACGTTGTTTAATTCTGTATTCCAGACACGACCGGCTTGTTTTAAGCCGTACAGGGATTTCTGTAGCTTTAGAACGTTATTTGACCCATCCTCAAACTGATCTGGTTGCCTCATGTATACTTCTTCCTCCAGGTTACCGTTTAAGTAGGCTGTTGACACGTCCAGTTGATGCACATGTAGCTCGTGTTCGACCGCCATAGCCAATGCCATTCGTATCGTTGAAAAACGAACGACAGGAGAATAAGTTTCCTGGTAATCAATTCCAAACTTTTGGCTGCATCCTTTTGCTACCAACCTCGCCTTGTAGCGCTCGATATCGCCTGCTTGATTCCTCTTCAGGGTGAACACCCATTTGCACCCTATTAGCCTCTCGCCTGCTGGAAGCTTAACCTTCTGCCAAGTATGATTTCTTACAAGTGCATCATACTCCTCCTGCATTGCTGACATCCAATGATCTGCTTGTGCGCTCCCCATGGCGTCATGAACCGTCACCGGAATCTGTATTTCGCTGTCCCGCATCATGTTGATTACGTTGTACTGCTTACGTGGGCGCCCTTTCTTTCCCGTACGTATCATCTTTGGCCTTCCTGGTCCAATGTTTTCCGGTTTGTTGATCTCAACTTCACAAACAACCTTTTCTTCTTCCGCCTGCTGCGTCTCCTGGTTTTCATCAAGGTCTTTTACAGGTTCTTCTTCGGCTATGTCTTCAGCTTCTTCTCCTGCAATATCTTCAGCTCCTTTTATGAGGTTACTTTCGTTGAGCACTGACTCTAGGCTAATATCGTTTTTCTGGACACATTTTTCGATAAAGTACACATCTCTGCTGACCTTGAATTCACCTAGCTGCTTGTCGTATTACCGATACGCCTTTGAAGTCTCCGAGTATCCGACCATCACGTACTCCTTGCCTCTCTCCTGGAACTTCTTCTTTTGGGTCTTGTCTAAGGCAATCGCAATCGATCCAAAGATCCTGAAATGCTTTACTAACGGTTTGTGAGTTGTCCATACTTCATAAGGAGTAACTCCTTGTAACGCTTTTGTTGGCGACCTATTTTTCAGGTACGATGCACAGGCTACTGACTCTGCCCAAAAAGACTCATCCATCCCAGCGCTGTTGAGCATTGCACGTGCCATGTCCAGCAAGGTTCTGTTGTACCTTTCAGCCACCCCATTTTGCTGGGGTGTATACGGAACGGTCAGCTGTCGTTGGATGCCCATCCTTTCCAAGTAAGCGTCAAACTCCTTGTTTGAGTATTCTGTGCCATTATCACTCCTGAGGGTTTTTACTTTTAGACCAGTTTGTCGCTCCACCATGGTAACATGTTTCATAAACACACTCAACACCTCAGACTTCTGTTTTAAGAAGTACACGTGCACATATCGACTTTTGTCATCTATCATAGTGAGAAAATATTTGCTCCCACCTTTTGAAGCTTTGTTCATAGGCCCGCATACGTCACTGTGCAAAATCTCCAATATCTCTTTAGATTTGGTTTCCGATTTCTGGAATGGCTTCACATGGCACTTGTTTTTCATGCACGTTATGCATTTAAAATCTGCTACGTTGGTAGAGTCCAAAGTTAATCCCCGCACCATCGATTTGCTGTGCAGGTCCCGCAAACTTTGCATATTTAAATGTCCGTAGCGCTCATGCCATTTCATCAGCTCGTCTCCTCTACTGAAACATAACATCTCATTAGTTTGCAGCTCGCACAAATACAGACCACAAATATTCTTTGCCTTTAGAATCACACCGTTCTGAATAAAGCTGGCATGTTCTTTGCTAAAACTTACTGCGCACCCGCTTGCTACTGCTTTTGACACAGAAATAAAGTTGCACTGTAGTTCTGGGATATACAATACGCTGTGTAGGGTAATTTTAAAGCCTAAATTACTTTTTATGACCACAGTTCCACGGCCTTTTGCGTACAGGTGTTCACTTCCAGCAAGTTCAACCTTTTGATTGCATTTCTCGAACAAATCAAAGAGATCGCGACGAGCACACATGTGAGCTGTCGCCCCGCTGTCCACACACCACGCACCAACACTAATACTCTGTCTCGTAGCTATTCCCGCAAAAGCTCGATTTTCGAAGCTTCTCTTGTTCTCTCTTGGCTCGGATTCGCTCGTTGTTTCGGTTTCGCTGCGAATGCGACATTGAGCGGCAAAGTGTCCTCTCTTCCCGCATTTCCAGCACTTTACATTATTCCGGCTGTACTTTCCAGATCCGTTATTGGTTCTGTCTCGATTTTGGTCGCCGTCGCCTTTCCTCTTCGCAGCAGATCTAACTGCAAACGCCTGCGCACTTTCATTCCTGTCATTACTCTTTCGCCTTTCCGCCTCTTCCATTAGTTTGGTTTTTATAACGGTGAACGATGGTAAATCATCTCGGGCTTCCAACGCAACAACAAAATTTTCATATGACGGTGGAAGACTTGCCAACAACATAATGACAAATAACTCCTCGTTCAGAGAAATCCCAACTTCTGAGAGTTTTTCGACGATATTTGAAAATTCTGTAACATGTTGCTGAACAAGGTCTCCCTCTTGCATGCGCTTGTGTAGCAACATTTTGAACAACGTCACCTTGCGAACTGGGCCTGATGGCTGATGAATCTGTTTTAGACTATCCCATATTTCCTTTGCGCTGTTACATTTTTTCACACCGCAAATTTGTGAAGCACTGATGGATAAAAATAGCACTGCCATCGCTTTATCATTTTGGACTTTCCACCAAGGGTATTCAGCACTACTTTCGTCCTCTGGTTTTATCTGGGTGCCAGAAACAGTTGCCCACAAGTCTTGATGAACCAAAACGCTCCGCATAAGCACACACCAGGTGTCATAGTTGGTATCATCGAGCTTTTCAATATTATACAACGAACTCATTTTAACTTTGGTTTCACGAAGAATCCACTGAATTCCTGCAGCTGTAAATGAATTGTTTTCTGGACTTGAGTCGACGTCCTGGGCCCATAACCTGTTGGAGGTTAAAATCGTTCTGTGGAACACTAGCCCGTGAAAACCAAGTAAATGAGAACCACTTCGTGTTGAAGTTCATAAGCGACTGACTTTATTGAGAGGTAGAGAGAATACCATAAGTTAGGCAGTGTTGCCGTACATATAATGTTTAGCTAGTATTGCCAAATCAACATTACAAAATATTACATTTTAAGTCTTTTGACAATTTCTAATGAAAAGTATATTACAAAAATGCATTTAATTATTTAAACCTCTATTATCTTTTAGAACTTGTGCATATTCCTTGTTGTTTGTTGGTCACATGTCCAGGCGAATGTTTACGTACTTCATCAAGTCCAAGGATGAAGTATTCAGCAAATTCGTGGAATTCAAAGATATGGCAGAATGGCAAACTGGAAAAAAGTATAAAGGGCCTGGCAGCGAGTTTGTAAGCAAGTACATTCGTACTTGCCGATCTAGGAGAGTTTTTGTGTCAAAAGCTATCCAAACTGCTTGATACATAAGGAACAGGTTGCCAATATCCGCTTTGATTGGACACAAGAACCCTTTGTGACAGGGACCGTAATGATTATAAGCAGGGCCCGAAAATAACTGTTAATTTCAAAAACTAATATCAAATAATTATAATCACCCATTAATACATTTTTTAACAAGAAAGAAAGCTAGCTTCGTCCAGTCGAAGCTTATATACCCTTGCAAAACGTTCCTATTAACTTACAAATCGCAAAAATGTGAAATTGCGTATTATTTTAATATTATTTTATCCTTCCCTATTGCAGCTATATAATTTAGTCGTCCGATTCTTGTTAAATTTAATTCAAAACTTTGAAATATTAAAAAAAATCATATCCTAGATTATAAGAGAATACAATAAAAACCAACGGAGCTATAATTTATTTCCAATTAATTTCCCATTAATTTTTCGATCGTTCCTATGGCAGCTATATAATATAGTCGTCCGATTTTGATAAAATTAAAATTGAAATTCGGAAATATTTTAAAAGAGTCATGTCCTAAAGTAGAAGAGAATACAATAAAAAACCAAAAAAGCTAAAATTTATTTTCTATTACTTTCCCATTAATTTTCCGATCGTTCCTATTGCAGCTATATGATATAGTCGTCCGATTTTTTAAATATTTTATTCGAAATTCGGAAATATTTAAAAAATAACATCCCCAAAAGTAGAAGGTAATATTTCAAAAAACACCGAAGCTAGAATTTTTTTAACGTTTTCTTTTTCGATCCTTCCTATGGGAGCTATATGATATAGTTGTCCGATCCGGTCGGTTCCGACATATATACTACCTGCAATAGAAAGAAGACTTTTGGGAAAGTTTCATCCCGATAGCTCAAAAAGTGAGAGACTAGTTTGCGTAGAAACAGACAGACGGACAGACGGTCAGACGGACAGACGGACATGGCTAGATCGACTCATCTAGTGATGCTGATCAAGAATATACATCCTTTATGGGGTCGGAAACGTCTCCTTCACTGCGTTGCAAACTTCTGACTGAAATCATAATACCCTCTGCAAGGGTATAAAAATGTGCCGACCTTACCCAGCATTTTCTTTGTACTAGAGGTGCAGAAACATCGATGGAAACATCGATGCATCGATGTTTTTCCAAATTTTCAAAACATCGATGTTTTTTTGGACCATTGATGTTTTCAAATTATTATAATTATTCTTATTCCAGCAATGTTAAAAAAAATGGAGCCTTACAAGGAGCTTGCAAAAAAATTTTTGTGTATTCCTGCCACGTCCTGCGAGTCCGAACGAGCTGTTAGCAAGGCGGGTCAAATAATTTCCGATCGCTGTACCCGTTTAAAGAGTAGCATCGTAGACCAACTTATGTTCATTAATAAGAATTATGATCTCATTTAATTTTTAAGTTTGTTTTTTATTTTTATTTTAATTTTTAATTTTCTAAATGAGTAAAGGTTTTGTTTTTTTATTTTTAATACAAATTTTATTGAGATTTTTTAATTATATTTTAAATTATAAAGTTATTTTGGAAAACATCGATGTTTCATTCGATGTTTTTTGAAAAACATCGAAAAATATGGATGTCTTCAAACATCGATGTTTCTGCACCTCTACTTTGTACCTCATATACGCCTCCTAACAAAAACGTTTATTTCTTAATTTTTAAGATTTAAATCAAATTTAACGGTTAGCAATGCGTTTTAAAATAAAAATTAAAAACAACTATTATTTTTTAATTTTTAAATTATCTCTCAAATATACCAGTTACTTTTAACTCTTGTTATACCTTTGCAGAGGGTATTATGATTTCAGTCAAAAGTTTGCAACGCAGTGAAGGAGACGTTTCCGATCTATATGCAACACCTCTCCGCTATCCAGAATATCTCATCATATGCCTCTGACTCAGACCATATTATAATATTGGGTGACTTTAACATTCCGTACCTATCCTGGTCTGACTTTAACATTCCGTACCTATCCTGGTCTCCTTGTGTCGATCTAATTGCCCTCGTTCCTGGTGATCAAAACGATTTTGTCGACGGTCTTTTTGACTTATCTCTTGGTAAAGTTAACTCAATTTCTAATGCGAATGGAAGATTTTTAGATCTTATTTTTGTGTCTGACCTTTGTGATGCCATTGTCACACGTACCTCTCCATTGACCACTCCTGAGGACTCTCATCATCCTACACTCCAACTATCCATTAGTGGCATTTTTCGGGTACCTAATTCCTTTGAGGCCCCATTGCGGACTCGTTGTTTTCGGCATGTTAATTATTTGCAAATGTCGAGATCCCTATCTTCAGTGGATTGGTCTTGTCTTGATAGTCTTCATCTTGATGAGGCCTTTTAAACTTTTTATAATGTCCTTTATTCCATATTTGATGAATTAGTCCCTTCCACAGTTGTTAATAACTCTAACAGCCCTCCGTGGTCTTCCAAACATTTGGCTCACTTAAAAAATATAAAAACTAAACTTTTTAAGAAGTTCGCCAAAACAGGACTTCAGTCTGATTTTTCCAAATACAGCGTTGCTAAATCCTATTACTTCCTGCATAATTCTGAATGTTATAACAGCTACCTTTTACGCTGTAAAAACGAATTTCGCAGCAATCCTAAATTATTTTATTCCTTCGTCAACTCAAAGCGCAAAGCTAACAAATTTCCTCCATCACTACAGCTAAATAATGTATCTGCATCGAATGATCAAGATATTGGCAACCTGTTTGCGGACTTTTTCCAATCTACCTATTGCAAAAATAATACCGGAATCAATTGTAGCTACTCCTACCAGCTACCCCACACTGACGCCATTTTCAACCCTCTAATTGATGAAGCAGAAGTTCTACGTAGCCTATCCACGATTAAATTATCATTCTCTGCGGGTCCTGATATGGTTCCAAGCTGTGTCCTCAAACATTGCGCCATACCACTTGCAGTTCCATTAACTATGATTTTTCATAAGTCGATTGCTACTGGCACATTTCCATCTATGTGGAAAGAATCCTTTCTTATTCCGCTACATAAAAAAGGTAGTAAATCTAATATCAGCAACTATCGCGGCATAGCCAAACTTAGTGCTATTCCTAAGCTCTTTGAAAAACTTATTTGCGATCAACTACAGCACCAGTGTCGCTCCTTAATATCCTCTAAGCAGCATGGTTTCACAAAGTGCCGGTCTACAACAACTAACCTGCTTGAGTTTACGACCTTCATTAGTCAAGGCTTTAAATCCACAATGCAAACTGATGTTATCTTTACTGACTTTAGTAAAGCCTTTGATTCGGTCAACCACGAACTACTGCTCCACAAGCTCCTCCTCCTCGGATTTCCTCCAACTCTACTGACATGGCTTCGTTCTTATTTAACAAATCGTACCCAAAAGGTCCAGTACAACAGCATTTACTCAAAAGCTGTTTCCGTATATTCGCGTGTACCACAAGGCAGTAACCTCGGTCCTTTACTATTTGGCTTATTTATCAACGATCTTCCTCAAGTAATTGAGTTCTCCAAAGTACTTATGTTTGCGGATGATGTCAAGTTGTGTATGCATCTGACCTCACCTAGTTCCACCTGCTCCAGTGTTTGGTCTCCACAATATGAGCACTATCAAAATATGATAGAATCCGTCCAAAAGCAATTTCTCCTTTTTGCACTACGAGGCTTAAACTGGGAGGAGGGACGCCGTTTGCCATCTTATAGAGACAGGTTGCGCCTCTTGGATCTACCTACCTTAAAGGATCGTCGGACCTGTTATGGTGTGATATTACTTCACAAACTCATCACTGGCGCTGTCGACTCAGTTGATCTGTTAGCCACCCTCAATTGGAACGTTCCTTGCAGAGCTACTCGCAGATTCCGTCCATTAGCACTTCCGTGTGCAGGTCAAACTACTCCCGTTTCGACCCCTTCCGAATCCTATGTGATAACTATAATGAACTTTATCACCTCATATCCTATGAGTGCTCTGCCAAGGCTAATTCGCTAAAAGTCATTGCGTTCCTTTCTACATCGACTCAATTAGTTCTCCTACGGTACAATTTAAATTATTGTTTTTTTTACAGTTATGATGTTTTTATTTTTATGCTATGTATATAATTTTAAGTCTTTTGAGCAGTACATTGCTTTAAATAAACAACAACAACAACATAAAGTATATATATTATTGATCAGCATTAAAAGCAGAGTCCATCTAACCATGTCCGTCTGTTCGTTTCTATGCGAACTAGTCTCTCAGTTTTAAAGCTATCGCGATGAAACTTTCCCAAAAGTCTGCTTTCTATTGCAGGTAGTACATATGTCGGAACGAGCCGGATTGGACCACCATATCTTATGGCTCCCATAGGAATTCAGAAAAAAATAATAGAAAAAACATTGTCAAAACAACATTTTAAGTAGACATACCTGCAAGGGTATATAAACTTCGGCTGGCCGAAGTTAACTTCCTTTCTTGTTTTTTTTAGTTTTGCTACAGTTTCTTTCAGTTGAAACCCCTTTGGGCGATTCCTCGTTTAAGAAATGGACTGAAGTTTTTTTTTATTTTCGTTTTGTTCTTCATGCATCTCAATTTTTCGTAAATAAATATAAGTTAGTATTAAGGTTCAGCAAAACAATCATTATACCCTTGCAAAGGGTATTATGATTTCAGTCAGAAGTTTTCAACGCTAGACGAGTCGATCTAGCCATGTCCGTCTGTCATTTTCTACGCAAACTAGTCTCTCAGTTTTTGAACTATCGGGATGAAACTTTCCCAAAAGTCTTCTTTCCATGGCAGGTAGTATATATGTCGGAACCGACCGGATCGGACAACTGTATCTTATAGCTCCCATAGGAAGGATCGGAAAAAAAAACGTTAAAAAAATTCTAGTTTCGGTGATTTTTAAAATATTACCTTCTACTTTTGAGGATGTTATTTCTTAAATATTTCTAAATATCGAATTAAATATTTAAAAAATCGGACGAATATATCATATAGCTGCAATAGGAACGATTGGAAAATCAATGGAAAAGTAATAGGAAATTAATTCTAGCTTCTTTGGTTTTTATTGTATTCTCTTCTACTCTAGTATATGACTCTTTTTAAATATTTCCGAATTTCAATTCTAATTTGATCAAAATCGGACGACTATATCATATAGCTGCCATAAGAACGATCGAAAAATTAATGGGAAATGAATTGGACTCAAATTATAGCTCCGTTGATTTTTATTGTATTCTCTTCTACTCTAGGATATGATTTTTATTTAATATTTCGGAATTTCGAATTTCGGAATTTAACAAAAATCGGACGACTGTATTATATAGCTGCCATAGGGAAGGATAGAAAAATTAATGTCAAAACAACACGAAATTTAAAATTTTGGTGAAGTTAATGGGAACAAGAAAGGAAGCTAGCTTCGGCCAGCCGAAGTTTATATACCCTTGCAGATAATTCCTATTAATTTACAAATCGCAAAAATGTTAATTTTCCTATTATTTCTCATTAAGTTTGCGTTCGTTTTAATGGCAGCTATATGATATAGTAGTTCGATTTTGATAAAATTAAAATCGAAATTCGAAAATATTTAAAAAGAGTTATATCCTAGAGTAGAAGAGAATACAATAAAAACCAACGAAGCATTAATTTATTTCCTATTATATTCCCATTAATTTTCCGATCGTTCCTATGGCAGCTATATGATATAGTCGTCCGATTTTGAAAAAATTTTATTCGAAATTCAGAATTAGATAAAAAATGACATTTCCAAAAGTAGGATGTTATAGGTTCAAAAACACCCAAGATATAATTTTTTTACATTTTTTTTCCCGATTGTTCCTATGAGAGCTATATGATATAGTTGTTCGATCCGGCTCGTTCCGGCTTATATACTACCTGCAATAGAAAGAAGACTTTTGGGAAAGTTTTATCCCGATAGCTTGAAAACTGAGAGACTAGTTTGCGTAGAAACGGACGGACAGGCGGACGGACAGACGGCTAGATCGACTCGTCTAGTAATGCTGATCAAGAATATATATACTTTATGGAAACGTCTCCTTCACTGCGTTTTTATTAATAAAAGTCAAAAATAAAAGTCTCCCAAAGACTTTTATTCTGACACTCCGAAAATAAAAGTCTTTACCATATATCTCGCGAACAGTTCAAGTCCTAGCTATCAAATTTGGATTTAGGGGTTGATCTTAGTTATTTTAAAATTGTAGGATATTCCCTAGCCATTTTTAAACATATTCTTGTATTTAATGGTTAAATAAATCCTGAATCAACATCATTTAGTTACCATAGACGTTTTTGTAATATGACGTCACCATTCAATTATGTATGTAGTACAACAAAATCTGAATGATAGGAATAAATGGCCTAGCCTAATATCTTTAGTTAAGTTATTTACGAATCACACAGATATATACCTCTTTTCTTAAGAAATAGTTGATGATGATGAAATTGTCAAATGAGAGTGTTTATCCTTAATATGTCAGCAAGAGTTGGTCTGGTAGTCGCTAACGTGGGCAAAACTCCGACGTTTCAGCGAATGGGTCAAATGGGCACAATACCGGATATAACGCTAGTATCAGAGAACTCTGCGCACAGAATACTAGACTTCTAGTTCTAGTTTTAGACATTTACAATGGAAGCGACCACGAATACATACCATTTAGTACTAAAAGAAGCACTGTTCAGCATGTAGGAAATCAATCACGAACTTGTCACCGCTGGAATGTTAATTAACTAAACAAGACCCTCTTAATACGAGAAATTGACCGGATCCAAATTGAAAGCAATGAGAGCAGCACTATGTCCACCATAAAAAGGGCTTGTGATGCTGCTATGCCAAAGTCTGGCAATCCCCACAGACGAGGAGCAGAGGTATACTGGTGGACGGAGGAGATGAATGCTTTAAGGGAGACTAGCTTTCGCTGTAGGCGTCATCTCACACGAGCTAGGAGAAGCGGAATTTTCACTACACAGCAGCATGGGGTAAAAGTCCACTTTTACTGGCATTAATTATTACTTAAAAGCGACGTAACATTTCAAAGTTTTGTTTTTGGAGTTTGGTTTATAATATTTAAAGTATTTCTTTTTGAAAAAAACATTTTTTTTTTAAATACGCTTAACAAACAATTTTTTTTTAGTTTAAAAAAAAATAACAAATTTTATAAAAAACAAGAAAGGAAGTTAACTTCGGCCAGCCGAAGTTTATATACCCTTGCAGGTATGCCTACTTAAAATGTTGTTTTTACATTGTCAAAAATCAAAACGCCTACTTTCTACAAAGTTACAATAGTTTTTCTATTATTATACCATTGCAGAGGGTATTATGATTTCAGTCAGAAGTTTGCAACGCAGTGAAGGAGACGTTTCCGACCCCATAAAGTATATATATTCTTGATCAGCATCACTAGATGAGTCGATCTAGCCGTGTCCGTCTGTCCGTCTGACCGTCTGTCCGTCTGTCTGTTTCTACGCAAACTAGTCTCTCACTTTTTGAGCTATCGGGATGAAACTTTCCCAAAAGTCTTCTTCTTTATTGCAGGTAGTATATATGTCGGAACCGACCGGATCGGACAACTATATCATATAGCTCCCATAGGAAGGATCGAAAAAGAAAACGTTAAAAAAATTCTAGCTTCGGTGTTTTTTGAAATATCACCTTCTACTTTTGGGGATGTTATTTTTTAAATATTTCTGAATTTCGAATTAATTATTTAAAAAATCGGACTACTATATCATATAGCTGCCATAGAAACGATCGGGAAATTAATGGAAAAGTAATAGGAAATAAATTCTAGCTTCTTTCGTTTTTATTGTATTATCTTCTACTCTAGGATATGACTCTTTTTAAATATTTCCGAATTTCAATTTTAATTTGATTAAAATCGGACGACTATATCATATAGCTGCCATAGGAACGATCGGAAAATTAAGGAGATTAATGAAATTAATTGAACATTTTTGCGATTTGTTAATTAATAGGAATGATCTGCAAGGGTATTTAAGCTTCGGCTGGCCGAAGCTAGCTTCCTTTCTTGTTATACCCTTGTAGAGGGTATTATAATTTCAGTCAGATGTTTGCAACGCAGTGAAGGAGACGTTTCCGACCACTTAAAGTATATATATTCTTGATCAGCACCAATAGCCGAGTCTATCTAGCCATGTCCGTCTGTCCGTCTGTCCGTTTCTATGCGAACTAGTCTCTCAGTTTTAAAGCTATCGCGATGAAACTTTCCCGAAGGTCTTCTTTCTATTGCAGGTAGTACATATGTCGGAGCCAGCCGGATCGGACCACTATATCTTAAGGCTCCCAAACAAATATAAGAAAATTCATTGTAACTTTGTAGGAAGTAGGCGTTTTGATTCTTGACTACTTAAAAACAAAATTGAAATAAATCGAAACGCTGAATCTGGAATCCCTGGAACTGCACCGAGTGAGTATTCTTTTATCTACAAGGGTATATAAGCTTCGGCTGGCCGAAGGTGACTTCCTTTCTTGTTATTCATTTTTTTTTTGATTATTCCTATGGGAGCCATAAGATATAGTGGTCCGATCCGGCTTGTTCCGACATATGTACTACCTGCAATAGAAAGAAGACTTTTGGGAAAGATTCATCGCGATAGCTATAAAACTGAGGGACTAGTTCGCATAGAAACGGACAGACGGACATGGCTAGATGGACTCGGCTATTGATGCTGATCAAGAATATATATACTTTATGTGGTCGGAAACGTCTCCTTCACTGCGGTGCAAACATCTGACTGAAATTATAATACCCTCTGCAAGGGTATAAAAATATTGGAGTTTCCAAACATTTTTTTTTTAGGTGAGATCGAAATATTTTTATTATTTCCAATATAACTCCTAACAAAAATTCTGAAACCACTAATAGCAAGGTAAGTATAGTCAAATTATCATGTAAAATCATTTAAAGTAAATAATTTTTAAGAACAAAGATAATTGCACAGTGTTTTTCTAAATATTTATCCTACCTAAAGTTTACCTTACAAAAATACGAAAATTTTACTATTCGCTGCTGCATACAAATCAAAGATTAAAAAAGTGAGGTTATCTGAGAAAAATGCAAAGTGCAGAATGCGACTAACACCTATGGATTCAGTATTGACAAGACTACGACAAAGACTTGGTCGCACATTAAAATAATCTAAAACTCTTCTTCAAAACTTTGTCTAAAGTTGAAAATTATTTCCCAGAAACCAGCTTATTATGCATTTGTTAAATGACAAAATATTAGTGTAAGAACGCACCATTTAAACAAATTATTATTTTAGCACATAGTCCAAACCTGTGATAACCATGTTCTTGCATTGTTTTATTTACTTATTGTATTTTGCATAAATAAATTAATTACAAAGATCACGGTCAAAAATGCGCAAGCCCAGCGTTCTTGCCTTCGTATGCAGCAGCTGACTTTGCAGCTGTTATTTTAGCAGTGCACTGTTAAATATTAACATTTGAAGAATAAGGCATAACAATTTGATGTTTTGTTAGTTTTTTCTAATTAATTTTTTTCCAATTGGAACACTTTTAAAAAATGACTAAATGCCAGTAAAAGTGGACTTTTAACCCATAGTGCACAGGAGAAGGAGTACAAGAAGGCAAAAAAACTTCTTAACATTGCCATTCGCATAAGTAAACAAGCTAAATGGAAATCCCTGTGTAATGACGTTGACAAAGACCCATGGGGTCAGGGGTATAAACTCGTTATGAAGAAGCTTAGGTCAAGAAGTACTCTGCCAGATATAGATGAAGGACATATGGATAACATTGTTGTAAGGATTTGGTATTTCATTTAAGAAAGAGATGTATTATTATTTGGTATTTCATTTATGAAAAATATGTATTATTTTCGGTATTTTAATTCGCCACGAGCTGGTCATACTGGCAATGTGAAGAAAATTGTGGTAAAAGTAGACGCGCTAAAAAAGCACAAAATTGAAATGGAAATGCTAAATAAATAATTGAAAACGAGAACTTTTGTGTATTAACTGAACATCTTTCAATTTTGTCTTGTAATTTGAACCAAGTTAAAATAGACGCCGATCAATATATTTGTATGTGTTGGTAGAAGTATAGCTGTCACGGACCCGACGCCGATTTTGTCTGTAGGCATACTTTGAACCAAGTTTGGAATAGACGCCGATCAACATATATGTATGTGTTGGTAGAACAATTGCTGTTACAGTCCCGACGCCATTATTGTCTGTAGGCAATTTGTTTATTGTGAAATTCAACAGAAATCTGCTCAAGTGTGCGAAATAGAACGCCAAGTTTGTGTATGTAAAAGTACGTACGTGTAGACGCAGCACCCGTTGCGCATTAGTGTTGGTGCACCAAATTTACCGTACTCAATCACCACTTTGCAAGTCCGTTCGAAAATTGTCGTAGTCCGCTAAATGAGAAAATACAATTTAAGAAGCCAATGACAATGCTGACACCAGAAACCAGGATCAACCTTTGTACGCGAATATTCAAAATCCTCAGGGATCCACCGCAGTCCTTCATGATCTACCCAAGTTTTCTGGAAATACTGAGGAATGGCCGCTGTTTAAAATAAGTTTTGATGACTCAACAACTCTTTTTCAGTACAATAACTTGCAGAATCTCATGCGTTTACGAAAATGCTTGGTTGGGGAAGCCAAAGCCGACAACGTACAAAATGTCATGGAAGAGCTGGAATTCAGATTCGGTCGGCCGGAATTACTAATTCGCACTCAACTAACAATAATTCGAGAATTCCCAAAAGTGCCATATTCAAGCCTGAACAGATTGTAACTTTCTCAACGAATGTTCGTGGAGTGGTTAACTTTTTATCAGCGTCCAATCACAACGAGCACTTACATTACCCAATCCTATTAGAAGAACTTCTAACAAAACTGCCAACTCATTTACAGATGGATTGGCTCAAAAGCGCAGAGAGTAAAGCCGTGTCCCACTATATCACCGATTTTTCCCGTTGGTTGAGCTCTACTGCAAGGATTGTTGGTCGATTACCAGGAGTGGTGGACACATCAGGAAACCAATTACTTACACGCAACTCAAAGCCAGTGTTCATCGCGAACACACACACAGTCTCGGGCTGCATTTTGTTACACCGCAAACTGGGGCTCTGGCGACCGAGCAGGAGCGGTATAGCTTCCACCGGCAAAGACATGGGGAAACTCATGCCCACCGTGGGAACCCAACTGTGCCCTCAACCCACTCTCCGGAAAATCCACGTAGCGTCTGACCCATACTGGGCGGCTGCGTGGTCTGCGTCTGTGTCAAAGTGGCCGGCAGTCACGACACCTGGCAGCAGGTATAAAATGCAAACAACCTTGCAGTAGGTAAAAAATGCACAACCTGGCAGTAGGTATAAAATGCACCAATGGAAGGAATGTCGACTAAAAACGAAACTACTCCAGGTGGCAACCACACAAGTGGAAATCCACCCGTGGGATCTCCCACGGCCAGGGCACGGATTCTGGAGGCCCTAAATCCCATTCCTAAAAACAAACCTGGCGAGGCGGTGGCGAACTTGGCCGCCTCGACAGCGAATGCACCAAGTTTAAGTTTCAGCAAGAAGGTCGAAAACAAGGGCACGGAAGCAGCCGGAGCGTTCAAGAGCAGCTTGAAGATTCTCAGGTCACCCGTCCTGAGAAAACCCACGGGCGGCGGCGGCAGGCCGCGAGAAGAGGACGCGGTGCAGGACGCGGCCAAGCGTCAAAGGGACCCATGCAGCCCAACTGGCGGGCAGAAAACAACCTCTGCAAAGAGGGCCAAAGTGGACCAGGAGCTCACGGGACTGGAACGAGTGTCATGCAGGTGCGTCACATCAATGTGACCATGAAAGCAATGTTCTCGAGGATGAAGTTCTTCCAAGAAAGTGCACTGAGCTCCCTCAGCCAAGCTGGGGACTCCCATACGCAAATAGAGCCCATGGAGTGCATGAAATGCAAAGGTCCACTCCGAAACAGCGAGAGCAAGGAGCAACAGACGCCGGTATGTCTAAAACAGGACAACGCAGCGCAAACCGAGTTCTGGCGAAACGCGACACAAGGCCCGACGACCACCAGCGCGGTGCAGGCAGACCCGTGGCTAAGGCTCAGCCAACCCGACACGGCTCTCGATGGGGGAGAGCTCCCGACTCCATCAGCGCAACCGTCTACGCTTAGAGCGCCCCCGGGGTCCCAGCAGGTAGAAAAAAGAAACCCACGAGATGATGAAAAGTCCAGAGACCCCCGTGAAAATCCAGCAGCGAGAGGCAGCGCTGGGAAAGACGCGACCACTGCCTGGAGAAAGGCTGCTCCGAAAAAGCGGCCCCGAAAGCCTCACCGCCCGGACGCCCTTATAGTGGAAGCCAATGGCAAGACCTACAGCGAAGTCCTAGCTATGGTCACCCGTAGGGACGACGGGAAGCTGCAAAGCCTCAGCTCCCGAGTTAACAAGGTTAGGCGTACAGCGACCGGGAACCTTCTTCTGGAGCCCAACAGAAGCGAGGACAACAGCACGGAAGAAATAAAAGAGAGCCTCGAGGCGGTTCTTGGAGAAGCGACTACGGTGCGAGCGCTATCCGAAAGCACGAGGACGAAGACGGTGGTGATAAGCGACCTGGATCCACTAGTGGTGGCCGAAGATGTCATCAAAGCTCTGGTGGACCAATTTGCCGTGAACACCGCATCCGTTAAACTGAGGAGTCTCCGTCCATCATACAGGGACACTCAGACGGCAGTAGTTGGATTGGCAAGCAAGGAGGCAGAAGAGATTCTTGGGAAGGGCAAGATCAAGATAGGATGGTCCATCTGCAAAGTGAAGGAGAGGGACTCGCAGCCCAGGTGCTACAAGTGCCTGGAAGTTGGGCACTTTGCTGCAAAGTGCCATAGCAAAGTGGACAGAAGCGGGTGCTGCTTCAAGTGTGGCAAAACTGGGCACAAAATTGCTCAATGCCCTAATGAGAGCGTATGCTTTTTATGCACCGAAGGAGGTCCAAAGGCGAGGAACCACCAAGCAGGAAGTAGGCGGTGTCCTCACGCAGTAAAAAGAGCCGTAGCCAAACCTCGTGAATGGAAGTGATCCAGATAAACCTGAATCACTGTCGGGCTACGCAGGACCTACTCCTGCAGTCTGTGAGGGAATGTAAGGCGGATCTGGCTATCATCAGCGAACCTTACAAAGTTGAGGACAACGGCGACTGGGTAACGGACGCATCAGGCAAGGCCGCGATATGGCTGTGCAGGAGAAACGGCAAATCATTCCTGGACGTGCGTAAGGGATCGGGCTTCGTCCGAGCTCGAATAGGCGAAATGTGGGTCTACAGCTGCTATCTAGCACCTAGTCTATCCGAGGTGGACTTTAGACGTGTACTGGACACGATCGCCTTCGATGCAAGGGGCCGCCACCCTACCATCATCGCAGGCGACTTCAACTCGTGGGCCGAAGAATGGGGGTGCCCCAGCACCAACAGCAGGGGGCGAGCCTTACTCAGAGCCTTTGCAACGCTGGACGTTGTGCTGCTTAATGAAGGGACGCAGGAGACTTTTAATCAGGCTGGAGCTGGGTCTATCATAGACCTCACCTTTGTGAGCCCCCCGCTAGCCCGACGTTCTCACTGGAGAATCGGCGACTTCTGCACGGCCAGCGACCACGAGGCCATACTATGCACAGTGGGCATACGCCCGGGACCAGGACCCCTGAACCGGGTAGTCAAGGGCTACCGCCAGGAGACGTTGAACGCCGAACAGATGAGCAGGTGCCTTGCGGACATGCATTTCGTCACGGAAGCGGACGCCGACACCAATGCTGACGGGATAGCAGCCAGCATGGAGGATGCGTGCAGGGCAGGTATGCTGCAGCGTAAACCGTTTAGGAGAGACCATGAGCCTGTACCTTGGTGGAACTCCGAAATAGCGACCCTTAGAAGGACTTGCCTTAGAGCCAGAAGAGCTCTTCAGCGCTCAAGAAGGACGGACAGGGCCGAGGCTGCACACGCCGCCTTCAAGCAAGCCAGGAGGTCCTTGAAGCACGCCATTCAGGACAGTAAACGGGAATGTTTCCTGAAGCTATGTGACGCAGCCGAACAGGATCCGTGGGGTGGAGCCTACAGACTCGTGGTCAAGCGAGTAAATGCAGGCAGCCGCTCTCCAACGGACCCCGAAACCCTGAGTGAGATCGTTCGCACATTGTTCCCTTCGGGTAGCGCCAAGGAGAGCACACTGCACGAAACGGGACCTACGTGGGAGTTCAGGGCCATAACGGAGACCGAGGTTGCTGAAGCAGGACGCAGCCTGCAGAACAATAAAGCCCCAGGACCCGACGCAGTGCCCAACAAAGCAATGAAGCTGGCGCTTGCGCTTCAGCCGGGCATTTTCGCGGCGCTCTACAACGCCTGCCTGCGCGAGGGAACATTTCCACGGAGATGGAAAGTTCAAAACCTGTTGCTCCTGAACAAACCTGGGAAGCCACCTGGTGAAGCTTCCTCCTACAGGCCAATTTGTCTGCTCGACACAGTTGGCAAAGTGTTCGAGAAGGTCATCTCGAAACGCCTAAATCTGGCCGTAGATGCAGCTGGTGGCCTCTCCCCCACCCAGTTTGGGTTCCGGAAAGGAAAGTCTACATTAGACGCGATCCGAACGGTCACCGGGATAGCAGCGGAAGCCATACGCGGGAAGCGATGGAAAGGCGGCACGAAAAAATACTGTCTGCTGTTCACGCTTGACATCAAGAATGCCTTCAACACTGCCAACTGGACAGTGATTATGCAGGCCCTAAGGCGGCAACGGATACCGGAGTACCTCATCAAGATAATCGACAGCTACCTTGACGAAAGGGTGCTGCGGTTCGATACGAGCGACGGCCCAAAAGAGTACAATGTTACTGCTGGGGTGCCACAAGGATCGGTCCTGGGCCCCTTGCTGTGGAACATAATGTATGACAGAGTGCTGAGGCTTCCCATGCCTGCCAACGTCCATGTGACTGGATTCGCGGACGACGTCGCCATTACGATTGTGGCTAAGGAGCCAGCCGATGTGGAGGCCATGGCCAACTCAGCGGTAAGGAAGGTGGAGTCATGGCTGTCACTTGCCGGGCTCCAACTCGCGGCACACAAGACAGAGGCTGTCCTTATAAGCAGCCGGCAATGCGTCGAGACAGCCAAACTGACGGTTGGCGGGGTTGAAGTAGTTTCGCAAAGAGCAGTAAAATATCTTGGCGTCATGATTGACACCAGGCTGTCTTTTAAAGAGCACCTGGAGTATGCCAACAAGAAGGCCGCAGCGACCGCCAGGTCGCTCTCGCGGATTCTACTGAACACGAGGGGCCCAAAGCAGGAAAGGAGGAAACTCTTAGCGAGCGTCGTTACGTCCCAAGTACTATATGCCGCCCCGATATGGGCCAAGGCCGCCACGACGCCATCGTACATGAGGGGCGTGGAACGCACCCACAGACTATGTGCCATCAGAATATCCTGCGCCTTCCGGACGATTTCTGAGGAAGCGGCGCTGGTCATCGCTGGACTAGTTCCGATAAACGAGCTGGTAAGAGAGGCAGCAGAAGTAGAGGAAGCGGTAACGAGCACGGACGACCTATCTAGGCGTGAGGCGCGACAGCCCGCGAGAAGAAGATCAATTTCTCAGTGGCAGGAGAGATGGGACTCCGCGACATCTGGGCGCTGGACCCATGCACTCATTCCAGTCTTGAGTCCATGGCTGGAAAGGAAGCATGGGCAGGTGGATTTCTACCTGACCCAGATTCTGAGTGGACACGGTTGCTTCCGGTCGTACTTGAAGAAGTACGGTCACGACACAAGGGACGGATGCCCAACCTGCGGTTCTGGAATCGAGGAGGACGCGAACCACGTCCTATTCGAGTGCGTGCGGTTCTTAGAGGACAGGACCGCCTTGGAAACGGCGACCGGCGTCAGCATTAGCCCCAGCACGCTAGTGCCAACAATGCTGAAAGGTCAACTGGAGTGCAGAAACTCAGGAAAGCTGAGAGAGAGAGGAGAGAAATGGCCACCTAAGCTGCCGCGGTTGTGCGAAGCAATGCTTTGCGGCCGTACCGCACAACTTCTTCATTTTATGTCCATCGATATGTATATTTGTTAGTAGATGTAAGAAAAAAATAAAGGAATATAAAAAAAAAAAAAAAAAAAAAAAAAATTGTGCAAAGAAGAACATAATTTGGACTCATGCAAAATTTGGAATGATCAAACTGATGTCAAATAGCGATGGGACATTGTGAAAAAGAACCGTTTGTGCTTCGCATGCCTCAAATATGGGCATAACATGCAGATTTGCAGAAACAAGCGAACTTGCGGAAATCAAGGCTGCCATCAGTCACATCATGTTAGTCTGCATAATTCTACACATTCGGAGCTTTCTCTACCCACGGAATCGAGGCCCTTACTCAATTGCTATCCAAACTCTGCACTTCCATACCTATTTAAAATCATCCCAGTTAATTTGTATGGACCAAATGGAAAAATTGAAACGTTCGCCATGGTTGACGACGAAAGTGCAGTAACCTTGTTGGAGGAAGTTATCGCAGAGCAATTGGGCTTAAAAGGTAAGCAATTTCCATTAACCCTCCAGTGGTATGATAACAAAAAAGAGTGTTGAAATGTCAAAAAGAGTAAGACTTGAAATAGCCGGTTTACACGCTGAAGTACACTACGACCTAAAAGGCGTACAAACTATAAAGAACCTAGATTTACCAGTACAGTCTTTTTCAAGGTATCAATATGAACACCTCACCAACCTACCAATTCTTGATTATACCCACATCAAGTACAGAGACATTTCACGTACATTTCGTGGAAACTAAGACCAGATGGCAGGATGTAGTTACCGAGTTCGCGGAATCTGAAAATTTTGGATTGCATAATTTGCTTCCAATAGAATCCGTTGATGATCAGAGCAAAGAAGCTGTTGACCGAAAAAACAATTCGATTGGGAAAATGTTTTGAAATAGGATTACCATGGAAGGAAAACGTAATTATGACTAATAGTTACAAGATGGCGGAAAAAGGGTTACATGGGCTCGAGAGGAAAATGAACGCTAACTCAGAGTTTGAGATGGAGACTTGACTCAGCCAATTCGACATTATGCTATGACTTCCTTAATATTTGGCGCCATACGCTCACCATTTTGCGCCGATTATGTCAAGAATCGCAATGCTGAAGAGTTCAGAGAACAATTTCCAAAGGCAGCAGATGCTATTACTGAACATCATTACGTGGATGATCTTGTCATAAGTTTTACTTCAGAGGAGGAAGGCATCGAAATCTGTAGACAGATTGTGGAGGTTCATGGTTATGGAGGTTTCGAATTCGGAATTTTTGTTCAAATTCCGCCACATTGCAGAGCGTTATGAATGCTTAAAACATCCAAAAGCAGTCAAGTTATCTACAGTACCAATTGAGCAGTAAAAAGGTCTTGGGCATGTATTGGAATACGCTGCAGGATGTCTTTCAATTCGAAACAAAGTTTCATCGAATACCGAAAGAAGTATTGGATGGAGATCGAGCTCCAACTAAGAGAGAGCTACTAGGCATAGTGATGGAAATATTTGACCCATTTGGCTTGATTCCGGATTATCATATATCTGGCAAAATTCTTGTGCAAAATACGTGGAGCTATGGTACAAATTGGGATGAGGCTATACCAACAGAGTTACATAAAAATTGGAACTACTGGCTATCAGAATTGTGTCATATGCACCATTTCAAAATTCCGCGAGTGTACTCTCCCAACTTAAGTTGTTATGAAAAGATTGAAATACATACTTTTGTCGACGCAAGCCAGGCCGCCTTCGCAGCTGTCGGCTTTTTACGTGTTCTTAGTCCAACCAAAGTTGATGTTGCCTTTGTAATGGGAAAAACGCGTATAGCTCCGAAGAAACTCCTTTCTTATCCTAAATTGGAACTGCAAGCTGCCATTCTTGGGGTTCGATTAAATCGCCTCATACATGAACACCTAAAGATACCTATATAAGACATCATGTTTTGGAGTGATTCCAAAACAGTGGATTTTTTCGAGAGCAAGAAAGTTTAAACCATTTGTAGGCCACCGAATTGCTGAGATCTTAGTCAGTACCACGTCAACGCAATGAAACTGGGTACCATCATCCTTAAACACCGCGGACGTCACTGCACCTAGAAGTATTTGGAAAAAAGGAAGAGTCATAAAGGTGTTTGTCGGAAAGGATCATCAAGTTCGTTCTGCTGACGTCAAAACAGAAGATAACGTGCTACGTCGACCAACATCCAAGCTAATTAAACTTCAGTTAAGTGGTGAATCCTAGTACGATTCACTGGGAGGGAGGATGTAAGGATTTGGTATTTCATTTAAGAAAAAGATGTATTATTATTTGGTATTTCATTTATGAAAAATATGTATTATTTTCGGTATTTTGATTCGCCATGAAAAGCAAAGAAATTTGATTTGTTACGAGCTGGTCATACTGGCAGTGTGAAGAAAATTGTGGTAAAAAGTAGACTCGCTAAAAAAGCACAAAATTGAAACGCTAAAAAAATAATTGAAAACGATAACTTTTGTGTATTAACTGAACAATTGTCAAAACTCTTTTCCCGTCCCATCGGATCAGACCAGCTTACACAGCACTGCAGCCGCACGAGCAGCACTTTGAGTTGTTCTCCGAGGATGAACTAACTAAGGCAATACACAGCATGAAGAATAGGAAAACACCAGGAGCCGACAATATACCGACCGAAGTTCATGGCATTGAGCAGACCCGATGTACTATTAAATATGTATAACAAGTGCCTGCAGAATTGAATATTCCCCGATCCGTGGAAGATACAGAGGCTGGTCTTGATAAGCAAAGGAAAAGGAGACCCGGCAACCCCATCAGCTTATCGATGCTCAACACAACTGGAAAGCTACTGGAAAAGCTGATCAAGCCCCGACTAGCTTCTGCTGTCGAAGTATCCGGTGGCCTCTCTCGCAGACAACACGGTTTCCGACCAGAAAGGTCTACAATCGGAGCTATACAGGAAGTCGTAAATGCAGCACTGGCAAGTCAAGGGGGCAACAATGCAAGCAGACCCATAGTGCTTTTGGCGACACTGACGTAAAAAACGCGTTTAATAGTGTCAGGTGGTCGGACATGATCGTGATAATAAAAACCAAAGGTAGGATTACCGACAAAACAAAAATGTTTAATTTTAATTATATTTTCCCTTATAAGGCATGAAACCGATTGCTCCAATGAAACAGAATTCTATTTGTTTAAATGTATTATCAATTTCATTGGACTTATCTTCTTGGCTAGACGGTGGGTGCTCTATAACATACTTCAACATAGAATATAGATTTCTTGGACCTACAACGGAATGGATAATGGTGTCTAACAAGATCGAGTCAAATTTACGATTTGTACGATTGATATACAACATTTTTAATTAAATCTTAATCATTTTTTATATTGTCAGGCATGGTTTACAATTGGCGATTTAGATTCAGGAGCTTCATACAACTTACGCGTTACGGCTCACAACAATGCTGGATCAACAAATGAAGTATTTTATTTTAATACATTGGAGTACCTTGAAAATATAAATGAAATTAATCGCGCAGAGCTGCCACGCGTTGAGACTGTAATAAGCGATGCTCATCTTATTGTTGTTATTGTAACATCGATTTTTGGAACACTTCTTGTGTTGATTGGAGCATCAGTATGCTTTAAAAATTGCCTGTTTCTTTTTTGATATCCTAAACTGTGAACCTCTAAAGCTGTTTGCATAAGCAGTAAACAAAAAACCATAACGTTTTAGATACAGTTACTACCTATTTTTAAAATAGTAAAAAGGCTTAGTACGCTTCAATTCCACAGGTACACAGCCAAAAATGTCGACGAACCATATCTAGTTTTCCATTCTATTTGGGTGCTACTGAGTAAAAGTCCCGTACAAACTTAGGTTCCATCAGCCATGATACGCGGTATAGCTATGAATTCAAAAAACGGATGTTTGCCGATACTTAGAATTTTGTGGCCTTATATAGGCCACAAAAAAACTCTAATTATTTTCGCTGAAATCTACTTTCAATACATCAAGGCATTTTTAAAAAATAGTCCCATTGTGAACCACTTCTCGAGTTTAGCTATGTCTGGTCGCATTGACACAAATAAAACTTTAACTTCACCCTTATTCTGCGTTTGTTTGCCAGATCAGGCGAGTGCGACCGAATAAGATTCTTGTGTGGTTGACAGGCAGGAGTTGAAAGTCACATGAGTGCAGAAATGTTCTAAAAAGCACTTGTAGTAAATAAGTTCGATCGATTAAAAGAATTATGATAATTGGTCAATTCAAATGCGAAGCGTGCTGGTGCATGCACAGCAGCAACGGATGCTTGGACCCTGCTGAAGGATATACATAGCATGCGAGTGACAGGTAAGGCCGGTATGTGCGAGTACGTCAATACATTTTCTTCAACTGTGGACATAGAACTGGGGACAAGCTCGCTGTGATAATCTTGATCTCTAGTCTACCCAAATATTATAAAAACTTTGTCATCGCCATAAAAACTGGAGCGGCTAAAGATCAAGTTGTTAGAAGAAGAATAACGAGCAACAGGCATTTCTGAATTACAAGAGGAAAAAACGGAGAAGCAGCATATCACTAAGACATTCTGGTTCAGATTTTTTTTAAATATTTAAGTATTGCCGCCACAAAATTTTTTAATTTTATATATGCGCCAGTCAGTTACAATCGGTTTTTGTAAAAAGTGTGGCTTTTCTCTGTAAAAACACGTTTCAGCAAGTAGAGCTACTCGCTGACACTTATCGGAACCTAATGTAGTACATGTTTTCTTATCGCCTAACCGCCTTTTAACAATTTTTAATTACAAAATATTACATTTTAAATCTTTTGACAATTTCTGAATGCCAATTTCTAATGAAAAGTATATTACAAAAATGCATTTAATTATTTAAACCTCTATTATCTTTTAGAACTTGTGCATATTCCTTGTTTTTTGTTGGTCACATGTCCAGGCGAATGTTTACGTACTTCATCAAGTCCAAGGATGAAGTATTCAGCAAATTATAATGATTATAAGCAGGGCCCGAAAATAACTGTTAATTTCAAAAACTAATATCAAATAATCACCCATTTTAATTTTTTTGACGACCTTACCCAGCACTTTCTTTGTACCTCATATACGCCACCTAACAAAAACGTTTATTTCTTAATTTTTAAAATTTAAATAAAATTTAACGGTTAACAATGCGTTTTTAAATAAAAATTAAAAAAACCTAATATTTTTTAATAAGACTCCCAAAGATTTTTATTCTGAACTCCGAAAATAAAAGTCTTTACCATATATTAGTCTCTCTCTCTCTCTCGCGTGCAGTCGCTTTTTTGACCGCTCTATAAAATAAACGATATTCTACCGAAAACTACATCCATAAAATTCAAGAAAGTGGATAACCGCCAAATATACTACCAGCTCTATACGCGGACATTGCAACATAGTGCTAATAAACAAAGTTTACTCTGTAAATCAGAAAATAAATTCTTGCTGAAAAACAAGTGTGGTTGTGCGTGCTCCTTCAGTGAGAGACAATCGGTGCGGCAGCATCTTCGGAGTGCAAGAGAGGTTAAGGTTGCCCCATCAGTTAAGCTACCGCCGATAAGGCAGTTATACGCTATTGTCGATAAGGCAGTTTGTCGGCAAAGCAGTGAGTGGTTGCTAGCTAAGCAAGCATACAACTTAAAAAGATACAATCTAAAAGATACAATACAAACACAACCGACAAATACACCTAAATTTATATTAAATCAAACAATAAACAAATAAAAATAAATATCATGGGTTCTACTGCTCCGCCAACTAAACGTACCCGCAACAACGCCGGAAAAGCCAGCGAACGCAACTCCGATGTAAATTCGCCACAGCTGCTGGAGCTCCTAAAGACTCGATTTGAGGAACAAACGGAAAAAATTGAGTCGGCCGTTCGGGAAGCTGAACAGCGAATGCTCAGCCGCCTTATGGATCGCTTGGACATTATCGCCGGGGAAGTAAAGCAAATGGATGCTCGAGTCCTGACGTTGGAGCGTGAGGTTGCCGATCTTCGCTCCATCAAGGACCGAATGGGTGAGCGCGTTGAGACGCTGAACAGGGAGGTGGCAAATCTACAAGCAGCAGGCGAGAGGTTGGGTTCACTGGAGTCCAGGCTGGCAACGCAATGCAGGGAGACTAGCTCGTGTGACCTGAGGGCTCATGGCGTTCCCTATGTAGAAGGTGAAGATCTCAAAGCGCTCTATCACAAGCTGACTCCACCACCAAAAGTTTCCGATATCTTCCGAGCAAGGAAATCACAACAAACTCATGTGGATCCAGTAATAATAATCAAATAAAAACACCTCTTAACGAGGTAAAAAACTAGTGACGATCGCACCTTCAACATACAAAAGTTCTGATATCAACATTTGTGACGAAAAATTATTACACTCGTCATTAAATAGACTTTCTAATATTTTCTCATTCCCCTCACATTGTGAGGGTGCATTTATCCCCACCGGCCCCAACAGCTCCAAATTTCGAAATTTTCACTTTCGCCGCTATCATTCATTATGATCGGACCATCACAGTAGATTTTCATTTCTTCGTGTATATATAGTAGTCGCTTTCGCACACTCTCCTAGTGCGCTTCGTCACTACATGGACTGCCGTCCATAGTGATAAAAATGTTAAACCCACGCGAAAAGATCAGGCTGCCTTGTCAAATCGGAATGTACAGGCGCGAGCACAAGAAACAACTTAGCTTGCAGTTTCTGGGTTTCAATTCAGAAGCGATAATTTATGTTAATGAGCAATTGTTAAAAGAACATTATCTCATTTTCAAAGAAGCTATGCGTATTAAAAAGCATAAAGTTCTTACGGCCGTCTTTATACGACGCGGACTTGTGCACGTGCGCTGCGCTCGAAGAGAGGGCGTCCTTTGCATCAAGAGTATGGAGGAACTTTCGTCACTCACGTCCGTTAATCATTCGCCTGATCCACTTTCTACATCTCTCACTAACGCTTCGGCTGAAACCGAAGCTGATAGCTTTCGTTCTTAATCGTAAAAATTGTATCCTCCTAATTAAGATAGGTCTAAAAATAGTTTACTTTGATAAATTAAGAACTTATACTTTGAATATTGAGATTGCGCCCCTAATAACCATTGATAACAACAATGCAGAATGAGGAAGTTTGTTCCATAGCTAGTGCCATGATAAAAACTATTAGTAACTATGAAAATGGTCTGAAAATCGTTCATTTAAATGAACAAAGTCTGTTAAAGAAGATTTATGAGTTTAGATTCCTTTTCACCCAGTCTAATGTCGATGTGATATGTGTGTCTGAAACGTGGTTTGTACCTGATCTGTATGATTCGTCTATTGTCTGTGAAGTCTATAATGCTTATCGATCCGATCGTATTGGTCATGCAGGAGGTGTTGCTATATATGTGAATGTGAAGCTGAAATGTAAAGTGGTACTTTAACAGCCAAGTTACAGTATTATTAAATACATTTTATTAGAAATTCCCAATAAATCCCTTGGAAGAACCCTTCTTGGTTGCATATATAGACCGAATCGGACAATTGAGTACGGTTCATTACTAAATGTGGTTTCAGATATTTCGCTGGAGTACACTGACATCATATTGGCAGGCGATTTCAACAGTAACCAATTCTCAGAAAGACATCTCGTGGATAACTTTAAGTCCCTTGGTCTGTACTCACTAAACGAAACGATTCCCACGCACTATAGCAACCACTGTGATACATTACTTGACCTATTTCTTATTAATGACCCCAGCAAAATCATACATTATGACCAGGTTTCACAGGGGCAATTTCGTCACCTGCAATATCTCGGAATCCATAAGTCGTAAAAATATATAATTTTTTTTTTTAGTCCTTCAAGACGGCCAGACACAACCAATGCGTTTTTTTTTTGCACAGAAGGCCAAGATAATTAAGCTATAATATTAAATGTGTTTTAATAGTTCAAAAGCTACATTTAGTTCTCGACGAAGTTTTTTCTGTATGCCACAATTGAAAAGGGATAAGATACAGGTTTTTTTGTATAATACATATAATGTGCATTTCTGCGTTAGTGATGTTTAACTTCGCGCCTAATTTCGGAAGAAAAATAATTATTTCTAAAAAAGTACTGTGTGGGGAAATTTTAGGGTAAATTCGCACCTATTTTAGATACACTGAAAGGGATTCCTGTAATAAGGAAAAACACCTTCACGTTTGAGTTCTGTATAAAAACTGATTTTTTTTTTCTAAGTCTTCGCTTACGTAACTAACATGAAAATCTTATGATATACTTATCTATGGTCTACGCAGAGACCACATCTGTTTGCCTGAGCGGGAACCTTATCAACGGCCTCCCGCAAGGCGACCCTTTGTACAGTGTGAGAACTATATTTATGGTCAGGCTCAAGTGGCCTGTACTTAAGATTACAATTGTTCGGCACTGCACCCTTGTAGGTCTAAAATAACAGATCATTATTTACGGCTCTAGATAGACTTACATATTGACATTGACAGAGCTCGTAAACTCTTAGATTTATTATTAAAAGTGTTCTTCTTGAACATTCTGCCAAGGGCGGCAAGATGCGGTGTAGAGGTTATCAATTACATAAATTATTTTCGTTAACAATGCAAATATAAAATTAGTGGACTGTATATTTAATTCGATATATTGTATCTGCTTTTTAACTTATATGTTTAGACACCTTGCAACGGTCTTGGATTTTATTATCAAATTTATAAAATCTTTATATATTAAATCTTTAATTTTAACATGATACCTTTTCATGTACTCTTTTTCATTCTTTAACCGTTTAATATTTACTGTAAAATTAAACAGACCTAGCTTTAATGGGCACCAAATCATTCTTAAATAGAACCTACTTTGCTTCACAAATTTGTAATTATATAACTTGGCCCGAAAGTATGCGTTGCAAATCCTAACTGTCATAGGACTTCCATTTATTAATTCTAAGTCTATTGACTCTTCTTCTACTAAATGAACGGTTGTAAGAACGTCATTTACTTCAAGTAACACGGATGGTGAACTAAAAACAACCTCGCCTCCAAAGTGAGGTCCTGCCGGCGGAATATCACGGCAGTGTATTTGCTCATCTTCTATTTCTTTAGAAATCGTTAAGCTACCTAACTCTTTCTCTTTTAATGGACTCGATAATGAAGCTTGTGAATCTATTATATTTGATTCTAAACTATTCTTATTTTGTTTGAATTCATTGCCACAAATTAATTCATCGAGATAATTAGAAAACTGTTTCTCTGGCAGGGTAAGAAACTCTTCTTCCCTAAGAACCCAAGGACAATATCCTTCAGTGCGGAATCTTTTCTTTATGGCCGTTACTATATTTTGAACATCGAACTCCAATTCATCAATAATGCGTTCAAATTCTTTGCGTTCAAAATAACATCTAGCCTGATCCACCACAATAAACAAATTTGTGGCTAAATAGTTAATCTTATTTTTTCTTATGTTAAGAGAATCCTTGCAGCCACTCAAATTATTAACTGTCTCATCGAGATATTTGTTTAATTGCTCGACTTTCTCTAAGAAGGCCACCTTTGCACTAAAATAACTAATATCGGACATCGACATCGTGCTTTTTACAACTATATCAGTTACTAATATCGAACTTATCTGTTGATCACGTTGACTTAGCCCATTGATGACGATAGCGTTTTTTCAAAGATGTTGTCGACGACTTTCTTGTAGCGACGATTTTGGCGACGACTTTCCTTGGTGTCCAGGTCCTGCGGTCAGCCAGCAAGTCTTCTTCCTTCCAAAATGAAATTAAGTTATGGTGCCGAGATCGTCCTCTCGGTAGCTTGATGTATTATATTTATCCCAGTTTCGGGATGTTAAAATGCAATATTGCATCTGCAGGCTATTTGCCCAATGGTGTATATTTTCCCATAATCCAAATTAATGGAGTTGAACGCTTAATTGCGATTCAATTCAAGGCCCTTTTACAATATTTACATTTATATTGCAGGCTCTTGTTAACCATAGTCAATGCTAATGGTAATATTATTATTTATTGTGCACTTTTTCTTTAATAATAATATTTTTATTTAGTCGGATTTTTCAATGTTATGCTTTATAGCTTCTTGGCTTTATATCATTTGTAGGCACTTTTCACCCTTATTTTTCCAAATTTTTGGATTTTGCGCAATTTTCTCTTGTGGATTTTTCTTCCAATACAAGAGTATTTCATTTGCAATTAGGCACTTTTTGCAAATGTTATTTTGTGGGCACTTTTTTTTTTTTAATGCACTTTTCACAAAATTTTATATTTTTTATATCCGCTGTTTTGGCCACGGACACGCCTTTCCAACTTATTGGTTTTAATATATATGAATCACTATATTTTTCTATATATTAATCCGATGTTAAGGCCTCGGAAACGCCTTACCGACTTTAGCAACCTTTAGCTGTTAAAAACAGAATCTTTAAGGTGCTTAAAAACAAAAAAGAATCTTTACTTGTCTTTTTGCTTTTATTTTGTTCAACACTTTTGTCTCTTACCTCTGGTGGGGGAAAACAATCGTGTGAATCTGTTTGCAACCTGTAGCTGCAAGCGTCTAGCACTTAGCAGAATCTTTAAGGTGCAGAATATCTCTGAGTCTCTTACCACTGGTGGGGGAAAACTGCAGAGTAGTCTGGCCAATTGTTCCGCAAGAAATCAAAGGCTCGAATGACCAAAATGAAAGGGATTCCTGTAATAAGGAAAAACACCTTCACGTTTGAGTTCTGTATAAAAACTGATTTTATTTTTCTAAGTCTTCGCTTACGTAACTAACATGAAAATCTTATGATATACTTATCTATGGTCTACGCAGAGACCACATCTGTTTGCCTGAGCGGGAACCTTATCAACGGCCTCCCGCAAGGCGACCCTTTGTACAGTGTGAGAACTATATTTATGGTCAGGCTCAAGTGGCCTGTACTTAAGATTACAATTGTTCGGCACTGCACCCTTGTAGGTCTAAAATAACAGATCATTATTTACGGCTCTAGATAGATTTACATATTGACATTGACAGAGCTCGTAAACTTTTAGATTTATTATTAAAAGTGTTCTTCTTGAACATACACCTTTTTTTATTTGACGAGCTGGCTAACGAACAGACTACCAGCAGCAGCGACAAATATAGGACGTCAACAAAAATGGTACGCTTGATCAGTGTAGCATATTTACAGGCGTTAAACTCCCTACATTTTTCAGGTGACGAAATTGCCCCAGTGGTGTGGCGATTTTACCCCCCTTTGTGGCGAGATTGCCCCAGTATATTGGTTTTACTCTTTAATTTTTTATAAATCACCAAGGTAATTAAAAAAAAGACGAATGTCACATTTCAAAGCTTGGTGTTAACCGCATTAAACAATAAAAATAGAAATATGATAACGTGTCTTAAGATGGACAAAAAATAGCTTTGAAAAAATGCTGACGAAATTGCCCCACTCTCCCCTACTAGCCTTCTCCAGACATGATCTAATATTTTTAACATATGACTTGACCTTTGACTACACAATTAATTCTTTTACGTATAGAGACTACAAAAATATAAACTGTGATGAATTAAAGACTGAATTTTTCTGTTGTGACTGGTCATGTATTTACAATCTTTGTCATGTAGATTGTCAATTAGATGTTTTAACCAACAATATCCAGTATTTGTTCGACAAGTTTGTGCCCCTAAGGACCAAGGTGATTAAGCCAATGCAAAATCCGTGGTTCAGTAGCGAAATTAAAAACCTAACCCGTCAGCGACATGTAGCTTACCTCCGGTGGAAGCGATACAAAACTGATGAATATCGCAAGCAATACAAAGAGTGAGCACTATAATATACAATTTAATAACTGTGTTAACTCAAAGAATAGATGGACCAAGCTAAAACAGGTAGGTATTGGAAAATGTAAACAGCAGACAGACTCCTGAGGTGGACGTTGAATTAATAAACAAAAAGTTTTTGGAAATAGATGTACCTGAAGCAACATGCAATCCGTACCTGAATACTCAACCCCTCTGTGATATCAAGTCCAATGCTGTGGGTCTCGATAATATGTGTCCAAAATTTGTAAAGCTTTTCCTCCCCTTAATGTTGCCCCATGTTACATATATTTTTTACACTGCTATTACTACGTCTTCATTTCCGACAATATGGAAAAACGCCAAAATATTCCCAATTCCCAAGCTAAACAATGACTATAGGCCTATTTCAATATTACCTTTCCTATCAAAAGTCTTTGAAAATCTTATGTCCTCTCAGATTCAACTTTACTTAGCTAATAATTCCTTACTAAATGAAAAACAATCTGGATTCCGTAAGAAAAGGAGTTGTATTACTGCAATCACTAATATTGTTGAGGATATAAGACAAAAACTGGATGAGAACTGCGTAACGTTTCTAACGCTCCTTGACCATAGTAAGGCTTTTGATTCTGTGAATCATAATATTCTCATTACCAAGCTTAGAAACATGTTTCATTTCTCGACTAATGCGACAAAGCTTATTAGGTCGTACTTAAAGAATAGATATCAAGCGGTCGTCTCTCGGACGCAAGTTTCGTCCCTCCGAAACTTAACCAGGGGAGTGCCACATGGATCTGTGCTAGGCCCTTTATTCTTTTCTATATATGTCAATGATCTCCCTAGTATCCTGTCTGAGTGTGAAGTACATTTATATGCTGACGATGTCCAAATATATGTTAGTAGACCCGTATCCGAAATACATTCCTGTGTCCGTATAAGTAATAAAATGTTGTCACTCATTGAAATATGGGCAAAGGAAAATGGCTTGGGTATAAATCCGAAGAAATCGAAGTGCTTGGTAATTGGTAAAAAGCCAATTTCAACACTTTCACTTCAAAAATTATACAAAAACCATACGCCGATTAACTATGAAGTGAGTGCAGATAATCTGGGGATAACATTTAACAATACTTTATCTTGGAGCAACCACATAGTCAAAGCGACAGGACGTACATATGCTCTGTTAAGAAAACTTTCATTTATCAAATCGTTTCTATCTGAAGAAGTTCGATTACACTGTGCAGCATTTTTAGTGCTTTTTAAATTTACCTCGATGGATGCTATATTTTTGGATTCGTTACGAATTCCCAAGTTAAACTGCGTTTTCCAAAAAGTTCCCCGACGCAAGGATTCTTAGCAAAAGGACCTCAAAGTTCGAAAAATGCTGAAATTGGCCAACTTTGCGGAGCTCTCAGAGGCAAATGGATGCATGGTTTGATTCGATGTTAAAGTTTTTTAAAAGATACACCCTTTATCTTTTAAACCCCATACTTAAAAAATTTTTAAGATTTTTTTTAAGGCAGAAACAAATTCTAGAAAACATAGTCAAAAAACATAAAAGTATACAGCTGCGGTCAAAATGGTAGTAGTGTTGCCGCCCTGTGTATTTAAAAGTTTGTTGTTGTAATTGATCTTTTCCTGGTAATATTGTATTGATTATAATTTTACTATTAGACTAATTGGATAAGAAAAAATTACAACATCAAACTTTTAAAAACACAAGGCGGCGACACTGCTACTATTTTGACCGCAGCTGTATGTTTTTCAGTTTTTTGACTATGTTTTTTGGAATTTATTTCTGCCTTAAAAAAAATCCTAAAATTATTTTATGTATGGGGTTTGAAAGATAAAGGGTGTATCTTTTAAAAAACTTTAACTTCGAACCAAGCCATGCATCCATTTGCCTCTGAGAGCTCCGCAAAGTTGGCAGATTTCAGCATTTTTCGAACTTTGAGGTCCTTTTGCTAAGAATCCTTGCGTCGGGGAACTCTTTGGAAAACGCAGTTTAACTTGGGAATTCGTAACGAATCCAAAGATATAGCATTCATCGAGGTTAATTTTTGATGCTGCATAGTGTTATTAATCGCCAAAGTTATCCTCATGCCCACTCTCTTTTATGGCATCGAAATTTTTGGTCATTGTGATGCGCGGTATATGCGCATATTAACTATAGCTTTTAATTCAATTGTCCGTTATGTGTTTAACTTAAGACGTTTTGACCATGTATCACAAATGACATTTAAATTACTTGACCTTAATTTGACCTCCTGGATCGATCTTAGAACTTTAACATTCTTCCATAAAAATACCCCAGCAACATCCCTAAGAACCAAAAATTACATATGCCCTCGAGTACAAACACTGTGTTCAATAAGGCAATTTTTCATAAAATTCGGCTATGGAACAATCCACCGCACCAATTCAAAACAATTAGGAGCGCAACTCAATTTTACAATAAAGTTAAAGATAAATTAAAATCGCAAGTTTAATTAAAAATTACAAAAAAATACAAAAATAATATATAAAAATAAAAATAATAATAACAACAAAAAAAAATAAAAAAAAAAAATATTGGAAAAAAACTATAAAACTGTTTAAAAAAAAAATTAAAAATAATATACAAGTAATTTGAAAACTACAAAATATTTGATGTTAGTAATTAAGTAAGTAAGTGAGGTAAGTTGTTTAAATATTAAAAAAAAAAATAATATAAATCAGTATTTGTCTTGATTAAAAAACGGTCAGTAGCAAATTCCAGCCAGAACGGATTGACCTAAAAATCTAGAAAAATCACAGTAATTACTAAAATTAGGAGCCGCGTAAGGGGTACTTTTTAGAACAAAAAACGACCCCAAAGTGCCCCAAAATTCGATTTGTTTTTTTTTAATTCTTTCTTTTGCCATTTCTCTGTTATAAATGTTGTTAAAACGGTTTAAAAATGTGATGTTCATAATCTTATGGCATACCCGCAAATAACTGCATTTAAATTTCTTGGAGATTCAGCATCCTTAACCAAGTCCCCAATATTTTCAAATTTGGGTAACCTGATGTGACGTCACGCGTCCCCATATGTTTGTATGTATGTTCTGCTGGCGCATGTATGTATGTACATATGTATGTCCTGCTGTCGCAATTTAAGTGTGACCGCGCAAGGGGAAAATGAAAATACCACAGCCAAAAAAAATCAATTATATCGTAAATCTTTTCTTATGCGCCTTTTTCTTAAGTAAACGTAAAATTTTAAAATATCGGTAGACCTTACAGAAATCCCATTAAGCTGAATTTTACAGTCGAAATTTTCCTTAAAATTGCTTCTGTTTTTTTAAATGCAAAAGACCGATCAGCAAACTATTTATTAGTTTTCAAATGTTGAGTTATCGACAAACTTTGGGTTTGTATAAAACAAAAACAAACAATGATTTGCTCTGCTATGCACACACACACGCACAAAATAAATATACCCACCGGGAAAATTCCTCTGGAAAATAACATATTTTCAAGAGGTTTCTCCATAGAAGCGGAAGGGACTAAACCTCATTCACCCCTTACATTTCTTCCATCTCTGGTTTCAAAATACACGGGGGTGACACAAAAAGTAAGGGGGAAATGAGGTTTCTATCTGGATCTCTGGCAGAAGAATGCAGGACAAAATCCACTGGTTTTTCGACTTCCCGCATTATAGATTTTCCACACGTACCCAGTTATGGTTTTCCTCCACTTGCAATATCTGTTTTTCTACACCCTCCCAGTTTTGGTTTTTCCAGACCCTCGCAGTTTTGGTTTTGCACTGCTTTGCAGTATCTGATTTTCCACAATAAAAATCATGTTTTTTGTAATATTTGTTTGTGTATTTATTAATAATATTTACAATCGAAGCATTGGAACTACAAATTTTTAATGCCTGAAGCATTCCCGGGTTTTGCTTGGCCGAATGCAGTACTTAGATATCCATTTCTTGTCTGTCTTCTGAAAATATCAAACATAATTTATATATGAATGTAAGACCAGGAATAATAATAAGAGTAATTGCCATTATTAGGTCTCCGCACAAAATTAAAGGATCTCTCCAGAAATTATGCCTGGTTTGCCATGGCCGATCATTTACCCTCTGTTCAGTTGTTTTATTTCGGGTATCTATATCAAAAACTATGAGAAGAAAAAATAAAATATGACAAACGCAGGCGCAACACTTCTGGTCCCAAGAAGTCTCAGTCGGCCTGGCTGAAATAAATGTAATATTTTGATTAAGTTAAACAACTAAGTTAGTACTGAAGTACTATTTATACAACCATTTAATGAACACCTCACACCATTTACCACTGGTAAAGATTAAAAACATTTCAAGTGTCACTGAAATGCAGAATTTGTGTTGAAGATAGCATCCGGAGGCGTATATTTATTAATGGCGAAAATATCTGTGATACTAACCTTTGTAACGCTGGAATAAAGGTTATAAAAAGACAAAATTCATTTTATCACTCACCTTTTTATTGTTTTTTAGATTAAAATTAACTATTTAAAAATGATGTGACCCTGCATTATATTCTTGATAATACCATACAAAATGCAGATAAATGTGGTATAAATTTCGTTGTAAAGTTGGGTCACACTTTGGCGCCGAATAAATATTTAAACAATACTTTTCAGGGACCGTAATCATTAAAGGTTACGTATATTATAGGTATATTAGGCATTTTTCGTGTTATCAATACCACCAACACGAATTTTTATATTTTAACAACACTTGAAAATGGCTTAGGCCACGATCTGACGATCAAATTATTTTATTTCACAGAAAATGTTTAAAAATGTAAAAAACAACAATAGTTTTCTTTGTAATTTAATGTAATTCCTTGATAAATGTGATCAAATATTTTAATCGTCTTACCGTGGTTTTTCTATATAATTTGGTTGAATCCCACATTCATCCTTATTATTATTTGAAAAATGTTGAGTAACATAAATTAATATTATCATTATAGACATTATGATAATAATGTTATATAGTTTAATTTTTTTGCTTAACAATTATTAATATTTTTTCTACGACTTTTAAAATTACTAAAAATTAAAACTAAATGTGAGAACAAGTCTTTTGGTTTTGGTGTAAATCATAGGATTTTTGAATATTATAAGATTTTTTTGTAAAAAAATATTATAATCGTAGTGCCACAGAAATCACACAGCGCATAAGTGGCCTGATATTGATGCTTCTCAGAAACCCACCCATTTAACGCTCAGAAATTATCTAACCCCACACCGCCGACTGCAAAAAGGAACAGGATTTCAAGAACACAAAAACCAACTTCTCACATTCCCGCTGGGTATTCAAAAAATGCGCATTTTACACACACAGCCATTAGATACATATGTATATGCGTGTGTACGTTTGAGATTCGCTCAAATTCAAATTCAATATAATACTGATATTCTTTTGCTAAAAGAATATTTCATTTACATTTCCACAACATACTTACATAAGACATTTTGTAACCGATTTTTCTGAACTAAAATTCAAATCGCATTGATAATATTAAAAGAACATTAAATATCCAAACCAATTGATTCTCTTGCTCTTTATTACACGTGCCTCATATTGTTAAAACAAATTAAAATGTTTAAACAATTTGATTCACGGCTTCCCCGCCCATTTGCCTTCCTTATCTCTAAAGCTTATAAAATGAAAGACCGACTTTTAGGGGGATACGACCACAGCCTAAACCATAAGAGCTAGAGCAGCCAAATTTTTTCACAGTATTCCATTGGGGGCGTAGGCGCCCACTAAGGTCCTACATGTCCCCCCAGTGGCCCCAAACAGCTCCAATATCCATATTTAGAGCAAAAAATCATTAGATTTACTTAAGCTTAGCTTCTAAAGTGGTTGGAATTTCGAAATTTTGATTTTGCAGAATTTTAGGTCTTGAAAGGGCCTAATTAGAAATCTAAGAGAAATTTCGATATCCCCCATAATTTGGGGGCTACATTTAAAATTAACTTTTTGATTTAAAAAATCTAAACCGCTGCTCCGATCGAGATGTTTTTTTGGTAAATGGTTATTCTATGGCCCAAATGCTTGAGTTTAATTTTTTAAATTTTTAACATTTTTTTAAAAGTATTTTTAACAAATTTATTTGGATTTCCTAAGTTATTGCGTTGAATTTCGTGGGAGCCCGCCGAGAGAGCGAAACCCAGAGAGCGGATGGCAAGAGAGCGACGGCCGAGAGAGCAGCAGCAAAGAAAACTGTCGATGGGGAGGGGTAGTACTATGGGGAAGGGGGAGGGGAAAAGGGCAATTTTAGTTAAAATTTGTTTTGAATTTTAAAAACTTTACCTCCTGTTCCGATCAATATGATTTTCGATCAATAGTCAGTCCTGTGGATGAAATGCTTAGGTTTTATTTAAAAAAAAATATTTTTCATTTTGTAGCAGAAGTAAGAGGCTTATTTAATTTCCACCATGGAAGAGGATAAAAAATTACTAGGGGAGTGTAGGGTAAGGTGACGAACGATTCGTTTTTAGAATGTAACTTTTGTAAAAATCAATATTTTTCAAAAGTGTAAACGCAGAAAGTTGCTTACATCTACTGAGCATATCCCTGTAAAATTCGAAATTCCAATGCAGCTAAATCCCACAGCGTTTGGCGTGAACCCTACTTTTTTTGCACTTTCAAAAGTTGTAGGCTAATGTGACGAACGATTTGTTCTTTAATGTAACTTCTCCAAAAATCAATATTTTTTAAAAGTGTAAAAGCAGAAAGTTGATTACATTTACTGAGGATATTTCTAAAAAAGTTTGGATTCGAAATTTCAACGTAGCCAAATCCCACAGCGTTTGGTGTAAACCATCCTTTTTACAAACAAAAAAATACATTTTTTTATATATTATTTACGGAAAGGTTATTTTCAATACGGAAAAGAAAAAAGTAATAAGATAATACCCAAACTTACAAAAAAAAATGGTCAAAGTGCAAATTTTTTTTTAACCTAAATTAAATTGACGTCACTATTAAAAACAACAATAAAAGTGCAGCAGTAAATGTTATCTGGTATTATTATATTTTTTTTACAAATAATCAACGATAAAAGTTAAAATTCTTGAATAAAGAAAGTTCGTCACAATACCCTACAAAAAGTTCGTCACGATACCCTACAAGGTAGACTTGGAGCAAAAACGGTGTCACTCTCAAACGGCGCAACAGAAAAAAACGCGAGGTACCAAAAACTGTTGATAAAGATCTCATGTATACGTGCATATATTTGCCTGATTTTATTTTCCACTCATCTTTGCTCTGGCACTGCTGAAACACAAGTAAATTGAATGGGTTTGCTAGTTTGCGCACCACATTTTTAGCGAAAATTACCTCACGAACAAATTACTGGACATCTTATTAATATTACTGTAAATACATTGTCGACACGATAAGGGGAGACGACTACATTTATTTGGAATTTTTGTCGTGACGTCATATATGAGATTCGACGAGTTCGTCACATTACCCTACTCGTCAAATTACCCTACACTCCCCTACAAATTCTGTAAACAAAGCCAAAATGTTTCCAAGTTAAATATCTTAAGATTCGAACTTTAGCCCAAATACGTATGTATATTTGGATATCCCACCGGGAAAGTGAGAAGGTGGTTCTTTGTGTGCTGAAAATCCTGTTCCTTTTAGCAGAAAGTGTTGGAAATCCTGTATCTTTCAGCAGGCGACGGTGTAGGGAAAATGTAAATTCCGTAGGAAAACCACATAGAAACCTTATTTCCCCCTTACTTTTTGTGTCACCCCCGTGTATTTTTAAACCAGAGGCGGAAGAAATGTAAGGGGTAAATGAGGTTTAGTCCCTTCCGCTTGTATGGAGAAACCTCATGAAAATATCATATTTTCCACAGGAATGTTCCCGCTGGGATGTTTTGATTTGTACAATACATGTACAATACAATACATACACACAATGTGTGTTTATGTTTCTACTTGAAAGTCGATAATGTGCTCAAATACAAATAAAATTATTCATTTCCTTTCAGCTAATGCAAGATTTGACGAGTTTAATTTTAATAATTATCAATCAAATGTGGAATCGGAAAATAATAAGTTAGTTCGTATACATATTTGTGCGCAAATTAAAATTGCATTGATAACATTGTAACTGATAAAAAAAATATACAAGTTCACCACTTTTACTTGGATCACATTCATTTATTATATTTGTTTAAACAATCTGAATTTAATATATGTTTTTAAGGAATCTAAAAAGATGATATATATTTTCATTGACGATTTAACAAATTAATATCGCAAGTATTAGAAGAGGCGTATGAAAAAAATACACTTGCTCTTCTTTGCCACAATTCGATTTTTGGGCAGGCAGTTTAGAAGAGGGCTATTTTATTATTATACATATTAAACTTCCTTTGGATTTAGTTAATTTAGAAACACCTCATTGCTCTATTTCAAAGCAATGTAATATGACTGCGGTGTTTAAAGTGTGTAAGTTTATTGTTTGGGATGAGTGCACCATGTCACATAAAGGTGGGCTTGAAGCCATAAATAGAACCCTGCAAGATATTAATGAGAATACTATGTTGATGGGTGGTATTACAGTCCTGCTAGCTGGTGACTTTCGCCAAACCCTTCGTGTTGTGCCACGAGGTGCAAGAGCTGACGAAATAAAGGCCTGTTTAAAATCTTAATTTTTATGGCCACAGATAAAAAAACTAGCGCTCACGAAAAATATGCGAGTGCACTCAAAAGGAGACAGTTCTGCAGGAATTTTTGCCGAAACTCTTTTAAAAATTGGGAATGGCGTCCATCCAACAGTTGATGGAAAAATAGTTATAACATCACGCTTAGGAAATGTAGTCAAAAACGTTCAAGATCTTACATCCAAAATATTTCCTGACATTTCGAACATATCAAGTAAAAGCTTAGATTGGCTATCTGAGCGCGCCATTTTATCAACGAAAAATGAAAGAGCAACCACTATTAATAATTTATTGCTAAACTCATTTGATGGTTTAGAATGATGGTCTTCTATAAATCGGTCGACTCTGTTCCTGATGCTGATAATGCTGTTCATTACCCTGTTGAATTTTTAAATTCTTTGAATCCTCCAGGAATTCCTCACCCGTAATGTTATTGAGAAATTTAAGTCCCCTAAAGTTATGCAATGGGACAATGGGTCTTCATAAGAATATAATCGAAGCAACAGTATTTACGGGATGCGCGAAGGGGAAAACAGTGTTTATACCCAGGATCCCATTAATACCAGTCTGCCGTTTCAGTTTAAAAGGCTACAATTCCCTCTAAAAGTTTGCTTTGCAATAACTATAAATAAATCGCAGGGGCAGACTTTGAAGCTGGCTGGACTAGATCTTAGAGAAGATTGCTTCTCTCATGGACAATTTTATGTCGCATGCTCTAGAGTTAGCTCTGCCAGAAGCCTTATTATTCTCGCTCCTGAAGGATCTTCTGTAAGGGCGCGTGTACCAGATAGGTACCTAAAATTCTAAGGCTTAGCTTAGACCTGCACCGTCGAACCTAGCGACATGTTCGTTGCGGATTCCTAGCAACATTTGGGCTTAGGAACATTTGGGAGAGAAGGAGCCACATGCTGCGCTCCTAATAGGTCCGGGAAAACTGTGGCTGTGTAGGTTGATCGAGAGCAAGGAGTTGCAAAGATTTTCGCGCCTCTCCGTTGCTGAATGGCGGAGTGGCGGAATAGCGGCTTGGTGGCGTCTGGCGGGGGGTATATAAGGCGGCCCACTGGCGGCAGCAAGCCATAAGCAAAGTGAATTTTCAAGTGGGCGAAATTTAAAAGTAGGTAAAAGATTTCAAGTGTCAAAAATAACTGAATGCTAATAAGCTCTTGTTGCAGCTTCAACATAGCTTCAGCGTGCGTTAAAACTTTTTGTGTTTTTCTGGCCACTTGCAACTGCAGTGGCTTGCGAAGGGTGAGTCAGGGAGTTATCACTCGATTTGGGATGCGGTTGTTAATTTTTGACTTTGTGGCGCAGAGGCAAGCGATAGCGAACAGCGACGTGGAAGACCAACGCGGCAAGAACCCAGACGAGAAGTTGCCACAAGGGAGTCACCGCCACGGCCAAGGCCCTGGGTTGTGGCCACCGCAGGCGAAAGTCGCCACTCAATCCACGGCACTTCTAAGAGCCAAACAAAGAGAAAAACCAGCACTTTCCTCAAGGCGATCCAGATTTTCCTCGCAGCAGAAGTTTTTTTTTACAAGCGCGCTGTTTTTATACCCGTTACTCGTAGAGTAAAAGGGTATACTAGATTCGTGCAAAAGTATGTAACAGGCAGAAGGAAGCGTTTCCGACCCTATAAACTATATATATTCTTGATCAGGATCACTAGTCGAGTCGATCTAGCCATGTCCGTCTGTCCGTCTGTCCGTCTGTCTGTCCGTCTGTCCGTCTGCCCGTCTGTCCGTCTGTCCGTCTGTCTGTCTGTATGAACGCTGAGATCTCGGAAACTATAAAAGTTAGAAGATTGACATTTTGCATGCAGATTCTAGGAGTTCCTACGCAGCGCAAGTTTGTTTCAAAAGGGTGCCACGCCCCCTCTAACGCCCACAATCGCTAATATACGAGGGGGATTCCCTAAACTGTTGAATTGCTGAATTGTTGAATTTTGGTCAGCTGTTAATCAGCTGTTCCATACAAAGTCAACTTTCAGAAATTTCAGCAATTCATCAGCCTCGGGGCTGCTGAAAATTTTGTTGAATTGCTGAAAAGCCAGAGTTGTCACCTTTTTTAAAAAGTCGTGGCAACTCTGTAACATTTTAGTATCACCAGTACGCATTATTTATTTTAAAATCAACTTAGAGAGCATATTTGTAGGTATTTTTACCTTGGTAACACTTTTAGACAGTAACTAGCAATAATAAATCAAATTTTACATGCTTTAAGTTCCGTGAAATTTTTCAACAAATAACAGCTGTTTGAAAATTCAACAGGAGTCATTTTGGGTCGTTCCCTTAATTGCTGAAATTTTTTGTTGAATTTTCAACAATTCAGCAATTCAACAGTTTAGGGAATCCCCCTACGATTTTAAAAATTTCAATATTTCGGAAAAGTAAAAATGCAGTTTTATGGTGTTTAAAAATACCTATCGAAATGTAGAAGAAATTTTTTAAATCGGACCATTCGTTAAAAAGTTACGGCGGATCAAAATTTTTATCTCCATCTCCTTCGCACTTCCTTTAGCTGAGTAACGGGTATCTGATAGTCGGGGCACCCGATTATAGCGTTCTATCTTGTTTTTTACTTGATTTTTCCACCTGTCTAATTGGCGCTCCAAAAGCCAGCGAAATTTATTCTCGCCCCAAACACATAGAAACAACATTAGATTTCAGTTAATTAAGTCTATTTTTCTTTTTTTTGTTTATTCACTTTTATCCAAAACCCCAAACTAAAACGAAAACAAAAGAACTTAAACAAAATCAAAGTCAAACCAGCGCGAGCAAAACAAACTAAGAAAGACATTACGGAATTCAAATTTTATGCGCGAGGCTTGAGGCAGGCGATATTTTCTTAAATCTCTTCAACAGGTGCGGCAGCCTCTTTGGAAGCGCTTTCATCGTAGGATGCAGCAGCAACTTTTATAAGTGAGTTGAACTTTTCCTTTTCTTTTTAATTCTAACGCGAGCGCGAAGTAATTGCCAAATTTTGCGGATCAGCAAATTAAAATCAAAGCGCACCGCGGCAATGCTTCGCGAAAACTAAAAGCGAACAAAGAAGAGAGAAGAATATAGCGCGCTAACATCCCTCCCTTTTCCCCTTACCGCCACTCGGGCGCATAAGCAGCGGCGTCGGCGCTCGCTAGTCAATTGCGCATGCGCGCCTAGTAGTTTTATCTCGGCCTGCTGACGATGTTTTAAATCCAGCGAATGCACATATGTTTTTGTTTTGTTTTCGTATTTATTCGGTTTTATATGTTTGGCAGCTCGGCCTGCAGTCGCATATGCGATATATGAGGATTGAGATTTGCGGATGCAATCTAGGGCACAACCAATTAAGAATTTATTTTTAATTTAATGTTTAAATGTTAGTTGGTATTTTTTTTATTATTACGTCCCCATTTTTAAACTCTTTAATCTATTTTTTTATGTTTCTATGTTTAATGTTCCTCATTAGTTTTTAGTAAATAAATTATAATGTTTTGCTAAAGGAAATTAGTAGTTGAACTCGGGCTGGGGCAGCGCCGGTAGGATGTGGCAAAGGGGCCGTGAAGGAAGTCTTAAAGGAAGAAACGGCCAAGGTAGGGTGGGCTATCGACCACAATGAGATCAGTGGTTGTATGTAAAATGTGTATGTCTTAGAACGTCAGGTGTCAAGTTCGTAGTTATGTTTTCTCCGGTTGTAGTTACGTCTCACAGTGCATGTCTATATGTATCTGTAAGACGAAGTTGTCGCAGCACGCTAATTTTAAGATAGGCTGACAACGCATAGGCATTTTTCGGTGCAACACCCTCAAACCACCCCTCAAGCCGACGAGCACAGCCGATAGATAAAAGCGTGCGTTGCATCGGGAAATTTTTCCATCGGCCTAAATAAACGTTGTTCGTTACAGATGAAAGTTGTCAGGTTATTATTTTTGGCGCCCAACTCAAGGCCTCATTTATTAATTTATTTAATAGACGAGACTCACAAACAAAATTACGAACTGTTTTTCTTTAACTATTTTCTTCAAGTGTGACTAAAGACTTATTGAAATGCATTATATAAAATTCTCGAATTTTTTATTTGACCATAAGTATCTTTAGGCACAACATTTTATTTGCCTGGAATTTCTGTCGAAAAAACTTCCGAGATTTTTACAGTACCTAGCAAAGCAATTAGGAAGTGGAATTTGGTCCTATGTTCCAGAACTGGGATCAACCACCAAAATCAGGTAGAGTGCGATGTTTGATGGAAACAGTATCTTATTTTCTCCTTATTCTTGATATACACATTTATGACACACACTTTCCGGTAGCTAAGCCATGCCATGAGTTCAACTTTATGTTTTGATTGTCGATTTTAAAGTTTTTGTGAGATTTTTGCGTTTTATGTTCATTTATCAAATTTTAAATCTATTTATCCATCAATTATAAAACTACACTTATACTTTTAATATTATTATATTTTTTTAAAAACATACATTCATCAATTTTTCTTCACTAAGTATTTATTTATCATATCATATTTATTTACATATCATACCATAATCATTTATTATTATCACATTTAAAATGGGATTAACGGAACGGGATGATAACCCACCTCCAGGGCCAGGAAATGCAAATTGTCCCTTGTGTAAGGGTTCAATCAAAGCAGAAGAGGAAAAATACAAAACCCCATGCAAACACACTTTTCATAAAAATTGTATCAGGACACATTTTGCGGCAAATCCCAGATGCCCCGTGTGCAACTATGTTTGTGTCACAAAAGTGCTTCCAAAGACTAATGGGCAGATGGACGGGAATGGCCCGCCGCACACAGATAGGGAAACACCAGGAGGCTCAAACGCCTCCCAAGCCAGTGCAAACCAGCCCTTACTTCAAGATCAGCTGCAAGTGATGCAGAATAACATTCTCTCAGCACTGACTGAAAAACTCAATCAGCTAATTGAGGCCAATGTAGAAAATTGCTTACGACATCTTAACTCGGCACCAGCCAGCCACAATTTCAATCCCGACAATAGAGCAGGGCAAACCGATGGTGATACATGGCAGGAAAATCACTCCAATAATTCATCCTTTGGGAGAAATTCTGGAAGTTTATCTTCTGAACTGTCAAGACGGCCGGATAAGGTTGGTCCGATTATGAACGGGTGGAAATTAAAATTTTCGGGTACGGGTTTGTCGGTAGACAATTTTATTTATCAGGTCGAGGCCATGACAAATGAAACATTGGATGGAAACTTTGAGCTGATGTCAAAGAATGTCTCTTCGCTTTTTGAAGGGAAAGCGAAGGATTTCTTTTGGAGACACCACAAAACAGTCAGGCAAATTAAGTGGGAATCTTTGTGTGCAGCTTTGCGCAAGCAGTATAATTAATAAGGCAAAGGAAGCAGGAAAGCAACGAATCCTTTGATAGTTTCTTCAACGCCATCAGTGTTTTCCTCGATGAAATGGAACGGCCCTTGCCAAACAGCAAGTTGGTGCGAATTTTAAAGAATAATTTGAGGCCAGAAATTCGTCACGAAATATTAAATGTTGACATATCATGCGTATCACACCTGCGTGAGGTGTGTCGCAGAAGGGAAACATTCTTGGACGATGTCAAGAAATCTCATGGGTATACTAAGAGGGTTCCGTTTAAGAGAGACGTGGCGGAATTAGATGAGGATTTTGGCTGGGAAAATGTCAGTGAAGTAGAACTTGATGCAGATATAGAGGCGCTAAGTGTAGTCTGCTGGAATTGCCATACAGAAGGCTATCTTTACAAGAATTGCTCAATACCACAAAAGGGTCGGTTTTGCTTTGGGTGCGGTTTGGTAAACACAATTAAAACTAAATGTGCTGGGTGCTTGTCAAAAAACCGCTCAGGGAGCACGCAGATGCCGCCACTCAAACCGAAGCCTTTGCGTGCTCAGCAGCAGCCACCATCCCCGGAACAACCCCAATCTTCAGTTTAGAGCCAACCGAAAACGAAAACTTGTCGAGTCCTGCAGAGGATCCATATGATTCTAGCCCAGAAATATCAGATGAGGAATTTGACTCATCTCAGTCCGAAGGCGATGAAATCGAAGAAGATAAAAATTATTCCGACAATATTGAAAAGTGGTCAGAAGTGGTTTCCGACTGTGCAGCAGAAAGAAAGGGGCGTAGCACTCAACGAATGCAAGACTTTTGGCATGAGATAAGGCAGTTAAAAGGGGATATTCGGGAAATAAACTCCATAGAAGATTGTTCCCAGGATCCGCGGCCATTTGTGGCTGTGCAATTGCTTCAGCGTCTCGTGAAAGGTCTTTTGGATTCGGGAGCAGCTGTTAGCTGTTAAGGAGGCAGTTTAGCTCAACAGTTTTTAGAAGAGGGCATACCATTTAAGATAGGCTGACAACGCATAGGCATTTTTCGGTGCAACACCCTCAAACCACCCCTCAAGCCGACGAGCACAGCCGATAGATAAAAGCGTGCGTTGCATCGGGAAATTTTTCCATCGGCCTAAATAAACGTTGTTCGTTACACTTCTTAAAATGTGGTTTACACAGAGGTTTTAAAGTAATCTACTCAAAACTAATTTTAAGCGAACGAAGTCGCGCCGGGTACAGCTAGTTTTTAATAAAGTTCTAATCAAGGTGAAAAATTAATGTGAAAACAAAAATACTGAAACAAAAAATCAATGGTAAAATACAGTAATCTCTAAAGATTATAAAATGAAAGACCGATTTTTAGGGGGATACGACCACAGCCTAAACCATAAGAGCTAGAGCAGCCAAATTTTTTCACAGTATTCCATTGGTCCGACATGTCCCCCCAGTGGCCCCAAACAGCTCCAATAATATATATATATATATGGATAGAGCAAAAAATCATTAGATTTACTTAAGCTTAGCTTCTAAAGTGGTTGGAATTTCAAAATTTTGATTTTGCATTGCATTTAAAGATAAAGGGTGTATATTTTAAAAAACTTTAACTTCGAACCAAGCCATGCATCCATTTGCCTCTGAGAGCTCCGCAAAGTTGGTCAATTTCAGCATTTTTCGAACTTTGAGGTCCTTTTGCTAAGAATCCTTGCGTCGGGGAACTCTTTGGAAAACGCAGTTTAACTTGGGAATTCGTAACGAATCCAAAAATAAAGCATTCATCGAGGTTAATTTTTGATGCTGCATAGTGTTATCAATCAAATGTGGAATCGGAAAATAATAAGTTAGTTCGTATACATATTTGTGCGCAAATTAAAATTGCATTGATAACATTGTAACTGATAAAAAAAATATACAAGTTCACCACTTTTACTTGGATCACATTAATTTATTATATTTGTTTAAACAATCTGAATTTAATATATGTTTTTAAGGAATTTATAAAGATGATATATATTTTCATCGACGATTTAACAAATTAATATCGCAAGTATTAGAAGAGGCGTATGCAAAAAATACATTTGCTCTTCTTTGCCACAATTCGATTTTTGGGAGTGAGAAGCAGGCAATTAGAAGAGGGCTATTTTATTTTTAATTAAACTTCCTTTGGATTTAGTTAATTTAGAAACACCTCATTGCTCTATTTCAAAGCAATGTAATATGACTGCGGTGTTTAAAGATTGTAAGTTTATTGTTTGGGATGAGTGCACCATGTCACATAAAGGTGGGCTTGAAGCCATAAATAGAACCCTGCAAGATATTAATGAGAATACTATGTTGATGGGTGGTATTACAGTCCTGCTAGCTAGAGACTTTCGCCAAACCCTTCCTGTTGTGCCACGAGGGGCAAGAGCTGACGAAATAAAGGCCTGTTTAAAATCTTAATTTTTATGGCCACAGATAAAAAAACTAGCGCTCACGAAAAATATGCGAGTGCACTTAAAAGGAGACAGTTCTGCAGGAATTTTTGCCGAAACTCTTTTAAAAATTCGGAATGGCGTCCATCCAACATGGAAAAATAGTTATAACATCACGCTTAGGAAATGTAGTCAAAAACGTTCAAGATCTTACATCCAAAATATTTCCTGACATTTCGAACATATCAAGTAAAAGCTTAGATTGGCTATCTGAGCGCGCCATTTTGACAACGAAAAATTAAAGAGCAACCACTATTAATAATTTATTGCTAAACTCATTTATGGATTAGAATGATGGTCTTCTATAAATCGGTCGACTCTGTTCCTGATGCTGATAATGCTGTTCATTACCCTGTTGAATTTTTAAATTCTTTGAATCCTCCAGGAATTCCTCAGCATAATCTGTCTCTTAGGATTGGAGCACCCGTAATGTTATTGAGAAATTTAAGTCCCCTAAAGTTATGCAATGGGACAATGGGTCTTCATAAGAATATAATCGAAGCAACAGTATTTACGGGATGCGCGAAGGGGAAAACAGTGTTTATACCCAGGATCCCATTAATACCAGTCTGCCGTTTCAGTTTAAAGGGCTACAATTCCCTCTAAAAGTTTGCTTTGCAATAACTATAAATAAATCGCAGGGGCAGACTTTGAAGCTGGCTGGACTAGATCTTAGAGAAGATTGCTTCTCTCATGGACAATTTTATGTCGCATGCTCTAGAGTTAGCTCTGCCAGTAGCCTTATTATTCTCGCTCCTGAAGGATCTTTTAAAAATGTTGTTTACACAGAGGTTTTAAAGTAATCTACTCAAAACTAATTTTAAGCGAACGAAGTCGCGCCGGGTACAACTAGTTTTTAATATAGTTCTAATCAAGGTGAAAAATTAATGTGAAAACAAAAATACTGAAACAAAAATCAATGGTAAAATGCAGTAATTTGGAATTGCCTTTCTTGATGTCTTTTCTTAAATTAGTCAAATACATAAAGCAAAGTTGGCCAATCTCTGCATTTCTTGAACTTTGAGGTCCTTTTCCTAAGAATCCTTGCGTCGGGGAACGTTTTGGAAAACGCAGTTTAACTTGGAAATTCGTAACGAATCCAAAAATATAGCATCCATTGAGGTAAATTTAAAAAGCACTAAAAATGCTGCACAGTGTTATCAAGAATTAACATCTTGACAAAGAGTAAACATAACTCGGTTTAAATAGTTTAAAACAAAAAAAAAAACAAAAAATAGAAATAGAAAATAGAAATAGAAAATGTAGAACGAGTTAGCAAGGCCAATATCAACAGGATTTGTTTTAAGGGACCGATGAAATAAAATTAAGCCTAAAATTATCCTATCTCTGGCATTCATTTTTTTTAAATAAGAATTGGAGACATTAATTTTTATACCCTTGCAGAGGGTATTATGATTTCAGTCAGAAGTTTGCAACGCAGTGAAGGAGACGTTTCCGACCCCATAAAGTATATATATTCTTGATCAGCATCACAAGACGAGTCGATCTAGCCATGTCCGTCTGTCCGTCCGTCTGTCCGTCTGTCTGTTTCTATGAAAACTAGTCTCTCAGTTTTTGAGCTATCGGGACGAAACTTTCGCAAAAGTCTTCTTTCTATTGCAGGTAGTATACATGTCGGAACCGACCGGATCGGACAACTATATCTTATAGCTCCCATAGGAAGGATCGGAAAAAAAAACTTTAAAAAATTCTAGCTTCGGTGTTTTTTGAAATATTACCTTATACTTTTGGGGATGTTATTTTTTAAATATTTCTGAATTTCGAATTAATTATTTAAAAAATCGGACTACTATATCATATAGCTGCCATAGGAACGATAGGAAAATTAATGGAAAAGTAATAGGAAATAAATTCTAGCTTCTTTGGTTCTTATTGTATTCTCTTCTACTCTAGGATATGACTCTTTTTAAATATTTCCGAATTTCAATTTTAATTTGATCAAAATCGGACGACTATATCATATGGCTGCCATGGGAACGATCGGAAAATTAATGAGAAATATTAGAAAATTGAACATTTTTGCGATTTGTTAATTAATAGGAATGATCTGCAAGGGTATATAAGCTTCGGCTGGCCGAGGGTAGCTTCCTTTCTTGTTTTTATCTGTCGAAGAATAAACATCCCAACACATTTTGAAGCGGTTGTAACATTTCAAGGCGAACTTAAATTAAAAATATTCCCTCAAATTTTTTAAATTTTAATCAAAATTATTATATTGGTTGTTGGAGAGCTATGTAAAACTTTTAGAAATTTTTTTTAAGAATACAAGTTTTTTTTCCAGAGTTAAACGCTAATCAAGTTGGAATTGAATTACAAACTTAACGCGGCGTGATAATCCATATTTTGGCAGTTTTTTGCTTTGTTTTCGATAAAGTACTGCTTTGAAATCAGGGCTGTGAACCACTCCACTCCGGTTCGGAGTGGTTCGCATTTTTTAGAAAACGAACCGAACCGTAAACCGGAGCGCCACATTTTTTTATAACTGAACCGGAACCGAACCGGAACTTTTTTTTTGATATTCGGTTCGGCTCACGATAAATTTATTTTGTGTGTTCGTGTTTTTTTATTCAACATTGTGGGGGATCTTCTGATCATAATAACATAGAGTTTATTTACTAAGGGAAGTAAAAATGCGCTAATATTTTGTCTATGAAATGCCTGCTTCTAACTCAAACAATCTAATGGTATATAACTATCGTCTTCCAAAACTTTTCGCAGTATGCCCACATTAAAAATACATGAGTAAATCAAAGAGTATACTCTTTGCCTTAACTAATGAACACTTTATAAATCATAAATCTTGTAACTTTACTTCTAAGTCTTAATGTTATGGTACATATTTGAATGAAAATACATGGACAAAAATGTTGACTATATTATTTCATTAAAAAAAAAATTTATTTATTTGAACCCTGGTTCGAACCTGAACCCTGCTCCGACTCATCATTGAACCGGTTCGCAAACCGGAACATTATCTGTCAATTAGGTTTGAACCCCTAACCAAACCCATGCCAAAATAATATGGGTTCACAGCTCTGTTTGAAATTCATACTTTTGCACTCTTAATGCATACAAAAAAAATGCATAAATTTATCTGGGTAAGAGCGAGACAGCAATAGTCAAAACTCTCCGAAATTGAAAAAGAGTTTAATATTTTTAACATGTAAATTTAATCAAATTCGTATCCTATCTATTTTTTTCTTAAGGAACTTTTTTTTTCAAATAATGTTTCTAGGCTTTAATGGCAATGGATTGGGAATTTAATTACATGCTCAACGCAGTATGACATTCTATATTTAAATAATATGTTTTAGACAAAATACTAATGTTTTGAATGAAATTAGTGTAAGGATTTGTGTCGAAAAAGGAATCTGTTTGTTTCTGTTTTGTCCATCTGATAACTTATGCAAACAATCCATAATAATTTTAAAAAATTAAAAAAAAAACAAATGTTTTTTAAGTAGTTTTCAAAGGACAAAATATTTTTGTTTTTTCGGATATCAAGGGAAAAAGTTCTGATAAAATCTTTTCTCGGTTTATAGAATAAAAATTAGGAATTTTTTAAATTTAAGTACCAAAGATAAAGCAATGCTTAATTTTCAATTTTAATTTCCGCAGGCGAAGCTGCGGGCTACAGACCCTGCTAGTAAGCTATAAATATCAAATCAATGTGACTAGCGCGATAACTATAAGTGTGCACTTGTAGCGCTGGGATACTAAATAAATAAATAAATTAAAAATATCTCGCGAACAGTTTAAGTCTAAGCTATCAAATTTGGATTATGGGTTGATCTTAATTCTTTTTTAAAAATATTCTTGTATTTAATAGTTAAAAGTATATTCTCATAAATCCTGAATCACCATCATTGAGTTACCATGGACGTTTTTGTAATATGACGTCACCATTCAATTATGTATGTAGTACAACAAAATCTGAATGATAGGAATAAATGGCCTAGCCGAATATCTTTAGTTAAGTTATTTACGAATCAAACAGATATATACCTCTTTTCTTAAGAAATAGTTGATGATGATGAAATTGTCAAATGAGAGTGTTTATCCTTAATATGTCAGCAAGAGTTGGTCTGGTAGTCGCTAACGTGGGCAAAACTCCGACGTTTCAGCGAATGGGTCAAATGGGCACAATACCGGATATAACGCTAGTATCAGAGAACTCTGCGCACAGAATACTAGACTTCTAGTTCTAGTTCTAGACATTTACAATGGAAGCGACCACGAATACATACCATTTAGTACTAAAAGAAGCACTGTTCAGCATGTAGGAAATCAATCACGAACTTGTCACCGCTGGAATGTTAATTAACTAAACAAGACCCTCTTAATACGAGAAATTGACCGGATCCAAATTGAAAGCAATGAGAGCAGCACTATGTCCACCATAAAAAGGGCTTGTGATGCTGCTATGCCAAAGTCTGGCAATCCCCACAGACGAGGAGCAGAGGTATACTGGTGGACGGAGGAGATGAATGCTTTAAGGGAGACTAGCTTTCGCTGTAGGCGTCATCTCACACGAGCTAGGAGAAGCGGAATTTTCACTACACAGCAGCATGGGGTAAAAGTCCACTTTTACTGGCATTAATTATTACTTAAAAGCGACGTAACATTTCAAAGTTTTGTTTTTGGAGTTTGGTTTATAAAATTTAAAGTATTTCTTTTTAAAAAAATGGGCATTGTCGCGCCTTTTCTAAGGAAAAAAACATTTTTTTTTTAAATACGCACAACAAACAATTTTTTTTAATTTTAAAAAAAAATAACAAATTTTAAACAAGAAAGGAAGTTAACTTCGGCCAGCCGAAGTTTATATACCCTTGCAGGTATGCCTACTTAAAATGTTGTTTTTACATTGTCAAAAATCAAAACGCATACTTTCTACAAAGTTATAATAGTTTTTCTATTATTATACCCTTGCAGAGGGTATTATGATTTCGGTCAGAAGTTTGCAACGCAGTGAAGGAGACGTTTCCGACCCCATAAAGTATATATATTCTTGATCAGCATCACAAGACGAGTCGATCTAGCTATGTCCGTCCGTCCGTCTGTCTGTTTCTACGCAAACTAGTCTCTCAGTTTTTGAGCTATCGGGACGAAACTTTCGCAAAAGTCTTCTTTCTATTGCAGGTAGTATATATGTCGGAACCGACCAGATCGGACAATTATATCTTATAGCTCCCATAGGAAGGATCGAAAAAAAAACTTTAAAAAATTCTAGCTTTGGTGTTTTTTGAAATATTACCTTCTACTTTTGGGGATGTTATTTTTTAAATATTTCTGAATTTTGAATTATTTATTTAAAAAATCAGACTACTATATCATATAGCTGCCATAAGAACGATCGGAAAATTAATGGAAAAGTAATAGGAAATAAATTCTAGCTTCTTTGGTTTTTATTGTATTATCTTCTACTCTAGGATATGACTCTTTTTAAATATTTCCGAATTTCAATTTTTAATTTGATCAAAATCGGACGACTATATCATATAGTTGCCATAGGAACGATCGGAAAATTAATGAGAAATATTAGAAAATTGAACATTTTTGCGATCTGGTAATTAATAGGAATGATCTGCAAGGGTATATAAGCTTCGGCTGGCCGAAGCTAGCTTCCTTTCTTGTTTTTTTGATTATTCCTATGGGAGCCATAAGATATAGTGGTCCGATCCGGCTCGTTCCGACATATGTACTACCTGCAATAGAAAGAAGACTTTTGGGAAAGATTCATCGCGATAGCTTTAAAACTGAGGGACTAGTTCGCATAGAAACGGACAGACGGACAGACGGACATGGCTAGATGGACTCGGCTATTGATGCTGATCAAGAATATATATACTTTATGTGGTCGGAAACGTCTCCTTCACTGCGTTGCAAACATCTGACTGAAATTATAATACCCTCTGAAAGGGTATAAAAATATTGGAGTTTCCAAACATTTTTTTTTAGGTGAGATCGAATTAATTTTATTATTTCCAATATAACTCCTAAAAAATTTCTGAAACCACTAGTAGCAAAGTTAGTATAGTCAAATGATCATGTAAAATCATTTAAAGTAAATAATATTTAAAAACAAAGATAATTGCACAGTGTTTTTCTAAATATTTATCCTACCTAAAGTTTACCTTACAAAAATACGAAAACTTTACTATTCGCTGCTGCATACAAATCAAAGATTAAAAAAGTGAGGTTATCTGAGAAAAATGCAAAGTGCAGAATGCGACTAACACCTATGGATTCAGTATTGACAAGACTACGACAAAGACTTGGTCGCACATTAAAATAATCTAAAACTCTTCTTCAAAACTTTGTCTAAAGTTGAAAATTATTTCCCAGAAACCAGCTTATTATGCATTTGTTAAATGACAAAATATTAGTGTAAGAACGCACCATTTAAACAAATTATTATTTTAGCACATAGTCCAAACCTGTGATAACCATGTTCTTGCATTGTTTTATTTACTTATTGTATTTTGCATAAATAAATTAATTACAAAGATCACGGTCAAAAATGCGCAAGCCCAGCGTTCTTGCCTTCGTATGCAGCAGCTGACTTTGCAGCTGTTATTTTAGCAGTGCACTGTTAAATATTAACATTTGAAGAATAAGGCATAACAATTTGATGTTTTGTTAGTTTTTTCTAATTAATTTTTTTCCAATTGGAACACTTTTAAAAAATGACTAAATGCCAGTAAAAGTCGACTTTTAACCCATAGTGCACAGGAGAAGGAGTACAAGAAGGCAAAAAAACTTCTTAACATTGCCATTCGCATAAGTAAACAAGCTAAATGGAAATCCCTGTGTAATGACGTTGACAAAGACCCATGGGGTCAGGGGTATAAACTCGTTATGAAGAAGCTTAGGTCAAGAAGTACTCTGCCAGATATAGATGAAGGACATATGGATAAAATGGTTCTTCGAATATAATAACTTAATCAAAAAGCTAGCTAAGAGAAATGAAAGGTATTAAATAAATGAGTATTTTATGTTTTATACATTTTTTCTGTAAAACTAATAGTTTTCGTTAAAAACGCTAAATAAGAATATTTTTTCACAATGTTTGAAAATAAAAAATCGTTGGAGCACACTTGCGTCATTTTGCCCGATATATCGCACGAAAGCTTCATGTTATATCGGTGTGTCAAAATTTATATCGATGTCTCTCGATGTATTAGCGATGATACTACCTAAGTACGAGAATGGCATTACATTTTTTATGAAGAGCATTTCTGTTCTGTTAAACAAAAAACGCCGCGATTTTTGTTAAAAAAATGTTTGCCTGCGGCGCTTTCCTCGCCCGTACCTTACTTCTTTCTTTAAAAGCTTATCCAGCTTTCATTCAGGTCATCCGTTCCATTTCCTTTTTTCGAGGAACATGAACACGATACATCCTATAAAAAGGCAAAATAGGTCCATCACTAGAGTAGAAGGTAAAATGCTGTTATCGACTAATCGAAAACTATCTGTCGCCATTTTTATGGCGGGATATTGCAGTATTTTAAAATGTTCACACCCAATTTAAAATACTTCTTTTAGTTTTTCCTCGAAAACCTTTATGTTTACGAAGAAAATTATTAATACACAAAATATCCGTTTTATAAATATCTTCTGTTTTTGTCTAAAACATTTTTTAATTTTCCTAATATTTTCCGAAAAAACCCGAAAATTTTGGGTAGAAAGTTGGAAAAAAATTGGGGGTAGGAGCTAAACGGAAGTTTATCCTTATTTGGTATTTCAAAGTATGTATTATTTTCGGTATTTTGATTCGCCACGAGCTGGTCATACTGGCAGTGTGAAGAAAATTGTGGTAAAAGTAGACGCGCTAAAAAAGCACAAAATTGAAATGCTAAATAAATAATTGAAAACGAGAACTTTTGTGTATTAACTGAGCATCTTTCAATTTTGTCTTGTAATTTGAACCAAGTTAAAATAGACGCCGATCAATATATTTGTATGTGTTGGTAGAAGTATAGCTGTCACGGACCCGACGCCGATTTTGTCTGTAGGCATACTCTGAACCAAGTTTGGAATAGACGCCGATCAACACATATGTATGTGTTGGTAGAACAATTGCTGTTACAGTCCCGACGCCATTATTGTCTGTAGGCAATTTGTTTATTGTGAAATTCAACAGAAATCTGCGCAAGTGTGCGAAATAGAACGCCAAGTTTGTGTATGTAAAAGTACGTACGTGTAGACGCAGCCCCCGTTGCGCATTAGTGTTGGTCCACCAAATTTACCGTACTCAATCACCACTTTGCAAGTCCGTTCGAAAATTGTCGTAGTCCGCTAAATGAGAAAATACAATTTAAGAAGCCAATGACAATGCTGACACCAGAAATGTAGCGGCGACTGAAGCGACGTTTCTTTTAGTTCAGCCTGAAAGTAGTCTATGGATTTTTCCAGTTTAATCTAAGCTCGGTTTAAACCCTAATTGGCAGCTTCGCTTAATCAGTATTTTGGGTTTTGGAGATGCCAACTGATAGGGACTATCGTAATATCGTAGCATCAGCCGGTCCAGGGTAGCTCTGGAAAGTTTATGACCTGATAATCAGCTGCGATGCATTTCCGCCGGCAGCCTAGGCCAACATATTCCGGATCCGTTCTATTTCTTTTCAATCGAACCGTCGTGGCGTGCACATGCACAAGAAAATAAAGTTCCGAGTCCCATCCAGAAAATTCTAAACCTAAACTCGGGTACGCGTGCATATCGCTAGTATTGCGATTCGAGAGTGAAAAGTTAAATAAAGAGAGCAGCCAAGCTAAAACGTTTCCCGTAAGTTCCCCGCCGAATTGCTAGTTTTCCGAATCTAATCCCATTCGTGTCTTAGGGATTTAAAGTGGAAAAATACAGGCGGCCCGGCTCCTAACGTGCGTGCCGGCCAGCAGCGAGTTTTCCTTTGGGTAGGATTGGCAAGATTACGGCCGTCAAGACCCGGGAAAAGTTCATCATAACCCCAAAACGTTATCGGGGCCCAATCGAAAGGTAGATATATTCGAGAATAGTGTCTGGTATTAGGGTTTTTACCGTTTCCGCTCCCAATCGTTAGGTTGTGCCCAGTTAACGGGATGTAAAGTCGAGGTCAACAGGCGTATCGAACCAAAAATACACGGATGTCTCCTGGAGCACCTCTATAAAGCCAGGTGTACCTAACCACAAGTATACGGATGTCCACTGGAGCACCCCCATAAAACCTGGTGTACCCAACCATCGAATCTACGGATGTCCCCAGGAGCACCCCTCTAAATCCAGGTGTACCTAACCAACTTAATCACATGTAATGTCCACTGGAGCACCCCCATAAAACCCACGTGTATGTAACCTACAAACACACATGCACTTTATCCCCATGAGGCCAAACATATACATGGGGACGCGCATGTGATCACCAGCAGTGTCGCACACATCAACAGCAGCAGCGGCTTCCACGCATGCGCAGCGAACTTACGGCGGTTTTTCGCGCACCTGGCGGTTTATGCGTTTACACACCTACACAGCCGCAAATCCAACGCACGTGCGCGTGATCTTTTGGCAGTCTACACACACATGAGTAGCAGCAGTGGACATGTGTGAATAAATTTTTGGGACGTCTTCGAAGCAGATCTTCATATTTTTTTTTAGTGATATTTATATTTCTCTGATCGACATGTACATAAGCACCCCCATGCAGCCACGGTCTGCTCATACATACGTGGGCGTAGTCCAACACAACCTATAATTTGAACTGAATTTAACCCTCTATTGTTTTTGTGGAGAAAATTACTAAAATTTGCGAACGTTTCTAACCTGCAACTAAAGTCGAAACCATATGGAAACAAAATCATTGGAAAATCTATAAAATATAATGAAGTGTTTAAAATTAATTAGTTTATCATAAATACAACCTAAATTTAATTACCTATTTTCGCGCCTAAGATATCGGGACAAATAATGGCTAAAAAGTTTATTTAAAATCGTGCATGACGCCATAATCTTTTACAGCACACCGGAGTCGGGAGATCGATCTTTCGCCGAAGGATAAGTTGCCGTGAGTTATTTAATTGTTTCTTTACTTTATACATCTTTATATTTTGAAAACAAAAACATAAACTTTCGATTAAATGGCCACTTAAATAATACTTAAGTCCCGAATTTAATGATGAAGTTTGCCTTTTGATGAATTTTATAAACTAAACTGTTAATTAATGAATACAATAATGTAAAATATTAGTGACTGTTAAGTACTTGAGCAAACATGAAAAGAATTTATTTGAATTTATATTTGGTTTAAACACTGAAAGAAATTTGAAGTCAAAACATTTAAGCGATCTTGAGTAAATTAAAACGAACGAAAGAAATTGGCCTTGTACACCGAAACAAATTGAAATCTAAACTAAACTTTAACATTTACATATCTTATTTTTACATTATTATTATTTACAATTATTATTATTTACAATTATTATTACATACCCATGCCATTGTTTAAACTATATACCCATTACTATATTGCGATTGAAATTATATGATATTTCTCTTGAATATTAATTATGTTCTATCTCCGTAAATTGGTTATTAAAATGGAGGCCTAAAACCCCAATTAACTGAACTCAGCTGATGTTTTCACGGTCGTAGGGTAGATAAGGGGTCACCAGAGCCATGCTCTTGCGGCAGGTGATCACAGGTAGGGAGGGCAACATGCGAGTTCAACAACATCCGAGGCTTCGCATTCATTAAGATTTCTCACTTTCCTTTCTTTCATTTCTTTCTTTTCTTTCATTTATCCCTTTTTCTCGATTCTTTGAGTTCTCGTTTTTCCGAATTTATTTATATTTTCTTCCGGTTTAGTTAACTAACTTATGATTTTGTCGCAAGCATGCTCAATTCTTGGTCTGTTAATAATAATGTGTAGATAGTGTCAGGATCTGTATAAAGCAAGAACAACACCCCCAAAGCCGACGAGTTAGTGCCGGACCCTATAGCGTGCCCCGCAAGTACAGATTCCTTGATTCAAACACTTTAGTCGAACGTTACACGCTACAGTTATAATTCATTATTATTAATAAGAAAAGTGGCGCCCAACGTGGGGCCTTACTGAATAATTTTTATTCGATAAGACTCACTGGTAAATAAATTCAATTTCTTTCTTTCTTTTGATTTCAACTTTACTTTCTATTTTTCTTAAAATTCTTTTGGTTAATTTTTAATTGTCTTGGAAAACATGCTAAGTGAATATAATTATTTCTAGCTGTCCAAAATTAAGGTTAACTTAAGAATTTTCCTAAATTTAGCAGAAATGATTAGGTTGCTATTATCTGAGGAAAACAGAAGGACAAAAGTCAACCTAAGTCTTCTGGCCCAGCTTAAAACACCAAGTCGTTGAACTAACAATTCTATCTAAATTAAAGATAGACAGTAACTTAACTGTTAGGAAAATACTGGCATCACTTTAGAGCTGTGCCGTATCCACAAGTAGTTGGTGAAAATCTTTAATTTATTAATTTTCCAGAAGTATTAAATTCTTTTGTCATAAGCTGGAATACATGCAAATCTGTTTTAGAACAGGCCACTGTCCGCTGCCCGTGATAAAGAAGTAACTACTTCCCTCCTTTTGTATTATGGAATAGGTTCTATAAACTTAAGCGTCATTCTTTTATTTCCGTACTTTCTATAGCTTCCGAGAATCTTTACTTTTAATACCTTTCGACTCGTGTAACATCTAGCAAGGAGTTCAGTAATATCTTTTCCGCATATTTTTTTTATATACTCTTTTTGGGTTTTTTTTTCCAATTTTTTTATAGAAATATAAATAAATTTACTTGGTTAAAACTTTGGTTGCAGTTGTTTAGCTGTTGTCAAAATATTTTTTCGGGTTATTCTAAAAGAATATTGTATTGTTATCTGTGTGCATTATGGGTCTAGACCGATCTCCGAATAGGGAGGCCGAAGGCGGCCCAGCTGCCGTTTGTCCGATATGTAAAGACGACATTACCGTCGTCGAAAAGGTTACAACCTCTTGTCAACATGAATTTCACAAGAAGTGTATAGAAGCTCATTTTAAGAAAAGTGCACAATGTCCAGTTTGCAAGTCTGCTTGTAAACCCACAGCTGGGAAGCCACCTGATAGTTCGGCGCTACAAACTCGCAGTCGATCAAAAGGTAAGCAGCTGTCTGATGGTACCGATAATTCACCGGTAGATGGAGGACCTTCTACATCAGGACTTAACACAAATACCAATAACAGTGGTAATAATGCGACAAGCGTAATAACCGCTAACGCTATTACTTTACTAGCCATGGAACGGAGACTACTCTCTACTCTTTCGGATAAAGTGACAGAACTAATACAAAGTTCTGTAACAGACAGTGTAACAAGAGCTTTGGCGTCACAAACTAGTCGCGTTGATAATATTCCGCAATCTGCTGCTCAAGGTATAGGACGTATGGATAGTCGGTCCGATTCATTGAATGAACCTCTGGGAAATTCCCGTCTTCATATGGTTTCTCCTGGTTCCCAAAGAAGTGCCACGTTTGATTTGCTGAATCGACCAGATAAAGTTGTGCATATACTAAATGGATGGAAGATTAAATACTCCGGAGTAGGGGTATCGGTAGACAATTTTATATACAGAGTAGAGACGCTCACGAAGGAAACGTTAGAAGGAAACTTTGCTGTACTTTGTAAGAATGCAAGCGTGCTTTTTGACGGGAAAGCCAATGAATTCTATTGGCGTTATCACAAAGCACATGGCGAAGTTGTCTGGGATTCATTTTGTTCAGCCTTACGTCTACAGTTTAGACAGAGTAGGGATGACGGAGATATCGAGGAGTTGATTAGGAACACTAAGCAAAAGCAAAATGAAACTTTTGATTGCTTTTATGAGACTATATCAGCATTAGTTGATCAGCTAGATGTTTCATGGACGGCGCATAAACTTGTTCGGGTCCTGAAGAACAACTTACGTCCCGAAATCAGACACGAACTTTTAAATATCGAAATTAAATCTGTTTCGGAGTTAAGAGAGATTTGTCGTCGACGTGAAGACTTTTTGGCCGATATAAAGCGGTATTCGGGATACGCTCGAAGTTCTACTTTTAAGCGAGAAGTCTCTGAGCTGAATCAAGACCAAGAAGGTATTGAAGGAATAGACTCCGAAAATGAGGTAGAAATCGAAGCTTTTTCTTTGTTATGTTGGAATTGCCGCAAGGAAGGGCATAGATATCAGGATTGTGTATCTGAAAGACGAGTCTTTTGTTACGGCTGTGGAGCAGCCAACACATACAAGCCAAATTGTAGTAAGTGTTCAAAAAACTACAAACCCGGCATGTCGAAGTCGCCATTCAGACAGAAGTCTTCGATTGCCGTTCGGAGTCAAGCCACAATGACCGACGAATAGTTGACGCAGCTATAGTTGTGTCACCCACTCTCCCTGACGAACAAAAACTATCTGCTAGTCCTTTGCTTCATAGCAAAATCCAAGAATTAAAAAACTTGGTTGTCCCGGACATGGACCATATACCGGAAATGAAACAGCATAAATCTCGTAGTTCAAAGCGTTTACAAGAATTTTGGCAGAATGTTAGGGAATGCAAACTCGGTCTAGAGTATATTAGCTCTCTTCCTGCAGGACCCAAGGATCCTCGACCGTTCTTACCAATTCGACTTCTAAATCGTACAATTTATGGTTTACTAGATTCTGGCGCTGCAATTAGTTGTATTGGAGGAAATTTAGCTTGTGAAGTATTAGATAACCACGATTATAAAGCAATCAAAGCTAATGCCTCCACTGCAGATGGAAAATCTCAACAAATAGTAGGCCGAGTAAAAGTTGATGTAGAATACGGTAACGTTAAAAAGCCATTGATGATTTACATAATACCCTCACTGAAGCAAAATTTGTATTTGGGAATAGATTTCTGGAGACTGTACGATCTGCTTCCAAAGAGCTTAAATATTTCCGAGTTAGAGGCTTCTAATACTAACGGAAAGGTCGAAACCGATCAACATGATTTGTCCGAGGCTGAGAGAGCCAAATTAATGAACGTAATTAATTGTTTTCCCTCTTTTTCTCAAGAAGGTCTCGGCAAGACCAACTTAATTTCGCATTCGATCGATGTGGGTACGGCTAAACCAATAAAACAACGCCATTTCCCTGTCTCACCCGCTGTAGAGAAGGCTATGTATGCCGAGATCGATAGGATGTTAGAATTAGATGTGATAGAGGAGTCTGAAAGCGCTTGGTCTTCTCCCATCGTAATGGTAACGAAACCTGGAAAGGTTAGGATTTGTCTGGATTGTCGTAAGGTAAACAGTTTTACAGAAAAGGATGCTTATCCACTTCCCCAAATTAGTGGCATTTTGAGTCGTTTACCAAAAGCAGAGTACATATCTAGTCTTGATCTCAAGGACGCTTACTGGCAGGTGCCTTTAGACGTAGCATCTCGTGACAAAACAGCGTTCACAGTTCCTGGTAGACCGCTTTACCAATTTAAAGTCATGCCGTTCGGGCTGTGTAATGCCACGAGCACAATGTCGCGCTTAATGGACAAGGTCGTCCCAGCACATCTCAGAAATGAGGTGTTCATTTATCTAGACGATTTGTTGGTAATTTCTGCTAGCTTTGAGAGGCATCTCGAAGTGTTAAGGGAGGTAGCTCTTCACATAAGGCGTGCAGGTTTGACGATCAACATTGGCAAAAGTCACTTCTGCATGCTGCGTGTGCGCTATTTAGGTCATATAATAGGAGAAGGTGGAATACGCACCGACCCTGAAAAGGTGGCTGCTATCACAAATTTTCCGCTACCCCGAAGTTTGCGCAGCTTGAGAAGTTTTATGGGCTTGTGTGGGTGGTATCGCAAGTTTGTTCCAAACTTTGCTGCACAATCCGCTCCTCTGACTGATCTGATGACCACGAAACGGAAGTTTAGTTTGACGGATGAGGCAATAAAAGCTTTTGAACAGTTAAAGCGTTGTCTTAGTGAGGCTCCGGTCTTGTGTAGCCCCGATTTTTCAAAACCATTTGCAATACACTGTGATGCAAGTAAAACCGGTGTAGGTGCAGTCTTAGTGCAAGTCTCTGAAGAAGGAGACGAGCGTCCTATTGCGTTCATTTCGAAGAAACTGAACAAGGCTCAGCGTAACTATACAGTTACCGAGCAAGAATGTTTAGCAGCGATTGTTGCTCTTAAGAATTTTAGGGCGTATGTAGAAGGGCATAAGTTTAAAATCATAACCGATCATGCGTCATTGAAATGGTTAATGTCCAATCATGACCTAAATTCACGCTTAGCTCGATGGGCTTTAGCGTTGCAAAGGTATAATTTCGACATTGAGCATCGGAAGGGTTCCCTTAACATAGTTCCCGACTCATTGTCTCGCGTTAACGAGGATACAGTAGCCGCTTTAGACCTGCGAGAAGGGTTGCTCGTTGATCTTAACTCTGAACATTTCAAGTCCTCGGATTACGTTGATCTTGTAGAGAAAGTAGAAGCAAATCAAGCCAATTTTCCTGATCTCAAGACCGACAGCGGTTATGTGTATCGAAAAGCCGAGCACTTGACAGGAGAGCAAGTTCACGATGAGTATGCGTGGAAGCTCTGGATACCCAGAGAATTAGTACCCGAAATCCTTTCGCGAGCGCATGATAGTCCTTTGTCGTCCCACGGTGGCATACACAAAACGATCGAGAGAGTGAGACGGTACTATTTCTGGCCTGGCCTTGTATCAGATATAAAGACTTATATCAATGCCTGTGAGGTGTGTAAAACCACAAAAGCTCCAAATCAGGTACTTCGACCTCCCTTAGGGAAAGCCCCTGAAAGTCAGCGCTTTTTCCAACGTCTTTTTATCGACTTCCTTGGACCTTATCCTAGGTCGAGAAGTGGCAACATCGGAATTTTTATAGTTTTAGATCACTTTTCTAAGTATGGCAGTTCGAAAGATTGATTCTGGAGTCGTGATAAAATACCTTGAAGGAGAATTGTTCATGGCGTATGGAGCCCCGGAAACAGTGGTATCCGACAATGGCTCGCAATTTCGCTCTCATGCTTTTCAGAAGCTCATGCAGCAGTACGGCGTTACTCACACACTGACTGCAGTGCATTCGCCCCAGGCTAACGCGTCTGAGCGCGTTAATCGGTCTGTAATCTCCGCAATTAGGGCTTACTTGCGCCCTGACCAAAAGGACTGGGACGAGTATCTAAGCAGGATATGTTGCGCTCTAAGATCCTCGGTGCATGCTAGTATAGGGACTTCTCCATACTACATGGTTTTCGGACAACATATGATTACTTCCGGTTCCGCTTACTCGCTGCTAAGGAAATTAAACTTGTTGGATGATCGATCCTTGAAGTTCAATCGAGAAGATTCGTTTGACATTGTTCGTGATAAAGCTAGTAAGCGAATGCAGGAAAAGCACGATGAAAACGAAAAGCGTTATAATCTTCGTTCTCGAATCGTGTCTTTTGCCGAAGGGCAAGAAGTATTCCGTCGTAACTTTAAACAGAGTTGTTTTCAGACTGGCTATAATGCCAAATTCGGTCCTTCTTTTGTAAAAGCTAGAGTTCGGAAAAAGCTAGGAAGCGCTTATTACGAACTAGAAGATTTACAAGGACGGTTGTTAGGCACATATCATGCGAAAGATATCCGACAGTAACGCGTCTTCAGTCGTTAATCAGTCTAGGGTATCAGCAAGGACATACCCTAGCCTGATTCTATCGGGGGGGCTTTGTAGCGGCGACTGAAGCGACGTTTCTTTTAGTTCAGCCTGAAAGTAGTCTATGGATTTTTCCAGTTTAATCTAAGCTCGGTTTAAACCCTAATTGGCAGCTTCGCTTAATCAGTATTTTGGGTTTTGGAGATGCCAACTGATAGGGACTATCGTAATATCGTAGCATCAGCCGGTCCAGGGTAGCTCTGGAAAGTTTATGACCTGATAATCAGCTGCGATGCATTTCCGCCGGCAGCCTAGGCCAACATATTCCGGATCCGTTCTATTTCTTTTCAATCGAACCGTCGTGGCGTGCACATGCACAAGAAAATAAAGTTCCGAGTCCCATCCAGAAAATTCTAAACCTAAACTCGGGTACGCGTGCATATCGCTAGTATTGCGATTCGAGAGTGAAAAGTTAAATAAAGAGAGCAGCCAAGCTAAAACGTTTCCCGTAAGTTCCCCGCCGAATTGCTAGTTTTCCGAATCTAATCCCATTCGTGTCTTAGGGATTTAAAGTGGAAAAATACAGGCGGCCCGGCTCCTAACGTGCGTGCCGGCCAGCAGCGAGTTTTCCTTTGGGTAGGATTGGCAAGATTACGGCCGTCAAGACCCGGGAAAAGTTCATCATAACCCCAAAACGTTATCGGGGCCCAATCGAAAGGTAGATATATTCGAGAATAGTGTCTGGTATTAGGGTTTTTACCGTTTCCGCTCCCAATCGTTAGGTTGTGCCCAGTTAACGGGATGTAAAGTCGAGGTCAACAGGCGTATCGAACCAAAAATACACGGATGTCTCCTGGAGCACCTCTATAAAGCCAGGTGTACCTAACCACAAGTATACGGATGTCCACTGGAGCACCCCCATAAAACCTGGTGTACCCAACCATCGAATCTACGGATGTCCCCAGGAGCACCCCTCTAAATCCAGGTGTACCTAACCAACTTAATCACATGTAATGTCCACTGGAGCACCCCCATAAAACCCACGTGTATGTAACCTACAAACACACATGCACTTTATCCCCATGAGGCCAAACATATACATGGGGACGCGCATGTGATCACCAGCAGTGTCGCACACATCAACAGCAGCAGCGGCTTCCACGCATGCGCAGCGAACTTACGGCGGTTTTTCGCGCACCTGGCGGTTTATGCGTTTACACACCTACACAGCCGCAAATCCAACGCACGTGCGCGTGATCTTTTGGCAGTCTACACACACATGAGTAGCAGCAGTGGACATGTGTGAATAAATTTTTGGGACGTCTTCGAAGCAGATCTTCATATTTTTTTTTAGTGATATTTATATTTCTCTGATCGACATGTACATAAGCACCCCCATGCAGCCACGGTCTGCTCATACATACGTGGGCGTAGTCCAACACAACCTATAATTTGAACTGAATTTAACCCTCTATTGTTTTTGTGGAGAAAACTACTAAAATTTGCGAACGTTTCTAACCTGCAACTAAAGTCGAAACCATATGGAAACAAAATCATTGGAAAATCTATAAAATATAATGAAGTGTTTAAAATTAATTAGTTTATCATAAATACAACCTAAATTTAATTACCTATTTTCGCGCCTAAGATATCGGGACAAATAATGGCTAAAAAGTTTATTTAAAATCGTTTTGCAAAATATCGAGTGTTTTTGAGTATATCTTAACCCTATGGTGCATGACGCCATAATCTTTTACAGCACACCGGAGTCGGGAGATCGATCTTTCGCCGAAGGATAAGTTGCCGTGAGTTATTTAATTGTTTCTTTACTTTATACATCTTTATATTTTGAATACAAAAACATATACTTTCGATTAAATGGCCACTTAAATAATACTTAAGTCCCGAATTTAATGATGAAGTTTGCCTTTTGATGAATTTTATAAACTAAACTGTTAATTAATGAATACAATAATGTAAAATATTAGTGACTGTTAAGTACTTGAGCAAACATGAAAAGAATTTATTTGAATTTATATTTGGTTTAAACACTGAAAGAAATTTGAAGTCAAAACATTTAAGCGATCTTGAGTAAATTAAAACGAACGAAAGAAATTGGCCTTGTACACCGAAACAAATTGAAATCTAAACTAAACTTTAACATTTACATATCTTATTTTTACATTATTATTATTTACAATTATTATTATTTACAATTATTATTACATACCCATGCCATTGTTTAAACTATATACCCATTACTATATTGCGATTGAAATTATATGATATTTCTCTTGAATATTAATTATGTTCTATCTCCGTAAATTGGTTATTAAAATGGAGGCCTAAAACCCCAATTAACTGAACTCAGCTGATGTTTTCACGGTCGTAGGGTAGATAAGGGGTCACCAGAGCCATGCTCTTGCGGCAGGTGATCACAGGTAGGGAGGGCAACATGCGAGCTCAACAACATCCGAGGCCTCGCATTCATTAAGATTTCTCACTTTCCTTTCTTTCATTTCTTTCTTTTCTTTCATTTATCCCTTTTTCTCGATTCTTTGAGTTCTCGTTTTTCCGAATTTATTTATATTTTCTTCCGGTTTAGTTAACTAACTTATGATTTTGTCGCAAGCACGCTCAATTCTTGGTCTGTTAATAATAATGTGTAGATAGTGTCAGGATCTGTATAAAGCAAGAACAACACCCCCAAAGCCGACGAGTCAGTGCCGGACCCTATAGCGTGCCCCGCAAGTACAGATTCCTCGATTCAAACACTTTAGTCGAACGTTACACGCTACAGAAACCAGGATCAACCTTTGTACGCGAATATTCAAAATCCTCAGGAATCCACCGCAGTCCTTCATGATCTACCCAAGTTTTCTGGAAATACTGAGGAATGGCCGCTGTTTAAAAGAAGTTTTGATGACTCAACAACTCTTTTTCAGAACAATAACTTGCAGAATCTCATGCGTTTACGAAAATGCTTGGTTGGGGAAGCCAAAGCCGACAACGTACAAAATGTCATGGAAGAGCTGGAATTCAGATTCGGTCGGCCGGAATTACTAATTCGCACTCAACTAACAATAACTCGAGAATTCCCAAAAGTGCCATATAACAAGCCTGAACAGATTGTAACTTTCTCAACGAATGTTCGTGGAGTGGTTGACTTTTTATCAGCGTCCAATCACAACGAGCACTTACATTACCCAATCCTATTAGAAGAACAAAACTGCCAACTCATTTACAGATGGATTGGCTCAAAAGCGCAGAGAGTAGGGCTGTGTCCCTATATCACCGATTTTTCCCGTTGGTTGAGCTCTACTGCAAGGATTGTTGGTCGATTACCAGGAGTGGAGGACACATCAGGAAGACAATTACTTACACGCAACTCGAAGCCAGTGTTCATCGCGAACACACACACAGTCTCGGGCTGCATTTTGTGCAAAGAAGAACATAATTTGGACTCATGCAAAATTTGGAATGATCAAACTGATGTCAAATAGCGATGGGATATTATGAAAAAGAACCGTTTGAGCTTCGCATGCCTCAAATATGGGCATAACATGCAGATTTGCAGAATCAAGCGAACTTGCGGAAATCAAGGCTGCCATCAGTCACATCATGTTAGTCTGTCTCTACCCACGGATTCGAGGCCCTTACTCAATTGCTATCCAAACTCTGCACTTCCATACCTATTTAAAATCATCCCAGTTAATTTGTATGGACCAAATGGAAAAATTAAAACATTCGCCATGTTTGACGACGAAAGTGCAGTAACCTTGTTGGAGGAAGTTATCGCAGAGCAATTGGGCTTAAAAGGTAAGCAATTTCCATTAACCCTCCAGTGGTATGATAACAAAAAGAGTGTTAAAATGTCAAAAAGAGTAAGACTTGAAATAGCCGGTTTACACGCTGAAGTACACTACGACCTAAAAGGCGAACAAACTATAAAGAACCTAGATTTACCAGTACAGTCTTTTTCAAGGTATCAATATGAACACCTCACCAACCTACCAATTTTTGATTATACCCACATCAAGTACAGAGACATTTCACGTACATTTCGTGGAAACTAAGACCAGATGGCAGGATGTAGTTACCGAGTTCGCGGAATCTGAAAATTTTGGATTGCATAATTTGCTTCCAATAGAATCCGTTGATGATCAGAGCAAAGAAGCTGTTGACCGAAAAAACAATTCGATTGGGAAAATGTTTTGAAATAGGATTACCATGGAAGGAAAACGTAATTATGACTAATAGTTACAAGATGGCGGAAAAAGGGTTACATGGGCTCGAGAGGAAAATGAACGCTAACTCAGAGTTTGAGATGGAGACTTGACTCAGCCAATTCGACATTATGCTATGACTTCCTTAATATTTGGCGCCATACGCTCACCATTTTGCGCCGATTATGTCAAGAATCGCAATGCTGAAGAGTTCAGAGAACAATTTCCAAAGGCAGCAGATGCTATTACTGAACATCATTACGTGGATGATCTTGTCATAAGTTTTACTTCAGAGGAGGAAGGCATCGAAATCTGTAGACAGATTGTGGAGGTTCATGGTTATGGAGGTTTCGAATTCGGAATTTTTGTTCAAATTCCGCCACATTGCAGAGCGTTGTCGGGCATGTATGTCTTGGGCATGTATTGGAATACGCTGCAGGATGTCTTTCAATTCGAAACAAAGTTTCATCGAATACCGAAAGAAGTATTGGATGGAGATCGAGCTCCAACTAAGAGAGAGCTACTAGGCATAGTGATGGAAATATTTGACCCATTTGGCTTGATTCCGGATTATCATATATCTGGCAAAATTCTTGTGCAAAATACGTGGAGCTATGGTACAAATTGGGATGAGGCTATACCAACAGAGTTACATAAAAATTGGAACTACTGGCTATCAGAATTGTGTCATATGCATTGTGTCATACCCCTTACGCGGCTCCTAATTATTTAAGTAATTACTGTGATTTTTTTAGATTTTTATGTCAATCCGTTTTGACCGTTTTTTAGGGGTAGACTTATATATTAGTTTAGATAAGGAAGGCAGGTTGGCGGGGAAGCCGTGAATCAAATTGTTTAAACATTTGAATTTGTTTAAACAATATGAGGCACGTGTTTGAATATTTAATTTGTTTGAATATTTAATGTTCTTTTAATATTACACTAGTTTACAGCCAAAATGCTCCCCAGCAGTTGATGGCAAATTCTGTCAGTGTTAGATCACGAAAATACCATTTATTTTTTTTTCGATGGCACAGTTTTTTTTTAAAGATTTTTTAAAGTTCAAAATGTTAAATTTCGGACTTTTTTCGAATTTCTTCTTATATCTCGGCAGATATCCACCCGATTGGGCCAGTTTTAAATTTATTTTAAAGTCAATAGATCAGAGCTTAACTTTGCATACAGATCAATATGATTGGATTAGTAATGGCAGCGCAGAAGCTTGACAAAAATGAAAAATGAGTTTTTTGGTCGACTGTAAGTCGGCTGTACATATCGTAAAAACTCGAAATAAATCCGTTGAAAAATCATAACGAGTACAAACATAAAGTTTGCATCCTACCAAATAAAACAAGCCGGATATGGCCCAAATCCATGGAAAACTGGATTTATGGTGGATTTTTAAAGTTTGGATTTTTCCACTTTTTTCGGTTGACACAGTGCAAATTTAAGATTTATCATAGGCGGCGACATGTAAACATAAATGAGTGGTGACGGCAACGGCGTCAAAAAAAAACTAAATTTAAAAGCTAGAAAAAAATATATAAAATTGCTTGCGTTATGACTATACGTATTTTTAATAAGTAACATCCATTTGGATAATTAATAAATTTCAAATATTAAATTCACTTTTGTAATTTTTTAGCTATTAAATATCTGATTTAGCTATTTTTTGACCTGGCTGCCATCTCCACAAATTTTTGTGTACATGTCGCCGCCTACGATAAAACTTAAATTTGAAATCTGTCGATCAAAAGATGTGGAAAAATCCTAACATTAAAAATCCACCATAATTCCAATTTTCCATTAATTTGGGCCATACCCGGCTTGTTTTATTCGGTAGGATGTAAACTTTAAGTTGGAACCCATTATGATTTTTCAACGGATTTATTTCGAGTTTTTACGATATATACAGCCGACTAACAGTCGGCCAAAAAACACATATTTCATCTTTGTCGAGCTTCTGCGCTGCCATTACTTATCCAATCTTATTGATCTGTATGGCAAAGTTAAGCTCTGATCTATTGACTTTAAAATAAAACTAAAATTGGGCCAATCGGGTGGATATCTGCCGAGATACAAGAAATAATTCGAAAAAAGTCCGAAATTTAACATTTTAAACTTTAAAAATCTTTAAAAAAAAACTGTGCCATCGAAAAAAAAATTAGTGGTATTTTCGTGATTTGGGGGTCGAACACTAACAGAATTTGCCATCAATTGCTGGGGAGCACACCAAAAATATTATTTTGTAAACTTGTGTTATTTTTAAATATTTCCGAATTTCGATTTTAATTTGAAAAAGATCGAAAAATTGTTGTGAAAAAATAAGAAATTTAACATTTTTGCGATTTGTAAATTAATAGAATGATCTGCAAGGGTATATAAGCTTCGGCTTGCCGAAGCTAGCTTCCTTTCTTGTTTTTATTCTTTCCTAAAACGTTTTTTGAATATTCTTCTGCAGCAGCTGCTTCTGCTTGCGATTTCAGCTGTTAGAAGTATTTAGGAGTATACATTTAAACAACTTAAAGTATGACTGTGGACGTCAGTCCACGTAGTGACGAAGCGCACCAGGAGAGTGTGCAAAGGCGACTACTATATAAAGAGGAAGAAATTAAAATCTGCTGTGATGGTCCGATCGTAATGAGTAATACACCAATCGAAAGGTATCGCAAAAACTTAAAGGATTGCATACCAAGACTTTAAGAAAATCAATTGGCTTGGGAGAGAGAGCGGTGAAAGTGAAAAAGTGAAAATTTCGAAATTTGGAGCTGTTGGGCCGGTGGGGATAAATGCCCCCTCATTGTTTTAGTTGTGTTCATATTGAAAATATGCGTCGAATGAGAGTTCAATGATAAATTCCGATACTCCGTTTAAAAGTATACCCAAAATAAGATTTTCTTCTTCTTCCCAAAATGAAAAAATGAAATACAGACTTGCACTATACCTCGTTTTAAAGGTATTTAGAAATAATATTAAAGCCTTCTGAGCGTAATTAGTCGAAATACCAAATTTTAAAAATTATAGAAAAATACAAATTTTTTAAAATTATTTTTTTGTTTTTTTTTTATTGCCATTGACATTCCACAAATTTTGGTGTATGGCGCGTTACTGTAAAATGTCAGGTTTAACAGTTATTCCAAAAAAAATAGACACTTTTCCCAGCTCGGAACAACTAACGCTTCCTGAGCATTGTCGGTATCCAAACTGTATTTTAGGGTCATGGAATCAGTTAATTTGCATTTAACAGTTCCATATAGGAATCTTTTCTTTTACGACTTTGGGAAAACACGCTACTTTAGCTTTAGTAGTAAAGAAGCTACGGTATTCCGAATTTTAGCTATTTATAGCTGTTTTCCCGCAAAACTAGCAAGTTTTTCCAAAAGTGGTAGAACAAAAATTTTTTATATCGATGTGATGAACGTCATATCAAATTTTCAAAACTTAAAAAACATGTTTTGGACAAACTGACAAACTGACAAACAGAATTAAATTTTCATTTTGGGAAGACGTAGAAAATCTTATTTTGGCTATAACTTTTGAACGGAGCGTCGGATTTTATTATATGACCCCTCATTCGTCGGGTATTTTTAATGGGAACACAACTAAAACATTGCGAGGGGGCATTTATCCCCACCGGCCCCAACAGCTCCAAATTTCGAAATTTGCACTTTTTCACTTTCACTACTCTCTCTCCCAAGCCAATTGATTTTCTTAATGTCTTGGTATGCAATCCTTTAAGTTTTTGCAATACCTTTTGATTGATGTATTACTCATTACGATCGGACTATCACAGCAGATTTTCAATTTTGCGGCTATATAATAGTAGTCGCCTTCGCACACTCTCCTGGTGCGCTTCGTCACTACATGGACTGCCGTCCATAGTGATATTAGCTCCTATGAGAGCAAAAGTAAACAAACAAAAACTTCTTCAAATAAAAACAAGAAAGGAAGCTAGGTTCGGCCAGCCGAAGCTTATATACCCTTGCAGATCATTCATATTAATTACCAAATCGCAAAAATGTTCAATTTTCTAATATTTCTCATTAATTTTCCGATCGTTCCTATGGCAGCTATATGATGTAGTCGTCCGATTTTGATCAAATTAAAATTGAAATTCGGAAATATTTAAAAAGAGTCATATCCTAGAGTAGAAGATAATACAATAAAAAGCAAAGAAGCTTGAATTTATTTCCTATTACTTTTCCATTAATTTTCCGATCGTTCTTATGGCAGCTATATGATATAGTAGTCTGATTTTTTAAATAATTAATTCAAAATTCAGAAATATTTAAAAAATAACATCCCCAAAAGTAGAAGGTAATATTTCAAAAAACACCAAAGCTAGAATTTTTTAAAGTTTTTTTTTCCGATCCTTCCTATGGGAGCTATAAGATATAGTTGTCCGATCCGGTCGGTTCCGACATATATACTACCTGCAATAGAAAGAAGACTTTTGGGAAAGTTTCATTCCGATAGCTCAAAAACTGAGAGACTAGTTTGCGTAGAAACAGACAGACGGACGGACAGACGGACAGACGGACAGACGGACAGAAGGACAGACGGACATGGCTAGATCGACTCGTCTTGTGATGCTGATCAAGAATATATACACTTTATGGGGTCGGAAACGTCTCCTTCACTGCGTTGCAAACTTCTGACTGAAATCATAATACCCTCTGCAAGGGTATAAATACGAATCGTTCGTCACCTTACCCTTCACTAGGTCGTTTATTGGACCTATGTTTCGTATCAAATCCGGACCGCTTATTTCTATCCAAGATAGCACCTCGTACTCAACCTGAAGATCCATATCATCCGGCGTTTCAGGTATCAATCGACACTGGTACTGTAAAAGATGCAAAATTAGAGAAGTCTACTAAGCGACTACTTTGTTTTCGCAAGGCCGACTTTCGTATGCTAAACTCTTATTTATCTGCCTTTGATTGGTCCGATCTCAACTCATGTCATAATATGGCTGATGCTATAAATATTTTTTATTCAACAGTAAATTCTTTTTTTAATTCTTGTGTTCCGTTGTACTATCCGTCAGTCTCCACCAAACCACCTTGGTTCAGTAAAGAGCTGACACACCTAAGAAACGTAAAGTCCAGACTCTATAGGAAATATAAAGATACCGGTTCTCAATCTATTTTTTCTAGATACTTAAGCGATCGGTCTAGTTTTACCGAGCTTAACGCTCTGTGTTACAAAAATTATTTGAACCGCTGTAAGATCCAATTCTCTCAGGATCCGAAACAGTTCTTCAATTTTGTTAGCACTAAGCGTAAATCCACAAATTATCCTTCCTCGCTATCTTTTGAAAACATGACAACAATTCACCTGGTCCCGCAGAAGCCCTTTTAAAAATTCTCTTTCTTGTACACTCCAGGTTACCTCGGGTGTCCCACAAGAGAGCCACTTGGGGCCGCTACTTTTTACTTTATTTATAAACGACCTTCCATCAGTTACTTATGTACGCTGATAATGTGAAACTATGCCTGCAGTACAAGGATACTTCTTGCCAGTCTGATTTACAATCCGTTTTAAATAGTTTCCAAACATGGTGCTCCAACAATTCGCTGAATTTAAATAGCTCCAAGTGTAAGGTGATGACTTTTTGTCGTGTTACTCCTCAATATGCGATTTACACGCTGAGTGAGAGCACTCTGGAAAGAATAGACCTAGTCAATAATCTTGGTGTTCTTTTGGACTCAAGACTAAAGTTCACTGATCACATTTTATCCATGGTAAATAAAGCCAGGGGTGCGCTTGGCTTTATTAAAAGGAATTTGATGATCCTTATATTACTAAGACCTTATTCAGCTCGCTCGTCCGGCCGATACTTGTGTATGGATCACCCGTCTGGAGTCCACAATACGGAATTCATATTGACCGTATCGAATCCGTACAAAAGAACTGTTTACTTTTTGCCTTAAGGCGCCTAAAGTGTGATGCAAACCGCATTTTACCTTCTCATTCTAGTAGACTACTCCTAATTAACGGACCCTCCCTAACCAACCGTAAAACGAGGCTTGGAACTGTCTTCATTTATAACCTTATTCGAGGTAAAATTGATAGCCCCGACTTGGTTGGACAACCAAGTAGAGTAACTAGAAATTACATTCCCTTTATTTTAAATCACTGTAGATCTAACTATGACACGCATGAACCTTTCATATTATATCAAATTTTGGCTCTCTGCCTCTCCTAAAACGATTAATTTTAATTTTCCTGGCACAGAATTAGATCCTACTTTTTTTTCCTCGAAGTATATATTTATTTTTTACATCGCGTCTATCATCTCGCGAATCGTGCCGTACGATGGACGGCAGCGCCCCTCGGTCGGTTGGGCAAGAGGTTTGGAGTAAATCTCCGCGCGAAAAAAAAAATATCAGAACTTTTGTTATACCCTTGCAGAGGGTATTATGATTTCAGTCAGAAGTTTGCAACGCAGTGAAGGAGACGTTTCCGACCCCATAAAGTATATATATTCTTGATCAGCATCACAAGACGAGTCGATCTAGCCATGTCCGTCTGTCCGTCCGTCTGTCCGTCCGTCTGTCCCTCTGTCCGTCTGTCCGTCTGTCTGTTTCTACGCAAACTAGTCTCTCAGTTTTTGAGCTATCGGGACGAAACTTTCGCAAAAGTCTTCTTTCTGGTGCAGGTAGTATATATGTCGGAACCGACCGGATCGGACAACTATATCTTATAGCTCCCATAGGAAGGATCGGAAAAAAAAACTTTAAAAAATCTAGCTTCTGTTTTTTTTGAAATATTACCTTCTACTTTTGGGGATGTTATTTTTTAAATATTTCTGAATTTCGAATTAAATATTTAAAAAATCGGACGAATATATCATATAGCTGCCATAGGAACGATTGGAAAATCAATGCAAAAGTAATAGGAAATTAATTCTAGCTTCTTTGGTTTTTATTGTATTATCTTCTACTCTAGGATATGACTCTTTTTAAATATTTCCGAATTTCAATTTTAATTTGATCAAAATCGGACGACTACATCATATAGCTGCCATAGGAACGATCGGAAAATTAATGAGAAATATTAGAAAATTGAACATTTTTGCGATTTGTTAATTAATATGAATGATCTGCAAGGGTATATAAGCTTCGGCTGGCCGAACCTAGCTTCCTTTCTTGTTTGAATGTAACTTTTCTAAAAATCAATATTATTCAAAAGTGTAAACGCAGAAAGTTGCTTACATCTACTGAGCATATCCCTGTAAAATTCGAAATTCGAAATTCCAATGCAGCTAAATCCCACAGCGTTTGGCGTGGACCCTTCTCTTTTTGCACTTTCAATAGTTGTAGGGTAATGTGACGAACTATTTGTTCTTAAATGTAACTTCTTCAAAAATCTATATTTTTTAAAAGTGTAAAAGCAGAAAGTTACTTACATTTACTGAGCATATTTCTAAAAAAATTTGGATTCAAAATTTCAACGTAGCCAATTCCCACAGCGTTTGGTGCAAACCAACCTTTTTACAAACAAAAAAATACATTTTGTTATATATTATTTACGGAAAGGTTATTTTCGATACGGAAAAGAAAGAAGTAATAAGATAATACCCAAACTTACAAAAAAAAAAAGGTCAAAGTGCAAATTTTTTTAAAATTAAATTAAATTGACGTCACTATTAAAAACAACAATATAACTGCAGCAGTAAATGTTATCTGGTATTATTATATTTTTTTTACAAATAATCAACGATAACAGTTAAAATTCTTGAATAAAAAAAGTTCGTCACAATACCCTACAAAAAGTTCGTCACGATACCCTACAAGGTAGACTTGGAGCAAAAACGGTGTCACTCTCAAACGGCGCAAAAGAAAAAAACGCGAGGTACCAAAAACTGTTGATAAAGATCTCATGTATACGTGCATATATTTGCCTGATTTTATTTTCCACTCATCTTTGCTCTGGCACTGCTGAAACACAATTAAATTGAATGGGTTTGCTAGTTTGCGCACCACATTTTTAGCGAAAATTACCTTACGAACAAATTACGGGACTTCTTATTAATATTACTTTAAATACATTGTCGACACGATAAGAGGAGACGACTACATTTATTTGGAATTTTTGTCGTGACGTCATATATGAGATTCGACGAGTTCGTCACATTACCCTACTCGTCAAATTACCCTACACTCCCCTATTGATAACTTGAGACAATGATATATCTAGCAAGCCTTCAATAAAGTCATGCTGGGCTAGTGGATGTAAAACATTTCATTGTTCATCTGTTGACTACGATGTTCCCGGGATATTAAAATATCCTAGAACTAAAAGTTGGTCTCTATCGGTCAGTTTGTTCGACACTGACTGTATAGCTAAAAGATGATTTAAGTAGTCTAAAAATTCAGATGCAGGCGAAATATACGAGCAAGTGATATATAGAACAAACAGGAAACAAAAGCCTTACACTCAGAAAAAAAATTGCACGAATTTTAGAAAATCGCCATACTTATTAAGCCAGCTAGCCTTGATATTTAGAAAAAAATGTTCTAAAGAACTGAAACAAATTTCTTAAATTCAGTGAAAGTATTTCCAAAGTTGAATAAGAAGAAGAAAATAAAAATCGGGGAATGCCGGTTACTCCCCTCTGACGGGTGTTTGTTGTTGGTTCCCGTTTCGCAACTTATGTTTCTAAACACACGCATGACGTCACGATATTCGTACTTAATCACACCTTTAGTATCATATTATAGCTGAAATATAGGGATGTCAAACATTTTAAAAATAACGTATCGCTGATATATTTTCTTCACGAAAAAATATCAATATGATATATTATATATCGCCAAAAAAAACATCGATATATCAGATACTTTTGATATTTTTTTTCAGTTGAATTTTAAAATTTTAGCCGCGTAAATTAGCTAACAACAAAGACTTTTGCCCTAAAATTAATGAAAAGCACTAGAAAAGTATAAACAATATAATACGTTTTATTAAATTTCTTATTTTATTAGTTCCACACATAAAGGTGTTTGTTTTTTAAGTGGGATAACATATTTGATGTATTCCCACTTGTTTTAATAGTTTTCAAACAAAGTTTGCACTTAGTTTGTTTTTATTAATTTCACCGAAATAAATTTTAACACGCTTAATTTTTTTGTGCACAGATGATAGAAAGATATGCAAATATCATAAAATATTGATAATGTGATATTTGGCTAAATAAATATCACGATAGGGGAGTGTAGGGTAAGGTGACGAACGATTCGTTTTTTGAATGTAACTCTTCTAAAAATCAATAATTTTCAAAAGTGTAAACGCAGAAAGTTGCTTACATCTACTGAGCATTCTGTGATAGGACACTATTCCACTATATAAAATAATAAACATAGCGCAAAAATCTGCTAGTCAGAGAAATCAATATACTCTTTAACAAACTTAACATTACACACACTTTTTTTCCCCTCCCCCCTATTGATGACTTTATATATATTTTTTTTTGGGTGCAGGCTGATCTACTATGTGAAAATATAGTGCAAAAGTCTGCCACCAATAGAAATCAATATACATACTATTTATCTAACTGACATTTAATCGTGTTTTTTTTTTTTTTTTTTTTTTTAAGCTGTAAATATATTTATGTGATGGACACGAAAAGAAAGGACTATTAAATTAACAGAACTTTCTCAGCGAATCCACCAAATCAATATACTTTTTCTTACTTCACTTTCACTCAAGTTGAAGGCTATAAATATATTTATGTGCAACGAACTATTGCCATATTATGTAAGATATAAATAATACTGGGTATAGATCATTTCACAAAAACAATATATTTTCTATTAGGTTTTATTTTCAGGAGTACATACTCTTCTAAAGGATATATTTGTTTTTTGACTGCAAGGAGAAAGCAATTGCGTGTAAATATTAACAAGCAACTACTTTTAACCTGCAGTCAGAAAAACAATTTAGTCTCCAACTCACTTTACACATTCACACACACACTTGTCACTTAAATATTGTTTCTTTCTAACGTTCTAGTGCCTTATTTATCAAATATTAATACCGACAATAGGACGTTAGTAAAGAAACAATACTTTTTTTTTCCAACATGGTATTGTTTTTTTGTTTTTTTACTGAAATTAGAACGTTTTATATTAAGAGATTGGGAGGTTTTTTTTTGTTTTTGTAATGTTCCAATAAGTATCTTTATTGATATATATATATATACAGAGAATTATATGCGTGTGTATATATATAATTATTGTTTTAATAAATCTGCGAATATTCTGACAGTGAGTTATTACTGAGTAAATCTGGGAATATCCTGATAGCGATTCATTACAACATAAACTCCAATCCTAAAGCATTTTCTGATCTTCTCTGAATTCCTAATATCGTTTTCTGTCACAGTCGATCCTACTGTCAATAATTTCCTCAAAGTTCGTAAAGTCTGAAAATCAAAATCAACCATAATATCCTCAAACTTATAAAAAAACTCATCCATTTCCTTTTTTAAGTCCTCAACGTCATCTGAAGAAATATAACTTTCAAGCTCATAACTACTCATCTCCTTTCTCGGCCTGTATATCAAGCTATTATCCTCGTCATAGTCTTCATAAAAATTGATTCGCGAATTTTTTTTACCCAAGTTTTCACGCAAATGACGATACTGCTGCATTTGATTAAAGGCTCCCCACATGAATTGCCCCCTGACTGGATGTAAGGCCTTGTATTCTCCTACCGTAAGTTTTGTTCCTACTGTCAAAATTTTCTTTATAGTCCTTAAAGTCCGTAAGTCAGTATTAGTTAGTACGTCATCGTAGTCCCTACGATATTCTTCAATTTCATCCCTTATTTCTTGAAGGTCCTTCTCAGCAGCACTAGCAGGGCTAACATGAGCAGCATGGTTAATAGCCGGATCAATCCAAGTTTAAGCCAACTTTTTGTTTCGTGGATTTTCCTCGTCAACATCGGTAGGAGCAGCAGCAGAAGCAGCAGCAGCACCAGCAGAAGTACTAGCACCATCACTATCACCATCACCACCAATGTTAGATTTCTTTTTTCGGATTTGAGGTTCCTTTTTTTTTTTAATTAACAAACCAAAAAAAAAATACATGAAAATTTTTTTGTCTAGCCGCAGCAGGTATGGTTATGGTGTGGACCTACTTCATCATCAGTAATGACGTCCTCAGGAACTTGGGTTAAGATCTCCCGCCTGTTGTATTCGTCTTGTTCGTCAACGTCCAAGAGTTGGTAATATGCACCTCCCTTACACGTAGTGCATGGAACCACCTTCGTTGTTAACTCCTTTGGAGGTTCATCTTCTTTTCCCACTGTCACTTGCTTGAATTTAATTTTTTTCTCGGCTAGCGAAATCATGTTTACTACTGCTTTGCTTAGTACTGATTTCAAGTCTAGGATCCTGACGTTCGGTTATATAGTTCCCGTACTTTGGAGATGCAGTCTTATGTAATTCAATTATGAACTACCTTTGAATTTGACTGTCCGGCTCTATTTATTGGCAATTTCACTCCCTACTACAATGCTTTTTTTTTTGTTTTCTTGGTGTGTTGTTCTTGAACCCCGGATGCTTGATAACTGTATCCAATGGAAATAACTCTTTTTTTTTATATTTTTCTCCTCTACCTCCCACACTAAGTTTTTCCTATTTGAGTAGGTGCCCACCGGGAAAATTCCTCTGGAAAATAACATATTTTCAAGAGGTTTCTCCGTACAAGCGGAAGGGACAAAACCTCATTCACCCCTTACATTTCTTCCATCTCTGGTTTCAAAATACACGGGGGTGACACAAAAAGTAAGGGGGAAATGAGGTTTCTATCTGGATCTCTGGCAGAAGAATGCAGGAAAAAATCCACTGGTTTTTCGACTTCCCGCATTATAGATTTTCCACACGTACTCAGTTATGGTTTTCCTCCACTTGCAATATCTGCTTTTCTACACCCTCCCAGTTTTGGTTTTTCCAGACCCTCGCAGTTTTGGTTTTGCACTGCTTTGCAGTATCTGATTTTCCACAATAAAAATCATGTTTTTTGTATTAAATGTTAAATTACAATCGAAGCATTGGATTAAAAATTTTTAATGCCTGAAGCATTCCCGGTTTTTGCTTGGCCGAATGCAGTTCTTAGGTATCCATGGCTTGTCTGTCTTCTGAAAATATCAAAAATAATTAGATATGAATGTAAGACCAGGAATAATAATAAGAGTAATTACCATTATTACGTCTCCGCACAAAATAAAAGGATCTCTCCAGAAATTATGCCTGGTTTGCCATGGCCGATCATTTTCCCTCTGATCAGCTGTTTTATGTCGTGTATCTATATCAAAAACTATGAGAAGAAAAAATAAAATATGACAAACGCAGGTGCAACACTTCTCGTCCCAAGAAGTCTCAATCGGCCTGGCTGAAATAAATGTAATATTTTGAACTAACTAAACAACTAAGTTAGTACTGAAGTACTATTTATACAACCATTTAATGAACACCTCACACCATTTACCACTGGTAAAGATTAAAAACATTTCAAGTGTCACTGAAATGCAGAATTTGTGTAGAAGATACATAGCATCCGGAGGGGTATATTTATTAATGGCGAAAATATCTGTGGTACTAACATTTGTAACGCTGAAATAAAGATATTCAAACAACAATATTTCTGTTATCACTTACCTTTTTCTTGTTTTTTAGAATTAACCGAACGATTTTTCACTTTTTTCACTTTTTTGGACGAAATGTAAAATGATGTGACCCTGCATTATATTCTTGATAATATCATGCAGATAAATTTGGTGTGAATTTCGTTGTAAAGTAGGGTCACACTTTGGCGCCGAATAAATATTTCGTTTAAACAATACTTTTAAGGGACCGTAATCATTAAAGGTTATGTATATTATAGTTATATTATGCATTTTTCGAGTTATCAATACTACCAAATCGAATTTTTGTATTTTAACAACACTTAAAAATGGCTTAGGCCACGATCTGACGATCAAATTATTTTATTTTACAGAAAATGTTTAAAAATGTAAAAAACAATAATAGTTTTCTTTGTAATTTAATGTAATTCCTTGATAAATGTGATCAAATATTTTAATCGTCTGACCGTGGCTTTTCTCTATAATATTGTTGAATCCCACATTTATTCTTATTATTATTTGTAAAAATTTTGAGTAAAATAAATTAATATTATGATTATAGACATTATGATAATAGTTAAATAGTTTAATTTATTTGATTAACAATTATTAATATTTTTTGAATATTTTTGAATATTATAAGTTGTTGTTAAAAAATATTATAATCGTAGTGCCACAGAAATCACACAGCGCATAAGTGGCCTGATATTGATGCTACACAGAAACCCACCCCCATTTAACGCTCAGAAATTATCTATCCCCACACCGCCGCCTGCAAAAAGGAACAGGATTTCAAGAACACAAAAACCAACTTCTCACTTTCCCAGCGGGTGGCGTTGCCTGAATTTCTGCGTGTGTCTGTGTGTGAGTGTGATAACAAAAAATTGCGCTTTAAATTTCTAGCTGTGGGTGTGTGATAAGCTGCACGCTTAAAAAAAAATGGGATTGATTTAAATTGGCAAGTTCTAAGTAAGTGTGTGTGTGTGTGTGTGTGTGTGCGTGTGCCCACCGGGAAAATTCCTCTGGAAAATAACATATTTTCAAGACGTTTCTCCATAGAAGCGGAAGGGACTAAACCTCATTCACCCCTTACATTTCTTCCATCTCTGGTTTCAAAATACACGGGGGTGACACAAAAAGTAAGGGGGAAATGAGGTTTCTATCTGGATCTCTGGCAGAAGAATGCAGGACAAAATCCACTGGTTTTTCGACTTCCCGCATTATAGATTTTCCACACGTACCCAGTTATGGTTTTCCTCCACTTGCAATATCTGTTTTTCTACACCCTCCCAGTTTTGGTTTTTCCAGACCCTCGCAGTTTTGGTTTTGCACTGCTTTGCAGTATCTGATTTTCCACAATAAAAATCATGTTTTTTTGTAATATTTGTTTGTGTATTTATTATCGAAGCATTGGAACTACAAATTTTTAATGCATGAAGCATTCCCGGGTTTTGCTTGGCCGAATGCAGTTCTTAGATATCCATTTCTTGTCTGTCTTCTGAAAATATCAAACATAATTTAGATATGAATGTAAGACCAGGAATAATAATAAGAGTAATTACCATTATTAGGTCTCCGCACAAAATTAAAGGATCTCTCCAGAAATTATGCCTGGTTTGCCATGGCCGATCATTTACCCTCTGTTCAGTTGTTTTATGTCGGGTATCTATATCAAAAAATATGAGAAGAACAAATAAAATATGACAAACGCAGGCGCAACACTTCTGGTCCCAAGAAGTCTTAGTCGGCCTGGCTGAAATAAATGTAATATTTTGATTAAGTTAAACAACTAAGTTAGTACTGAAGTACTATTTATACAACCATTTAATGAACACCTCACACCATTTACCACTGGTAAAGATTAAAAACATTTCAAGTGTCACTGAAATGCAGAATTTGTGTTGAAGATAGCATCCGGAGGCGTGTATTTATTAATGGCGAAAATATCTGTGATACTAACCTTTGTAACGCTGAAATAAAGGTTATAAAAAGACAAAATTCATTTTATCACTCACCTTTTTATTGTTTTTTAGATTAAAATGAACTATTTTCACTTTTTTTTCACTTTTTCCAACAAATTTAAAAATGATGTGACCCTGCATTATATTCTTGATAATACCATACAAAATGCAGATAAATGTGGGGTAAATTTCGTTGTAAAGTTGGGTCACACTTTGGCGCCGAATAAATATTTAAACAATACTTTTCAGGGACCGTAATCATTAAAGGTTACGTATATTATAGGTATATTAGGCATTTTTCGTGTTATCAATACCACCAACACGAATTTTTATATTTTAACAACACTTAAAAATGGCTTAGGCCACGATCTGACGATCAAATTATTTTATTTCACAGAAAATGTTTAAAAATGTAAAAAACAACAATAGTTTTCTTTGTAATTTAATGTAATTCCTTGATAAATGTGATCAAATATTTTAATCGTCTTACCGTGGCTTTTCTCTATAATTTGGTTGAATCCCACATTCATCCTTATTATTATTTGAAAAATGTTGAGTAAAATAAATTAATATTATCATTATAGACATTATGATAATAATGTTATATAGTTTAATTTTTTTGATTAACAATTACACTATGCAGCATCAAAAATTAACCTCGATGAATGCTATATTTTTGGATTCGTTACGAATTCCCAAGTTAAACTGCGTTTTCCTAAAAGTTCCCCGACGCAAGGATTCTTAGCAAAAGGACCTCAAAGTTCGAAAAATGCTGAAATTGACCAACTTTGCGGAGCTCTCAGAGGAAAATGGATGCATGGCTTGGTTCGAAGTTAAAGTTTTTTAAAAGATACACCCTTTATCTTTCGAACCCCATACATAAAATAATTTTAGGATTTTGTTTAAGGCAGAAATAACTTCCAAAAAACATAGTCAAAAAACTGAAAAACATACAGCTGCGGTCAAAATAGTAGCAGTGTTGCCGCCTTGTGTTTTTAAAAGTTTGATGTTGTAATTTTTTCTAATCCAATTAGTCTAATAGTAAAATTATAATCAATACAATATTACCAGGAAAAGATCAATTACAACAACAAACTTTTAAATACACAGGGCGGCAACACTACTTTTATGTTTTTTGATTTTTTTTTCTAGAATTTGTTTCTGCCTTAAACAAAATCTTAAAAATTTTTTAAGTATAGGGTTTAAAAGATAAAGGGTGTATCTTTTAAAAAACTTTAACTTCGAACCAAGCCATGCATCCATTTGCTTCTAAGAGCTCCGCAAAGTTGGCCAATTTCAGCATTTTTCGAACTTTGAGGTCCTTTTGCTAAGAATCCTTGCGTCGGGGAACTTTTTGGAAAACGCAGTTTAACTTGGGAATTCGTAACGAATCTAAAAATATAGCATCCATCGAGGTAAATTTAAAAAGCACTAAAAATGCTGCACAGTGTTATTAATATTTTTTCTACGACTTTTAAAATTACTAAAAATTAAAACTAAATGTGAGATCAAGTCTTTTGGTTTTGGTGTAAATCATAGGATTTTTTAATATTATAAGTTGGTGATTTTTTTTGTTAAAAAATATTATAATCGTAGTGCCACAGAAATCACACAGCGCATAAATGGCCTGATATTGATGCTACTCAGAAACCCACCCTCACTTAACTTTAACCCCTCCTCCCGCTCTCTCCCCCACTTTTGAAACTTTCCGGATGCGTGTGTTAAAAAAAAATTAACATTTTGACAGATTTGTGATAAAACTATAAAAAAAAAACATGTTTATTAAACTGCGCAATAATTGTGATTTGATTTAACTTTAACCCCTCCTCCCGCTCTCTCCCCCACTTTTGAAACTTTCCGGATGCGCGTGTTAAAAACAAAATAAAAAAATTTTCCCCGATAAAACCATAAAAAACGGTTTTCTTTTCGAAAAAAATTTTTAAACTACGCAATAATTGTGATTTGATTTAAATTTAACGCCCCTCCCGCTCTCTCTCTCGGTCTCCCTCTCGCTCAACAAAATGTAAAAAATATGATTTTATTTCACCACAAAATGAAATATTAAAATTTTTTTTATTTTTTTTTGTAATCGTTGTGAGGATAATAAACATTAGAAAGTTCGTGATTATTATTATTAATGCGATCTGTATCGACCATCATTGCAGCATTGATACAGTCTAGATAACAAGAAAAGATTAGTTGACATATTGCAATTGCAAGAAAGGCAAACAAAAGCAAGACTAATAATAGAAGAGTAATGTTCACATGATAGACAAATTTCGGTCCAAGTGGTGTTTTTAAAATGCTATCAATATCAAATTCAGAAGAATCTTCGCCATCGTCTGCTTTATCATCGGATGCTGTTGCTGCTGCTTCTTCTTCTGATGCTGCTGTTGTTGTTGTTGACACTGGGGACAGTTCTTCGCTGGTGCTGCTGCTGCTGCTGCTGGTGGTTGTTGTTGTCGGGGGTGGTGGTGGTGTTGTTGTTGGCGTTTGATTTAAAGTGATTCCAACGACTGCCCATACTAGCAGTAATAGGAATATGTAAAAATGCATTTTTTTTTTTGTGTGTTCAAAATGCTAGAGAGACTCGAGAATATTTCTAGAGTTCTACTAGCCAGCATACAGTCAATTTTATAGCTGAATCCATACTATATGCGCAGTTTGCATTCTATCTTACTTTATTTTATCATTTTTTTTGCTGTTTCCTTTTAATATGCATCCACCCACACGCACTCATAGGAAGCCTCCTACTTATTATTCAGATATACTAGAAAATGAGGACGGCGACGACGAGGACGATGATGTCGATCTAAAATACACAACAAATAAAATAATTGTAGCGCATATATTGAATATAATTATAGATAGTTAATAGTAGTATACTTACAAAATTTGATAGGAAGTCATAATTTGTAATGCGTCATGTTCATCAATCAATTTTTGTTGAATGTATTTGGAATGTTGTTCTCTTTTATAAGCATCATCATCATCAACATCAGCAGCAGCAGCAGCAGCAGCGGCAGCATAATTTGAATTGGAATTCTCTTTATTCGCTTCTTTATTAGTGTCCACTTGATTAAAGATAATATTCAAATTTTTAATATGTTCTAATCGCATATGTATACTTTGGAGAGTTTCTTTATCCTCCGGCGACAGAATATGTAGATATTTTTGAATGAAATCAATAATTATTTTTTTAAACGTCACTTTTTTTTTGGGTTTTTTTTTTTTTTTTGTGCTGTTCTTTAGTTTTTGGTATTTGATATATATATGTATATATTTATTGAATATCCATATGCCAGATCTGCTCGTAATCATTGATGTTATACGTTCCGATGTGGTTCACTAACTGAAAGCTGGTGGGGTTGTGATCCTCCTCGTCCTCCTCCTTCTCTTCTTTTCTCCATCACGGGGGCTCGCACATTGGTTCTGCTTGCAGAAGTAGTAGCAGCATTAAAGCGCTGACAGTAAATTCGCAATTTTTTATTTTTAAAATCGCTATGATAACGGCATTGAACGCTGAAAATGCTTCTCAAGTATTTTAATCTGAAATTTCTACACAGTGGGCGACTCAATTATTCCACCAAATCCATTTCTTTTTTAAGTAACTCTCGGCGGAAATTTTCAACTGCCTCATCGATTGTGGGGAAAGCAGCCGGCATTCGTTCGTATGCCGAATTTCGTTTAAATCTATTATCATGTTGATTTTTTCCCTTCTCTTGAATCACTTCCACAAGTGCGGTCTTAAGTTCAAAAATTAAATTCACTTGGATAGTCAATGTTTCGTTTACAACGAGATCAAATCTAGAGTATTTGATTTCCCTATGATAGGGAATTTTTTTGACAACGACCCCAAGACGACCTCCGACAGCGACTCCAAGTACAAATAATAATATCAAAACCGTAATTATTTTCATTTTTATACCCTTGCAGAGGGTATTATGATTTCAGTCAGAAGTTTGCAACGCAGTGAAGGAGACGTTTCCGACCCCATAAAGTATATATATTCTTGATCAGCATCACAAGACGAGTCGATCTAGCCATGTCCGTCTGTCCGTCTGTCCGTCTGTCCGTCTGTCCCTCTGTCCGTCTGTCCGTCCGTCTGTCCGTCTGTCCGTCTGTCTGTTTCTACGCAAACTGGTCTCTCAGTTTTTGAGCTATCGGGATGAAACTTTCCCAAAAGTCTTCCTTCTATTGCAGGTAGTATATATGTCGGAGCCGACCGGATCGGACAACTATATCTTATGGCTCCCATAGGAACAATCGGAAAAAAAAACTTTAAAAAATTCTAGCTTCGGTGTTTTTTGGAATATTACCTTCTACTTTTGGGGATGTTATTTTTTAAATATATCTGAATTTCGAATTAATTAGTTAAAAAATCGGACTACTATATCATATAGCTGCCATAGGAACGATCGGAAAATTAATGGAAAAGTAATAGGAAATAAATTTTAGCTTCTTTGTATTTTATTGTATTATCTTCTACTCTAGGATATGACTCTTTTTAAATATTTCCGAATTTCAATTTTAATTTAATCAAAATCGGACGACTATATCATATAGCTGCCATAGGAACGATCGGAAAATTAATGGAAAAGTAATAGGAAATAAATTCTAGCTTCTTTGGTTTTTATTGTATTATCCCCTACTCTAGGATATGACTCTTTTTAAATATTTTCGAATTTCAATTTTAATTTGATCAAAATCGGACGACTATATCATATAGCTGCCATAGGAACGATCGGAAAATTAATGGGAAATATTAGAAAATTGAACATTTTTGCGATTTGTAAATTAATAGGAATGATCTGCAAGGGTATATAAGCTTCGGCTGGCCGAAGCTAGCTTCCTTTTATGTTGGTAATTAAACTAATCCAATAATAGGAATTATATAAAAATAATAACTATATTACTATTAATGTCCTTTTAGTTTGTCTTGTTTTACAAATGTAGTTTTGTATGTACATATGTAATTATAATTTTCCTACTGCTCGTTATATCTAAAAAATTTATTTAAATTGCACATGTACATATTTTTAGCACACTTCACTTAGTGTAATTATCGTATTAAGAATGTAATGTAAACAGAATGTAAACAGTTAACACATATTTAGAGAACTTTTACATAAAACGCGTCGTAATTTCTTCACTTTCGAACTAAAAGTTGCGTCTCCCTTGCGATAGGCACAGTTTATAGAAAATAGAAGTTCGAACTTCAGAAATCGATAAGTGACAATTATTGTTATCAATGTGACCCTTGTGTCACTTAAATGACACTATTTAGTATCAATTACGTATTTTCTGAAAAAGCGGTATACTTTTGACACTCATTCGGGAGCAAATTGACCCCAAAAATTTGATCCTAGGGGCAGTGTCATTTTAACCCACAGTTATTAAATTGACACTCAGGATTTTTTTTTTTTGGGTGTACCACAGCGTTTGGGTTTTTGCTTCGGACTCTAAATATAGATCTGGTCCTAAGCGCTGGCGTTATACCAAGTGAAAAACAAAGCGAGTTCATATTGGTTTTCAGATTCTCATCCTTTACGATGGGGATACCATGTGTTCGTAGGTCGCTTGCCACATCATTATTGGCTTAGACCTGGGTAAGAATTTCTCAACTGCGCATATGAAATTTTAGATTTTCTTCAAACTCGGGTACTTTGAAAAGTTTGCCTTGGTTATCATCTGTGATTTTTTTAAAAATTTTTGGTGTCCATTTAGGGGCGCTATGAATTTTTGAAGTTAAGAACTTAAAAAATGTTCTCAAACTTCAAAATAGTATATCTCGAGATATATATATATATATATAAAATTTAGGATTTCTGATAAATTTCGTTCTAAATTCCGGTGTTTAATTATATGTGATATAAATTAATATTCTATAGTCATTATTCTTTTTGTTTAAATATAAAAAACAAATTTATGTGAATAAAAAATATTAGGACTTAAATTATGGATTAAAAAATTTGTTAAAGCAATCATTGCATTAGCTGGTTCAAGTTTTAAAGGAGTGAAACAATTTTAAAAGCTGAATAAAAAGGAAAAATATGGGCAGACCAACTAAACTGAACTTAGAAAAGCTTGTGGTGCCTACAAATTCTAGCGCAATTGTGGAATGCACTGTGTGCAAAAAACGACTGTCGAAGACCAATGGCAATATTAAGCGGCATTACAAGTTAGTTCACAAAACCGACGTCTATGAGGTTGATGGAACCGAAGTTAGACAGGTGCCTAAAAAGTTTAAAACGATCGCGTCCCTCAAAATGGATGAGAATGAATATAAGCAATCGATTGCTTACCTTTTGTAACCGTGGAACTCCAAAAGTGCAGTGGCGTATTTGGCCATGACTGCGAAAAAGATGTGTTTCGCGATTAAAGAGAAGCTAAAAAATCGCATCCTATGCATAAAAATGGACATTGCTAGTCGAAACGGACGCAGCGTTATGGGTATTAACGTGCAATATATGGACAATTTTGAAATCAAAATTTATACTATTGGTAAAACTTTTTGTTAGACACACAGCTCAGTTTTGGATATGCAGTTTTGGAATGCACAACCATGCTGCAATCGGAAGACTTGGTAGTGGGAGATTTTTATCGCGAGTGGCTGCTGTGCGAAGCACACTTGACCAGGCTGTCACCTAAACACTCGCTCGCTCAGAAATTTCAAGAAGCTATGTCCAAACGAAAGACAGTTTTATTTGACAATGACGCATTCCTAGCAGGAATTTATGTGGATCCTCGATTTAACTTTAAGGGTTCCAGTTATTTGAGCAAAGAAAACAACAAAAAGGCCATGGTAATTTCAGAATATGATGTAATCAAACATATTTTTTAATACATTTTTCGCTTTTTAGAAACAACTTCTAAAGGTTAGTGAACTTACAAAAACTAAGCCGCACATGGTCCCGATAGACGAAAGGGCAGGAACATCAAGGAACAGCCGATTTAGTATCTTACAAGAAAATTCAAATCTTTTATCGGACACAAGATCGGTCGAGTCTAAACTTGGGCATATGCAGTACCGGGACAGACTGGACATCGAAAACAATCAGTACTGGAAGATGCATTCAAAAAATGAGCCGGCTTTGGGAAAGATAGCGGAAGTTACATTGTCTGTGCCAGCAACGCAAGTCTCGGTCTCGCTACCATACATATTTACTAAACTACGTACGAAGCTAAGCCCCGACACGTTGCAGAATATTCTTATTTTAAAACTAAACAAAGAACTACTTAACACTATTAAATATGAAGACAGCTCACAATATATGTAAATAAATTGATTCTGCCTACCCTTACTAATATAATGGGTCTTTATTATAAGAAATTTGTATGTTTTTGGTTATGGATAATTTTTCTAAATATCTATTGAATTTAAAAGATTATTTTGTTCAGCGACAAGATAGGCCGTTTTAAAATAAGTAGCAATCAAATCAGTAAGCAATAAGCACCAACCAAATAGGTTGGATTTGTGCATTGATCAACGTAAAAACTATAATGGATTTTTTTTTCCCGAAGATGGAGCTTCTTAGTGTGTGAAAGTGTTCTGACCTCTTAATCAACGAGTCTTTCCTTTGTTTTATATTTAAAAGCGTATAGAATTTTTTTAAATGTTAATGCTAATGTATTACAGTTACATTTTTATACCCTTGCAGAGGGTATTATGATTTCAGTCAGAAGTTTGCAACGCAGTGAAGGAGACGTTTCCGACCCCATAAAGTATATATATTCTTGATCAGCATCACAAGACGAGTTGATCTAGCCATGTCCGTCTGTCCGTCTGTCCGTCTGTCTGTTTCTACGCAAACTAGTCTCTCAGTTTTTGAGCTATCGGGACAAAACTTTCGCAAAAGTCTTCTTTCTATTGCAGGTAGTATATATGTCGGATCCGACCGGATCGGACAACTATATCTTATAGCTCCCATAGGTACAATCGGAAAAAAAAACTTTAAAAAATTCTAGCTTCGCTGTTTTTTGGAATATTACCTTCTACTTTTGGGGATGTTATTTTTTAAATATTTCTGAATTTCGAATTAATTATTTTAAAAATCGGACTACTATATCATATAACTGCCATAGGAACGATCGGAAAATTAATGGAAAAGTAATAGGAAATAAATTCTAGCTTCTTTGGTTTTTATTGTATTATCTTCTACTCTAGGATATGACTCTTTTTAAATATTTCCGAATTTAAATTTTAATTTGATCAAAATCGGACGACTATATCATATAGCTGCCATAGGAACGATCGGAAAATTAATGAGAAATATTAGAAAATTGAACATTTTTGCGATTTGTTAATTAATAGGAATGATCTGCAAGGGTATATAAGCTTCGGCTGGCCGAAGCTAGCTTCCTTTCTTGTTTTTTTTGAGATATTTTATTATGCGATTATATACTTTCCCCGTGGGTGAATGCTTAGCGACTAGTTTTACAAAATTGTGATTAAGTAAGTGCACTGGATGCACGTATGATGTGTGTATATATAAGTATAAGTGTAAGGGTTATCATTTTTTGTCGCTTCTCTCTTAGGCTTCGGGTCTGGCTCCTTACTGATAATCGGGTATTAGCTCCATATATGTGTAGTCGATAGCTTAGTAACACTAGTTTTTATATATAGAATTGTGCTTAAGTAAGCGCATGAATATATATATATATAGAAAAAAGATTAAAAAAGTTTTTTTATTTGTCTGGTCTCTCGGGCTCCGGCTTTCTGCTGATTATCGGCGATTGGTTACGTCTGTTGTCCCCATCGACCTCTAGCGCTCGCCCTTTCCTTTAAGTGATTGTCATATGCTCAGTTTGCACATACTTGGTGATGTCTTCGTTGAGGATAACGTCCTTCAGAGCGTCAGGATTTTTTTTAAACATATATTTGTTCAATCTCTCCGTTTGCCAAATAACGTTCCACCAGTGTTGTCTCAATATATTGAGTGCATTTTATAATTAAAGTTTTCTTCTCAAAATTGCTTTTATATAGGCAACGAATTGATATAACCGAATCTTTGTATTGGAGATTAAAGTGCCTGTAGAATGGTGCTGTTGCATTCAGCACTCCTCCAATATTTTTCTCCTTTTCTATTAGAGTTTTTTGAAACAATTCGACTACCTCTTCCACCGTAACTTTAATATCATCAGCATCATCGCCACCTTCATCATCATAGTCCTGATCGTTTACTGGTACTGCTGGTGCTGCTGCTGCTGCTGTTGTTGTTGTTGTTGTGGGCGTAGTCAATTCCACCCACTCACTAGTTTTTATTGTTGTGGTTGTTAGTGGAGATGGTGCTGATGCTCCCAACGGCGATGGTTGACTCATTAACTCGAATGAAAGGTTTACTCTTAACACATCGTTGGCCGATAATGTTATATTAAATTCCACACTTTTTGTATTTGTTTTGATATTATTATTGTTGATATTCAAAACAGAAGTAATTGCAGGATTCGGAATAGGCTCACAATTTCCTCCCGAATTACAACTGAATAGTAAAATACTTGCTGCGAATATTATTCGCAACATTTTTATTATTTTTTATTCCCGTTTTTGTAGTTTCTAGCTTGCGATTCGACTTCCTACGAATGCTTGCTTTACTTGATTGCTTGCTTGCATTCTCGCAGAGAACGGAATAGAAAAATATTTCTATATACTATAAATTTATAATATTTTTCTAACCTCGTTTGATAGCGGTGTATATTCAAATAATTTATCGTGAATTATGAGACAGTATGCAGATGTTGAGACGGGGATATTAATTTGTGTTTTAATCTCAATTCGTATATCAATGGGACCACTTTTTAGTGATTCATTTTGATGTGTCACATCTAAGACAATCATGGGAGCTTTATTTTTATAAGTTTCTAACGATAATAACGGTTGTGGCTCACACCCGTAGTAACTTTTTTGAAAATTGATATACATATCATATAACAGTGCATATCTATTTAAACTAAAATTTTGATTTAATCCGTCATACGGATATACTTCAGAATTTAGATATACTTTCACATCGACTAAATCACAATGAATATACTTCTTATTTTTTTTAAATGCGATAATAACATAGCGGGGGCGTTCGGTCTCAGCTGCCAATTTGACGCTCCAAATAAATGTAGTAGTCTCTGGAACTACTGGGTTATAATATATATCCCAACTCCTGAAGGGCATCACTAATGGTGTTTGTTTGTTTATCACATTAAACATATACAATTTATAGGCATCGGACAATTGTACATGCGGCATTTTCCAAACAATGTTCGAAATCGTCATTTTCAATTGCGACATTGATAGAGTCATATCATTGCTTTTATAAACACCTTCGTTATCTTTTCCTCTTAATAGAATTAGCTCATGTTTACCATTAAGCACTATTTTGTTGTAGTCTTCAGCAAATCCAAGTAACAAATTCAACGGTAAGCTAAAATTAAAGTTTCCTTTTTCAAGTTTTAAATTTCCATTGATGTCCCATCCAGAATTTTCAAGCAAATGTTCTTGATTTTTTTTAATTGATAGATAATTTTTTAAATCAGTTGTTACACCCAAATGCCGTGTTCGATCAATTTCAATGCCATTCAGTTCATATCGTATTTCACTAAATATATATCCCATACAATTATTCAATAAAGCTACTGTGGTTGGTGATATTACACTATCATCACTTTTTGTGATATACCCTTGAATATGCAGAAAACTTTCGCTTGGCAACACATACAAATCTTGATTTTGTATGGAAATCCGAATTTCATCATTGTTCTCAAACGAACGTAAATAGGGTGAATAACTATGATAATCTTTCTTTATTATTGAATTATCAATAGTCGGTTTCTCGAGCACGTTAATTATATGCGTCATTTTTGTTTTAATTTGAAGCCTAAGCTTAATAGAAATTTTTTATTGCACTCCGTTAATGGGATTTGTTGTTGCTGTGCTGCTGCTGTTGTCGTCGACGTTGCTCACGAGTAGCTAATCTGCTCAACGTTGATAGAGCGAGTGAGGGAGAATTAACTGATAATGCCTTTTTATAGACGCTGTTGTTGTTGTTGTTGTATAAAATCATTTTGTTTATATTGGTTTTAAATGCAATCTTATTGTAATTCTTTCACCGCGAAAATTAATCAAATTACCGTCTTGGTCACAGATTTTTAAAGTTATCGAATGTATTTCTTTTGTGTTTACTGGTAGATATATAACGTTTTGTGGTACCTCAGTTATTTTATAACCAGGACTAACGACAATTGCAAACTGATGTAGTGTGTGGGATGTTTCGTTGTTTATATACGCTCCATTTATAATATCACTAGTTTACAGCCGAAATGCTCCCCAGCAATTGATGGCAAATTCTGTTAGTTTTAGACCCCTAGATCACGAAAATAGCACTAATTTTTTTTTCGATGGCACAGTTTTTTTTTAAAGATTTTTTAAAGTTTGAAATGTTAAATTTCGCACTTTTTTCGAATTTCTTCTTATATCTCGGCAGATATCCACTTGGTTGAGCCAGTTTTAGTTTTATTTTAAAGTCAATAGATCAGAGCTTAACTTTGCCATACAGATTAATATGATTGGATGAGTAATGGCAGCGCAGAGGCTTGACAAAGATGAAAAATGTGTTTTTTGGTCGTCTGTAAGTCGGCTGTATATATCGTAAAAACTCGAAATAAATCCGTTGAAAAATCATAATGGGTACAAACTTAAAGTTTACATCCTACCGAATAGAACAAGCTGGATATGGCCCAAATCCATGGAAAACTGGATTTATGGTGGATTTTTAAAGTTCGGATTTTTCCACTTTTTTCGGTTGACAGAGTCCAAATTTAAGATTTATCATAGGCGGCGACATGTAAACAAAAATAATTGGTGTTGGCAGCCGGGTCACTAAATAGCTAAATCAGATATTTAAAAGCTAGAAAATTATTAAAGTGAATTTAATTTTTGAAATTAAGGTTACTTTTTTCATAAGAATGAACTATCCAAATGGATAGTACTTAATTAAAAATACTCACAGTCATAACGCAAGCAATTTTATATTTTTAAAGGAATTTTCAGAAATTAAATTTATTTTATAATTTTCTAGCTTTTAAATTTAGCTATTTTTTGATCCGGCTGCCGTCACCACTCATTTTTGTTTACATGACGCCGCCTATGATAAATCTTAAATTTGGACTCTGTCAACCGAAAAAAGTGGAAAAATCCGAACTTTAAAAATCCACCATAAATCCAGTTTTCCATGGATTTGGGCCGTATCCAGCTTGTTCTATTCGGTAGGATGTACACTTTAAGTTTGTACCCATTATGATTTTTCAACGGATTTATTTCGAGATTTTACGATATATACAGCCGACTTACAGACGACCAAAAAACACATTTTTCATCTTTGTCAAGCTTCTGCGCTGCCATTACTCATCCAATCATATTGATCTGTATGGCAAAGTTAAGCTCTGATCTATTGACTTTAAAATAAAACTAAAACTGGCTCAACCAAGTGGATATCTGCCGAGATATAAGAAGAAATTCGAAAAAAAGTCCGAAATTTAACATTTCGAACTTTAAAAAATCTTAAAAAAAAAACTGTGCCATCGAAAAAAAAATAATTGCTATTTTTGTGATCTAGGGGTCCAACACTAACAGAATTTGCCATCAATTGCTGGGGAGCACACCAAGAATATTATTTTGTAAACTAGTGTATTACAATGCACGCAAATGCTATTGATTTTTGTGATATCAATTGACTTATCAGAAGTATGTAATATATTAGCGGCTAATGCTTTCGCACTGAATCCTAATAGAGAGCCGATTGACTTTTCCTTATTGAAATATATTTCATCAGTTTCGGAGAAAATTTCCGATTGTAAAGTATTATAGTTTGGAACTAGATAAAATTTAGGACGTCCTTCAGACTCAGTATGCGTTAACTTTCCATATTTTCGTGTTAAAACCTCATTAATATCACTGATTTCATATGAACCTACAGGGATTTTTATCGTATGTTCACCAATATGAAATAAATTATTTCCTACGTCAACGTTTGGAATCGAATGATAAGTGTCCAAACTGATTAGGGCACACTGATAGTTTTGATCAAGTTCAATTGGAGGAAAATAATCTGCAACAAGTACTGACTTATTGCCTGTTAGTGTTAATGTTATCGACATCTTAACGGTTCGCAAGGGAATGAAATCTTAATTGACTTTACACACACACATATATAGGTTTACAGATCAATTCAGGAATTGTGCTCTGATGAGAATCATAGCCATTTAACGAATGCTCTACCATTTCGACGTCTAATAACCTTCTCCACTAAATATGTATTGGGAAATTTAGTTTTCATCAGCTCATATTCATAAAATCCTCCCTTAATATCATTTCCTTGATAATCTTTCAATATATATGTAATGGGATTGGTATTTTGTATCCGTTTGATTTGAAATATCTCAGTTGTCCAGTTTGGAGTGTAACCTTTTTCAAATACATGTTTATATTTACTTATTCGTACATAATCGTCAACTTTGAATTTTGGTCTATGGGTGATTTTCAGGTGGTTGTAAACGGTATCGAGGAGTAATGCTTCATTTAGAAAACTCACATTAATTGGCGCCATCATAATTGTTTTGTGGTATGTGTTATTATATTTGGTAATCAATTTCTTATAGATATTAAGCCATTTAAAGCTACCTTGAAAGCTGAACTCTTTCCACATCATACCTTTGATGGTTCTATTAAATCGTTCAACGATACTGGCTTTTAAAATACTATACGTCGAATAGTGATTAATATGATTTAATTTCATTAGATTTTGAAATGTCTTATTGAAAAATTCTTTACCATCATCTGTTTGTAAATTTTTCGGTTTTCTTTGTGCCTCATCGAAAATGCTTTTCATACTTGCTGTAACGCTGGCTCCAGTTTTGTCTTTAATAGCGACACCCCATGCTTGCTTTGAAAACGTGTCAATAACAGTTAAAAGATAACGATATCCCTTATTATATAATTGATAGGGTATTATTTCAACTAAATCGGCTTGCCATAAGTCATCTATCCCTTTCATTATCACACGTCGTCTGATAAAATTTTTTCGTCCTTGTCTATGCAACTCTTCGGTGAGTTGTCTTTTATCTGTATTCAAGTTGCTGTTGTTGTCATTCATCGTGTGTATCATCTAAATATTTAATAACAGTGGGGAAGCTAACTCTTATTTTAGATACGTCTTCCTTGGGTAGGTGTGTAGAGATTAATTTAAAGAGAACTTCTTGAAGCTGGTTAATATTTTCTTCTATTTTCGCCATATACTTAGCGTGAATAACTTTAGAGTAGTCCTCGAGGGCTGTTTGCATAAAATTCGCACTTTCAGCAACGTCTGATTTAAGGCTTTCTTATAATGTAATTATTTTGCTTGTCATAACATTTATACTCTGTCTCATAGTCTTTAAATCAATATCCGTTTTCTCTTGTCGATTTAAGATATATTTTTTTATACTTGATGCGCTTCCTCCTTTTGCTCCTCCTCCTACTCCGCACGCATCCGATGTGGAATTCGAGCTTTCACCAAATTTGTTTATCATTTTATTATATTTGCCTCTCTAAGCTCCTCTATAATAGATATAATTTCGTTTTTGTGATTGGTATTTCCAGCACTCTCGGATGCTAATAGTAAACGCAATCTTTCAATTAATTCATTCGGATCATCCCAATACTTATATCCTCTATCCTCCTTTGAGTAAGATTTTGTTGTTGTTGTTATTCCTGCTACAGTCAAACCTTTACCAATAAGTGCAGTTTTCGGTTTGAATAGATTTTTTATAATATGTTGGTATTTAAAGGATTTAGTCCCCTTAACTTGTGAATTATTCTGATATTGTCGTTTGTGTGCGTTTGTTCTTTACAAAATATCTCGATAATTTTTCAAATCCAGATTTGAATAATGCGCGGGCTTCGTGTGAAATAGCAATTTAAATAGACCAGAAGTCAATTTCCATTTTACCTTATCAATAATAATAGTATTATTATTATATTTCAATTTACTATTAGCAAAATACCAATCACCATTTTTTCTTATATTCAGACCATACAACATGTCCAATTGTTTTTGACTTTTTAAAAGCTCAATATTACGCATAAACGGTGATTTTGGCTCTTTTTTTTTGTAGTGGTTTTGTTAGATTATATTTGTATATCTGGGTCCATTTATCAAAAAACTTTTTCCTAACACAGATTCTCTTTCTGATAATTTTAATCTTAATTTCTTATTGGAAGAAGGATGGGCCAGAGATAAATTTTCTGTGAAAGCATTTCTTTTTTGTAGATTTGGTGAAAAATTTATATTTCTCATTGGAGTCTTTTTAAATCTATGAAATTTGGGTCCATTAATCAATTGACTTTTTTCAAGCATTGTTTCTCTTGGCTGCATAAAAAAAGGTAATCTAACTTTCTTTGTTTTATTAGGCTTGACTGGTGGTGAAGGTAAATTCTCAATGTTCAGATTACGTTTGAGATTTTTAAAAGGACTTAATTCCATTTCCTCATCATTATGGACATCATCATCATCATCATCATCACGATTATCACCATCCTTAGCATAAACATCAACTGTAGCAGTAGGGGGTGCTGGGAGGGCAGGTAATACTGTGAGGACAGGTGGTGCTGGGAGGGCAGGGGGAGCAGGAGGGACAGGGAGAGCAGCAGCAGCAGCAGATGTACTACTAACTACTGCATTATCATCGTCATCACCGTTTTGAGCGTTGTGTGTAGGAATTAATAAATTAGTGTATTTTGCTCCTTGGCTATCTAAAAACGAGGAATAGTTTGCAAGGATATCTTCGGAAGTATCTAACAAGTCGGGTGGGTTGCTGTTGCTTATTGGAAAACTCGTTCGTTGCGAACTATCAACCACCATTTCGTCTTCATCATTCTCACCCCAACTGTTTCTTCGGTGATAAGGTCTTCTTCTTCTTCTTTTCCCATTATAGGATTTTACTTTTCTCGGTTTATCCCAGTCGTTATCAAGTCTTCTTCGCATAATCCTCTTTGGAGAGTATCGTCTTTTCTTCTTAAGCATTCCAACATTTCGTTTTTCTTGTTCTTGTTGTTGCTGCTCTGGTCTTCCTGAACGACCTCGTTGTTGAACATCATATTTTACCAGTTCACGTCCAGTGTTGTTGTTGTTGTTGTTGTTGTTGTTATTGTTAGGGTTAGGGTTAGTCGGATTCTCAACGTTGTATTTAACCACCTTCTTGTTCTTTCTTAGAAAATTTTCCGCAATCACATTCAAAGGTTTTGTAATTGGTTTAAATGTATTTTCTAGCATATTCATTCGATCCATTTCATTCGACTTCATGCTCCTCAATTTCTGCGTCAACAACAATCTGGTTTGAACCAGATCATCCAGCACTTTGCTATTATTTTTTGATTTCGTCATTGCTGCTGTTGTTGTTGTTGTTTGTTTAAAATCCAATTATTTACTAGTAGAGTATATGTAATTATCGTATATTATATATATAGCTGATACGGAGCTGATCCAAAGCTGATCATGAGCTGATCGAAAGCTGATCCAAAGCTGATGCCGAGCTGATCCAGAGCTGATCGAAAGCCGTGTGTTTGATTTATAGCTGTATAAAACTATCGAATCCCTTTCTATATCGTCCTTTATCAATATCATTATCTTTACTTATGAGAACAAATTCATATTTTCGCCTCCAACATTCCTCACAAAAATTTAAAAATTGTTTAAAAGACATATCGCCTATAACATGATCATTGTAAATATGTTTAATATTCATTTCATCTTGTTTAAAAATTATTAACAAATTAGCGTTGTCACGTATTAAATGTTTCGGTATTTTCGTATAGGTTTGACATAGATAGAAGGAGTCTATGTGTTTATGACGCCCCATACAGAAATAATCTCTTATTGCTGTTTGCTTGTCACAGATTACGTCATCAAATATCATTATTGAGTGTGGTCTAGCTCTTTCTGGACTGACGACTTTTTCCTTGTCTGAAAACGTGAACATGTTTATCCCCTTAATTGGTTAAATCAATTTCATTAAATATTGATACTTGGGCTGATACAACGATTTTGAATAAATGTATATATTTCGAAATTTAAGTCCATTGGGACTTTCGATTAAACTTATCATTACATTCGTCTTTCCACAATTGGATGGTCCCACAATTAGAGCCCGTATCGAATTCGGTAGCAATGGACTATGTGTAATTTTTCCGTTCCTATCCCCCTCGCCACAAATCTGGTCGACGTTGCGAACCTTAATTAGTCTGGTTTGTTTTATAAATCGCATTTTTGTTATTGCTATTGGTGTTGTTGTTGTTTTATTGAGCAAATTTTTACAACTACTAATGAAAATAATATAAATATTCGAGTATATATTTCGTTTTTGTTTAATTTATGATTGTCATCGAAACAGAATAGACCTAAAGAAACACACACACACACACACTCATACATTAATTCAAATAAAACAATAAATAATGCGTATAAATTATAAACATAAATTAAATTCGAATCAGTATCGAATTGGTAGTGGGTTCGTCAACAACTTGATTACCAATCTTCCAATTGAACTTCATTTACCCGGATATCAATTTTGTGGATCAGGCACAAAACTTGTAGAACGTTAGAAACGTGGAAACAAAGGGATTAATCCGCTAGATGCAGCGTGTCGAGAGCACGATATTGCATATTCACAATTCAAAGACTTGAAAAATCGTCATCAGGCTGATGATATATTAGCTGATAGAGCGTGGGAACGTTTTAAAGCAAAAGATAGCGGTCTAAAAGAACGCTCTGCTGCTTGGTTTGTGACAAACGCTATGAAAACAAAAGTTAAATTCGGTCTAGGTATGACTAAAAACAAATCTCGTCGTCGACGTCAACGTAAGAGGAAATCAGGTGGTAATAAAAAACAACGTCGACGTCGTAGGCAAGCAAAAAAAAAATCATTCGCAAGCATTGTGAGTCAAACTAAACAAATTTTGAAACGAAGAAATCCTACGAGTATCGATGAAGCAATTCAGATATCACAACAATCAATCCCACCAAGTTTTCTTCGTGGTCAACGACGAAAAAATATTCCGAGGGTGATACCATTACCAAAAATTGGTGGATTCCTACCATTAATACCAATATTGACTGCACTTGGTGGTCTTGCTAGTGGTGGATCTGCTGTTGTCAAGGCAATAAACGATGTCAAAAATGGTAAAGAACCATTAGCCGAAGCGACACGTCATAACCGCTACATGGAATCAATTGCGATGGGAAAAGGACTTTTCCTCAAACCATACAAGAAAGGCTATGGACTATTTTATAAGCCCTATTCACCAAAAAACTAATAGATATGCTACCCAAACAAGCACTTACCGATATTGATTTAATTGATTTTGGTAAAAAACATTTTCAACACTTTCGTGGTGTTTTTATGCGTGATCGTCTCCCCAAGAAACCATTGACCAACGAATGTGGGATAATAAATTTAGATAACGAAAGCGGTAGTGGCACGCATTGGGTAGCATATTTCAAGAAGAGAAATTATAAAGAATACTATGATAGTTTTGGTGATTTGCAACCGCCCATTGAAATTGTAAATTATTTAAAACCACCCATTGAATATAATTATAGAAATGATCAAAAATTCAATACATATAACTGTGGTCATTTATGTTTAAAATTTTTATTTCGAAAAAATAAAATGTAATATATATCAAAAAAAAGAAAATATAATATTTTTATTTTTGGTTTAACTAAGTGGTCTATGTCTTTATGCCCCCATGCAAGGGTGTCTATATTATTCTCTTTTACATAGCGCTTATCATCTAAATAGTTTAAGGTGACTGTTGTATACTCTTGTGTATAAATTTGATGTAATTTAGATTTAAATAAGTACATTGTTCCAACTTGCTTTATTTTTTTATACAAACAATCTCGAAAATCGTTAATAGTTAATTTAGACGTTACACTCGCCTTTACTCCTTTAATTTTTTTGATCTCCGTTGTTTCATCTTTATTTATTTTAGAGATTTGTATTGAATACATTTTAGCTCTGAGTCCAATAAATTCTTTAATTATATCTCCCTTGCACTCATCTTTCATCATACCTAATTTTTTTTTGTTTATCAATGGTAAATTAAAAACATTATCTTTATCATATTCTGAAGTATCGAAATGCTCATCAATTTCTAAACGAATGTCATCATAAAAATCTATGGTCTTAATATCATAGATAAAAGAATCAGTATCCATATACATTAAATTGATATTGTCCTGATATTTAGGCTTCATATAGTCATAGTGAAAATTATACATTTTAAATTTGGATAGCTCTAGAACGGTAAAGCCAATATAGACAGGCTTATCATAGATAACATGCGCTTTTTTCAATTGAATTGCGAACAAATTATTGTTAAATTGTATTATATTCTTAAAATTAAATTTTGAGATAAGTGCCCTAGCTCCCAATCTTTTACCATTACTCTCCCAACTGGATACTAATTTAATTTCTTTTCTCTTATCAACATTCTCCATAGTCTTACCATAGACTGCATTGTTTAGCAGTTTGAAAAAATTCTTTTCAAAATCATTAACCGCCAATGTTCTGTGATGATTATTGCAATCAATATATTTTTGAAGCCAAGCAGATTGATCAAATTGTAATATTCGATGAATTTTCTTTAAAATCAACCCATGTCGAAGACATTGCTGTAAATTTCTATAGTGAATTATATAATTATATTTGTTTGTCAAGTCTGCAATCAATTTTGGTTGTAGCATATTTTCATTCTTTTTGTTTTGTGGGCAAAATGGTAAATCATTGTGCTGGCTGTGTAAGTTTTCACTGTATTCTAAATCTACCTCTAAAATATAACCAATTGGTTGATCATCAACGCATGTGTTTAAATCAAAATTTTCAAAATTTCCGTCTTCTGTTTTTTCTAACCATTTAAAATTTTTATACGGAATAGCTTGCGACATAGCATATCCATATAAATTATTAACATCTAAGTATATAATATAATTTGACTCTTTCTCACAGTCGTATTCGTTTTTTAAATATTTGTTATTTGCAATAGAATGCCGTTTACTACATTGAACAAGACCTCCTCTAATACCATTCATTATAAAATTATACATATCAATATCTGTGAGTAGTTCTAATTCAATCTTAGTTGTCTTCAACATAGCATCCCACGACAGACCAGGAGTTGTATAATATTGACAAGGATCTAAATTATAGATTTTTTGACATACTTTTCTAAAATTCTCAAATACATCGCATAGCAACAGCACATCTATCTTCAAATATAACAATAAATAATCTAATAAATTTGTGCACTCAAAGGTATTCCAAACGTTTTGTGCGTGCTGATAACTCTCTTCAGAACAGTGTCTATCAGTTAATTGATTATAAAAATTTTCGCGTGACGGTAATTGTGTATCTGACAAGCGTTCAACTGAATTTAAATAGCTATACGGAAATATACCTTTACGTTTAACCATTTGAAATTTGTTCGAGTCTGTAAAAAAGGATTTTATTGTGGTTAGATTTTCTTCTTTTAAATAACTGGCTAAGCTGTCTAAACTGGAAGACATAAATCTAAATGAATCTAAAAATCGAAGTTCTAACCTTTCCTTCGAATTTATAAAAATTTTCTTTGAGATAGATATATAAAACTCTTTGTTTAGCGGAATTATAGAAATTTCACCAGGAATTTTCATTAACTCTTTCACAAATAAATGCGCATCGTAGGCCGAGAGATTATGGAAAAATATTGGGAAAAATTTTTGCTATTTTAAAGTTTAAATTACAATTATTATGCGCTACACCTCTAAATTTTCCTGTTAAGTGACAATGATCTACAACTCTTTTAGATTGATTAGTGAATAAATTACCACATATACTACAATTTTGTTCTAAGTCAATTATTCTTTGTTGCTCCATTGATAGCGGATATAACGATATAGTTACATTTAAGTGATTTTGATATAGCATTAAACAATCTTTATATATACTCTCAACAAAATGTGCTGCACAATCTTCACCATGATATATTCTATATATATCCAAACTATCGTCAAATGAACACTTTATATAATAACTATATGCATACGGTATATGCTTCTGAATTAGATTTATGTTATCTGAAGTTTTCAAGTTCATCCCTTCTAAAATACACTCAAAGTCAGCATATGCTACAAAAGGAACTTCTAATTGATTTTTAAAATTCTTAAATCTTAAAACCGTCATATCATTTGAGGGCATCTCAGTTATAATTCTATTACACTCCATAGTATGTCGTTCCAGTTTATCGTCATCATCGAAATGTTGAAAACAGCCATTGCATAGAGAAATCTTCTTAGTACTTTTCGTTATTTTTTTGCGAAGTAATCTAATGGAAAATCAAAGAAATAGTTATAATAAAATTTTATTAAGTTTATACTTTAATACTTACTTGGAAATATTTTTAATCCAAACATAGTGATATTTATCATCCTTCTCGAGAAGTAATAGGTATATAGTGTGTGTAACGTTGCTAGTTTTATTATTAGTTAAATAATATGGACCGATGATTGTCTTTCCATCGCTGTTTACACCCAACACAGTTATACTAAGTTCAGGATTATTTATTTATTTATTATTATTATTATCCTAGCACAGCAAGTTTACACTTATATTTGTAGCACTAGTCACATTGAATTGGAAAAGCTTATTTGAACAAAAAAGACTTAAAGCTAATACTTATTACTAACAATTTTTCATTATTATTATTATTATTACGTGGGGATTGATAAATATTTTATGATAATTATTATTATTTTGACTTTAGTTTAATTTTACGATTTGTTTTTGTTTCTATTTTACTTGAAATGTTCCTTAATTTTAGATTTAAACTGAGTTGCGCTCCTAATCGTTTTATAATTATGTGGTAGACTGTTCCACAAACGGATAGCATTTACGTAAAACTGCCTATTCGAGCATAGCGTATTATATCTCGGGCATATGAAGTTATTAGTTCTAGTTGATGTAGCTGATATAAGTTTGTTATACAAATATGAAGGTTCTTGGGTTATCACAATTTTATGGAAATATATTAGAGTCCTATAGTTAATCCATGAGATCAAGTTCAGGTCCAGAATTTTATTAGTCAAGTGTGATACATGGTCAAGGCGGTTCAAATTAAAAACATATCTGATGATAGAGTTTAAGGCAAAAGCTGGTAGTTTTGCATATCACGGGTATCGCAGTGTCCAAAAACTTCCACGCCATAAAATAGTGTTGGAACAAGAATCACTTTAGCTACTAACAGCCTTATTTGAAATGGTAGGAATGTTTTGGAGTATGTAAGCTGGCGCAATAAGCCGTAGGTTCGACCTCTAGCCTTCGATATGTGTTTACTCCAGCTAAGTGTGTTGCTGAACGTAATACCTAAATTATGTGCGTACTCCTCAAATTGTATCGGCATGTTGTTGATTACTAAGTTTTGAATACTTGTGGTATCGATTGGTCTCTTAGCGATCACTACACACTTGGATTTTTTTGGGTTTATACTCAAGCCATTTTCGCTCGCCCATTTTTCAATTACTTGAAGCATTTTATTACTAGATCTAACACAAACATTTAACTGATTAATTGGACTACTAACATAGATTTGTACATCATCTGCATACAGGTAAACTTCACAATCGGACAAAAGACTAGGTAAATCATTCACGTACATAGAAAACAATAATGGTCCCAGGACAGATCCTTGGGGAACTCCACGAGTAAGTAGGCTGAAGCTAGAGATCTGACTTCCCGCAACAACTGCCTGCATCCTCCCATCAAGATATGATTCTATAAGGCGAAGTGCAGTACTTGAAAAGTTAAAAAGACTCTTTAGTTTTGTAATTAAAATACCGTGGTTTACAGAGTCAAATGCTTTGCTGTGGTCCAGAAGGGTTAAAAAAGTCACATAATTATTGTCAAGTTGTTTACGTATGTCTTCAACGATATTCGTTATTGCACTTACACAGCTTCTCTTTTTTCTGAAACCAGATTGTTTTTCTGATAATAACGAGTTTTTTTCTAGAAAATTTTGAATTTGTAGTGACATTAAATTTTTAAGAACCTTTGCTAAAAATGGTAGGATAGAAATAGGCCTATACTCTTTATTTGCTTTTAGTACTGGAATTATCTTGGCTTTTTTCCATGTTGAAGGAAAAGTGGAGGTCGTAATCGCAGTGTTAAAAATCTTGGTAATATGTGGGAGGAGTAAAGGTAACATAATTTTTAGGAATTTTGGGTTAACATTGTCTAAACCTTCAGCACTTGACTTAATTTTGAGAATACCGTCTAAAACATCACCTTGATCGACGCACACAAAGCTAAAACTATTATCACAGTAAGTAGTATTATTCAGGTACTGGTTGAAAGTGGCTTCAGGTACATCGAGCTGAGTAAACGTACGACAGAGTTCCTCGACATCAACATTGTGATCAGCACTTAGCCTACACTTCCCTATTCCTAAGTTGTTTATGTCCTTCCATGTTTTTTTTATTGATGGATTGTTTTCAAATTTCGAATTAAAATGTTCACACTTAGCATCCTTAATCATTTTTGTGACTCGCGATCTTGCCTCCCGGTACTGCATACTGTAATGTTGGGTTCTGTATCGCTTCCATTTAAAATACGCCACATCCCGCAAATAAAGTTGCTGCTTGATTTCATTAGTAAACCAGGGATTTTGTCTAGGCTTGATTATTTTAGACCTGATCGGTACGCATTTGTTAAAAATATACTGTATGTTATTATTTAAGACATTTAATTGACACTCGACACTTGGACATTGATATATAGGACACCAATTACAAGCAGTATATTCACGTTGAAGTTCCATGTAATTAATATTCTTATAATCTCTATAACTAAACGATTTCTCAGCATAGTCAAGGGTAATATCACAGGTTAAAAAAATGAGATCATGCTTAGAAAAAGCTGGTGCAGAGATCTGGTCATAATGTAAAATCTTTCTAGTGTCATTAATAAAAAAAAGGTCAAGTAAAGTATCACAGAAGTTACTAAAGTGTGTTGGCGTAGATTTATTAACAGCGTACAGACCCAACGTCTCAAAGTTATCTATTAAATGGTTTTCGCATAAAATATTGCTGTTAAAATCTCCGGCAAGAATAATGTCTTCGTATGCAGCAGACAACTCGCTTATAGTCTCCATCAAAGGATCAAAGTCTATTGTGCGATTTGGACGGTATATACAACCAACCAGAACTTTATTTCTCATAAATTTGTTCGATATTTCCAGAAAAATATACTCAATTTCACTGTCTCTTGGTTGTTTACATTTAACCCTACAATTTAGTGTACACTTAACAAATATAGCGACACCACCAGCGTGGCCTACACGGTCAGAACGAAACAAAACATAACCATCACACTCGATCAGCAAATCAGACAAATGAGACGTAAACCAGGTCTCAGATACACATATCACATCAACATTAGATTGAACAAAAAGTAACCTGAACTCATCGATTTTCTTAAACAGGCTCTGTGCATTTATGTGAACAATTTTAAGACCCCTTTTATAATTACTTAGTATTTTTATCATGCTACCAACAATGGAACCTTCTGTGTTAGCCGTCATTGTTTATATAATAACATTTTAGGGTCGCAAACTCAGCAGTAAAAATTAGTTTAAAGAACAAAAACAAAGCAAATCTTATATACTTAAATCCCCTATCTATCACTAAATTTATTTTCTTCAAAAATTTTTATGCTGTCGACCGGTGTGGGAAATTTTAGCCCACTAAAGTTAAACGATTTATTATTTATATTTATTATATCTGCGTGAATGTTGTAAATGCCTTTACGTTTATATTGATTTGGTCGACTATTGTTTTTGCGAAGTTTTATAAAAGCTGATATTAAGGCCCATTTAAAACAATATTCGTCTGTATTTTTCACATTGATGCAGGCTTTCCTGTTTAGTATTTCTCTCGGTAAGCCAATGTAATTCGAGCCTTTTATGAGTTGATATTTATTTATATTTACTTCTAAATGTGCTATTTCAATTAGGGACCAACCACTGTCTCGTTCTTGAAACTCACTCATTTCACTTTTTATATAGTCATTTAACTTATTGATTATTTCATTTAGATTTTCAGTGCGACTCGTCGATGGATTTAAGACTTGCATTTTTGTTTGAAATGATTTGAGATTTATTTCACAATGATCTTGACTCTCTTTAATCAATACATAATTACAGAATTGTTCGAAATTAAATTTGATATTAACGTGTTTTTGTTGAGCTTCTTGAAGTAGAGTGATCACTTGTTCTTTGATTGCTTGTTGAAATAAGTTGATATCCAGACATTCTTTATTATTATTTGAGATTATATAAGTTTCAATACGATTTCGAAATGCGCTTCTTATACACCGCAAGTTATCACTTATTTGTGCGCTAGATAATTGCTTATGCAAGTTGGTGCGGAAGTGATGTGACCAACTAATTTTAGCAACATTTAAATTACAGACATCACAATATCGGATTTCATCAGCGTTAGGATTGTTACTAGACCCAGGATTATTATTGTTCTGTAAAACATTAGACATTTTTTTTGTTTTTTGTTTTAACTTTTAAGAAACTTTATTTTTAGTTTTCTTTTTCGTCTTCGTTATAAAAATTTAAGGTATAATTGTCTCTTACAGTTTTCTGCTTAACAAACTTGAAGTTCCCTGTGGCCATGTGCTCCACGGCTTTCGATGGCAGCGTGCTAAAGCGTTCTGGCAAGAACACCACAAAATCGTCGCATGTCAGCATTATTTTGGGTCCGAAGCGCGTGAACTTCACTTCGGCATTAGTGATCGGGATTGGTACGTCGAAGGGGAGCGCCTTAACACTTTTAATTGGTGGGAGCGAAACAGCACCAAGTTCATTCCATTGGGCCGTGAAGTTCTCCATTCTGGAAGTGAAGTTGATCATGATCTGGGATTTTCAAACAGTGTAAGCGACTTCTTACTCCGTGTTTGATTTTTGCTTTCTGAATTACTCTAGGACTATACACCCCATATTTATACCAGTCCGCCAACCGAAAAATCTAACGAAGTTTGCGATAAAAATGATTTTCTAATACATATTAGAGTTTTTTTTTGAGATAACAATTTCCGTTTAAAAACTATTTAAAATAAGTAATAAGTAATTATGTGTGTGTGTGTATATGTGTGTGTTTGTGTGTGTTTTTTTTTTTTTTTGTTTTCCTTTATTAACAACAACAATGATTATATAAACTAACAATATTGACTATGCGTGATTAGGGGCGACTTCGCACGGTACCGCCGCAAGGCATTGCTTCGCGCGAAAAATGGCCACCTAACCCGCTGCTCCTCTCCTTTCCCTCTCCAGCGATCGCAGCGTCCGCAGAACGCTTGCTGCGAATGCTGCTGCTGCCTCCCACGTCCTTTGGTTCCCTATCATCAGGGGAACGAGGGTTTCAGGTTGGACTCTTGCCCCGGCTATCTCCTCCAGCACTTGGCGCTCGTGGTTGAACCGGTGGCACTCAAACAGGACGTGCTGAGCGTCCTCCGCAATCCCGCTACCGCACTCCGGGCACCCATCCTCCGTCTCGTGTCCGTACTGCTTTAGGTAGCTCCGGGGGGGGCTGGGAGTAGAACGACAGGAGAGGCTGAGGAGAGGCTGAGGAGAGGGCGGGGAGAGGGCGGGGAGAGGGCGGGGGAGTGAACGCGATAACACCCAGCCTCGCTCGAGCAACTTCCGCCCCAACCAGATAAGCGCCGGCCGGCCGACCCAAGTGAGCCAGAACAAACCCAGAAAAAAGCGAAAGTGAGCCAGAACATACAAATCCACCCTACTGACATGTAGCTATTTTTAGCTTTTTGACGCTAAAGTAGCGGCTTTTTCCAAAAGTCGTAGAACAAAAGATTCCTATATGGAACTCTTAAGTGCAAATTTACTAATTCCATGACCCTAAAATACAGTTTGGATACCCTCACACAAAATTCAATACTCAGGGAGCGTTAGTAGTTCGAGCTTGCAAAAGTTGCTATTTGCGTATAAAAATAACTTTTAAACGTGACTTTTTACAGTAATGTGTTATATACCAAGGTTTAAGGAATCTCAAGAGCTATACAGTTTAAAGAAAATCGTTAGAGCCGTTTTTGAGAAAAATAAGAAAAAGCTAAAAAAAAAGTTTTAAAAAATTGTCCTTTGTTTATATCTTTTTAACTATTACACTAACTATTACAAGGCGTTTATAACATTTAAAAATACCTTTCAAACGAGATGCAGCACAAGTCTGTAGCTTTAGTAGTAAAGAAGTTACGGTATTCCGAATTTTAGCTATTTATAGCTGTTTTCCCGCTAAACTAGCGAGTTTTTCCAAAAGTGGTAGAACAAAAATTTTTTATATCGATGTGATGAACGTCATATCAAATTTTCAAAACTTAAAAAACATGTTTTGGACAAACTGACAAACTGACAAACAGAATTAAATTTTCATTTTGGGAAGACCCCTCACTCGTCGGGTATTTTCAATGGGAACACAACTAAAACATTGCGAGGGGGCATTTATCCCCACCGGCCCCAACAGCTCCAAATTTCGAAATTTGCACTTTTTCACTTTCATCGCTCTCTCTCCCAAGCCAATTGATTTTCTTTAAGTCTTGGTATGCAATCCGTTAAGTTTTTGCAATACCTTTCGATTGATGTATTACTCATTACGATCGGACTATCACAGCAGATTTTCAATTTTGCGGCTATATAATAGTAGTCGCCTTCGCACACTCTCCTGGTGCGCTTCGTCACTACATGGACTGCCGTCCATAGTGACACCCTCTGCAAGGGTATAAATATTGTGCCTGCTTTTACAATGGATATAAGCTTTTTTTGTATCTATTCTAAGCGCATCAATGGCTTTCACTAATTCTTTATTTATATTGAGTCGTACGCTCTAGCGGTTTTAAAGTCCTAATAATTACAAATAATATTACATAGCTGCATCCATATATTGTAAGATGATCAGAAACAAATTATATTCCCATGGTCTGTGCCATGGCAGAACCTTTGTCTGTTAAACCATCCTGCCACTGAAAAAAATCGAAGACCAATTCTAATTTTACAATATATTTATTTTGCTGCACCAGTGATAAGTTTATTGGCTGACTTCAGAAAATTTCCTGTTTGTATCATCCACAGGATCTGTGGTTTTCTTCATCTTCTTTTTATAAGCAGTGTTTCCACCCATGGGCTATTAAAGGGACCGCTTTTTGAATGAGGGGGTTCCATGGAATCCTATGAACCAGTCAGTGCACATGGTCCTTACGATAGAATCCTCTTTCCCTTTTGGGTTGCATTGTTTTTATTTTTTCGAGCTCCAGACATTTTTTGGAACCACAATCACTTTGACAACAAACGAAATGAACTACATTCATTTTATATAAACTCCTATGGAATATGTACTCACACACGTATTCCAATCGAGTCAAATAAAATGATATTAATAGATCAAAGTTCTGTTACTGTCGAGCATATGTTAAATTTTACAAGGGCTTCTATTCAAAATTGTTTAAATCTATGTTAAACACATGAAGCTTTTCTTAGAGTCTTGACCAAATTCCCGTTGAAGTGTAAACTCGAAATGAAAAATGAAAAAGAAAATGGAATGAATTCCATCTCAGACTTTGAAATTTGTATGAAAAATTCGATTCCCTGTCACACTCCATCTGAACTGTAAAGAGGCCTTGAGGGAAAAAATATTTTTTTTCCCTAGGGAAAACTAAAAAATATTTTTTTTAAGAGTGCCAAAAAACGATGTAACACTTCACCAGTCCCATAAAACTTGCAAGTGAATTGTGCTTTTTAAATGTTCTTTATTCTCGCTCTGATTGCGTCGAGTGCCAAAACCGAACTAAACTCATTTACATATATGAACAGGAGGAGATGGAGTAGGCGTAAGGAGAGCGCTTCTCTCTTCCGTGTGACCGTCCTCGATTAACATCGTGATGCTGGTTGCCACAAACGACATTTTCAAAAAGTGGTCTGTAAGTTGGGGCACTTTTAAAAGTCTATAAAACTCACACCAAAAGTACTCGAAACTTTCAGAAAATATTTAGGGGAGAATTTCGTAAAAGTTTCCCGAAGCAAGGATTCTTAGCACAGAGACCTCAAAGTTCGAAAAATGCTGAAATTTCCAACTTTCCGGAGGTATCAGAGGCAAACGTATTCATGGTTTGTTTTGATGTTAAAGTATTTTAATAGATACACACTGTATCTTTCAAACCCCATACTTAGAATAATTTTTGGGTTTTTTTTAATGGAGAAAGTATACAGCTGCGGCCAAAATAGTAGTAGTGTTGCCGCCCTGTGTTTCAAAAGTTTGTTGTTGTAATTTATCTTCTTCTGGTAATATTGTATTGATTATAATTGTACTATTAGACTAATCTATATCAATATTTGTCTTGATTAAAAAACGGTCAGTAGCAAATTCCACCCAGAACGGATTGACCTAAAAATCTAGAAAAATCACAGTAATTACTAAAATAATTAGGAGCCGTGTAAGGGGTACTTTTTAAAACAAAAAACGACCCCAAAGTGCCCCAAAATTCGATTTGTTTTTTTTTTAATTCTTTCTTTTGCCATTTCTCTGTTATAAATGTTGTTAAAACGGTTTAAAAATGTGATGTTCATAATCTTATGGCATACCCGCAAATAACTGCATTTAAATTTCTTGCAGATTCAGCATCCCTAACCAAGTCCCCAATATTTTCAAATTTGGCTAACCTGATGTGACGTCACGCGTCCCCATATGTTTGTATGTATGTTCTGCTGGCGCATGTATGTATGTTCATATGTATGTCCTGCTGTCGCAATTTAAGTGTGACCGCGCAAGAGGAAAATGAAAATACCACAGCCAAAAAAAATCGATTATATCGCAAATCTTAAGTAAACGTTAAATTTTAAAATATCGGTAGACCTTACAGAAATCCCATTAAGCTGAATTTTACAGTCGAAATTTTCCTTAAAATTGCTTCTGTTTTTTTAAATGCAAAAGCCCGATCAGCAAACTATTTATTAGTTTTCAAATGTTTAGTTATCGACAAACTTTGAATTTGTAAAAAAAAAAAACAAACAATGATTTGCTCTGCTATGTACACTAGGGTGGACTTCTGTAAGGTCAACTGAGCTCAGCATCTTAAATGGTAGGTTTCTGTGTCCAATAAATTTATGCGAAAACAGAAAAATTTTATTTCATCGTTTAGGCGGTGCGCAATGGCCTTAAAGTTTCGCTAAAAATTAAGTTTAAGACTAGGAATTTACCCCATTCCATTTCTTGTCAGATTTTAATAGTCTAGTCACACTGTGTGGGGTAACCTATCGAGTGAGCCAATAACCCGATTACTCCAAAAAAGTGTTTCCACTTGGTTAACTCCAAATATCGAGTAATGACATCTAGTGTTTGTTGTTTGTGTTGTTCATTTGACTAGGGATGCTCCTTCAACGATAGGAAATAAATACAAAATATACTGAAATATACAAAAAAATACTCCGAAATACCAAAGACCCTAAAAGTATCCCACTTTTGATGTGCGTCAAATTAGCGTCGGTGACTTAGCGGCGATTGTGGAACGGTGGAATTTGGAACATGGGGCCAATTTTTAATTTTCGATTTTTTGGCTTCTGGGGGCCAAATTGAACAATATTTAATGCAAATTTGTTTAGAATGAAAATATCTATCGATCTAGATAGGTTGCAAGCCTATCCGACTTCTAGAAGTATATTAAAAATCTATTCTAAAAATCGTGTCCCCACAATTTTTTTTATTGCTCCCCTCACAGAGGTTGTACCAATATGCACGGTAAACATGATTATTGGGCGTTAGTTCAAGCTTCTTGTCAGAAAGTATCATTAAGCTAAAGCCGTCAGTTTTTGAGAAAATCGCCTAACAGTGAATGCACCTCGGATTTTCCCCATACAAAAAAGGGGGGAAACTGTTAAATTGCACAGGGCTCCACTCTCAGACGTTGTACCAACATGCACGGTATATTGGCAGATTGGGGATCGCCTAAAGCAAGTTCAGTGAAAAAATCATAAAGATAAAGCCGTCAGTTTTTGAGAAAATCGCTTTACAGTGGGGGGAGATAAATAGTTAAAAGAAGTGCCGCCAAATTCAAATTTGAACCAGTAAGTTCCAAGACATGAACCACTATGTAAAAAATGTATTCATGACACCAACCATATGGGAAAATATTTCTGTTTCGACGCTAACTCTATTTTCAATTAATTAGACTTTCACAGACGTTGTACCAACATGCACGGTACATCATTGGAAAGGAAATTTATTTTACTAATTAACTATTGTGGTTCGGTTAACGAAAAGCCGTCAGTTTTTGAGAAAAACGCATAGCGCGTTGTCCCCATCTCCTTTGTTCCGAAATTGGAAGCAGAACGACCCTGTTCTACGCTCCCAATAGGAACCAGAACGACCCTGTTCTACGCTCCCAATAGGAACCAGAACGACCCTGTTCTACGCTCCCAAGACTCTTACCACATGGGAAAATATTTATGTTTCGACGCTAACTCTATTTTCAATTAATTAGACTTTCACAGACGTTGTACCAACATGCACGGTACATCATTGGAAAGGAAAATTATTTTACTAATTAACTATTGTGGCTCGGTTAACGAAAAGCCGTCAGTTTTTGAGAAAAACGCATAGCGCGTTGTCGCCATCTCATTTGTTCCAAATTTGTAACTAAGAACACATTATATCGATATTTTATATCGATACTTTGATAAAAGCAAGCTGAAAGTGTGGCATCACTCCCGATTCGCGGGAACTTTACTTCAACTTTCATTCAACGGAACCAAGCACCAAACTTAAGCATGAAATCGCGTGTGGCCTTAATTAAATGCGTAAGTATTAAAAACCTATTAATCCCTATTAATTATAGTTTAATAACACGCACCTGGTCTCGGTTTGACCGTTCGTTTGGCTCTTGGCGGCGCTCGCGCACCTGGTCTCGGTTTGACGGTTCGTTTGGTTCTTCTTCGCGTTGGCGTTGTTTTGGGGGGGGGGGAGCCCCCTCGTCATCGCCTACGACGAAGTTGACAATGTTCTGAAAGTAAAATAAGTATGTTATTAAACTATAATTAATAGGGATTAATAGGTTTTTAATACTTACGCATTTAATTAAGGCCACACGCGATTTCATGCTTAAGTTTGGTGCTTGGTTCCGTTGAATGAAAGTTGAAGTAAAGTTCCCGCGAATCGGGAGTGATGCCACACTTTCAGCTTGCTTTTATCAAAGTATCGATATAAAATATCGATATAATGTGTTCTTATACCCCATTCCCACAGAGCACCATCCACCTTCCCCCATCTCTTTGACGGATGTTCCAAAGGAATTTTCTATTCAAAAATTATTCCAGTTATTCCCCCATCCACAACTATCGTTCCAAATCCAACCGTTCCTAGGCGATATTAAGCCGATAGTTTTCCAAATTTTGACACTGTCAGTGAAAAAAAAAATAACGACGAAAAATCAGGAAAATGGAAGCAGAAGCTGGTAGGTCAATATTATTTTGATAATATTTATGTGTAATAATACTTGTAGCCAACACAGAAAGAACTACCACGGGAAGGTTAAAGTGGACCACAAACATGGAATGTCTCCTGGTTGATTTGTGGCAGGACAGCATTGCTGAATTGCGCGGTCCTAGAAAAAACTCGCATATATACTTGGAGATGGCCCAATCCATGAAAGAGGCTGGGTTCAATATTTCTTTCCGAGATGTCAGGACCAAGCTTGAAAATATGACCAAGAAGTACAGGTAATAAGTAAAATTACTTTGCAAATATTGGCAACAATGAAATATAATATCCTTTTCACTTTGAAGATTAGAAAAAAATAAAATAGGTCCAAGCGGCGGAACTCCTTCTTCCTGGCAGCATTTCGACAAGGTGCACTCATTTCTCGGCCCGTTTCGCATACACAGCATGGAGGCGAATACTTTGGACAACGAGAGTATGTTAGCAGATTAATATATTTATTTGCTTTTTTATTTATTAATTAAATAAACTGTGTTCATTGCAGATGTTGAGGAATACTTAGAGGAGACCATTGAACTAAACCCCGAGAATTCCGAATCGCCAAGCTGTAGCGCTCGTGGGATCTCTACCACCACATCAGAAATATCTGTAATCTCTGCCAGCGGTGCCTCTTCTGCAAAGCGGGCAAAGCAAGACCATCTTGCCGAGCTTGTAGAGGTCGCTCGGGACAGACTAGAGCTCACAAGGGAGCAGCAGAAGTCCTACGACGAGCATCAAAAAAACCAAACCGCAATCCTTGAACGAGTTGCAAAAAGCCAGGAAAAATTCCAATCCGAACTACTTAAGTTCTTGAGAGAATCAAAATAAAATTGTATTTAAAAATTTTTTAAGTAATGAAATAAATTATTTTAATTAAATGGAAGCATAAATTTATGTCTGAATATTTTATTGGTTTCTGTTTAAACAGTAATTTGCAATAGCTGATCTTATTTGTTCAGCTGGATGGTTGAAATCTGCGGACATATTAATTTGACTTGGCTGCTCTCTTAAGTTGGTGCTTGTCAGATTCCAGTTTTCATTTATAGCGCTGTTGTGCTCATTCAGAATGTTGTGCAATATGCAACAAGCTAAAATAACCGCATTGTTCTTCTTGTATTGGCTATCAAGTCCTTTCCCTATGAAGCGAAACCTCGCCTTCAGGTGCCCAAATGCGTTTTCTACAACTCGTCTAGCCTTCGACAAATTATAATTAAAACATCGCTGTTCTGCAGACGCGGTCGTGGAAAATGGGTATGGCTTCATCAGAGTTTGGGAAAATCGAAAAGCCGAGTCTCCAATAAGAACAATGGGAACTTGTACGCCACAGATGTTCCGAGATTTTTCTCGAAGGATCGGGGTTGTAGCAATTTTCCTTGCCAGGCTAGACTTTTGAAAAATCGTGGAATCGTTGCATCGCCCTGCAGAGCCGATATTCACATAGCTAAATCTATATCTGTAATAAATTAAAAATATTTAAAATATTTATAAGATACTTAAGTGAAGGTAACTTGCCTGTAGTCTACGAGAGCAAATAGTACCGTTGAGTACCAGCCTTTGTAGTTGTGATAGTCGACTGCTTCTGCTGCTGGCGGTTTTATTTCGATGTGGCACCCATCTTAAAATATATCGTTTTTTAACACATATTTTGTATTAAGTAGATAAGTTAGAATTTATTTCTTACCAATTGCACCGATACATTGAGGAAACCCAATTTCTTCAAAACCCTTAACGCACTCCTCCACCTTTTCAGGTGTAAGGTAATTGGGAGTCATAAATTCGCTTGCAAACTCCGCGATGACTGCCCGACAAAATTCATGGAGTATTTTGCAGACAGTGTTGTGTGCAACTCCAAAAAGCCTTGCAACAGCCCGATACTCCGCAGAGGAACCTAAAGTATACAAGGCAATAGCAATCCGCTTTTCAAGAGGAATCGCGTCTCGCCAGTTGGTATTCCTCTTTCGCAAAACTTCTAGTCGACCCACCAAAAATAAAAAGGTTGCCTTCTCCATCCGAAAGCTCTCCTTAAAAAATGAGTCGCTGTTTTCGGGAACATCCTTTTCCCAAAAAGATCCATACCGCTTCTATGAATCTTAAAATAAAACCTGCCTTATTAATTGGTATTTCTTACCTTCATCCACACTCTTCTTGGCATTTTAGACTTGAAAGCTGAAAACCATCTGACCATCTCCAATTCATCTTCTTCGTCAATTGAATTGTTTGGCTGTTTGGACTTAACCGCCACCATTAGCTGCTGCAACATCAAGCTTTGTTCTTGAACCACAGTCATAATCATTGCCAAATTATCCATTCTTGCCCCTTGGAATTATAATAAATTCAATAGAATATTTGTAATTTTTTTACTAACGTCTACTATATTTGGATGGGGGATGGTAGATTATGAAAGGGGTTCTATGGGACCATGTGTTTCACATCTTTCAAAAATTCCAACCGTTCCCCCGTTACGTGCTCTGTGGGACTGGGCTATTAGTTACAAATTTGGAACAAATGAGATGGCGACAACGCGCTATGCGTTTTTCTCAAAAACTGACGGCTTTTCGTTAACCGAACCACAATAGTTAATTAGTAAAATAATTTTCCTTTCCAATGATGTACCGTGCATGTTGGTACAACGTCTGTGAAAGTCTAATTAATTGAAAATAGAGTTAGCGTCGAAACATAAATATTTTCCCATGTGGTAAGAGTCTTGGGAGCGTAGAACAGGGTCGTTCTGGTTCCTATTGGGAGCGTAGAACAGGGTCGTTCTGGTTCCTATTGGGAGCGTAGAACAGGGTCGTTCTGCTTCCAATTTCGGAACAAAGGAGATGGGGACAACGCGCTATGCGTTTTTCTCAAAAACTGACGGCTTTTCGTTAACCGAACCACAATAGTTAATTAGTAAAATAAATTTCCTTTCCAATGATGTACCGTGCATGTTGGTACAACGTCTGTGAAAGTCTAATTAATTGAAAATAGAGTTAGCGTCGAAACAGAAATATTTTCCCATATGGTTGGTGTCATGAATACATTTTTTACATAGTGGTTCATGTCTTGGAACTTACTGGTTCAAATTTGAATTTGGCGGCACTTCTTTTAACTATTTATCTCCCCCCACTGTAAAGCGATTTTCTCAAAAACTGACGGCTTTATCTTTATGATTTTTTCACTGAACTTGCTTTAGGCGATCCCCAATCTGCCAATATACCGTGCATGTTGGTACAACGTCTGAGAGTGGAGCCCTGTGCAATTTAACAGTTTCCCCCCTTTTTTGTATGGGGAAAATCCGAGGTGCATTCACTGTTAGGCGATTTTCTCAAAAACTGACGGCTTTAGCTTAATGATACTTTCTGACAAGAAGCTTGAACTAACGCCCAATAATCATGTTTACCGTGCATATTGGTACAACCTCTGTGAGGGGAGCAATAAAAAAAATTGTGGGGACACGATTTTTAGAATAGATTTTTAATATACTTCTAGAAGTCGGATAGGCTTGCAACCTATCTAGATCGATAGATATTTTCATTCTAAACAAATTTGCATTAAATATTGTTCAATTTGGCCCCCAGAAGCCAAAAAATCAAAAATTAAAAATTGGCCCCATGTTCCAAATTCCACCGTTCCACAATCGCCGCTAAGTCACCGACGCTAATTTGACGCACATGAAAAAATGTAACATATACCAAAAAATGTCAAAATTCTACATTCAGCTCAGGTGAGGAAAGGGCATAAGTCTACGGCATCTAGATGAATCTGAAATATGCGTAATAAACTTTAAAGCAGCGGTCGCCAGAGTCCTATTAAATGAGCATAGGGAATTGTTCTGCTTATTCTCTGTCGCTCACGTACATTGTAGAACAGCGGTCTGCACACACACATCGATGAGCTGCCTCGTGCAAATCACTCACACAAATATAAAGCAAAATGTCACTGAATATGTGTGCCGACCGCTGCTTTAAAGCCGTTGCGCACCGCCTAAAACTAATTATTTTTTACTTTTTCTTTCTTTAATGGATTAAGAATACAAAAAGGCTATATATGAAGGGGTGAGAGCATGGCCTTAGAAATTTCATACAAAATAAGTCCACCCTAATGTACACACACACGCACAAAATAAATATATCCAAAAAATGCGTATTTTACACACACAGCCATTAGATACATACCCTTCAGTTTTGGCGTCCCATGTCGGGGACAATTCCTTAGGCCAACCCACCGGGAAAATTCCTCTGGAAAATAACATATTTTCAAGAGGTTTCTCCATAGAAGCGGAAGGGACTAAACCTCATTCACCCCTTACATTTCTTCCATCTCTGGTTTCAAAATACACGGGGGTGACACAAAAAGTAAGGGGGAAATGAGGTTTCTATCTGGATCTCTGGCAGAAGAATGCAGGACAAAATCCACTGGTTTTTCGACTTCCCGCATTATAGATTTTCCACACGTACCCAGTTATGGTTTTCCTCCACTTGCAATATCTGTTTTTCTACACCCTCCCAGTTTTGGTTTTTCCAGACCCTCGCAGTTTTGGTTTTGCACTGCTTTGCAGTATCTGATTTTCCACAATAAAAATCATGTTTTTTGTAATATTTGTTTGTGTATTTATTAATAATATTTACAATCGAAGCATTGGAACTACAAATTTTTAATGCCTGAAGCATTCCCGGGTTTTGCTTGGCCGAATGCAGTACTTAGATATCCATTTCTTGTCTGTCTTCTGAAAATATCAAACATAATTTATATATGAATGTAAGACCAGGAATAATAATAAGAGTAATTGCCATTATTAGGTCTCCGCACAAAATTAAAGGATCTCTCCAGAAATTATGCCTGGTTTGCCATGGCCGATCATTTACCCTCTGTTCAGTTGTTTTATTTCGGGTATCTATATCAAAAACTATGAGAAGAAAAAATAAAATATGACAAACGCAGGCGCAACACTTCTGGTCCCAAGAAGTCTCAGTCGGCCTGGCTGAAATAAATGTAATATTTTGATTAAGTTAAACAACTAAGTTAGTACTGAAGTACTATTTATACAACCATTTAATGAACACCTCACACCATTTACCACTGGTAAAGATTAAAAACATTTCAAGTGTCACTGAAATGCAGAATTTGTGTTGAAGATAGCATCCGGAGGCGTATATTTATTAATGGCGAAAATATCTGTGATACTAACCTTTGTAACGCTGGAATAAAGGTTATAAAAAGACAAAATTCATTTTATCACTCACCTTTTTATTGTTTTTTAGATTAAAATTAACTATTTTCACTTTTTTTTCACTTTTTCCAACAAATTTAAAAATGATGTGACCCTGCATTATATTCTTGATAATACCATACAAAATGCAGATAAATGTGGTATAAATTTCGTTGTAAAGTTGGGTCACACTTTGGCGCCGAATAAATATTTAAACAATACTTTTCAGGGACCGTAATCATTAAAGGTTACGTATATTATAGGTATATTAGGCATTTTTCGTGTTATCAATACCACCAACACGAATTTTTATATTTTAACAACACTTGAAAATGGCTTAGGCCACGATCTGACGATCAAATTATTTTATTTCACAGAAAATGTTTAAAAATGTAAAAAACAACAATAGTTTTCTTTGTAATTTAATGTAATTCCTTGATAAATGTGATCAAATATTTTAATCGTCTTACCGTGGTTTTTCTATATAATTTGGTTGAATCCCACATTCATCCTTATTATTATTTGAAAAATGTTGAGTAACATAAATTAATATTATCATTATAGACATTATGATAATAATGTTATATAGTTTAATTTTTTTGATTAACAATTATTAATATTTTTTCTACGACTTTTAAAATTACTAAAAATTAAAACTAAATGTGAGAACAAGTCTTTTGGTTTTGGTGTAAATCATAGGATTTTTGAATATTATAAGATTTTTTTGTAAAAAAATATTATAATCGTAATGCCACAGAAATCACACAGCGCATAAGTGGCCTGATATTGATGCTTCTCAGAAACCCACCCATTTAACGCTCAGAAATTATCTAACCCCACACCGCCGACTGCAAAAAGGAACAGGATTTCAAGAACACAAAAACCAACTTCTCACATTCCCGCTGGGAAACGCTCGGCCGCTGTCGACGTCAGCAGAGCAGTCGGTATTTATATATTGCGCTCTCTTTCCTTGTCTTATAATTTGTTGTTGTACTAGAGGAAAAAGCGGAACTCCCATACAATTTTCTCTATGTGGCGTCCTCGGTGCGTCCTCGAGTACAGATAACCTGTCCTCGGGTTTTCCTTTGGTGATTACTGAGGGAAAAGTGACATCTGGTACTGAAGGGTATGTATATGCGTGTGTACGTTTGTGTGTGTGCATTGCACCCACCGGGAAAATTCCTCTGGAAAATAACATATTTTCAAGAGGTTTCTCCATAGAAGCGGAAGGGACTAAACCTCATTCACCCCTTACATTTCTTCCATCTCTGGTTTCAAAATACACGGGGGTGACACAAAAAGTAAGGGGGAAATGAGGTTTCTATCTGGATCTCTGGCAGAAGAATGCAGGACAAAATCCACTGGTTTTTCGACTTCCCGCATTATAGATTTTCCACACGTACCCAGTTATGGTTTTTCTCCACTTGCAATATCTGTTTTTCTACACCCTCCCAGTTTTGGTTTTTCCAGACCCTCGCAGTTTTGGTTTTGCACTGCTTTGCAGTATCTGATTTTCCACAATAAAAATCATGTTTTTTTGTAATATTTGTTTGTGTATTTATTATCGAAGCATTGGAACTACAAATTTTTAATGCATGAAGCATTCCCGGGTTTTGCTTGGCCGAATGCAGTTCTTAGATATCCATTTCTTGTCTGTCTTCTGAAAATATCAAACATAATTTAGATATGAATGTAAGACCAGGAATAATAATAAGAGTAATTACCATTATTAGGTCTCCGCACAAAATTAAAGGATCTCTCCAGAAATTATGCCTGGTTTGCCATGGCCGATCATTTACCCTCTGTTCAGTTGTTTTATGTCGGGTATCTATATCAAAAAATATGAGAAGAACAAATAAAATATGACAAACGCAGGCGCAACACTTCTGGTCCCAAGAAGTCTTAGGGCCGGTTTCTCGAGTGCCGGCTAACATTTCTCGAACCGATAAAGTCCCTGCTAAGGCATTTTGGCTTTCTCGAGCAACAATGTGAGAGCTAACTTTGACAGGGACTCGGAGTCCCTGTTAAGCGTTTTCGACTCGATAGAATGACAGCTGATTTCCCAAAGCCAACTATGAAGAAGAAACGAAATCACAACTGACTTTTCCTTTGAATTATACCCAAACAGCTGATGAAATAATCGAAGCATGCCATTTTTTGCGCTTCACAGCACAATTCTGTGCGTTAACAGCACTCTGTAATTGTTTCTCGTTCAGATAAATTAAAGCAGTCGAGAAAGCGGATTTGCTTTTACGAACAGTTTATCTGGTATTTAAGTTTTTCGAACAGATAGCTATCAGGGACTTTGACAGGGACTCGAGAAACCGGCCCTTAGTCGGCCTGGCTGAAATAAATGTAATATTTTGATTAAGTTAAACAACTAAGTTAGTACTGAAGTACTATTTATACAACCATTTAATGAACACCTCACACCATTTACCACTGGTAAAGATTAAAAACATTTCAAGTGTCACTGAAATGCAGAATTTGTGTTGAAGATAGCATCCGGAGGCGTATATTTATTAATGGCGAAAATATCTGTGATACTAACCTTTGTAACGCTGAAATAAAGGTTATAAAAAGACAAAATTCATTTTATCACTCACCTTTTTATTGTTTTTTAGATTAAAATTAACTATTTTCACTTTTTTTTCACTTTTTCCAACAAATTTAAAAATGATGTGACCCTGGATTATATTCTTGATAATACCATACAAAATGCAGATAAATGTGGGGTAAATTTCGTTGTAAAGTTGGGTCACACTTTGGCGCTGAATAAATATTTAAACAATACTTTTCAGGGACCGTAATCATTAAAGGTTACGTATATTATAGGTATATTAGGCATTTTTCGTGTTATTAATACCACCAACACGAATTTTTATATTTTAACAACACTTAAAAATGGCTTAGGCCACGATCTGACGATCAAATTATTTTATTTCACAGAAAATGTTTAAAAATGTAAAAAACAACAATAGTTTTCTTTGTAATTTAATGTAATTCCTTGATAAATGTGATCAAATATTTTAATCGTCTTACCGTGGCTTTTCTCCATAATTTGGTTGAATCCCACATTCATCCTTATTATTATTTGAAAAATGTTGAGTAAAATAAATTAATATTATCATTATAGACATTAAGATAATAATGTTATATAGTTTAATTTTTTTGATTAACAATTATTAATATTTTTTCTACGACTTTTAAAATTACTAAAAATTAAAACTAAATGTGAGAACAAGTCTTTTGGTTTTGGTGTAAGTCATAGGATTTTTTAATATTATAAGTTGGTGGCAGCTGCCCAGCGGGAATGTGAGAAGTTGGTTTTTGTGTTCTTGAAATCCTGTTCCTTTTTGCAGTCGGCGGTGTGGGGTTAGATAATTTCTGAGCGTTAAATGGGTGGGTTTCTGAGAAGCATCAATATCAGGCCACTTATGCGCTGTGTGATTTCTGTGGCATTACGATTATAATATTTTTTTACAAAAAAATCTTATAATATTCAAAAATCCTATGATTTACACCAAAACCAAAAGACTTGTTCTCACATTTAGTTTTAATTTTTAGTAATTTTAAAAGTCGTAGAAAAAATATTAATAATTGTTAATCAAAAAAATTAAACTATATAACATTATTATCATAATGTCTATAATGATAATATTAATTTATGTTACTCAACATTTTTCAAATAATAATAAGGATGAATGTGGGATTCAACCAAATTATATAGAAAAACCACGGTAAGACGATTAAAATATTTGATCACATTTATCAAGGAATTACATTAAATTACAAAGAAAACTATTGTTGTTTTTTACATTTTTAAACATTTTCTGTGAAATAAAATAATTTGATCGTCAGATCGTGGCCTAAGCCATTTTCAAGTGTTGTTAAAATATAAAAATTCGTGTTGGTGGTATTGATAACACGAAAAATGCCTAATATACCTATAATATACGTAACCTTTAATGATTACGGTCCCTGAAAAGTATTGTTTAAATATTTATTCGGCGCCAAAGTGTGACCCAACTTTACAACGAAATTTATACCACATTTATCTGCATTTTGTATGGTATTATCAAGAATATAATGCAGGGTCACATCATTTTTAAATTTGTTGGAAAAAGTGAAAAAAAAGTGAAAATAGTTAATTTTAATCTAAAAAACAATAAAAAGGTGAGTGATAAAATGAATTTTGTCTTTTTATAACCTTTATTCCAGCGTTACAAAGGTTAGTATCACAGATATTTTCGCCATTAATAAATATACGCCTCCGGATGCTATCTTCAACACAAATTCTGCATTTCAGTGACACTTGAAATGTTTTTAATCTTTACCAGTGGTAAATGGTGTGAGGTGTTCATTAAATGGTTGTATAAATAGTACTTCAGTACTAACTTAGTTGTTTAACTTAATCAAAATATTACATTTATTTCAGCCAGGCCGACTGAGACTTCTTGGGACCAGAAGTGTTGCGCCTGCGTTTGTCATATTTTATTTTTTCTTCTCATAGTTTTTGATATAGATACCCGAAATAAAACAACTGAACAGAGGGTAAATGATCGGCCATGGCAAACCAGGCATAATTTCTGGAGAGATCCTTTAATTTTGTGCGGAGACCTAATAATGGCAATTACTCTTATTATTATTCCTGGTCTTACATTCATATATAAATTATGTTTGATATTTTCAGAAGACAGACAAGAAATGGATATCTAAGTACTGCATTCGGCCAAGCAAAACCCGGGAATGCTTCAGGCATTAAAAATTTGTAGTTCCAATGCTTCGATTGTAAATATTATTAATAAATACACAAACAAATATTACAAAAAACATGATTTTTATTGTGGAAAATCAGATACTGCAAAGCAGTGCAAAACCAAAACTGCGAGGGTCTGGAAAAACCAAAACTGGGAGGGTGTAGAAAAACAGATATTGCAAGTGGAGGAAAACCATAACTGGGTACGTGTGGAAAATCTATAATGCGGGAAGTCGAAAAACCAGTGGATTTTGTCCTGCATTCTTCTGCCAGAGATCCAGATAGAAACCTCATTTCCCCCTTACTTTTTGTGTCACCCCCGTGTATTTTGAAACCAGAGATGGAAGAAATGTAAGGGGTGAATGAGGTTTAGTCCCTTCCGCTTCTATGGAGAAACCTCTTGAAAATATGTTATTTTCCAGAGGAATTTTCCCGGTGGGTGACTAAGGAATTGAGATTCGCTCAAATTCAAATTCAAGATAATACTGATATCCATTTGCTAAAAGAATATTTCATTTACATTTCCACAACATACTTACATAAGACATTTTGTAACCGATTTTTGTGAACTAAAATTCAAATCGCATTGATAACACTGTGCAACATTTTTAGGGTTATAAAATGTAACCGCAATTCTGATTTCATGGGCGGAAAGAACTCATCGAAATAAGCTAAAACCCATTTGGGTTTCACTGGCTTAGCTCGCGTTTAACTTATATAGCGAGTTAAAGTTTTACATACAAAATTTATTTGTAACGGCCATATCTTGTGAACCGATTAAAATTTCACTATCAAGTCTTCAGTGATTATGTAGCTATGAACCCAAGGAACTAAATTGACAAATGACTCTTGCGAAGACGTACACCTAGCGCGTTAAAAATCGAAAAATTAGGCAAATTTGTTTTTTAACGCGCTAGGTATACTAGGTGCTAAGTGCGCAAGAGTCATTTGTCAATTTAGTTCCTTGGGTTCATAGCTACATAATCACTGAAGACTTGATAGTGAAATTTTAATCGGTTCACAAGATATGGCCGTTACAAATAAATTTTGTATGTAAAACTTTAACTCGCTATAATAGGTAAACGCGAGCTAAGCCAGAGAAACCCAAATGGGTTTTAGCTTATTTCGATGAGTTCTTTCCGCCCATGAAATCAGAATTGCGGTTACATTTTTCATGTTGCACTGTGTAATATTAAAAGAACATTAAATATTAAAACCAATTGATTCTCTTGCTCTTTATTACACGTGCCTCATATTGTTTAAACAAATTCAAATGTTTAAACAATTTGATTTACGGCTTCCCCGCCCATTTGCCTTCCTTATCTATCTTCTATCTATATTAATATTTGTCTTGATTAAAAAACGGTCAGTAGCAAATTCCACCCAGAACGGATTGACCTAAAAATCTAGAAAAATCACAGTAATTACCAAAATAATTAGGAGCCGCGTAAGGGGTACTTTTTAGAACAAAAAACGACCCCAAAGTGCCCCAAAATTCGATTTGTTTTTTTTTTTTAATTCTTTCTTTTGCCATTTCTCTGTTATAAATGTTGTTAAAATGGTTTAAAAATGTGATGTTCATAATCTTATGGCATACCCGCAAATAACTGCATTTAAATTTCTTGGAGATTCAGCATCCTTAACCAAGTCCCCAATATTTTTAAATTTGGCTAACCTGATGTGACGTCACGCGTCCCCATATGTTTGTATGTATGTTCTGCTGGCGCATGTATGTATGTACATATGTATGTCCTGCTGTCGCAATTTAAGTGTGACCGCGCAAGAGGAAAATGAAAATACCACAGCCAAAAAAATCGATTATATCGCAAATCTTTTCTTTTGCGCCTTTTTCTTAAGTAAACGTTAAATTTTAAAATTTCGGTAGACCTTACAGAAATCCCATTAAGCTCAATTTTACAAATTCAAATTCAAGATAATACTGATATCCTTTTGCTAAAAGAATATTTCATTTACATTTCCACAACATACTTACATAAGACATTTTGTAACCGATTTTTGTGAACTAAAATTCAAATCGCATTGATAATATTAAAAGAACATTAAATATCCAAACTAATTGATTCTCTTGCTCTTTATTACACGTGCCTCATATTGTTTAAACAAATTCAAATGTTTAAACAATTTGATTTACGGCTTCCCCGCCCATTTGCCTTCCTTATCTATCTTCTATCTATATCAATATTTGTCTTGATTAAAAAACGGTTAGTAGCAAATTCCACCCAGAACGGATTGACCTAAAAATCTAGAAAAATCACAGTAATTACTAAAATAATTAGGAGCCGCGTAAGGGGTACTTTTTAGAACAAAAAACGACCCCAAAGTGCCCCAAAATTCGATTTGTTTTTTTTTTTAATTCTTTCTTTTGCTATTTCTCTGTTATAAATGTTGTTTAAATGGTTTAAAAATGTGATGTTCATAATCTTATGGCATACCCGCAAATAACTGCATTTAAATTTTTTGCAGATTCAGCATCCCTAACCAAGTCCCCAATATTTTCAAATTTGGCTAACCTGATGTGACGTCATGCGTCCCCATATGTTTGTATGTATGTTCTGCTGGCGCATGTATGTATGTACATATGTATGTCCTGCTGTCGCAATTTAAGTGTGACCGCGCAAGGGGAAAATGAAAATACCACAGCCAAAAAAAATCGATTATATCGCAAATCTTTTCTTTTGCAACTTTTTCTTAAGTAAACGTTAAATGTTAAAATATCGGTAGACCTTACAGAAATCCCATTACGCTCAATTTTTCAAATTCAAATTCAAGATAATACTGATATCCTTTTGCTAAAAGAATATTTCATTTACATTTCCACAACATACTTACATAAGAAAATAACTGTTAAAGTGTGATTTTTAAAATAAAACTTATAACAGTTACGTTCCCTGGAAAAATTAATGTGAAAACAAAAATACTGAAACAAAATATCAATGATAAAATGCAGTAATTTGGAATTGCCTTTCTTGATGTCTTTTCTGAAATTAGTCAAATACATAAAGCAAAACATTGCTCCGCATATTTGTTTCCCTTATAATAGTTGTCTACTGTGGATACCTTCCAAAAACCCCCCGGTAGAAAATTCGCCAAGAGTATTTGGCTTGTACTTACCCATGTTCATAAAATTTGCTTTGCTACATTCTTAGGTAACTAATTAATTATCAAGAATTAACATCTTTACAAAGAGTAAACATAACTCGGTTTAAATAGTTTAAAAATTGCATCTTTAAAAAACAAAAAATAGAAATAGAAAATAGAAATAGAAAATAGAAATAGAAAATGTAGAACGAGGTAGCAAGGCCAATATCAACAGGATTTGTTTTAAGGGACCGATGAAATAAAATTAAGCCTAAAATTATCCTATCTCTGGCATTCATTTTTTTTTAAAAAGAATTGGAGACATTAATTTTTTTTTAACTGTCGAAGTATAAACATCCCATCACATTTTCAAGCGGTTTTAACATTTCAAGGCGAACTTAAATTAAAAATATTCCCTCAAATTTTTTAAAAAACTTTTAGCAATTTTTTAAAGAATACAAGTTTTTTTTCTAGAGTTAAACGCTAATCGATTTGGAATTGAATTACAAACTTAACGCGGCGTGATAATCCATATTTTGGCAGTTTTTTGCTTTGTTTTCGATAAAGTACTGCTTTGAAATTCATATTTTTGCACTCTTAATTCATACAAAAAATGCATAAATTTATCTGAGTAAGAGCGAGACAGCAATAGTCAAAGCTCTCCGAAATTGAAAAAGAGTTTAACATTTTTAACATGTAAATTTAATCAAATTCGTATCCGATCTATTTTTTTCTAAAAGAAATTTTTTTTTCAAATAATGTTTTTAGGCTTTAATGGCAATGGATTGGGAATTTAATTACATGCTCAACGCAGTATGACATTCTATATTTAAATATATATTTAATATGTTTTGGACAAAATACTAATGTTTTGAATGAAATTAGTGTAAGGATTTGTGTCAGTTAACATATGCAAACAATCCATAATAATTTTAAAAAGATTTAAAAAAATCACATTTTTTTTAAAGTAGTTTTCAAAGGACAAAATATTTTTGTTTTTACGGATATCAAGGGAAAAAGTTCTAATAAAATCTTTTCTCGGTTCATAGAATAAAAATTAGGAATTTTTTTAATTTAAAATAAATACCGAAGATAAAGCAATGCTTAATTTTCAATTTTAATTTCCGCAGGCGAAGCTGCCGGCCACAGACCCTGCTAGTTTGATAATAAAAGTGAAAGTTAAATGTTTTCTTCTTTTTTTGCTACAGAAAAAATCGTACTATAAAGAAAATTCATTGACTGCTTTACGGCTCTTTAATAATTTGTAAAAAGAATTATTTTTTAAAGTCTAGTACTCAGTACGACGGAAACTGCTAGCTAAACAGAGGAGTAAGCGAAAGGCAAATAGGTAGCTAAAGCCTTTAGCCGGGGATTTTTTTCCACCTCGGTATTCAGTTGAGCTAAGGAAATAGTAAGAAAATACCACTAAAATATTAGATTTAGCGGATGAATTCCGATGAACGCCTTCAGCCGCGGCCCAAAGAATAAAAAATTTGATCTTTGGCTGTGTTTGTGCAGAAGCGGTGTGCCAATAACAATTTATAAATAAAAGGAAAACCACAAAAACCAATGGAAAACTGCCTGTAGGATTTACTGCAATACATATCGCCATTCCAAAAGCAAATTTAAAGCTTGCGACCCAGGTCGGCTCAACGTTTTGTAATATTTTAAAATTGGCGCCAGTTGATTTGTTTGCTGAGAGTAAGACCGTTCTACATGCATTGCCGATGAACTCCGAAAACTTCGGTCACACTAAAAGATTAATATTTTTCGACTAGTAAAACTCTTAGCCGAACTGAGTACTAGGCTTAAGTGCCTAACTGTAAAGCTGATAGTTAAAAAGGCGTTTTAGCATATAAAAACAGGTTTATACACTTTCGACTAGCAAAAATAACACTCAAAACCTTATTTAAAAAAAAAGGACAAATTCCCGGATATGGAATGTTTGAAATTTTTGCCGGATAAAGCCGTTAAAAAAAAGAGAGATCTGTCCGGAAAAAGGATAAAATGGCAGCACTGAGCACATTGAGACTTAAGGGGGACCAACGAGAAGACGTCTTCAAATTCTCATTCAACTGCAGCACAGCTCCGGAAAGGATCACAAAGCGAACCATTCTCTCGGTGGCCTCATCCCTCTTCGATCCGCTGGGACTTGTCTCGCCAGTTATTATAGTGGCAAAAATCCTTCTACAGGAAATTTGGTTTTTTAAAATGTGATGAATCAGTCCCAATGACACACTATAACATTAATGATTGGGATTTAGAAAATCGTAATTTCTACGCATATCCTACTTCAGGCGAGATGTGGATTTGGGAGGGGTGCCGCACGCAATATACAAAAAAATTTTCCGACTCTCGCTCGCCAGCAATTAGGGTGGTGTTCTTGCCACGCCCTCAAAGGTGCCTAAGTTTACTATTTCTACAAAAACTTGAGTGCAAAGGACAAGATACTTTTGGGTAAGAGGATCACTACTCAGAAATAGCCACCAGTAAACGGTTTAAAGGATAGACAAAAAAAAAGAACTCATTTGCAAAACAAGGATTTGCTGCCCCTCCGAACGTCCAAGCCTCTGGTGTTTTTAGGCCTGGTTTGCCCACCCAACCTATGGCTACCATAATCCGGGCTTAGCATTCCGCTTGTAAATAGTAGCCCCTTTGTTCGGGGGTCTCAGACGGCCATACTAGCTCGGGTCAATACTGGGTTATACATTATAAAGGTTTATTTACTCGCTAAATGACCTAAAAACACAACATACATGTTAAAAATATAATAATACAAAAAGGAAGATATAATAATAAATATATAATAAATATTTATTTAAATACATAAATGGGACTGATTTCTTTAATTTAAGTTTAAAACGGGACTGAGCAAAATCTTTGGATGGCATTACATCGAACATACAAACGAACTATCAAACATGCAAACAAACATACGTTCGAACTTGATTGGAATTACCGGAAAAAAAAGGCTCGATCGATTTACGCTTGTATTTTGTCTTTTCTTTTGATTTTAGTTTAAATTTTGAATTTTAGTTTAAGTCCCGCCTTGTTCAAATATTACTTTACTTCTCTGGTTTTTCTTGTTAATTTTCCGTTTGTTCTCTTTATCGCATTACCAAAATTGGGTTACATAATACGGGTGTATTTTCACTCACCACCAAAAACTGCAGATCCATCGAAGAAAGCGCTTTCCTGGACGACCTGTGGCTGAAAATATGAACTAAAAAAAAACAAGGAAAATCGCACAATACTTCACTTTTTTTCTTTTTGGGGACATTGAAATCTTTCCTTTTTTTTTCCTTTTTTTTCCTTCTCTTTTAGAAAGTTTAGAAATTTGGGACACCAACAACTACCACTTCGAACCACTTTTTTTTCCACGCTTATTCCTTCTTCTCCTTTTGCATTTTCTTTCTTTTTTTTGCTCTTTTCGGAATTTGCTGTAGCCCACGAAAAAAAATTAACAAAAGTAAAACTTATCCACTAACAAAAAAGAAAATTATTTTATATTTAAAACTACTACCGCTGAACCGCTTCTCTTCTTGCGAAACTCTTTTCGCCACGCTTCTAGGCCAACGTTCGTATAGCCTTTGGCTATGCAGAACTCCTCCGGGAAAACTAACCGCAACGCGCGAGGGTCGCCAAGCACCCGCTTTGAAACTGGCTCTCTTTTTGGCCACTTTTCCGCCGGAAGACTGACTTTTCTTTGTCTTTGACTTCACCCACGCTACGCAACAACAACTGAGTGCTTACGAGCGCGGTTGCCCTGAGACTGTCTGCTCGATCCACCGGCTCGACGTTGGGCCTGATGATTTGACCTCAAGCCCTGTATTGAGCTTTCTGTTTATGCTTATTCTTCTCAAACGCAAAGTTAATTAAACTTGATAAAACCCAAAAAAAATTATTTTTAGCGATCGCTGCTTTTGCTGGTTTAAAAATCCGTCGGATCCGTTCCCATCAGTTTGGGCTGTCTGACTTATTCAGTGATGCAGTATGGTTTGTATAAGCGCCAAGCCTGGTAAATGGGATGACTTTAGCAAGAATTTCTTACTAAAACCTGCACTCTTTCTTACCTCCATGGACTCAGCGCTGGCAGCAAATTTTATCCGTTTTCCTCCCGATATTTATACTTTCGCCACTGGCTTTTCGCAAGGTATCCGCACTGACTTCTGAATATGCAACTTTGCTGCACATAGGAACTTATACTCGCGTACCACTGATCTTTAAGAGGTGTGCAAAGGCAATGAGCGCTATGGACGCCTGACTTTTGACGCTAACCCTTCTGGGGCCTTAGTACAGAGAGACATAGCCCCATAATAAGGTTGACATTTCACCCTGTTGCTCTCCTTCAACTCTTTCTATTGCCCCTTCTTAGTTCCACCATTGTCACTTTAATGGCGCACCTCTTTAAAATCTCTTTACCCTTCAGATACAAGCGTTACAAAGCCCCCCACCAAGAATCTGGCTTGGGGTTTGACGCCCTTAGACAGATAACACCAACAGCTTGTAGCTGCCAAGCTCACTGCCTCATATCTTTAGCATGGAATTTTCCCAGGAGATGGCCTTGCAGGTCCTCTAACTCATAGCATGAGTTTCCAATCTTTTTGCGAACTCTTGCTTTTACAAACGCTGGGCCCAATTTGGAACAATATCAGTAGCTACAACAAAGGTGTTTTCCCTTTGATTTTATAGTTCAATCAGGAAATTCATGCATACTATGGGTTTCTCCTCAGTGTACACTTAACATCGGGTATCTATCCCCGATTTCTGTACACAAAAAACACATGTTTAACTCGCTACCTAAAAAACATCCTTGAATACATGAATACATGATTTAAAATAGATTTTCTCCTCGCTAGAGAGAGAAATTGAGAGAAAGTAACAGGATTGTAGCAGAGATTTTCTTCGAAACAATTAAAGAGAGTAAATATATAAAAAATCCGTTTTTTATAATTAAATAAAATATAGTTTATAAGTATGTATTAATATTTTGCAATTGATCCATTCGAAATTTAAAAATCTATTTAAATAGTATTTTTATGCAAATGAAACATTAAAATTATTATATAACAATTTACAATTCAACAACAAATATTATAAAGACTGATTAACCTAGAATGCTAATAAGGCTTTAAATGTTAGTCCAATGTCTTTTTTTATTTTTGTAAATGCATAGGAAAACTGCAGCCATATCCAAAAAATATTTGAGACCTGAAGCACGCTTTTTCCTACCCAGAGACATACTTTACATTACACGACATACTACATTATTTTACATTTTTTTCCGCAAGAGGGCGAGAATCCCGAGAGAGGCCTTTACAGGAGAGTTATCCACCCCTGTAAAGAAGCGCCCTCTGTAAAGAAGCGCCATCTACTTTTGAGTCTTCGTTCGCGTTGTTCAGCTCGCAAAGCGTCATCTAAGAGTCATGTTTTTGGGAGTGTTTCTCGGATGAGAAATTACATAACTGAAAAATATTCTGTAAAGGCCTCTCTCGGGATTCTCGCCCTCTTGCGGAAAAAAAATGTAAAATAATGTAGTATGTCGTGTAATGTAAAGTATGTCTCTGGGTAGGAAAAAGCGTGCTTCAGGTCTCAAATATTTTTTGGATATGGCTGCAGTTTTCCTATGCATTTACAAAAATAAAAAAAGACATTGGACTAACATTTAAAGCCTTATTAGCATTCTAGGTGAATCAGTCTTTATAATATTTGTTGTTGAATTGTAAATTGTTATATAATAATTTTAATGTTTCATTTGCATAAAAATACTATTTAAATAGATTTTTAAATTTCGAATGGATCAATTGCAAAATATTAATACATACTTATAAACTATATTTTATTTAATTATAAAAAACGATTTTTTATATATTTACTCTCTTTAATTGTTTCTAAGAAAATCTCTGCTACAATCCTGTTACTTTCTCTCAATTTCTCTCTCTAGCGAGGAGAAAATCTATTTTAAATCATGTATTCATGTATTCAAGGATGTTTTTTAGGTAGCGAGTTAAACATGTGTTTTTTGTGTACAGAAATCGGGGATAGATACCCGATGTTAAGTGTACACTGAGGAGAAACCCATAGTATGCATGAATTTCCTGATTGAACTATAAAATCAAAGGGAAAACACCTTTGTTGTAGCTACTTGAAGCTGTAGCTGCATCATTCAATATTATCAGGTGGTAGACGATGTAAATCCATTTAGAGCTAGCAGGAAATAATGCCAAGGTCTCAACAACCAATATCATGTCTCTAGGATATCTGTTTTAACCCCACCCAACTACATGTGTATGAAAATTGCATCCTACTCTCACCCGCCTATGCGACACACACACACACACATACGCCACTGTAGAGCCGCCATCCCTGCAAGCAAACGGGCGATATTTCTATCGCCTATCGTCCAGAAGTCACTTCTTAGTAACTTCTGGAAGATAGAAACACGACAGAACACATTTTACAAAAACAAAATATACATCTATCGCGAAGAAGTCACTTCTTGGTCACTTCTGGACGATTGAAATACGATAGAACACATTTTACAAAAACAAAAAGGGTCACGATCGTGGAGAAGTAACTTCTAAGACACTTCTGGACGACAGAAAGACGATAGAACACATTTTACAAAAACAAAATATACATCTATCGCGAAGAAGTCACTTCTTGGTCACTTCTGGGCGATTAAAATACGATAGAACACATTTTACAAAAACAAAAAGGGTCACGATCGCGAAGAAGTAACTTCTGAGGCACTTCTGGACGACAGAAGGGCGATAGAACACATTTGACTACCTAAAAAGGGTCACGATCGCGAAGAAGTAACTTCTGAGGCACTTCTGGACGACAGAAGGGCGATAGAACACATTTGACTACCTAAAAAGGGGTGCGATCGCGAAGAAGTAACTTCTGAGGCACTTCTGGGCGATGAAAAGGCGATAGAACACATTTTACAAAAACAAATATTATGGATAAAAAAACTGTCTTCCAAATAACTTGTGGAAGTTGAAAAGAAGATAGAAAGGAATTCGCAAACATGTATTTTGTTATTGTAAGTTTTTGTCTTTTTTTTGGCGTCCAGTCTGCGTCTCAGCAGGTAAAGTGCGCGATCTATACAATACAGTAAACACTTTCTTAATGAACCAACTTATTTATTATGTGTAATGTTTAAAAAATTATAAGGTAAATATATTTTATATATTAATATATATTTAAGTATTAGTTTTTATTGAGTAATTAAATAATAATAAATAAAACTTTTAGCTAAAATCAATTTTGATGGTAAAAAATTTAATATTTTTAAAAAAATATTTATTAAAAAAATTAAATATAAATAATATATTTACTTCAACAAAATGAAATATAAATGAAATATAAATAGTTTATATTTAATGGTTCACTGAATAGATAGTTCACTGTGTCTTCAAAAACGACGCGCGCGGGTTAAAAGGAGGGCGCGATAATCTACCGTTACCCTTTTTTTCTGAAAATTCCTCGGGTCTCCCTTTTGACCCACGCTATTCTTTTTTCGCCCAAGCGTCACTTCGATTCGCGATTTGTCTGTGGTCAGTGCTGTTTTGTGTCAAATTTGTGTGTTTACAAATTATTGCTTTGTTTTTTTGTTTTTTGTGTTGTGTTTATTAATTCAATAACATATTAAAATGTCTCTCCCAACAAAGGCTGCTAAATTACGTGCTAAGCGTGAAGCTGCGCGATTATTTTCAGCGCTTTACGAGACTGAGGACTCAGCAATTGTTGCTAGCTCTTCGAAAAAAATATGTTTAGATGCTTGTGAAAAAACAACAACTAATAATGTACCTGTGAGTGTAGTAGATTATTATTTACCTGACGTGGAAGATAATATAAATCTACCTGACTCAGTAAATGTTAATGTCCCTGACGAATTTGACAATATTTATAGTAGTTCTGACGAGAATAGTGACGGTGACTTCAATTACGAAGAGACTTTCCCTGAGCAGCTAAGGCAGTGGGCAATTAAAAACAACATTGCTAATAATGTATTAAATGAACTGTTGGCAATATTGAGGAATAATAACATGAATGTGCCCAAAGACTCTAGAACACTTAAAAAAACTCCAAAAGAAGTCGTAAGCCGAAGTATGGGCGACGGCTTTTATACTCATTACGGTTTGTCTGACGCACTTACAGATTTTTTAATAGTAAATGACTACGAGTCGGAACAAATAAATATTGACGTAAATGTTGATGGCTTGCCTTTATGTAAAAGTTCTACAAAAAATGTTTGGCCCATATTATGTAATGTTCCTGGATATCCAGAAGTTATGTTAATAGGTGTTTACGAGGGATATTCTAAGCCGAAAAACGCTGACGAATACCTAAGTGAATTTATAAAAGAAGTAAAGGAACTTTCCGAAACTGGGTTCCAATATAAAAGCAAATTTTATAGCGTAGGCATCAGATGCTTTATTATGGATGCTCCAGCCCGAGCATTTATTTTAGGAATAAAAGGCCATTCTGGTTATTATTCTTGCACAAGGTGCCTTCAAAAAGGAGAAATGCATAAAAATCGAGTGGTTTTTTTAAAAATTGGGATGGACCCCATTCGGGATGACAAGTCATTTAGAAGTAGAGACCAGCCAGAACACCATAACAGGAAAGAAGTAACTATTTTAGAAGAAATTTCTATCGATATTGTAAAACAAGTTGGGTTAGACTATATGCATGTTGTTTGCCTTGGAGTAGTAAGGACACTTCTTAAGTCTTGGGTAAAAAAAAAAGGAGAGCAATATTCCTTGACGTCATGGAAAATAAATGAACTGTCAAGCGAACTAAAAAATTTAAAAAAATCTTGCCCCTACGAATTTTCTCGTAAATCTAGGTCGTTAGACGAGCTTGATCGCTTTAAAGCAACGGAACTTCGACAGTTTTTGTTGTATTACGGACCGTTTGTTTTAAAGCCAATTCTATCCGAAAACAGATACCAAAATTTTTTGAAATTATCCCTAGCAATTCGGTTATTGTTACATAAAAATTGTGCTTTAGAAAAAATTAAAATGGCTCAAAATCTATTAATAGCTTTTGTAATAGAAGTACCCTCGTTGTACGACCCTTGCTTTATGACTTGTAATTTTCATTACTTGCTACATATTCATGAAGAGGCCATATCTTTTGGGTCGATAGAAACTATAAGCGCTTTCCGATTTGAAAATTACCTGCAAATGATAAAGAAACAGGTTAAAAAATCAAACAATGCCGCTGCCCAAATTTACAATAGACATGTTGAAAAAAGTTATACCCTCAAAAGGAAGCAAACAAATTTTAATATAATATTTGGTCGACAAATTGCTGATGAGGAAGAATTATATACTTTTTTAAAAACAGAAGAGTTCTATTTTTCAATCGATTTTCCCAACAATATTTGTTATGTCGATAAAAATGTTGTGTTGATTGAAAAAATTAAAAAAATAGAAAATGTCCCATTAATTGTAGGAAAAATTATTACAAATTTAGAACCACTTTTCAAGGAACCATTTGATTCAACTAATTTTGGAATTTTTAAGGTAGATGAGATTGTAGCGAACGAAAGTATTAGATTAAACCTTAACGACATAAAAAGCAAAGCAATAATGTTAAAAAACACACAAAACTCTTATGCTATTTTTCCATTTGTTTAGTTTTCTAAGTAAAGTTAAAATATGAGCTACAGCCAGGATGCAGGTAAGTAATACTTGTATCAATAAATATTTATTTATATTTTTAAATTAACTGTTGAAAAAATTTAAATGCATTTATTTTTTTAAATTTTGTATCAAAAATATTAAAATATTAAATATGCAAAAATATTAAAAATAAAACTATTTCAAATGTAAAACGATACAACATTTAAAAACTTATTGAAATGCTCAAAAAAGTGTTTGCACTGAATGTTTGCGTTATATTATTTTTTTGTATATAACGTAAAATATTATTATTGTCATTTCTAAAAACTTAAAAAAAAATCAAAAAATTAAATAAATATTGGTATGAAACAAATAAAATTGCCATTGACGCAGATTTAAAATTCAGGGCAAATACTTTTTTGAGTGTATACTTTTTACAAAATAATCACTTTTATTTTCTAGGCCGTTCTTATTCGCCTTTTGACGCGATTTCACCCCATAGTAAGTGCATATTTAGAAAATATTGGTTTCTGTCTTATTATTATTAATTATTAAAAATGTTTCAGATCCCATATTGGAGAGAATTATGCACGAGCTGGAAATGAGTAAAAGACGGGAAGAACTTATTTTGAAGGAATTGGAGGAGAGCAAGCGAAGGGAGGAAGGAAACACTAAGCTGCTAAAAACCCTCACTGAAGAAATAATTATGCTTCGTGGGGAGGTAAGGCAACTTAAAGCCTTCCCGGTTGCCGAGCCTGTGACTAGCCGTCTCAATATGCTGCCGTTCGATTCTTTGGAATCCTTCCAAGAATTCGATCTAAAGATTTACACGGATGATGAACTCCGGAGAGAGCTGGTAATTTTTTTGAATATTGTATCTTTATGGTCATCTGACAAATATTTTTTTGCCTATTTCCAGAAATCAAAAATAAAAATGGTTGGAGGCCAAGATGTACCAAGCTTTACGCGGCTGGCTATAAAAGCTGTAATATCGGATAAGCTAGCGGTGGATATAACCTGGCGGGGAACACCTGAAAAACCTAGCGTCCAAATGTTCGTCACTTACTCTATTATAAAAGGTAATGCCTCCGATCTTATTTTGATTTTGATTGAATATAAACCCATTTTTGTTTCTGTTTCGTTTAGAAATGGCTATTCTCAAATTTCCAAATGCGACAGAGGTGGACGTCAATAAAGTAGTTCAGCAACATTTTTTGCACGCCAGGGACCGGGTTTACAAACGGCAAAAACCCCTTTAACCTAAATAAATAGAAATGAATTAAAAACTAAACCAAAAAATATATTTTTTAAATTTCTAATTGGAAAAGGGTCTTCTAGGTATCTTCTTCAAGCGTCTTCTGAGTGACTTCCAGAAGTGTCGCCGAAGTCACTTCCAGAAGTGACTTCCGCGATATCGCATTCGGATCGCCGAAGTCACCCCCATCGGGAAGAACTGTTCCACTTCGGCGACACTTCTAGAAGTGTCGCCGAAGTGACTTCTAGAAGTGTCGCCGAAGTCACTTCCAGAAGTGACTTCCGCGATATCGCATTCGGATCGCCGAAGTCACCCCCGTCGGGAAGAACTGTTCCACTACGGCGACACTTCCCGAAGTGTCGCCGAAGTCACTTCTGGAAGTGCCTTCCGCGATATCGCATTCGGATCGCCGAAGTCACCCCCGTCGGGAAGAAATGTTCCACTACGGCGACACTTCTAGAAGTGTCGCCGAAGTGACTTCTAGAAGTGACTTCGGCGACACTTCTGGAAGTCACTCAGAAGTGACTTCGGGAAGTGTCGCCGTAGTGGAACAGTTCTTCCCGACGGGGGTGACTTCGGCGATCCGAATGCGATATCGCGGACGATCGTTTTCATCTTCTAGACGTCACTAAATAGTGACTTCCGCGATAGAAAATGCTTGCAGGGATCACCCTTGTTTGACAACCTTGCCTTTCTAGATCTTTTACACCCTCACACACACACAGCTATATATGTATTTAATACATTCAGAAAATGTAAATGAGTGGTTTACCCAAATGTAAAAATTATATTTTAAATTAGTTCTTTGTTACTGAGGAACACATTGCCATCGTCGGTTTTACCCCAAAACAGTTTTTAAAGTTTATATCGATTCGTTCGTTTGCTCTTTTCAAAGAAATTTATTAACATTATTAACAATGGCTTCGGTTCAGTGCGATATGTGTAATGAAGTTGTGAGCGTAGCTGCTTTTATGAATCACCACAAGGTGTGCTCATCTCAAACTGAAGCTGTATCTGAAGAATCGAAACTTACATGCGAAATGTGTAATAAAGTTATGAGTGCAACTGCTTTCGAGGATCATTACAAGGTGTGCTCAGATCAAAATGATAGTTCATCTGAAGAAACAAATTATACGTGTGCTGTGTGTTTAATGGATTTTGACATAACTGAACTTGAAGATCACTACAACAACTGCAAAGATTTAAATAATATTATAATACCCGATACAACCCAACACCAGTACATTCAAGTAGAAAATGATGATCAACCCTCAACATCACGTGCTGCAATGAAGCGAAACAGGATAGGATCAGATATTTCGAATTCAAAGAGATCAAAAAGGAGTAAGACACAGTCAAAAATAATATGTGACTCGTGTGGAGAAACTTATCCGATTAGACAGTATCTTAAGCATATTTCATCAGAAAAACATAAAAATGCTGAAGCTGAAAAAAATTCCAAAGCTGAAATTATTGAGTTAGCATTGAAATCAAATTTCCCAATAAAGTCATATCGATTCCAAAAACCTGATATTGATTCGATTGTGATAAAAGATTTTTATAATAATTGTCAAGACAACATTTTAACAATTCTTAACAGATGGTGTAAGGAATACATCTCAATTAAATTCAGCCTTAAAATTGTTGGGCTGTATGTTAAATTCACTGATGATGAACAATGCATTGAGACCAAGATACATTTTAGTACTCCTTACATAACTGTGTATAATGGCTTTGAATTAATTCCGTCCCTTGATAAAGCTATTGATTATTTATCAAATGAAAACAGTGAGTTTCAAGAACGAGACTCGGGATGGGCAATTAAGTCATTTAAATTTTTTGATCTTTTAATACTAAAATTGGAGCACATACCCGTAAGGGTATTTATTGTGGCACCGGAACCCATTAAGTCAAGACATGCTTTGATTAATGTGAAAAACGAGGACAATTATTGTTTTAAATGGAGTTTACTTGCATCCATTGCATATAAAATTCACCGTACAACAACCTTTACAACTAAGAATCAGATGTATAAAGCAAGAGATAAGTTGCAATATACCGAAACCTATAAATGTTATGACATTACGCAAGACTTTATTCGCTACGGTGGTGTTGCAATGAACTTTTCGGGTATTGAGTTCCCCATTACAACAAAAGGAATTAAGCAGTTTGAAAAACAAAATACTAGTTTCAGCATAAATGTATATGAAATTGACTATAACAGAAAGCAAGTCGTGGGTCCTGTTGTAAGAACAGAATATAGATCAAGACCAAATCATATAAATTTGCTGAATATTGAGGCAAATAACTCAATGCATTATGCATACATAACTAGCATGAAAACGTTATGCTACTCACAGCATTCAAAGTCCAATTCAGAGGCCTACTTTTGTGAGAATTGCTTACAGTTTATCACTACAACAAATACTACTCATAACACAAAGGAGTGTGGAAAAGTAGCTGCTGAATATCCTAAACCAAATACAACAACCAAATTTACACGTTATTATAAAAAACTATCGCCCCCCGTGGTGATATATGCAGATATTGAGGCGGTATTAAAAACCTACCACACAGTGCAGAACTTTCCCTCAGTTTCATCAACAACAAAGGCTCAAGAGCATATTCCATGTGCTGTTTCGTTTTATGTTGTACATAAATATAATCCATCGGACAATAAACTCTATACATTTGAAGGTAATTATTAATAGTGTATTCTAAATGCAGATTTTTTATAATATTATTATTTATTTTCTTTATTAAAGGCTCCGAATGCATAACGACATTTTGTAATGCACTTCATGAAACCACAAAGCATCTTTACAATCGATACTGGGGAAATAAGACCGTAGCAACTCAAGAATTGGACCCATGCGAAGAGTACTTCTACGAGAACGACTATTGCTGTGCCTGTGAGCTGCCAATTGAAGACGGACCCGAAAAATATTTCAATCAATTTACCGGTATCTTTGTGGGTCCTATCCATAAAAAATGCATTAAAGATTATAGACTCACGCAGGCATTTTTTCCTGTTGTATTTCATAACCTCTCAAGATACGACTTACATTTATTTATAAAACACTTAGGAGATAATTTAAAACCAATTCCTTGTAATAAGGAACTATATATTTCTCTATCTCAGACTATAAGATTAGGTGGAAACGATCGATATCAAATTCAATTTATAGATTCGAACAGATTTTTGAAGTTAGCTAGTTACATGGATATTGCTAATTTCAATCTTTTAAAAAGTAAATTTGAAGGAGAAAAATTTAATTTAATGAGGCGAAAGGGTGTATTCCCATATGACTTTTTAGACAGTCTAAAAAAACTTGAAGTTACAGCACTTCCACCCATTGAATATTTTTTCAATTCATTAACAGATCAAAAATGTTCTGATGATGACTATGCATTTGCACAGAATGTTTGGTCTACATTTAATTGTACAAATTTAAGAGATTACTTAGTTCTATATTTAGAATCAGACGTAATGATACTAGAAGACGTCTTTGAGAATTTTAGAGAAATTTGTTTGAAGATATATAAGTTAGATCCTGTTAATTACGTTACAGCTCCCTCGATTTCATGGGATGCGATGCTAAAATTTACACGGGTAGAGTTAGTGTTAATAAGTAATCCAGATATGTATAATTTTATTAAAAGGTCTATACGAGGAGGGTTGACTCAGTGCACACAGAGAATTTCAGTTGCGAACAATAAGTATTTAAATGATTTTGATAGTAGTAAACCTACTAATTTCTTAGCATACATTGATGCTAACAATTTATATGGTTGGGCTATGAGTCAGCCCCTTCCTTTATCCGATTTCAAATTTTTAAATGATCAGGAAATTAATAACCTAAACATATTAAGCATATCAACAAATGAAGATATAGGCTTTATGCTCGAAGTAGACCTGGAATATCCTGATGAGGTGCACGTAGCACATAACTCACTTCCCTTTTGTCCGGAAAATAAATTACCCCCGGGATCAAAAACCCCAAAATTAATAGCTGACTTAACAAACAAAGAAAGCTATATAATTCACTTAAAAAACCTACAGTTGTGCATCCAACATGGAATGAAATTAAAAAAAATTCATAGGGTACTTTCCTTTAGGCAATCTTGTTGGTTAAAACCATATATTGATTTAAATACTAACCATCGAAAATTAGCCAAAAATGAATTTGAAAAAAAATTTTTTAAGCTAATGAATAATGCCGTATACGGAAAAACGATGGAGAACGTAGAACGTTATGATACAAAAAGGAACTCACCGGGATTTAGACAACGTGTAGCTAGACATAACTTTCACAGTGTAGAAATTTTTGGTCCGAATTTAGCAGCAATTGAAGCCACGAAGACTAGAATTCTTTATGATAAACCAATCTATATTGGGTCAGGCGTACTAGAACTATCGAAATGGTTAATGTACGATTACTTTTATAATTTTCTTTCGGTTAAGTGTCCATCCTTAAGAATTATTTATATGGATACAGATTCATTTATATTGTCATCTACCGAAGATTTTTATCATTTAATAAAAGAAAACCCTGATCGCTTTGATACATCTAATTTTGACCCAAATAACCAATATAACATTATTCCTGCTAATAATAAGGAATTAGGATTAATGAAGGATGAAAATGCAGGTAGAATTATGAAATCTTTTGCAGGGTTAAAAGCCAAGGCATACTCAATTTTAGTTGTGAAAGAGGGTATTGAAAATCAAAATGCATATGATTGTATTAAAAAGGTAAAGGGTGTACAAAAGTCGGTCGTTGATAAATTATCCCATACCGATTACATTAATTGTATAAAGCAAAAAAAACATATTACGGTGAACAGAGAACAATAAGAAGTAGAGCACATAACCTATATACAGAAATTGTTAACAAAATAAGTCTTAATTATAAGGATGATAAAAGATTTGTACTACCTGATACTATTAACACATTAGCCTATGGCCATAAGGAATTAAGAAATTTTTTAGATGATGATAATTTAATATAAAAATGTATAATGTATATTTTTTAATATAAAATAATGTACAAAAAAATTTAAATGAAAAATAAATAAATAAAATAAAAATATAAAATGAACTATTTATGTGTTTTGTGTTTTTCTAATTTTTTTATTTCAGCAAATTTTTTTTATCTATCCACGAACTATGACTTTTATCAAATCCAATCCATTTCACCTTGATTTTATTCTTTCGTCTTTTTATTATTTGTTCTACTAGGTATGCGTTGGGATCTTTAACGTGTTGAAGTTCTTGCTCATAAAATGATCCACTTATGTGTTCCCTCTTATAATCTTGCAACTCATATGTTGCAGGGGAGGTAGACTTAACTTTCGTTACTTTAAAAATTTCTGTGGTCCAATTTGGCTCATAACCCTTCATAAATACTCCTTTATATTTACTTATTCTTACATAATCCCCTACAGAGAATTTATGTTTTGGGAAAATTTTTGGAATATTATATACTGATTTTAAAATAAATTCTTCATTTTGTATGCCTACATCAGCTGGTTTCATTTTAATGGTTCGGTGATATGAATTATTATAATCATATACAAGGTCTTTAATTTTATGAATCCATCTATATTTACCAATCATACTAAACATTTTCCACATACGATTTTTTAATGTTCGATTAAAACGCTCACATATAGATGCTTTCAAGTGTGTATAGGTATGGTAATGATTTATATGTTGATTTTTCATTAATAATCCGAATGTAGAATTAAAAAATTATTTTCCTTGATCTGACTGAATATTCTTTGGTATAGCATTAGCGGTTTTAAATACCGTTCTCATTGCTTCTGCTACATCCGGTGCGGACTTTGTTTTAACTGCAACGGCGTATGCGTGCTTTGAGAATGTGTCAATTACAGTCAGTAAGTATTTATATCCACTATTTTCGTTACTAAAAGGAATCATTTCAACCAAATCAATTTGCTAGGTATCGTTTATCCCTTTTTGAACAAATTTACGGCGAACAAAGTTCTTTCGAACCTGGTTATGATCTTCATTAACAACTATCTGTTTACTCATTTTATTATTTTTTTATTAGATGATGATGAATGCTTAGACATAAGTGATTGCTTATATTCAAGTACATCGCTTTTTATTTCTTTACGCATCTTTTTAGATATTTCAAAACACAATCTGGTTAAATCTATTTGAACATTTTTATCGTAAGAACCACTCAAATCAGATAGCTGGATATCATATTTTTGTAAAGCTACACACATTGGAATAATATGATTATAGTAAAGGTATATAACTTGCTGTCTTAATATAGAATTCCAACATAAAACTGTTGTAAAAAATATACCTAATCTTATAAAAGATCTCCACGACTCACTATCAAACTCAATTTTTTTCCGTACTGGTTTATTACCATCACGTACTGTTTGTCGGACTTACGAAACCTAAAATTACAAATTACATTTAATAGTACTCATAGATGGATGATCAATAATTGTATCCGGCATCAAGAAGTCGTACTGATCCAGTTTCAATTGAATATATTCCTTGTATGTGAGGAGTTGCATCCATTGATCTTTATCAAATCCAACAAAATTTTTTTTATTTTGCTGCATCCAAACCATCGGTAAAAATTTTCGGGTGGTCGACAGTCCACATTTCAATCTTAAATTATGTACTACATAATATTCGAAACCAAAAATTACTTCATGATCCTGGTTCTTTCGCGTTTTTGAATTTTTATTATCTTGATGGGTGTCCATTATGTTTGAATACTTCTTTCAAACTGGTTCTTTTTGTCCAGCAGCCCGCTATATAAAGGAGAAAGATTTCTCCTTTAGAAAGGAGAAAGAAAGATTCGGGAATCAGTTGTGAAAAAAATCTCTATCAATCATGAGCACGGTAGATCGAAACTCAAGCGTTATAGTTGATTTTCAATATTTATTTGGAAACAATAAACAACTTTTTTTAAGGAACTCGCATTCATGCCGTCTGGGACAGTGATACCCAACTTCTTTCATTTTAAACCACCATTTAACATAAAGGAATTGGATAATGATACTATTAGACAACAAAATTTAAACCGACAAAATATAAACGGATTGGATTGGTCAGCTGGAGATGTTCCATATACGGCGCTAGAAGAGATACTTTCACCACTAAATAAATACAGTACAATTATTGTACGCGGAGATATAAAAAAAAATTTTTTGGAAAAATATTTATCGACAACCATTATCGATATAGATATTGGAAAAAGTTTAACCCAATTACCAAATTTTTTCACCAATTGTAGAATACATAAAAAAAAACTTCCACTTAGATGTGCTCTAAATAATTTGTTTAAACTATTTGTAATTTTGGAAAACTCAAATTATGCTGTATATTGTAGCGCTGACACATATGTTTAAGTATCAGTAAAAAAAAATAGTTGAACTAATTGGTTGTATTACTCAATGGATTCCATTTATTGTAATTATTGTGGTTCTGATACTCACTTCGAGAAGAACTGTGCCAAGAAACGCGATCAAGAGAAACTTAAGAAAAATTAGTGTAATTCAAAAAGTATATGAGAAAATCATAAAATTAAAAATATTTTAAAGTTTATTCTGAATAAAATATAATTGTTTAATAATTTATAAAAAAAAAAATGTTTTCACAATTTATACATCCTTTCACAATGCTAATTTGTGGACCATCAGGTTCGGGAAAAACTACCTTCTTGGAAAATCTAATTACCAAGAAGAGTGATCTTTTTAATATTTCAATAGATCGAATTATTTGGTGTTATGGAGAGGAGAGTGCCAAACCCAATTTTAACAAGGTTGAATACTTTAAAGGAGTTCCTGAAACGATTGAAAATGAAGCAAATGAACCTATTCTTTTAATATTAGATGACTTAATGATGGGAGCGTTTAACAAAAATGTTTGCGAACTGTTCACTAAAGGTTCACACCATCGGAACTTATCAGTAATAGTGGTAACACAGAACATATTTCATAAATCTTCGCACACCAGGGATATTTCCCTAAATACTAAATATATTGTCGCTTTTAAAAATCCTCGTGATAAGCTTCAATTTCAGTGCTTAGCAAGACAAATTTATCCCGAAAACCCAGCAGAGTTATTTAGAATATATAAAGAAGTAACGGAGCAACCGCATGGTTATTTACTTATTGATCTCACTCAGGGAATTAACGACCTCTTAAGATTTAGATCAGACATTTTTAATTCGGCATATACTGTGTGCTATTCCGATGAAAATAGTTTACAAAAAGAATCTAAATCGCTTAAAAGCGAACAAACATTTATTGTATGTACTCAAAAAGGCCGTCAATAGGTTACGTAAGGCTATTATAAGTAATAGTAATAGTGAGCTGGTAAAAACAATAGTAGAGATTGTGTTGAATAAATGCATTAAAAAAGTATAAAAATACATTGCGGCACCTTTCATGCCCAAAGCGTACATTGAACTCTAAGAGAAAAGTCCTAATTCAAAAAGGCGGATTTTTACCTATTCTGATAAGTTCGTTGCTTTCTGGAATTTTTGGAAAACTTTTAAAAAATGATTAAAAGTAAACACAATTTAACTAAAGTCATTTTAATGAATCCTAACTCATACGAAAAATTGCTAAGCAATGATAACGGAAATGAATTAATAAATATGAAATTCCTTCCTATTTTAAATAATAAAGAAATAAGTGATTTTGATAAGTGGTTAAAAATTAGTCAGGAACTGAGTTACTATCAAAATAAAAAACGTATTAAATCCTGGAATATTCAAAATACACAAAAATCACCTCTTATTTCTACAAGAACAAATGAATCTCAAACCACCGATTGGATTGATATGAAACCCAGCACATCAAAATTAAAGTATGATCATTCACCGATAGAAAAATTACAATCTCTACCCTTACCACCAGAAACGGATGACGAGGATATAAAATCCAATTCAAATGAAAAACAAAATGATTTTCAAGAAAAACGAAAGTTAAGAGATACTTCTTTTTTGGACAGTAAAATAGATATAAAGAAAATAGGATTGGAAAAAGTAGTACCAAAAGTGAAGCTTAATGAACGACAACGAAAATTAAAAGCAAAACTACAAAAATTAAAAATTGAAACATCACCATATAAAGATGTTAAATATGTAACAGGTCGTGAAAAGTTAACACGATCGGTTCGAGCAAAAATCCCTATACAAACTGGAAAAAACAAAATAAATTGGATTTCATATCAATAACCAAAAATGGGTTATTTAAAAGAGATTTTTATCACCTTGCTCAGTAATGATTCCATGAATGTTTTTCCCGATAACGTTAAGTGTGCATTTACAAATATTGTGAATATTCCTGAAGATATGAACGATGATTGGGAAGTCGGTATTACAGATATATATTTGAATAATTACATTAAGTTTACACCTAACCAAGATACAAGTGTTCTTGAAGAAACCGAATTTGTTAGTCTAGTAAATGCTGAAACATTTAGGTATAAAAATGTATCCGTTGAGTCAAAAATACCTGAAAATGGATTGATTTTTATTTACACGGATATAATAAAACCAAGGTCAGTAGGTAGTAAAAGACCCAGATGTCTTCGTGTAATGCATTATAACGGAAAGGAAAAAAATATTCAATTTAAAAATATTGAGTATTATCCTTTGGATATATGGTCACCAAATGAAATCTCAATACTAATTACGGATTCAAGTGGATACAAGATCCCATTTGAAACTTCAGCTATTCCGATTTTCGTCACACTTCACTTTAGAAGGAGGTTACCTGTCTAAATAAAACATTCCAAAAACTCTATAAATAAAACATACCCAACAAATTTTTACTTAGAGTGTGAATAACCATCATGGTGAAATCTTATCAGGAATATTATGTGAATCAGTGTGGCGGGGGGTTAAGCAATATACACTCATAGAAATTTTCCGGTAAAATCGCCCTAAAAACAAGGAAAATCGCCCTAAAACGGGGGTCAATGGCGACTAGGCAACAAAATTAGGGCAAATTGCCCTAAAAATACGGGTGAATTTGTCATACATTTAGTGTGATTTTTCGTAGATCTAGGGCGATTTTTCTATTTTCAAAGGTAATTGCCCTAAAAATAAGAAATGAGACCCTTAAACTAAAGGCAGTTTCCTTTAAATCCAGGGCGATTTTTTTGAACTTATAGGCGAATTGCCCTGGAAATCGGAAAAAATACCTTTAAACTAAAGGCAATATTTTATAAATCTAGGGTGTTTTTCTGGATTTTAAGGCGAATTGCCCTAGAAATAAGGAAAAATATCCTAAAACTAAAGGCAGATTTTCAAAAATCTAGGGCATTTTCTCTGGATTTATAGGTGAATTGCCCTAAAACATGCAAAATGCTCCCCAAAATTTCACGGCCATTTTTCATAAATAAAATAAAAATTTAAATTTTTATTTTTTTTTTTTTTTATTTTTTTTTTTGTTGTTATTTACATTAACTACAAATATATTTACACAATTTATATTCTTGCTCCCGGCGTCCTTTTTTGTTTTTGCTGTCGGCACCAACACTGAATGGATCGCAAGCCAAATTAAAGTTGATTGTATCTCTATTAAATGAAAACGGTCTAATTATTATATGATAATTGAAAAAAAGAGAAGCACTTACCTTCAGAGCTTTCCAAAAATTTGAGCAGGTTTATTTCCTGTTGCTTCCTTACTCCTGCTTTTAATAAGTCCGACAAGTGGTTTGCGAAAGCTGGATCTGAAAAGCGTTCTCGATCTAAAAAAAAAAAAAAAATTTTATAAGAAATTAATATAAAAATGCACAGCCAACACACACAATTTTCATTTAGCCTGCGATTGCGTTTGCTGCTACTCCTAGAAAAAAAAAGAAGCAGCAAAAGCAAATTTCGAGCACTGACGAAATGTCGCAATAGAAATTTGGGGGTTGTTTTGGCATATGCACTTGTGAATGCGGTTTGTCCGGTGCATAAATACAGATTTCTTGTAAATATATATATATGTATGTGTGTATTCTGTTGCATCATTTTTTTAACTCAAGCATTATTTACATATACACATACATATATGTATACTCTTATTAATGATCTTACTTTGTTCTGCCACACTTCCGCTTCTGGACCGACTAGTTGAACAGGAATTTCTCCTCGTAGCTGCTTCCACTCAAATTTTTTAAAGTTTCAGCTGCATTTTCCTTTGTTACAGATATGTAAATTCAATTAGTTATTAATATCAAAATTGCACAATTATATATGTATGTACTCACCAGAAAACAGAAAAAGAATCGCCTCCCAAGTCCTTTAATAGCGTTTACATTTTTCACTTTTTCACAAACAAAAGGTTTCATACAAACACGTCTTTCACTGCCAAGCGCCCGAAAAATTATGACAAAGTCTAGACAATGCAACTCTTTCTACCCCCACCCTTGCCACTGCAGCGGACGAAAAGTAGCAAAGAAGAAGAAAAAGGGTGGACTTCTCTAAACTCAAATGCGCTCAGCATCAAAATTCACAGAAAAAGGTCCGCCCTAATATACACACACATTCACTTGTTTTGACCTGTCAACCACACACACATACACACATGTATTACATATGTATCCATTAATTGCGTCTTAAAATTTCGTTTGACTCTTCCTTGTTTTTAGGGCAATTTCAGAACATTTGTTTTGCTATTTTGTTCAACGTTTTAGGGCGATTTCGCCCTATGAGTGTAAAAGAGTGTACACTCATAGAAATTTTTACCTAAATACTAGAAAAGTCGCCCTAAAACCGAGGTCGCCCTAAAACTACGAAAAATTTTCTTATTATACGGGTGGCTAGCCCTAAAGTTACGAAAAATCGCCATGGAAAATATTTTTTAGGGTTAGTTTTTCCAAAAAGGCTAATTTGTCCTGTTTTTTAGGGCGAATTTTTATGAGTCGACTCCAAAAGTAATTCCTTCTTTTTAGGGCGAAATCGCCCTAAAACGTTGAACAAAATAGCAAAACAAATGTTCTGAAATTGCCCTAAAAACAAGGAAGAGTCAAACGAAATTTTAAGACGCAATTAATGGATACATATGTAATACATGTGTGTATGTGTGTGTGGTTGACAGGTCAAAACAAGTGAATGTGTGTGTATATTAGGGCGGACCTTTTTCTGTGAATTTTGATGCTGAGCGCATTTGAGTTTAGAGAAGTCCACCCTTTTTCTTCTTCTTTGCTACTTTTCGTCCGCTGCAGTGGCAAGGGTGGGGGTAGAAAGAGTTGCATTGTCTAGACTTTGTCATAATTTTTCGGGCGCTTGGCAGTGAAAGACGTGTTTGTATGAAACCTTTTGTTTGTGAAAAAGTGAAAAATGTAAACGCTATTAAAGGACTTGGGAGGCGATTCTTTTTCTGTTTTCTGGTGAGTACATACATATATAATTGTGCAATTTTGATATTAATAACTAATTGAATTTACATATCTGTAACAAAGGAAAATGCAGCTGAAACTTTAAAAAATTTGAGTGGAAGCAGCTACGAGGAGAAATTCCTGTTCAACTAGTCGGTCCAGAAGCGGAAGTGTGGCAGAACAAAGTAAGATCATTAATAAGAGTATACATATATGTATGTGTATATGTAAATAATGCTTGAGTTAAAAAAATGATGCAACAGAATACACACATACATATATATATATTTACAAGAAATCTGTATTTATGCACCGGACAAACCGCATTCACAAGTGCATATGCCAAAACAACCCCCAAATTTCTATTGCGACATTTCGTCAGTGCTCGAAATTTGCTTTTGCTGCTTCTTTTTTTTTCTAGGAGTAGCAGCAAACGCAATCGCAGGCTAAATGAAAATTGTGTGTGTTGGCTGTGCATTTTTATATTAATTTCTTATAAAATTTTTTTTTTTTTTTTAGATCGAGAACGCTTTTCAGATCCAGCTTTCGCAAACCACTTGTCGGACTTATTAAAAGCAGGAGTAAGGAAGCAACAGGAAATAAACCTGCTCAAATTTTTGGAAAGCTCTGAAGGTAAGTGCTTCTCTTTTTTTCAATTATCATATAATAATTAGACCGTTTTCATTTAATAGAGATACAATCAACTTTAATTTGGCTTGCGATCCATTCAGTGTTGGTGCCGACAGCAAAAACAAAAAAGGACGCCGGGAGCAAGAATATAAATTGTGTAAATATATTTGTAGTTAATGTAAATAACAACAAAAAAAAATATAAAAAAAAAAAAAAAATATATTTAAATTGTATTTTTATTTATGAAAAATGGCCGTGAAATTTTGGGGAGCATTTTGCATGTTTTAGGGCAATTCACCTATAAATCCAGAGAAAATGCCCTAGATTTTTGAAAATCTGCCTTTAGTTTTAGGATATTTTTCCTTATTTCTAGGGCAATTCGCCTTAAAATCCAGAAAAACACCCTAGATTTATAAAATATTGCCTTTAGTTTAAAGGTATTTTTTCCGATTTCCAGGGCAATTCGCCTATAAGTTCAAAAAAATCGCCCTGGATTTAAAGGAAACTGCCTTTAGTTTAAGGGTCTCATTTCTTATTTTTAGGGCAATTACCTTTGAAAATAGAAAAATCGCCCTAGATCTACGAAAAATCACACTAAATGTATGACAAATTCACCCGTATTTTTAGGGCAATTTGCCCTAATTTTGTTGCCTAGTCGCCATTGACCCCCGTTTTAGGGCGATTTTCCTTGTTTTTAGGGCGATTTTACCGGAAAATTTCTATGAGTGTAGGAAGTCTTTATATATCACCACGAATAATACAACAAGGACGAGGAATTGGAAATTTCTTTAGTGGTCTTTTTAATTACATTAAACCCCTTTTTCTTTCGGGAATAACTGCTATAAAAAATCAGGCCGCTGAGACTGGAAAGGCTGTTATTAATGAATTTGGTAGAAAACCATTAAGAAATATAATTCAAGAACAAAGTAAAATTGCTTTACAAAATCTGTCAAATAAAGCAATTGATAAAATGACACGCTTTCAAAATGGAAACGGGAAAAGAAATAAAAAGAGGAGTACTAGAAAAAAAAGATCTCATTTAGCATCTAAACGACAACGCAACCATACCCAGACGCATCATAAAAAAAAAAGCAACAAGGAAATTAAATATAAAAGATATTTTTTCTAAATCAAAATGAGTAACCGTATCGAATGTATGAAAAGTGAATTAGATTTGTTTGCACCACATCCAACACAAAGTTCTATTTTAAGAACTGAAGAAGTCTCATATAATCCAATTGCTTCCTTGGACGGAGCCTCGTCAATAGAATTTGTTTGCCTAGGAAATGGTGAAACCTACAGGGATTTATCTAGCGTTTATTTACGGCTTATTGTGCAACTTAGAAAAAATGACAATACAGTCATTGAAGGAAACGATGTCGGTGTAGTAAACAATATTTTACACTCAATGTTTAGGAGTTCATCAGTTTATCTAAATAACATATTGGTGTCACAAAATGATAATAATTATCATTACAGAGCTTATTTGCAAACAGTTTTAAACTATGGGAGTGATGCCTCTGAAAGTCACTTGGCCTCTCAAGGTTATTTCTCAAATTTCGGGCGAATAACTGCAGGCAAATATGTTTACCCTGCAACCAATGAAACCCTTAAAAATATATTTCAAAATAGTAATAAGGTAGAATTATTCGGTAAAATTCATGGAGATATATTGAATCAACCAAAATTTCTTGTAAATAACGTTGATGTGAGAATTAATTTCAATATTGAAAAAACAGCATTTTATTTAATGGAATCCGGTACTGAATCAAATTTAAAGATACTAGAAGCACAACTTTTCATGAATCATATAACAGTTAACCCAAGTATTTTATTGGCTCATCATCATGTATTACAAACTAATAATGCATTATATCCGTTTAACAAAGTAGAAGTGAAATCTTTTACCATTTATCCTGGTAATAATACATTATCGATAGATAACGCAGTTATTGGACAGATCCCAAATTTTCTAGCATTCTGCATGATAAAAAACCGATCCTACTCTGGAAATCGTGGATTAGATCCATTTAATTTTGAACATTTTAAAATTCAACGTTTGAACCTGTTAGTTAATGGAGTTCAGATACCTTCTCAAGCTCTTGAGTTTGATTATTCAAACGTCGAAAATGTTAAAAGTTCAAGAGGATATAATATGTTATTCAAATCTTGTGGGATTAAACATTACGATCGAGGACTACAAATTACAAAGGAAATGTTTGATACAAATAGTTTTATATTAGCTTTTGATCTAACTGCAGATCACTCAAACACAACTGTTTGCTCAAATTTGTTAACTCAAGGAACCATCCGAATTGAAGGAAGATTTTCTGAACCACTTACTGAAGCAATAACGTGTTTGGTATATTGTGAATACGACTCTATGTTTGATATTGATAAAAATCGAAATATTCGAGTACTTCATTAAAATGAATACATTACAAATTGATAATTTACTTTCTAAAAATGGATTTACAAAAGATATTTTAAAAGGTGTCTTCCCTTGTGATCAATTACCAAAAACCATAAACAAGTATCCTGCGTTAATTATCGCCAAGACTGATTCTTCAAGTCAACCCGGTACTCATTGGATTGCCTTCTATTTCAAAAGTAATAAATCAGCTGAATATTTTGATTCATATGGGCAATATCCTCAACCAAAAGAATTTATATCATTTTTAAGGAAAAACTCAACCAAATATTTGTTTAACAAACAGCAACTTCAAGGTTATTTTTCAGACACTTGTGGGCATTATTGCATTCCCTATGGACTTTATAAAAGTAAAAATAAATCATTAAACTGCTTTTTAAAAAATTTTAAGCGAAATGATTTTAACTATAATGATAAGCTAATTCTAAAAATCTTAAAAAAATATTTTAAAATAAAAAAGTCAAACTTAATAGAATATCAGTATCAATTAAGATTATTTATTGTTGGGGTTTTATACAATCTTTGATTTAACTTATAATACTTTAACATAATATTAAGGGCTTCGTCTTTTAAACTAGGAAGGCTATGACACTGGGACAAAGTTTGTAGTGAAATCCGTACTTCGAGTAAATTAGTTCTTTTTCCTCCAAGTCCTCCAACGTATATTTCAAATGCTCCAGCCTTCGGACGTGTTCCTCGAAAACCATGTCTTCGAATTGAATAAGAAACAGCGCAATTTGTTTGGCTAGCATTTTTGGTTGACTTTCACTCTTAGATGTTCTTAAATGGACTGATGTAGAATAAGGAAACTCACTCGTTTATATTGGGAAACTGTTCTTATTTACTTTTCCCTTATATACCATATGAGAAATACCATTTTCACTCAATTTCCTGAATGGTGTCTTGGTAGAAAACTTATTTACATAACTTTTAGGTAAAAATATCCAAATCTGTTCGTTGTCCTTGTCTGTTAAATAAAGAGCTATTTTATTTCCATAAGATGTTTTCTTCAGTTTGCAATCAATGATCTTGTATTCATATCCAATACATAGATTTTCAATTTTAGTGTAACCAATCGCAGGTTTCATCTCATTCAGGATGTATATAAAGTCCTATGATATGAAGAAATTTAGTATAGTATAGCATATATTCACAATTACACATACCATTTTCTATGAGAACTTATACGGGGTGGTTATTCTCAGTGAAATTACTGATGTATACTAATTTATTTATTGAATAACACATAGCCTTTTATACTCGGAAAACCCTTATTTATCACGAGATTATATATATATATATATATAAATATATATATATATATATATATATATATATATATATATATATATATATATATATATATATGCATATGCATATATATATATGTAAACATTAGGGTGGTTTTTTTTTGTATGAAAAATTCTAAGGTCCTACTCTCACCCCCTTATACTTTGCGCATTGGTGCATTTAAGACATACCAAAAAGAAAAAGTTTAAAAAAATGCGATTTAGTGCTTGCGCATTGACCTTTAAGTTTATCACTCATACGTACTGTTGCCCTTGATCAAAAATTTTCATTTCATATAGGTGGCGTAGACTTGTCATTACTTATTGAGTCTAAACATAAAGGTAACCTTGTCACCTTTAAAAACGGGTAAAGAAAAATAAAATTGCTATGGCTATATAAGTTCCAATATTTAAGGGAGTCGCACCACAGAATCAAAAAATTTTTTTTTTAATTTATCGCCCCCAAGCCATATGCAGAATATGTGGATAAAAAGCTATAAACCTATTTTTTAAAGAAGTAACATGGGGTGACCCTCTTAAGAGTGTATCGTGGCACCGATGTTAGTAATAGGCGAAACAGTTTAAGGTTGACAAATTTATGTAGCGGTCTTTATTTAAATCAAATTTTAAATTATAATAGAGAGCTTTAAAAAACGTTGTGTTGCTGCTTCGCTGGTTTTTTCTCAAGTAGATCTGCCATACTATATGTTGGTAGTGCTATATTCGCATAAGTGGCAATTCGATTTGGCGGCAGGCTTAACAATTTAAATTACAGTGGTAACAATAATTAAAAACAAACAAAGCAATATAATTGTACCGAAAATTCAAAAATTTATTTATTTTGTTATATCCTTGCATTATAGGGTATAGGGTATTATAATTTCAGTCAAAAGTTTGGAACGCAGTGAAGGAGACATTTCCGACCCTATAAAGTATATATATTCTTTATGAGCATCACCAGGAGAGTCCATCAAGCCACATCCGTCTGTCTTTTCTTGTTAAGCCGTGTTATTCTTTTCTTCACACGAGTTCTCTTCATTTTGCAAGCTTTTAACCATTAGCGATTTTTCAATTACTGGAATTTCTTCGTCAAAAAACGCAAGCGAAGCCGTTTCATCTGTAAGGTACCATAAATGGTTTAACATTTTTTTTAATGCTACTGAAGACGCAGTTTGATCTATTTTTTCATAGTTTTTCATTCGTCCGATGAACTGAAAATCTAGATACGGCGATTTCTTAGCATTAGTGCAGGTAAACCACACTTTTAAATATTCCGTTACGACAAACACACAAATATCTTCCAGAGCTATTTTTTCGTCGTTGCTAATGTTAAATTGCCTTTGAAACATAAGTATTTTCATGGAATAAATGGCTCTGGCCATCCACCTTGCCTGGTGAATGCCTCCTGGCGCTTTGATTGATATTGCATTCAGATTTGAATTCAGATTCAGCTTTCCAACCAAAAAAAAGGTGCTCTCCATTTTGTTAACGATTTTGAACGAAATCAAATATTTGACAAGTCTAGATATGGGAAAAGATTTGCCTACCCAAAACTCATACTGGCTTACGTGCCGTATGAGTAATCTTTTTGGAAACTTTGAGACCATTGCGCAAGCCCTTACACTTAATTTAAAATTTTTTGGATTTTTGTTTAAGCTATTTTGCACAAATATCTTGTGTTTAAAAGGGTGAGATAAAAATTCCTTATAAAAAACAGCCCTAGTAAACATATACACACATATATTGATATATAAATAAATGAGGTTTCCACAGCCTTTATAAACGAATTTTATTTTGAGATCATCCAGTTTATACTTCAGATACAGGATGAAAACGTTTACTTGCGAGTTATGTCCTATAAAAAAATCCTTCACTAACCGCAACGGTTTGAAAGTACACACTTTAAAAATACACAACTTCAGTTATGAAAAATCGAAATCGAGCAACTACGTGTGTTGTTTCTGTCCTGGAGTAAAGAAATTTTGGCTGCGCAACGATTTGCTTATGCATATTTTGTTGATACACAACTTCACACTAAAATCCCGACTTCATCCAGACATTTGGACATATCCCAGAATGTTACAAGGAAACCAAAATAAATAAACAAGAATAATGTTTTTAAGATTTAAAATTAATTTTATTTATTTTTATATAAAAGTATTTTATCATCATCCTGAATATTCCAAGCCAGCCCAAATAAATAGGCAACAATAATATTATTTCAATTTTCAAATTCATTTTATTTCTTTTGTATTTATACATTAAGATTTTTTAGTTCATTGTTCCAGCTGTCATTTAGTAGTACAGCCATTGGATTATCATTTTCGTTCACCTCGTTGAACAAATGATCATCGTCCGGGAAACTTGGGTCCGGTTCCTGGGTGTCTTGATATAATACTTCCTCGTCGAATGGTTGACCAAACATTCCATCAATCCAGTTCATTGTGGATTCGCCTTCGTTTGGTGGACGTAAAACGTGGTTTACGGCTAAATCCTCGTCTGTGCTCTGGGATAACGGCAGCTCGGGTTCCAATACAGCCTGGTTCATTTCGTCCCTGGGTGTATTCTGCTCGATGATGATCGAGTCGTTTTCATCGATGGTGCGCTGAGTTGAGGTGCTCTTAGGCCAGAACACTCCACGAAGCATGACTTCAGTGGGACTAATTTCTTCGATGACCTCCGGTTCATCGACAAACTCCACAATTATAACCGAGTCGTCCATGATAGTTTTGAACAAAGGTTTGTAATATTACTAACTACACAAACCCTACAGAGGTTCATTTTATAGTAAACAACACATTGCCTTACGTCAAAATGTGTTTATGTGTATGGGTATAAATTTCTACCCTTCAGTTCTGGCGTCCCATATCGGGGACAATTCCTTAGGCCAAACGCTCGGCCGCTGTCGACGTCAGCAGAGCAGTCGGTATTTATATATTGCGCTCTCTTTCCTTGTCTTATAATTTGTTGTTGTACTAGAGGAAAAAGCGGAACTCCCATACAATTTTCTCTATGTGGCGTCCTCGGTGCGTCCTCGAGTACAGATGACCTGTCCTCGGGTTTTCCTTTGGTGATTACTGAGGGAAAAGTGACATCTGGTACTGAAGGGTAGAGTTCGATTGGTTGACTTCCATTGTGTCACTGAAGAATAGACATTTAATACATATATAGCTGTGTGTGTGTGAGGGTGTAAAAGATCTAGAAAGGCAAGGTTGTCAAACAAGGGTGATGGCGGCTTTACAGTGGCGTATGTGTGTGTGTGTGTGTCGCATAGGCGGGTGAGAGTAGGATACAATTTTCATACAAGTAGCTATATTAAAGGCTATTTCACATTTCTTTCATGGTTTAAAAAGGAAATCACACACACCAGGGGTTTTCTCAAAAGTAAACTGAATACATTCACTTTCTATACCACATTTCTGGTAACAGAACACACATAAAACAGGTCTTTGAGTAGGCAAAAGGTTTCAATTGTTACCTGCATTGTCACCAAAAAACAACCTCACATCTAGCCAACAATAAAAAAATCCTTGAACCCTTGAATCCTTGAATACTCATATTATAGCGTTAAAAAGGTTTCAATCCTTCAGAGAGAGAGGGTGACACCCTCTGGATTGGATTTTCTGTAAAATAAGTATAAAACATAGACTGTGAAATTAATAATTTAGTGGTAACCATTCTAACTTAAAATATAATATTTAGTTGTAATCAAAAATATTCAGGGTAACCTGGACTTGATAGAGTGTTAGGATCAAATGATATTTAAATGATAAGGAAAATTCTTTACAATTATTTTATTCGTTTTAGTACAATCCGTGCACAATGGGTTGATAGGAAGAACTTTACATCACGCGATTTTGAAAATTTTTTGCATATTTTTCCGCAGAAGGGGGGGGAGATTGAGAGATAGACATACGGGCGCTTTACCATCCCACTAGCGCCACCTGGTGTTAGCCGGGTTTCAAACCTTTAGCCAAGTTTCGAACCCGGTTCGCGTCTAGGGAATATGTGCGCCACCTGGATTTAGTCGAGTTCCAAACCCGGTTCGAGTCTAGGGGAAATGTGCGCCACCTGGATTTAGTCGAGTTCCAAACCCGGTTCGAGTCTAGGGGAAATGTACGATTTGTATGAAATTAGTTTTAAAAGCAGTGTCCTTAAAAATCTACTGCATGTCTATCTCTCAATCTCCCCCCCCTTCTGCGGAAAAATATGCAAAAAATTTTCAAAATCGCGTGATGTAAAGTTCTTCCTATCAACCCATTGTGCACGGATTGTACTAAAACGAATAAAATAATTGTAAAGAATTTTCCTTATCATTTAAATATCATTTGATCCTAACACTCTATCAAGTCCAGGTTACCCTGAATATTTTTGATTACAACTAAATATTATATTTTAAGTTAGAATGGTTACCACTAAATTATTAATTTCACAGTCTATGTTTTATACTTATTTTACAGAAAATCCAATCCAGAGGGTGTCACCCTCTCTCTCTGAAGGATTGAAACCTTTTTAACGCTATAATATGAGTATTCAAGGATTCAAGGGTTCAAGGATTTTTTTATTGTTGGCTAGATGTGAGGTTGTTTTTTGGTGACAATGCAGGTAACAATTGAAACCTTTTGCCTACTCAAAGACCTGTTTTATGTGTGTTCTGTTACCAGAAATGTGGTATAGAAAGTGAATGTATTCAGTTTACTTTTGAGAAAACCCCTGGTGTGTGTGATTTCCTTTTTAAACCATGAAAGAAATGTGAAATAGCCTTTAATATAGCTACTTTCAGCTAAAGTTGTATTGGCCAGAATAACCTGAGAGTATAGGCTTGAACCTGTTACAATCTTTATAAGATCCTCCCCCAACCAACCAATATCGGATATTTCTTTAGAACCCATAGCTACTTGCAGCTATTGTTGTATTGGACAAAATAACCTGAGAGTACAGGTTGTCAAACCTGTTAGCGATAATATGAAATCTTTACAAATCTTTTGAACCCACCCAAGTAAACAAGAACACCTGGACATACACACCCCTGTTGAGTCGCCATCACAGATCTTTCCCACCCTTACACATGCACACACACACACACACACACACACACACAAACCCATCATGAACCAATCAACGTGAACTTAGGAAAAACATGGTTTGAACATTCGACTGCTTAATATTTAAAATTAGTTCTTTAATGCAAAGGAATACAGAAACATCGTCGGTTTTCTAACTCCAATTTTTTTATTCAATCTAATTTGATTTATTTGACAATTTTTATAATGGCGTCTGTGCAGTGCGATATTTGCAACGAGCATATTAACGTGTCGGTGTTCGAGTCCCATTATGAGGGGTGTTCGAAAAACCCTCATGAAAAAGTGCGTAATATAAAAATTATTTGTGACTTATGTCAAAAAAGTTTGGAAAGTTCCAAATTTGACGAACATTATAAAAAGTGTAATGGGCCGAATAATGCATTCGAACTATTGATGAATGTGCAGAATCATGTGGATGAGCAGCCTTCTACGTCAAGAGCCGCTGCTAAAAGGAATGCAATGGACTCTACCACTAAAAACCAGGAAAAAGGGATTAAGCCCCAGAAAAAAATGGTCTGTGAGTTGTGTAAAGAGGTTTACCCTGAAACGGAATATCTTAAGCATGCTACTACATCTGAGGATCATATGAGTTATATAAAAGAATTTGATGAGCAATATAAAAAGTCTGCTTGGGCGAATAATGCATACAACCTATTGATGAATGAGCAGAATCATGTGGATGAACAACCTTCTACGTCAAAAGCCGCTGGTAAAAGGAAAAGGAATGCAATGGACTCCACAAAAAAAAGCATGGAAAAAAGGATTAAGACACAGGAAAAAAAGCTATGTGAGTTGTGTGGTGATGTTTACCCTGAATCGGGATATCTTAAACATATAACATCGGAGAAGCATAAGAGTGCAGTAGTGAGGTATAAAAATCTCGAAATAATTGAGATGGCTTCGAAAAGTGAATTTCCAATAAAGTCATATCGAGTGCAGGCTCCGGGAACGGAATGCATTGATATTAAAGACTTCTATAATAAATGTCAAGCTAATATTTTAAAAATCCTGACTAGTTGGAGTGAAGAATACATTTCTATTAAATTTAGTATAAAAGTTTATGGAATGTATGTAAAATTCACAGATGAAGGTAGTTGTGTTGAAACACTAAAGCATTTTTCAACTGCTTACATATCAGTTTATGATGGATTTGATTTAGTCCCACTCATTGATAGTGCTATGGACTATTTATCAAATGCATGCAGTGAGTTTCAGGAGAGAGACTCAGGATGGGCCATAAAGGCTTTTAAATATTTTGAGATTTTAGTAATAAAATTAGAGCACGTCCCTGTTAAAGGATTTATTCCCGCTCCACCTCCAATTAAGGCAAAAAACGCACTGATTAATGTCAACAATTTTGATAACTACTGCTTTAAGTGGTGTTTGCTCGCCTCGATTGCTTATAAAAATCACCTGACGACAATTTTTATAACAGACAGACAGCGCAGTGCTGCTAGAGAGAATTTGCAATATCCAAAAAAATATAGTGGATTTGCAATTTCACAAGATGTAATTTGCTACAAAGGAGTGGAATTAAACTTTACCGGAATAGAGTTTCCGATAACAACAAATGGTATAAAGAAGTTTGAGAAACAAAATCAAACCTACAGCATCAATGTTTACGGAATTGATTATAACAGGAATCTGATTATTGGTCCTATTGTAAGAAGTGCAAATAGATCAAGACCAAATCATATTAACTTGTTGAACATTGAAGATGGAAAAAACAGGCATTATGCCTATATAACAAGTATGAAAAAGTTATGCTACTCGCAGTATACAAAGTCGAGATCTGCTGCACATTTTTGTGAGGATTGTTTACAATTCATAACAAGTACAAATACTACACATGCCACAAAGGAGTGCGGAAAAGTTGCCTCTGAATATCCTAAGCCCAACGAAACTACGGAATTTACAAATTTTTATAAAAAACTATCACCACCTGTTGTAATATATGCGGACATTGAAGCTGTGTTGAGGAGTTACCAAACTGTTAAAAACACGGCAACAGTCTCATCAACTACAAAAGAAAAGGAACACATTGCCTGCGCGGTATCATTTTACGAGGTACATAAGTACAACCCATCTTTAAATAGCCAATGGACCTACGACGGTAATTATAAACAGTTATAAAGTTATATATTATATATTTATTTATATATATTTTCTTCTTAAAGGTCCAGACTGTATTCAACAATTTTGTAAAGCCCTTAAAGACACAACTTTGAGGCTTTATAATCGTTACTGGGGTCACCATCCAGAGACAGCCCGGGAGTTGGAAGCATGGGAGGAGTACGCCCAGGAGAATGAAACTTGCTGCGCCTGTGAACTCCCAATACTAGATTTAGCCGGTAAATACTTTAATCAATTTACGGGTTGCTACATGGGGCCAATTCATAAAAAATGTCAATCCTATTATAAGCTGAACCATGCATTTTTCCCGGTAGTTTTTCATAACCTTTCACGATATGATATTCATTTATTTATAAGAGAATTAGGGGACAATTTAAAGCCAATACCCTGTAATAAGGAGCTTTATATTTCATTAACGCAAACGATTAGAATAAACAACAGCATGCAATATAAAATTCAATTCATTGATTCAAATCGATTTTTAAATTCAAGCTTGGAAAAACTGGCTAGCTATATGGACAATTCAAGTTTTAAGCTATTAAATAAAAAATTTCAGGGGGAAAAATTTGACCAAATGAGGCGAAAGGGAGTATTTCCGTATGACTTCCTAGATAGTTTTGATAAATTTAATGAAACAGCGCTTCCACCAATTCAATATTTTTTTAATTCTCTCACTGATGAGGAATGTTCTATAGAGGATTACGAGTTTGCCCAGAAGGTCTGGTCAACATTTAAGTGTAGAAATATAAAAGATTATTTAAAGTTATACTTAGAATCCGACGTAATGATTTTAGCAGATGTTTTCGAAAACTTTAGAAAGATATGTTTACAGATATATAAGCTAGATCCCGTAAATTATGTAACAGCCCCATCAATTTCATGGGATGCAATGTTGAAATTTACTCGAGTAAAACTAACATTAATAAGTGATCCCAACATGTACAATTTTATAAAAAGATCTATACGAGGGGGTTTGACTCAATGCACCCAACGAATTTCTAATGCAAATAATAAATATATGAGAGATTTTGATAATAAAAAACCTTCTAATTTCTTAGCATACATTGATGCTAACAATCTATACGGATGGGCAATGAGTCAACCCCTTCCACTATCAAATTTTAAATTTTTAAATGATCAGGAAATTGAGCAGTTTAACCTATTAAATATCCCAGAAAATACCGATACAGGGTATATGTTAGAAGTAGACCTGGAATATCCAGTTGAGCTGCATAACGCTCATAATTCTTTACCCTTCTGTCCTGAAAGTAAAATACCTTTAGGTTCAAAAACACCTAAGCTAATAGCAGATTTAACAAATAAGGAAAATTATATAATCCATTTAAAATATCTGCAATTATGTATTCAGCACGGGCTTAAAGTAAAAAAAATTCATAGGATACTTTCATTCACGGAATCTAGGTGGTTAAAGCCGTACATTGACCTTAATACAAAACACCGAAAATTAGCAAAAAACGAATTCGAAAAAAATTTTTTTAAATTAATGAATAACGCTGTTTACGGGAAAACAATGGAGAACGTAGCAAAACGCCGGGACATAGTTCTTATATCCCATTATCATTCAAGACAAAATTCACCAGGGTTTAGACAACGTATAGCTAGCCACAATTTCCATAGCGTAGAACTATTTGGACCCAACTTAGCTGCAATTGAATCTACACAGACTATTATTCGTTATGATAAACCTATATATATTGGATCTAGTGTATTAGAGTTATCAAAATGGTTGATGTATGATTATTTCTATAATTTTCTTGCTGTAAAGTGTCCTTCGTTAAAAATAATTTATATGGATACGGATTCATTTATACTATCGTCTAAAGAAGACTTTTACTCGTTAATTAAAGAAAACCCAGACCGTTTTGACACATCCAACTTTAAACCTAATAATAAATATAATATTATACCTGCTAATAATAAAGAACTGGGTCTAATGAAAGACGAGAACGCAGGGCAAGTTATGACGTCCTTTGCTGGTTTAAAGGCCAAGGCCTACTCAATTCTAGTGGAAAAGGATTTATATCTAGTGGGAAAGGATAGTAAACAAAGTCAATATGAAAGTATTAAAAAGATAAAGGGTGTGAAAAAGTCTGTTGTAAATAAATTATCTCATTCTGATTATATTGAATGTATTAAACAAAAGAAGACTTATTATGGTGAGCAGCGAACCATTAGAAGTAGAGCACATCATCTTTATACGGAAATTGTTAACAAAATAAGCCTTAATTATAAGGATGATAAAAGATTTGTATTATCTGATAGCATAAATACATTAGCTCATGGTCATAAAGAAATACCTGATAACATAAATACGTTAGCTCATAGTCATAATGAAATAAACCATTCTTAAGTTTATTAGTATATAATTGTAAATGTTTATATTTAAATGAATAAAATAATAAAATAAAATTTCTTTATGTGTTTGTGTTATTTTTTAAATTTTTTATTTCAGCAAACTTTTTTTATCTATCCACGAGGAGTGACTATCGTCAAAACCGAGCCACTTAACCTTGATTTTATTCTTTCGTCTTGCAATTATTTTTTCTACCAAGAAAGCATTTGGATCTTTGACAAGTTGAAGTTCTTGATCATAAAATGATCCTCTGATGGGTTCACTTTTATAATCCTTCAACTCATATGTTACCGGATTAGTAGCCTTAACTTTTATTACTTTAAAAACTTCAGTTGTCCAATTGGGTTCATAACCTTTCATAAATACACCCTTATATTTACTTATTCTAACGTAATCCCCTATAGAGAATTTATGTCTCGGAAAAATCTTTGGATAATTATAAACTGATTTTAAAATAAATTCTTCATTTTGGGCGCATACATCCACCGGTTTCATTTTAATGGTTCTGTGATACGAATTATTATATTCGTACACAAGGTCTTTGATTTTATGTATCCATTTATATTTACCAATCATACTAAACATTTTCCACATGCGACTTTTTAATGTTCGATTAAAACGCTCGCATATAGATGCCTTTAAGTGTGTATAGGTATGATAATGATTTATATGGTGACTCTTCATTAATTCTCGAAATCTTGAATTAAAAAATTCTTTCCCTTGATCAGACTGAATATTTTTTGGTTTAGTTTTAGCAGTTATAAGCACATTTCGCATTGCTTCAACTACATCCGTTGAGGACTTTGATTTAACAGGCTGGGCATATGCATATTTTGAAAATGTATCAATAACAGTGAGTAAATATTTATATCCACAATTTTCTCTGCTAAAAGGGATCATTTCAACTAAATCTATTTGCCATGTATCATTTATCCCCTTTTGAACAAATTTTCGTCTGATGAAATTTTTTCGAACCTGTTTATGAATTTCATTAACAACTTCCTGTTTGCTCATTTTGTATTTATAAATATTATTTTTTATTAGTTTGTGATGAATGCTTAGACATAAGTGATTGCTTATATTCAAGTACATCGCTTTTTATTTCTTTACGCATCTTTTTTGATATTTCAAAGCACAATCGGGTTAAATCTATATGCACATTTTTATCGTAAGACCCACCTAAATCAGTTAGTTGGATATCATATTTTTGTAAAGATACACACTTAGGTATAATATGATTATAGTAAAGGTATATAACTTGCTGTTTTAATATAGAATTCCAACATAAAAATGTTGTGAAAAATATACCTAATCGTATAAAGGATCTCCAGGACTCACTATCAAATTCAATTTTGTTGCCATACTGATTTATTACCATTACGTATTGCTTATCAGATTTCCGAAATCTAAAATTACATTTTATTGTAGACATTAATGGATGATCAATAATTGTGTCCGGCATCAAGAAATCGTACTGATCCAGTCTTAATTGAATGTACTCCTTGTACGTAAGAAGTTGAATCCATTGATCCTTTTCAAACCCAACAAAATTTTTTTTGTTTTGTTGCATCCACACCATTGGTGAAAATTTTCGGGTTGTTGATAACCCACATTTTAGTCTTAAATTATGTAACACATAGTATTCAAAACCAAAAATGACTTCATGATCTTGAATCTTTCGGGAATATCTATTTTTCTTATCTTCTCGCGTGTCCATACCGGTTGATCCCTTAATTAGAACTACCTTCATATTGCAATCGGACCGCTATATAAAGGTAAAAGTTTGGGCACAAGACTACCCAGTTGTGAAAAAAATCTCGAACAATCATGAACACTGTCGATCGAAACTCCACCGTTATAGTTGACTTTCAATATTTACTTGGACCCAATAAACAACTATTTGTTAAGGAGCTAGCATTCATGCAGGCTGGAACAGTTATACCGAACTTCTTTCATTTCAAACCACCCTTTAGTTTAAAGGAATTGGATAATGACACAATTAAACAACACACTTTAAATCGAGATAGTATAACTGGATTGGATTGGTCGTCTGGAGATGTTCCATATACAGCACTAGATGAAATACTCACACCCCTGAACAGATATAGAACTATTATTGTGCGCGGTAACATTAAAAAGTATTTTTTGACTAAATATTTATCGACAACTATTATTGATATAGATATTGGAACAAGTTTAACAAAACTACCAAATTTTTTCACTAATTGTCTAATACATAAAAATAAACCACCACTTAGATGTGCATTAAATAATTTGTTTAAATTATTTGTATACTTAGAAAACTCAAATTATGAAATCTATTGTTGTGTTGACACACTGGTTTAAGTCTTAGTTAATAATAAATAGTTCAAGTAAGAGGACGTTTCATAATGGAATTCATTAGGAGTTTGTTTGGAAAAGACCCCCGCAAAATGGGTTATACTCAGCTTATTTATTGTAATTATTGTGGATCTAATACTCATTTCGAGAAAAACTGTGCTAAAAAACGAGATCGGTAAAAAAATATATATATATATATATAAACCCTTTGTAAATAGGGATTACATTATAAAGTCGAAAAATTTAAATAAATTTAAATATTTTATATAAAAATGTTTACACAATTCATTCATCCTTTCACAATGTTAATTTGTGGACCTTCAGGATCTGGAAAAACAACATTTTTAGAAAATCTAATAAATAAAAAGAATGACCTTTTAAATATTTCAATAGATCGAATTATTTGGTGTTATGGAGAAGAGAGTGCAAAACCTAGTTTTAATAGTGTTGAGTACTATAAAGGAGTTCCTGAATCTATTGAAAATGAAACTAACGAACCAATTCTTTTAATATTGGATGACTTGATGATGGGAGCATTTAACAAAAATGTTTGTGAGCTGTTTACAAAGGGGTCACACCATAGGAATCTATCAGTAGTAGTGGTAACACAAAATATATTTCATAAATCTTCACACACCAGAGATATTTCACTTAACACGAAATATATTGTTGTCTTTAAAAATCCTCGTGACAAGCTTCAATTTCAATGTTTAGCAAGACAAATTTATCCTGAAAACCCGACGGAGTTATTCAGAATATATAAAGAAGTAACTGAGCAACCACATGGATATTTACTTATTGATCTCACCCAAGGAGTTAACGATCTTTTAAGGTTTAGAACAGACATTTTTAATTCTGAATGCACAGTGTGCTACGCAAATGAAAATGACTTACAAAAAGAGCCTAAATCGATTGAAAGCGAACAAACATTTATTGTATGTGCTCAAAAAGGCCGACAATAAGCTTCGTAAGGCAATAATAAGCAATAGTGATAGTGAGCTGATAAAAACAATAGTGGAAATAGTTCTAAACACATTACAAGGAAACCATAAGGTGACAAAATCCCATCTAAATGCCTTAAAAAAATATAAAAATGCATTGCGGTATCTTTCATGTTCAAAGAGCACAATAAACTCAAAGAGAAAAGTCCTTATTCAAAAGGGTGGGTTTTTACCGATTCTCATAACTTCATTACTTTCGGGAATATTTGGAAAAATTTTAAAAAATGATTAAAAATAAGCATAATTTAAGTAAAGTAATTTTAATGCATCCTACCACTTTTCAAAAATTTTTGAAACACGATCGAGGAAATGAAATAATAACAATGAAATTTTTACCAATTTTAAATAATAACAAAATTAGTGATTTTGAGAAATGGATAAAAATTCGACAAGAATTGAGTATCTATCAAAATAAAAAGCGTAATAAATCGTGGGGTACTCGAAATGAGGAAAAATTAACAATTACTCCATCCATATCAACGGAATCACCCTCATCATCAGATTGGGTTGATATAAAACCAACCACATCAGATTCAAAACCCAAATTTGATGAATCACGCTTAAAATTATCAGACCTACCAGATTTACCTCCCGAAAGCGAAGATGAAGATTTTAAACCAATTGAAATACCTAACATTAAACGAAAGGTTGGGGAAACTTCTTTTTTAGATACTAAGATCGATGTTAAAAGAAAATCACTAACAAAAGTGAAGCTTAATGATAAACAACGAAAATTAAGAGTAAAGTTAAAAAAATATAAAGCTGAAAAATTACCATTTCAAGATCTAACATATGTAACAGGACGCGAAAAACTTATTAGATCGCTTCGACCCAGGAATACTGTACAAATAGGGAAAAACCAAATCAATTGGATTTCATATTAATACCATTAAATTTATAAATTAAGATGGTATATTTAAATGAGATGTTTATCACATTGCTTAGTAATGATTCAATGAATGTATTTCCTGATAATGTAAAATGTGCATTTACAAACATTGTAAATATACCAGAAGACATGAATGATTCTTGGGATGTAGGTATAACAGACATATATTTGAATAATCACATTAAACATGCACCAAATAAAGAAACAAATGTAGTTGAAGAAACAGAATTTGTTAGTCTTGTAAATGCTGAAACATTTAGATATAAAAATGTATCTATTGAATCGAAATTAACTGAAAATGGGTTGATTTTTATTTACACAGATATAATAAAACCAAGGTCAGTAGGTAGTAAAAGACCTAGATGTCTTCGTGTAATGCATTATAACGGAAAGGAAAAAAATATTCAGTTTAAAAATATTGAGTATTATCCTTTAGATATTTGGTCACCAAAAGAAATCTCAATACTTATTACGGATTCAAATGGATATAAGGTCCCATTTGAAACATCATCTGTTCCGATTTTCGTTACTCTTCACTTTAGAAGAAGATCACCTCTATAAATAAAACAACCCCAAATAATATTTACTTAGAACACAAACTGACATCATGGTGAAATCTTATCAGGAATATTATGTGAATCAGTGTGGTGGGGGTTTAAGCAACATTGGAACATTGTATGTATCACCGCAAATAGTACAACAAGGACGTGGAATCGGAAACTTTTTTAGCGGACTTTTTAATTACATAAAACCACTTTTCCTTTCTGGTATGAATGCTATAAAAAATCAGGCTGCGCAGACTGGTAAAGCTGTGGTTAATGAATTGGGGAGAAAACCATTAAGAAATATTATTCAGGAACAGAGTAAAATTGCTTTACAGAATTTGTCAAATAAAGCAATAGATAAAGTAACTCGCTTTCAAAGCGGAAATGGAAAAAGAAGTAAAAAGCGTAGGGTAAGGAAAAAACGAGCTCATTCATTATCGAAACGACAACGTAGTAATACCAAATCGAATCAAAAAAGAAAAAAGATTACAAAAAAATTTAAAATAAGTGATATTTTTTCTAATACAAAATGAGTAACCATATCGAATGCATGAAGAGTGAATTGGATTTATTTGCTCCACATCCAACGCAAAGTTCAATTTTAAAAACTGAAGAAGTTTCATACAACCCAATCGCTTCTTTAGATGGAGCCTCCTCAATCGAATTCGTGTGCTTAGGAAATGGGGAAACTTACAGAGATTTATCAAGTGTTTATTTACGTTTAGTAGTACAACTTAGAACAAATGACAACAACTCCATTGAAGGAAACGCAGTTGGTGTAGTAAACAATATTTTACATTCATTGTTTCGAAGTTCTTCAGTTTATTTAAATAACATATTAGTATCACAGAATGATAATAATTATCATTATAGAGCATATTTGCAAACACTTTTAAACTATGGTAGTGACGCATCTGAAAGTCACTTGGCCTCCCAAGGTTATTACCCAAATTTCGGGCGAATAGCCGCAGGGAAATATGTTTATCCAGCAACAAATGAAACCCGTAAAAATATTTTTCAAAATAGTAACAAGGTTGAATTATTTGGAAAAATTCATGGTGATATATTTAATCAACCAAAATTACTTGTCAATAATGTAGATCTGAGAATTAATTTCAATATCGAAAAGACAGCATTTTATTTGATCGAAAATGGTACCGAATCAAATTTAAAAATACTAGAGGCACAACTGTTCATGAATCATATTACAGTTAATCCAAGCATTTTATTAGCACACCACCATGTTTTACAAACAAAAAATGCTCTATACCCGTTTAACAAAGTTGAAGTCAAATCGTTCACCATATATCCTGGTAATAATACATTATCGATAGACAACGCAGTTATTGGTCAACTACCGAATTTTCTAGCATTTTGCATGGTTAAGAATCGGTCGTACTCTGGAAACCGCAGCTTAGACCCCTTTAATTTTGAAAATTTTAAAATTCAACGATTTAACCTACTGGTTAATGGAGTGCAAGTTCCATCTCAGGCTCTCGAGTTTGATTTCTCGAACACCGAAAATATGCAAAGTTCTCGAGGATATAATATGCTATTTAAATCTTGTGGAATAAAACATTTTGATCGTGGACTACAAATTACAAAGGAAATGTTTGATACAAACAGTTTTATATTAGCCTTTGATCTAACTGCTGATCATTCTATTTCAACAATTTGCTCAAATTTAATATCTCAAGGCACCATCAGAATTGAAGGAAGATTTTCAGAACCACTTACTGAAGCAGTAACTTGCTTAGTATATTGTGAATACGACTCTATGATTGATATTGATAAGAATCGAAATATTCGAGTACTTCTTTAAAATGAATACAATTCAAATTCAACATTTACTTACGAAGAATAAATATACAAAACCAATTTTTAAAGGTGTTTTTCCTTCAGATCAACTACCAAAAACCATTTCCAAGTATCCAGCACTAATTATTGCTAACACCGATACTTCTACACAAGCTGGTACTCATTGGATTGCCATTTATTTTGAGAGTCACAAATCAGCAGAATATTTTGATTCATATGGACAATATCCTCAGTTAAAAGAATTCATAGTATTTTTAAGGAAAAATTCAAGAAAATTTGTTTTTAACAAACAGCAACTACAAGGATATTTCTCACACACATGTGGTCATTATTGCATCCTGTATGGGCTTTTTAAAAGTAAAAAGAAATCATTAGTTTGTTTCTTGAAAAAATTTAGGAAGAATGATTTTTCGTATAATGATAAGTTAATAATGAAAATGTTTAAAACAAACTTTAAAAATAAAAAGTCAAAGTAAATAGAATATTATTTAAGATTATTTATTGCTTGGGTTCTATACAATCGTTGGTTTAACTTATAATATTTCAACATAATATTTAGGGCTTCTTGTTTTAAAATCGGTAAGCTATGACACTGACAGGTGTCTGGTCCAGCAGTTGCATCGTCATCACTCCAGGGACAAAGCTTATAATGAAACCCATACTTGGAGTGAATAAGCTCTTTGTCCTCCAAGTCCTCTAAGGTAAGCCTCAAATATTCCAGTCGTCTGGCGTGATCCTCAAAAATCATATCTTCAAATTGCATGAGGAACAACTCAATTTGTTTGGAGTACATTTTTGATTAACTTTACTCTTCCTGGATTAAGAAAAGACTGATGTGGAATGAAGATAACCACTGGTTTATATTGGAACTGCTATTTACTTTATTTAGTTTTTCATTATAAATTCGAACGTAGGAGGGGAAAATCTTTTTATATCTTTCCCTTTATATACAATATGAGAAATTCCATTCTCGCTCAATTTCTTAAAGGGTGTCTTTGAAGCAAACTTGTTTACATAACTTCTCGGTAAAAATATCCAAATCTCATCACTGTCCTTGTCTGTTAAATAAAGAGCTATTTTAGTTCCATAAGGTGTTTTCTTCAGTTTACAACCAATGATCTTATATTCAAAATCTACACATAGATTCTCGATTTTTGTATAACCAATCATAGGCTTCAATTGGTTGAGTGTGTCTATAAAGGCCTAAAATACACACACATTAGTTTTCTAGGAGATATACATATATTTAATATGGTACAAACCATTTTGAGCAGCGTTATTTTTATTGGTTCTTTTCAGAGAATTCACTGATGTATACTAACTTATTTATACGATACCGTACAGCCTTTTATACGTTCAAACTGTACACTCTTAAATATATATATATATATATATATAAATTGTATATATATATATATATACAATATTTTGTATGTATAGTTTTTATACAGCGTAGGATAGTGTTCCTTCTACATATATAGGGCAAGTTGTATAAAGGATTGTTCAGTTTATTTTATAATTTCAGAATGACCACGTTTATTTGTGAACTCTGTCCTAAAACGAAATCATTTACTACTCGAAACGCTCTGAAAGTGCACACTTTAAGTAAACATAATTTTAGTTATGAGAAATCAAAATCAAGCTACTATGTGTGCTGCTTCTGTCCTATAACAAGAAAATTCTGGCTGCGGAACAATTTGCTTATGCACATCCTACTGGTACACAACTTTTCTCTGAAATCACAATTCCACCCTGATATTTGGACGTATCCGAAAATGTTATTAGATAATTCCAATAAATAAAAACTATAATTAAATACAAGTGAATTGAATGTTTATTTATTTTATATATATATATATATTTTTTTTTTTTTTTTCGAAAAATGGACATTTTTATTACTTTTTATGATTGTAGTAGGCTACACAATTGTGTGTTCCAACTGTCGTTCAGTAAATCCAATAAAGGATTAGGAACCTCTTCTATTCCATCAAAAATGTGGTCGTCCTCCGGAAATTGAAAAATTGCTTCTTGGGAGTCCAGTAAAAATGCGTCATCAAATGGTTGACCGTAAATTTGCTGCGCCCAATCGACCGACTCCTCATTTTCCTTTGGGGATGGTACGCCATCCAAATACTGGTTCCAGTCGTCCTTCCAGCTTTCCTGCGTTGAGGAAACACAAGGCCCGAACACATTTCTCAGTGTTTCATCAACTGAGTCGACTTCATCGATGACAATTGGTTCATCGTTGACGAACTCAACAGAAATTATTGAATCCTCCATTTGTGAAATCTAAGTTGCTACTGACTCCACAAACAAACAGTTCTCATTTTATATCAAGGAACACCCACTTGACTCTTGTATGAATGTGTAAGGTCAGTAGAAGTTCTATTGTTCGATTGGTTAACTGCTATTGAACCACTGAAAATGAAAATTGGGATTTCTAGTTGTGTGTGTGTGCATGTGTAAGGGTGGGAAAGATCTGTGATGGCGACTCAACAGGGGTGTGTATGTCCAGGTGTTCTTGTTTACTTGGGTGGGTTCAAAAGATTTGTAAAGATTTCATATTATCGCTAACAGGTTTGACAACCTGTACTCTCAGGTTATTTTGTCCAATACAACAATAGCTGCAAGTAGCTATGGGTTCTAAAGAAATATCCGATATTGGTTGGTTGGGGGAGGATCTTATAAAGATTGTAACAGGTTCAAGCCTATACTCTCAGGTTATTCTGGCCAATACAACTTTAGCTGAAAGTAGCTATATTAAAGGCTATTTCACATTTCTTTCATGGTTTAAAAAGGAAATCACACACACCAGGGGTTTTCTCAAAAGTAAACTGAATACATTCACTTTCTATACCACATTTCTGGTAACAGAACACACATAAAACAGGTCTTTGAGTAGGCAAAAGGTTTCAATTGTTACCTGCATTGTCACCAAAAAACAACCTCACATCTAGCCAACAATAAAAAAATCCTTGAACCCTTGAATCCTTGAATACTCATATTATAGCGTTAAAAAGGTTTCAATCCTTCAGAGAGAGAGGGTGACACCCTCTGGATTGGATTTTCTGTAAAATAAGTATAAAACATAGACTGTGAAATTAATAATTTAGTGGTAACCATTCTAACTTAAAATATAATATTTAGTTGTAATCAAAAATATTCAGGGTAACCTGGACTTGATAGAGTGTTAGGATCAAATGATATTTAAATGATAAGGAAAATTCTTTACAATTATTTTATTCGTTTTAGTACAATCCGTGCACAATGGGTTGATAGGAAGAACTTTACATCACGCGATTTTGAAAATTTTTTGCATATTTTTCCGCAGAAGGGGGGGGAGATTGAGAGATAGACATGCAGTAGATTTTTAAGGACACTGCTTTTAAAACTAATTTCATACAAATCGTACATTTCCCCTAGACTCGAACCGGGTTTGGAACTCGACTAAATCCAGGTGGCGCACATTTCCCCTAGACTCGAACCGGGTTTGGAACTCGACTAAATCCAGGTGGCGCACATATTCCCTAGACGCGAACCGGGTTCGAAACTTGGCTAAAGGTTTGAAACCCGGCTAACACCAGGTGGCGCTAGTGGGATGGTAAAGCGCCCGTATGTCTATCTCTCAATCTCCCCCCCCTTCTGCGGAAAAATATGCAAACAATTTTCAAAATCGCGTGATGTAAAGTTCTTCCTATCAACCCATTGTGCACGGATTGTACTAAAACGAATAAAATAATTGTAAAGAATTTTCCTTATCATTTAAATATCATTTGATCCTAACACTCTATCAAGTCCAGGTTACCCTGAATATTTTTGATTACAACTAAATATTATATTTTAAGTTAGAATGGTTACCACTAAATTATTAATTTCACAGTCTATGTTTTATACTTATTTTACAGAAAATCCAATCCAGAGGGTGTCACCCTCTCTCTCTGAAGGATTGAAACCTTTTTAACGCTATAATATGAGTATTCAAGGATTCAAGGGTTCAAGGATTTTTTTATTGTTGGCTAGATGTGAGGTTGTTTTTTGGTGACAATGCAGGTAACAATTGAAACCTTTTGCCTACTCAAAGACCTGTTTTATGTGTGTTCTGTTACCAGAAATGTGGTATAGAAAGTGAATGTATTCAGTTTACTTTTGAGAAAACCCCTGGTGTGTGTGATTTCCTTTTTAAACCATGAAAGAAATGTGAAATAGCCTTTAATATAGCTACTCATACACATGTAGTTGGGTGGGGTTAAAACAGATATCCTAGAGACATGATATTGGTTGTTGAGACCTTGGCATTATTTCCTGCTAGCTCTAAATGGATTTACATCGTCTACCACCTGATAATATTGAATGATGCAGCTACAGCTTCAAGTAGCTACAACAAAGGTGTTTTCCCTTTGATTTTATAGGTCAATCAGGAAATTCATGCATACTATGGGTTTCTCCTCAGTGTACACTTAACATCGGGTATCTATCCCCGATTTCTGTACACAAAAAACACATGTTTAACTCGCTACCTAAAAAACATCCTTGAATACATGAATACATGATTTAAAATAGATTTTCTCCTCGCTAGAGAGAGAAATTGAGAGAAAGTAACAGGATTGTAGCAGAGATTTTCTTAGAAACAATTAAAGAGAGTAAATATATAAAAAATCGTTTTTTATAATTAAATAAAATATAGTTTATAAGTATGTATTAGTATTTTGCAATTGATCCATTCGAAATTTAAAAATTTATTTAAATAGTATTTTTATGCAAATGAAACATTAAAATTATTATATAACAATTTACAATTCAACAACAAATATTATAAAGACTGATTCACCTAGAATGCTAATAAGGCTTTAAATGTTAGTCCAATGTCTTTTTTTATTTTTGTAAATGCATAGGAAAACTGCAGCCATATCCAAAAAATATTTGAGACCTGAAGCACGCTTTTTCCTACCCAGAGACATACTTTACATTACACGACATACTACATTATTTTACATTTTTTTTCCGCAAGAGGGCGAGAATCCCGAGAGAGGCCTTTACAGAATATTTTTCAGTTATGTAATTTCTCATCCGAGAAACACTCCCAAAAACATGACTCTTAGATGACGCTTTGCGAGCTGAACAACGCGAACGAAGACTCAAAAGTAGATGGCGCTTCTTTACAGAGGGCGCTTCTTTACAGGGGGTGGATAACTCTCCTGTAAAGGCCTCTCTCGGGATTCTCGCCCTCTTGCGGAAAAAAATGTAAAATAATGTAGTATGTCGTGTAATGTAAAGTATGTCTCTGGGTAGGAAAAAGCGTGCTTCAGGTCTCAAATATTTTTTGGATATGGCTGCAGTTTTCCTATGCATTTACAAAAATAAAAAAAGACATTGGACTAACATTTAAAGCCTTATTAGCATTCTAGGTTAATCAGTCTTTATAATATTTGTTGTTGAATTGTAAATTGTTATATAATAATTTTAATGTTTCATTTGCATAAAAATACTATTTAAATAGATTTTTAAATTTCGAATGGATCAATTGCAAAATATTAATACATACTTATAAACTATATTTTATTTAATTATAAAAAACGATTTTTTATATATTTACTCTCTTTAATTGTTTCGAAGAAAATCACTGCTACAATCCTGTTACTTTCTCTCAATTTCTCTCTCTAGCGAGGAGAAAATCTATTTTAAATCATGTATTCATGTATTCAAGGATGTTTTTTAGTTAAACATGTGTTTTTTGTGTACAGAAATCGGGGATAGATACCCGATGTTAAGTGTACACTGAGGAGAAACCCATAGTATGCATGAATTTCCTGATTGAACTAATATCCTGCCGCAAAATTACTCTGCTAAAAGTTTTTGTAAAATACCTCCTGTCCTTCCTTATATGTCACTTCTCTTCTCATTTTGTTTTCTCAGCATCTCACACGCCTTTTTCCGAACTATTTCCAACGAGTCTTCTTTAGAAATCGCCAATGATCTGTCCTCAAGAATACCTAAATCTCTTAACAGTTTATACGATGATCCTGAGGAGACGAAGTTCTGGCCAAATGCCATATAATAAGGGCTGGTACCAAGCGCAGAATGGACTGCTGTACGGAGAGCGCAGCAAATACTGCTGAGCTGTTCGTCCCAATCTTTCTGATCAGGTCTGACATAAGACCTAATCGCCGCAATGACTGACGGGTTAACCCTTTCCAATGCGTTTGACTGGGGCGAATAAGCAGCGGTCAAAGTGTGAGAAATAGAATATTCTCTCAGCAATTTCTGAAAAGTCTCGGCCTTGAACTGCGATCCATTATCGGATACAATGGTTTCTGGTAAGCCGAAAGTGTGAGAAAGATCTTGCTGCAGATATTTAATTACTACATCTGCAGAGAAATTCTTAACAGCCTTTAAAAATACAAACTGGGAGTAATGGTCCAACACAATTAATATTCCAATATTTCCACTGCGAGACCGTGGGTATGGACCGAGAAAATCTATGTAAAGACGCTGGAAAAATCGCTCTGATACAGGCGCCACGCCCATTGGGGGTCGTTGTGTTCTATTTGACGCTTTGATGGATTTGCAAATCTCACAAGCTTGCGTGTACGTTGCATGTTGCATGCTCGGATCTCCCATAAACAAGTCCGTCTACGATTTTTAAATCTGGCAATTGATTCTGATTGGCTTTGACTTTGTCTACAATTTCCAAATACTTGGCTGATTTGAATTCTGGTGCTTGAAGATCTATTAAAAGACCGTGTCTCGCCTCTACTGCCGCTACTTCTGCCTCGTTGACTCTGGACAAAGCATCTGGGACAACATTCATTTTTCCACTTCTATGTTCGATTGTAAAATTGAAACCTTGCAATTTTAAGGCCCAACGAGCTAGGCGAGAGTGGAGATCAGTCTGACTCATGAGCCACTTGAGTGAAGCGTGGTCAGTAATAACCGCAAACTCATGACCTTCTATGTATGGCCGAAAACGCTTGTTACAAACAATAGCCGCGAGACGCTCCTGTTCGGTTACCGAATAATTCCTTTGGGCTTTGTTTAATTTTTTTGACACAAACGCAATGGGATACTCGTCACCCTGATCTGTCTTTTGGACTAATACACCACTCACTCCAGACTTACTTGCATCGCATTGCACGTAAAAAGGTCTTGTAAAATCAGTGCTGCGTAGAACTGGAGCGGAACATAGCATGTCTATTAGCAAGGCAAACGCTTTTTCGCCCTCAGGAGTCATTTCGAACTTTTTCTTTGGCTTCAAAAAATCTGTGAGTGGAGAAGATACTGACGCAAAATTATTAATGAATTTGCGATATCACCCCACCATACCGAGAAAACTGCGAAGGGATCTCAAATTCTTAGGGAGTGGAAAGTCTGCCATGGCCGAGTTTTTCTCTGGATCAGTACAAATAATCCCTTCTCCTACGATGTGCCCAAGATATTTTACCGATCGCATACAAAATTCGCTTTTCTCCACATTTAGAGTGAGTCCAGCTATTTTAATTTGTTCGGCCACCGCACTCAGAACCTTCATGTGGGATTCAAATGTGTCTGAGACGACCAAAAGATCGTCTAGATACACAAAAACTTCATTCCTGAGATCTGGCGGGATAACTTTGTCCATCAAGCAGGTCATTGTTTGCGACGCGTTGGTCAAACCGAATGACGTCACCTTATATTGGTATAAGGGCTTTCCCGGAATGGTAAACGCGGTTTTATCCCGAGAACTTGGCTCCAATGGGATGTGCCAACAGGCGTCCTTCAGATCGAGGCTGGAAATATACATTGCCTTTGGAAGTCGAGATAACATCCAATCGATTTGGAGCAAAGGATAAGCATCCTTTGTGGTAGCTGCGTTGACTTTACGACTGTCCAAACACAAACGTACTTTTCCGGGCTTTTGTACTAGGACAACTGGCGAAGACCACGCACTTTGAGACTCCTCAATCACCCCCATTTCCAACATTCGGTCGATCTCTTTATAAAGAAGCTTTTCAACCGCAGGTGACACCGGAAAATTACGTTGTTTGATCGGCTTAGCTTCACCAACGTTAATTTCGTTAGAAATAAGAGTGGTTTTCCCCAATCCCGAAGAGGCAAACGAAGGAAATTTCCCAATAACTTCACTGAGACTGCGTTGCTGACCTTCAGTCAGGTTATGCGAATCCGAAACAATTTCAGATACTTGCATGGACGGTGGCAACAAATTAAAGACTGACCAAAACGTAATGCCTAAGTATAAATCCTGATTTAACGACGGTATAATGGAACTCCAGCTCCTTAGTCTCATCTTTATACTTTACCGCCGTTTGAAGTCTTCCTACTACATCTTGCTTTTGGCCATCTGCCGTGTTAGCAACTGTTGCAACTCTTTTAAACGGAATTCTACTTCGTATTAGTTGTTCTGCCAATTTACCACCGATCACGTGAATGGCAGCACCAGTATCCAACAATCCAAACAAACTGAGACCCGTACACATACAATACATTAAAAATATCAGGCTACTATAGATGAAAAAAAGTGACAAAAAGTATTTCAGTAAAATCCATTGTAGCTAAAAAAGTAGAGGTCGCCCAACTTTGTGATTGGACAATCTTGAAGTTAAAGGTTCAAAGTACCTTTTCCGCTAAATTGTGGCTCTGGGCTACAAAGGGTTTTCTTACTATTAAGTAGCAAAAAGTGCCTAAAAATCGAAAATTTGGAACTTTGACCACGGATTTCTCAAAACTTCGACGTGATGGAAAGTTTCCAAGTATGAGGTAGTAATCTCCAGCTAAATTCCTTTCAGGTTTGGTAGCTTTTATTCTTGGGCTTTTTTTTTGTCGACCAGTGTTATTTGGAGCGCCACATCCAAAACAAAACACATTGCTTGTATCGATGGCCTTCTTTGCGACAATTCCAGCATATAAACGCCATCGCACCGACTTCGTTATTCGCTTCGCCCTCAGAGAACTCCTCAGCATCTTTCATCCCCTCAACCAACTCAGAGACTTGCTTGCGGAAAGGCACTACCTTCTGATATCCCTGGGATTTTCGGACATCTTCTAAAAAGCTTTCCCTGCGTCGGCATATTGCCCTTAAACCTTCCACTGATTGGACTGGAATATTTAGAATTTCATGTCTTATTTCTGGCCTTAGATTTCTTTTTAAAACTTCTTTCACTTCCATATTGGTCAGAGGCATATCCAGGTGGTCCATTAATTCCTGTATTGCATCATAAAACGTATCGTACCCTTCCCTTTCCCGCTGTTTCCTATCTCGAATCGCTTCTCGGATATCTAAGTCCGTCCGTTCCTCTCTGAATTGCCTTCTAAGTGCAGTGCAAAGATAATCCCATCGCAGTTCGTGGGTATTTTTATGATACCTCCAGTAAAATTCTCTTGCTTGCCCTTTAAACAGAAGGCTAGCGTTTCTGCTTAGAATCGAAAAATTTCCTTCTAGCGTTTGTTTGGTGAGAGCCTCTACTCGGTAAATAAAATAATCGACACTGAGACCTTCAGGATTTCCACTAAACCGCAATTTCCAACTGTTTAAAATGTGGCCTACTTTGTCGGGCCTCTGGCTTAGGTCTGAGTGATTACTCCTGGGTTTTTCGCGACCGGAGCCTGATGGTCCATCCATGTTGAGTAGTGGAAGTTGACCAAGAGAATCCCCTCCAAGTAATACTTCCGTGTTAGCAACTCCTTCAGCTGGAAAGGGTGCAGGAACATTGGCTTCAATCAACCTAGTCATCTGTTCTGATAATTGGGTCATCAAATCATTTTGCATGGACTTTACAGCGTCTAAAACGGTGCTCTGGATCAGCTCTCTCTGAGCCAGTCCCAAAGCTTGCGCCCCTGACGAACCAATGGGCGTAGCTTCTGACATCTGCCCTTTGTTTGACCGCGTATTTTGAGATGGAGTACCAGCTTTCTCGAAACACACTGTGTTACAAGTAGGACACGTTGTTTTCTTTTTGGAATGAGCTGCGATGCAGGACGTATGGAACACATGACCACATTTGGTTTTAAAAGTCTTTCCAACGTCTAAAAAAACTTCACACAAAGGACACTTTTGTGCCACATTCTCCTCGGTATCTGACATGGCGGAAGAACAAATAAACTCAAAATAATACAAATTTAAAACTCCCTGAGGAACACAAAAACGAAACAAAAAATTCTAAGACTTATAATTAAAATAAAATAAATAAATTTACGATTAAATCTTAAAGTTCTTACTAAATTTGCAATTAGCTATGTTTTTTTGTAATTCAACCAACCGAAAAGGTCGATGAACTTTCGTTGGATCAGCTGTTTCTCTTACTTCCAACAGAAATTGACCTACTTTCGTTTTCGGCTCGATCGAACCGATACGGAACTGACCTACGCCAATATGGAACTGACCTAGTTTTCGCTTCGGATTGATCGAACCAATACGGGAGTTGAACTAGATTCCAATCGAACCAACTGATATGTTCGCTTGATCTAAAATTTAGATAAAAAATTGTGATGAAAAGAGACGACGAAAAGTGTACGGCAAAACCAAAAATATCGCAAACGACAAATATATCATAAACTAGCTATACCCGGAGCGACTTCGTTCGCTCAAAATTAATTTGCAGTTAGGAAATTAGGTTGTCAGGACTTTCTTATATCTTATTTGCGCGTTTGTTGAAAACCTTTGCGTAAACAACCTTTCTAGAAGATTCTTCCAGAGAGAATCCGAAGGCTACTGGTAGAGCTATATAATAAATGAATGCGATCTAAGTAAAAGAATTGCATTTTTATACCTTCTATCAGTTACATTGTTATCAATGCAATTTTAATTTGCGCGCAAGTTTACACTTGTTTGTAAATTCGAATTTGTTATTTTTAAATTTATTGTTTTGAATGAAACGAAAACATTTGTACACACACGAAAAGATTGACATCCCATACAAAAGTAGCGAAGTAACTTATTATTTTCCGATTCCACATTTGATTGATAATAATTCATTTTAAACTCTTCCAATTTTGCATTGGCTGAAAGGAAATAAATCATTTTATTTGTATTTAAGCACATTATCTACATACTTTATGTATTGTATTGTACATGTATTGTACAAATCAAAACATATCCAAATATACATACGTATTTGGGCTAAAGTTCGAATCGTAAGATATTTAACTTGGAAACATTTTGGCTTTGTTTACAGAATTTGTAGTAATTTTTTATCTTCTTCCATGGTGGAAATTAAATAAGGCTCTTACTTCTGCTACAAAATGAAAAATATTTTTTTTTAAATAAAACCTAAGCATTTTATCCACAGGACTGACTATTGATCGAAAATCATATTGATCGGAACAGCAGTTAAAGTTTTTAAAATACAAAACAAATATTGTGGCAGCCCCATACATATATTTATACACTCATATATATATAGTACCTATAGTAGCCCTAAGCATAACTGTAAATATATATAGTACCTATAGTAGCCCTAAGCATAACTGTAAATATATACCGATAGTAGCCCTAAGCATCCCTGTAAATACACACACACACATACACACGGCCTGTTATATATATGTATACACTCTGTTAAAGTTTCTAGCTGTTAAGAGAATGTTAGCAAAGGAGAGAATAAAAGAGCGAGAGTTAGTCTTGAAAGTGATCCCGACCTGAACTGTTTGACTGCTACAATATCAGAAGTGGGCGCGAACCCTCGTGCCATAAAAAACATTCACATCTCGACTAAAAGTGAACAAAAATTAAAATGGATCTGATCAACGCCAATGAATATACGTGCAACCAACAACGCGAGTGGTGTAGGGTTTTAAACCTTGTTACTCATGGAAATAAAAACACATTAGCTGCACGGCTGAACGAAGTTCCATTTCGTGGAAGATGCCCTGCCGTACAGCAACAACAACGTCAAAACGAAGCGGACAATGCGCAGAATGTTCTGGAAGCAGTTGATGAGGCAAACGTGGAAGCGGACGACGAAGCGAATGAACAAGAAGGAGAGTCAAACGACGAGCAAGAAGCTGCAGAATCAAACGAAGAGGCGGATGGCGAACGAGAAGAAGAAGAGTCAAATGAAGCGGCGAACGGCGAGCGAAAGAAAGGAAAATCGAACGAGAAGACAAACAGCGAGCAAAATAACGGAGAATCAAACGAAAAGATAAACGACGAGCAACAGAAAGAAAAAGCAAATGAGAAGATAAACGACGAGGCGGGAAAAGAAAAGACAGATATCGACAAGGAACTTAAAATTCTAAGTGACCAGAAGTTAATTTTGCAAAATGAAAACGATTTTCAACGAGCAAGAATGCAATTGATGGCCAGAGAGTTGGAGTTAATGAAGTTTGAAAAAGAGTTACTGCAGAGAGAGAATGATTTGTTGAGAGTGGCTGGTGGAGCGAGTTCACAAAAAATTTCAAATGATGATGAAATTTCGTTCCAAACTATAAAGGAAATGCTGCCGGACTTTGATGGACAAACGAGTGTTAGTGTGTGGCATGCACATGTAAACGTACTAAAATCTACGTATGCGTTGACTGAAAATAAACTTCGATCCCTTATATTCAGCAAATTAAAAGGTGATGCACAAGCTTGGGTGTACTCAAAACCAGAGTTCGCGAACGAAAAGATTGATACCCTTTTGCTGTCGATGGAAAAGGCGTTTCTTCCGAAGGAGAGTGCCATTATTTTGCGAAAGAAGTTTGAAGCGCGCAGATGGCAAACCAATGAATCGTTTTCGGCCTACTTCAACAGCAAAGTTTTACTGTCTAACGGACTTCAGATGTCAGAGCTCGAGTTGGTCGACTATATCATCCACGGCATACCAGATCGCCAAATTCGCACAAGTGCCAATATGATGTGCTTCAAAATGAAGGATGACCTTCTGTCGGCACTACGACACGTTAATTTAGTTGCTCCAAAAATCAAAGGAGCCACTAACAGCGGTGGAAAGGTCGAGAAGCAAGCTTTCTGGTGCTACAACTGTAATTGCTTGGGGCACATCGCCTCAGATTGCCGTAAGCCAAAACGAGAAGTTGGAGCCTGCTTTGTATGTGGAAAGATGGGTCACCTTGCCGCAGCTTGTGAGCAGAACAAGAAGACATCAGCCCCAGCTACTCGCAAGGAGGATTACGTAAGATATTTAAAGATAGAAATAGAGGGTAGCGTTAATGAATCGTTTTTGTAGAATGTCTACTAGACTCAGGTAGTCCAATCAGCTTTATCAAAAAATCGTATGTACCGGCTAGCGTAAACATGAAGCCAGCGCCTCCAGCTACATATATTGGTTTAAACTCCAGTAAACTTATAATTTTTGGAAAAATTTTTGTGTTAATTTCAATTTATAATAAAAGAATAAGACTTGAAATGTTAGTTGTTCAGGATGATTCTATGAATGAAAGGGTAATATTGGGTAGAGATTTCTTAAATACGAGTGGCGCTTCCATTGTCTGGAATGAAAATCAGTTAAGTCTAACAAACGAAAGCACAAACGAGAGTACGAACGAGAGTACAAATATGAATGATTCAAATGATATGGATAAATCAGATTGTAGAAACGAATTCTTTGAGAAAATTTGTATGATTGAATATGAATCTAATGAAGAGAACGTAAATGTGGGGATAAACTTAAACATAAATGATAAGATTACTTTTGAAAATTTGTTTCGTAAATATTACACTGAAGCTGTTCGACCAGTAGTGCCGGAAACAAGGTGCGAAATGAAAATAACGATCACGGATGCCAGGCCATTTAGCTGCAGCCCCAGACGCCTTTCTTATGCTGAAAAGAATGAGTTGCAAAAGATTTTGGATGAGTATATTGCTAAAGGATACATCAGACCAAGCGAGTCTGAATTCGTGTCACCAATAGTGTTAGTGAAGAAGGCGTCGGGCGAACTTAGAATGTGTATTGATTTCAGAAAGTTAAATAAGTTAACAGCAAAAGACAGTTATCCCATCCCTTTGATAGATGACCTACTGGATCAAATGACAGATAAACAGTGGTTTACAAAGCTAGTCTTAAAGAATGGGTTTTACCATGTTTTTATGCAAGATGAGTCGGTGAAGTTTACTTCGTTTACAACACCTTTAGGCCAATTCGAGTTCCTAAGGATGCCATTTGGGCTAAAAAACGCGCCGTCTACGTTCCAGAGGTTTATAAATAAAATTTTTAGTGATCTGATAAGAGAAGCAAAGGTTATCGTGTACTTAGACGACATAATGATTGCGACAAAGGATATAAAGAGCCATATAGAAATCTTAAATGAAGTATTTGATAGACTAACAAGAAATAAATTGGAATTGAGGCTAAGTAAGTGCGAGTTTTTTCAAACGGAAATTAAATATCTAGGGTATACGGTTAATGGGTACGGCATCAAAGCAGATGGAAAGGGCATAGCGGCGGTTAAAAATTTTCCTGTTCCTTCAAAAACTAGTGAGGTACAAAGCTTTTTAGGACTTTGTTCATACTTTCGCAGGTTCATCAAAGATTTCTCTATAATTGCGAAACCATTATACGACGTGACGAAGAAAACGACAAATTTTCGGTTTGGGGAACTTGAGCTAAAAACGTTTGAAGTTCTGAAAGAAAAGTTAATAGATTCCCCTATACTTGCTTCGTACAACCCAGCGGATGAGACAGAGCTCCACTGCGACGCGAGTTCAATAGGTTTCGGTTCAATCTTGATGCAAAAGAAAAAAGATGGGCGGTTTCACCCGGTGTTTTATTCTTCCAAGCGCACTACGGACGCTGAGTCGAGGTATCACAGCTTCGAGCTGGAAACGCTAGCAATAATTTATTCACTCAAACGTTTTAGGGTATACCTTCACGGTAAAAGTTTTAAAATTGTCACCGATTGCAATTCTCTTACACTTACGTTGACGAAGAAGGAAATAAACCCCAGAATAGCACGATGGGCCTTAGAGCTGGAAAACTATGACTATATACTGGAACATAGATCTGGGGTAAGAATGCAACACGTTGATGCGCTCAGCAGATGCACTAATATAATGGTGGTAGATACAAATTCGTTCGAAGAAAATTTGATTATATGCCAGGGTAAGGATGAGAATATTCTTAAAATTAAAAAACTTCTAGAAGAGACTGAACACAAACTGTACGAAATGCGAAATGGAATTATTTATCGGAAATACCATGACTCTTTATTATTTTATGTTCCAAAAGATATGGAAACGCACGTACTCTTTAAATACCATAATGGACTCGGACATGTAGGTGTTGACAAAGTATTAGAAGTTGTTTTGAAAACATATTGGTTTCCAAAGTTAAAGGAAAAGATAGGACAACATATTAAAAATTGCTTAGAATGTATTGCTTTTACGGCGAAGGGCAAGCACGAAGGCTATTTACACAACATTCAGAAGCCAACAAAACCTTTTGAACAGTTACATATTGATCATCTAGGCCCAGTTACGACGAAAGATAAGAAATCAAGACATATTTTAGTAATTGTTGATAGCTGCACAAAGTTTGTAAGACTCTACGAAGACCACAAAGTCTACTGAAGCGATATCGGCGCTGGAAAACTACTGCAGATCATATAGTACCCCTAAATGTATAGTCTCTGATCGAGGATCTTGCTTCACCTCCTCAGAATTTTCCAATTTTCTAAGGACTCGAAAAATAACTCATACACAAATAGCAACAGGATCGCCTGAGGCGAATGGACAGGTAGAGAGAATAAATCGAAGCATCAGTCCGATGCTTGCAAAATTGTCAGATTCAGAACCAAGTTGGAGCTTTGAAAAAGTACTGGGAGAAATTGAGTTTGCAATAAATAATACAGTTCATAGAATGATTAACCAACATCCAAGTGTAATGTTATTCGGAGTTGGCCAAAGAGGTAGTTTAGTTGATTGCCTTAGAGACAATTTGCGAGAAGGACAAAAGGAAAGCAGAACAATTGAAAATATAAGAGAGAACGCTCACGAAAGAGAAGCTCAGTTACAAAACTATAATGAGACGACGAAAAACAGCAAACGGTTGAAGGCAACACAATATGAGAAAGGAGATTATGTTGTAGTAAAGAATTTTGATTGTCACACAGGAGTTTCAAAGAAACTTGTTCCGAAGTTCAAAGGACCTTTTGAGATAGTCAAGTTGTTAGGAAATGATCGGTATGCTGTTAAAGACGTGGAGGGATTTCAGCAATCTAGAACTCCATACTCTGGCGTTTGGGCGGCAGCTAATATGAAACCCTGGCTCGGTTGGTCAAAAAGCGAAGAAAATGAAAAGATAAATGATTGTGAAGAAAATGATGAGATAAACGATTGTGAAGAAAATGATGAGATAAACGATTGTGAAGAAAATGATGAGATAAACGATTGTGAAGAAAATGATGAGATAAATGAAGTGAAGAAAATAATAAAATAAATGAAAATAAAATAAGTGTAAAGGAAAATAAAGGCATTAGAAAAGACAAAGATAGTGATCGTAATAAATTAGTTAAAGTTTACAATACTAGAAGCAAGACCAAAATAAAAGATCGTTAACTCAGATTTAGCTATACCAGGATCAGGGGATCCTTGTTGGTCAGGATGACCGAGTTGTGGCAGCCCCATACAAATATTTATACACTCATATATATATAGTACCTATAGTAGCCCTAAGCATAACTGTAAATATATATAGTACCTATAGTAGCCCTAAGCATAACTGTAAATATATACCGATAGTAGCCCTAAGCATCCCTGTAAATACACACACACACATACACACGGCCTGTTATATATATGTATACACTCTGTTAAAGTTTCTAGCTGTTAAGAGAATGTTAGCAAAGGAGAGAATAAAAGAGCGAGAGTTAGTCTTGAAAGTGATCCCGACCTGAACTGTTTGACTGCTACAATATCAGAAGTGGGCGCGAACCCTCGTGCCATAAAAAACATTCACATCTCGACTAAAAGTGAACAAAAATTAAAATGGATCTGATCAACGCCAATGAATATACGTGCAACCAACAACGCGAGTGGTGTAGGGTTTTAAACCTTGTTACTCATGGAAATAAAAACACATTAGCTGCACGGCTGAACGAAGTTCCATTTCGTGGAAGATGCCCTGCCGTACAGCAACAACAACGTCAAAACGAAGCGGACAATGCGCAGAATGTTCTGGAAGCAGTTGATGAGGCAAACGTGGAAGCGGACGACGAAGCGAATGAACAAGAAGGAGAGTCAAACGACGAGCAAGAAGCTGCAGAATCAAACGAAGAGGCGGATGGCGAACGAGAAGAAGAAGAGTCAAATGAAGCGGCGAACGGCGAGCGAAAGAAAGGAAAATCGAACGAGAAGACAAACAGCGAGCAAAATAACGGAGAATCAAACGAAAAGATAAACGACGAGCAACAGAAAGAAAAAGCAAATGAGAAGATAAACGACGAGGCGGAAAAAGAAAAGACAGATATCGACAAGGAACTTAAAATTCTAAGTGACCAGAAGTTAATTTTGCAAAATGAAAACGATTTTCAACGAGCAAGAATGCAATTGATGGCCAGAGAGTTGGAGTTAATGAAGTTTGAAAAAGAGTTACTGCAGAGAGAGAATGATTTGTTGAGAGTGGCTGGTGGAGCGAGTTCACAAAAAATTTCAAATGATGATGAAATTTCGTTCCAAACTATAAAGGAAATGCTGCCGGACTTTGATGGACAAACGAGTGTTAGTGTGTGGCATGCACATGTAAACGTACTAAAATCTACGTATGCGTTGACTGAAAATAAACTTCGATCCCTTATATTCAGCAAATTAAAAGGTGATGCACAAGCTTGGGTGTACTCAAAACCAGAGTTCGCGAACGAAAAGATTGATACCCTTTTGCTGTCGATGGAAAAGGCGTTTCTTCCGAAGAAGAGTGCCATTATTTTGCGAAAGAAGTTTGAAGCGCGCAGATGGCAAACCAATGAATCGTTTTCGGCCTACTTCAACAGCAAAGTTTTACTGTCTAACGGACTTCAGATGTCAGAGCTCGAGTTGGTCGACTATATCATCCACGGCATACCAGATCGCCAAATTCGCACAAGTGCCAATATGATGTGCTTCAAAATGAAGGATGACCTTCTGTCGGCACTACGACACGTTAATTTAGTTGCTCCAAAAATCAAAGGAGCCACTAACAGCGGTGGAAAGGTCGAGAAGCAAGCTTTCTGGTGCTACAACTGTAATTGCTTGGGGCACATCGCCTCAGATTGCCGTAAGCCAAAACGAGAAGTTGGAGCCTGCTTTGTATGTGGAAAGATGGGTCACCTTGCCGCAGCTTGTGAGCAGAACAAGAAGACATCAGCCCCAGCTACTCGCAAGGACGATTACGTAAGATATTTAAAGATAGAAATAGAGGGTAGCGTTAATGAATCGTTTTTTGTAGAATGTCTACTAGACTCAGGTAGTCCAATCAGCTTTATCAAAAAATCGTATGTACCGGCTAGCGTAAACATGAAGCCAGCGCCTCCAGCTACATATATTGGTTTAAACTCCAGTAAACTTATAATTTTTGGAAAAATTTTTGTGTTAATTTCAATTTATAATAAAATAATAAGACTTGAAATGTTAGTTGTTCAGGATGATTCTATGAATGAAAGGGTAATATTGGGTAGAGATTTCTTAAATACGAGTGGCGCTTCCATTGTCTGGAATGAAAATCAGTTAAGTCTAACAAACGAAAGCACAAACGAGAGTACGAACGAGAGTACAAATATGAATGATTCAAATGATATGGATAAATCAGATTGTAGAAACGAATTCTTTGAGAAAATTTGTATGATTGCATATGAATCTAATGAATGAACGTAAATGTGGGGATAAACTTAAACATAAATGATAAGATTACTTTTGAAAATTTGTTTCGTAAATATTACACTGAAGCTGTTCGACCAGTAGTGCCGGAAACAAGGTGCGAAATGAAAATAACGATCACGGATGCCAAGCCATTTAGCTGCAGCCCCAGACGCCTTTCTTATGCTGAAAAGAATGAGTTGCAAAAGATTTTGGATGAGTATATTGCTAAAGGATACATCAGACCAAGCGAGTCTGAATTCGTGTCACCAATAGTGTTAGTGAAGAAGGCGTCGGGCGAACTTAGAATGTGTATTGATTTCAGAAAGTTAAATAAGTTAACAGCAAAAGACAGTTATCCCATCCCTTTGATAGATGACCTACTGGATCAAATGACAGATAAACAGTGGTTTACAAAGCTAGACTTAAAGAATGGGTTTTACCATGTTTTTATGCAAGATGAGTCGGTGAAGTTTACTTCGTTTACAACACCTTTAGGCCAATTCGAGTTCCTAAGGATGCCATTTGGGCTAAAAAACGCGCCGTCTACGTTCCAGAGGTTTATAAATAAAATTTTTAGTGATCTGATAAGAGAAGCAAAGGTTATCGTGTACTTAGACGACATAATGATTGCGACAAAGGATATAAAGAGCCATATAGAAATCTTAAATGAAGTATTTGATAGACTAACTAGAAATAAATTGGAATTGAGGCTAAGTAAGTGCGAGTTTTTTCAAACGGAAATTAAATATCTAGGGTATACGGTTAATGGGTACGGCATCAAAGCAGATGGAAAGGGCATAGCGGCGGTTAAAAATTTTCCTGTTCCTTCAAAAACTAGTGAGGTACAAAGCTTTTTAGGACTTTGTTCATACTTTCGCAGGTTCATCAAAGATTTCTCTATAATTGCGAAACCATTATACGACGTGACGAAGAAAACGACAAATTTTCGGTTTGGGGAACTTGAGCTAAAAACGTTTGAAGTTCTGAAAGAAAAGTTAATAGATTCCCCTATACTTGCTTTGTACAACCCAGCGGATGAGACAGAGCTCCACTGCGACGCGAGTTCAATAGGTTTCGGTTCAATCTTGATGCAAAAGAAAAAAGATGGGCGGTTTCACCCGGTGTTTTATTTTTCCAAGCGCACTACGGACGCTGAGTCGAGGTATCACAGCTTCGAGCTGGAAACGCTAGCAATAATTTATTCACTCAAACGTTTTAGGGTATACCTTCACGGTAAAAGTTTTAAAATTGTCACCGATTGCAATTCTCTTACACTTACGTTGACGAAGAAGGAAATAAACCCCAGAATAGCACGATGGGCCTTAGAGCTGGAAAACTATGACTATATACTGGAACATAGATCTGGGGTAAGAATGCAACACGTTGATGCGCTCAGCAGATGCACTAATATAATGGTGGTAGATACAAATTCGTTCGAAGAAAATTTGATTATATGCCAGGGTAAGGATGAGAATATTCTTAAAATTAAAAAACTTCTAGAAGAGACTGAACACAAACTGTACGAAATGCGAAATGGAATTATTTATTGGAAATACCATGACTCTTTATTATTTTATGTTCCAAAAGATATGGAAACGCACGTACTCTTTAAATACCATAATGGACTCGGACATGTAGGTGTTGACAAAGTATTAGAAGTTGTTTTGAAAACATATTGGTTTCCAAAGTTAAAGGAAAAGATAGGACAACATATTAAAAATTGCTTAGAATGTATTGCTTTTACGGCGAAGGGCAAGCACGAAGGCTATTTACACAACATTCAGAAGCCAACAAAACCTTTTGAACAGTTACATATTGATCATCTAGGCCCAGTTACGACGAAAGATAAGAAATCAAGACATATTTTAGTAATTGTTGATAGCTGCACAAAGTTTGTAAGACTGTACTCTACGAAGACCACAAAGTCTACTGAAGCGATATCGGCGCTGGAAAACTACTGCAGATCATATAGTACCCCTAAATGTATAGTCTCTGATCGAATGGACAGGTAGAGAGAATAAATCGAAGCATCAGTCCGATGCTTGCAAAATTGTCAGATTCAGAACCAAGTTGGAGCTTTGAAAAAGTACTGGGAGAAATTGAGTTTGCAATAAATAATACAGTTCATAGAATGATTAACCAACATCCAAGTGTAATGTTATTCGGAGTTGGCCAAAGAGGTAGTTTAGTTGATTGCTCTAGAGACAATTTGCGAGAAGGACAAAAGGAAAGCAGAACAATTGAAAATGTAAGAGAGAACGCTCACGAAAGAGAAGCTCAGTTACAAAACTATAATGAGACGACGAAAAACAGCAAACGGTTGAAGGCAACACAATATGAGAAGGAGATTATGTTGTAGTAAAGAATTTTGATTGTCACACAGGAGTTTCAAAGAAATTTGTTCCGAAGTTCAAAGGACCTTTTGAGATAGTCAAGTTGTTAGGAAATGATCGGTATGCTGTTAAAGACGTGGAGGGATTTCAGCAATCTAGAATTCCATACTCTGGCGTTTGGGCGGCAGCTAATATGAAACCCTGGCTCGGTTGGTCAAAAAGCGAAGAAAATGAAAAGATAAATGATTGTGAAGAAAATGATGAGATAAACGATTGTGAAGAAAATGATGAGATAAACGATTGTGAAGAAAATGATGAGATAAACGATTGTGAAGAAAATGATGAGATAAATGATAGTGAAGAAAATAATAAAATAAATGAAAATAAAATAAGTGTAAAGGAAAATAAAGGCATTAGAAAAGACAAAGATAGTGATCGTAATAAATTAGTTAAAGTTTACAATACTAGAAGCAAGACCAAAATAAAAGATCGTTAACTCAGATTTAGCTATACCAGGATCAGGGGATCCTTGTTGGTCAGGATGACCGAGTTGTGGCAGCCCCATACAAATATTTATACACTCATATATATATAGTACCTATAGTAGCCCTAAGCATAACTGTAAATATATATAGTACCTATAGTAGCCCTAAGCATAACTGTAAATATATACCGATAGTAGCCCTAAGCATCCCTGTAAATACACACACACATACACACGGCCTGTTATATATATGTATACACTCTGTTAAAGTTTCTAGCTGTTAAGAGAATGTTAGCAAAGGAGAGAATAAAAGAGCGAGAGTTAGTCTTGAAAGTGATCCCGACCTGAACTGTTTGACTGCTACAATATCAGAAGTGGGCGCGAACCCTCGTGCCATAAAAAAACATTCACATCTCGACTAAAAGTGAACAAAAATTAAAATGGATCTGATCAACGCCAATGAATATACGTGCAACCAACAACGCGAGTGGTGTAGGGTTTTAAACCTTGTTACTCATGGAAATAAAAACACATTAGCTGCACGGCTGAACGAAGTTCCATTTCGTGGAAGATGCCCTGCCGTACAGCAACAACAACGTCAAAACGAAGCGGACAATGCGCAGAATGTTCTGGAAGCAGTTGATGAGGCAAACGTGGAAGCGGACGACGAAGCGAATGAACAAGAAGGAGAGTCAAACGACGAGCAAGAAGCTGCAGAATCAAACGAAGAGGCGGATGGCGAACGAGAAGAAGAAGAGTCAAATGAAGCGGCGAACGGCGAGCGAAAGAAAGGAAAATCGAACGAGAAGACAAACAGCGAGCAAAATAACGGAGAATCAAACGAAAAGATAAACGACGAGCAATAGAAAGAAAAAGCAAATGAGAAGATAAACGACGAGGCGGAAAAAGAAAAGACAGATATCGACAAGGAACTTAAAATTCTAAGTGACCAGAAGTTAATTTTGCAAAATGAAAACGATTTTCAACGAGCAAGAATGCAATTGATGGCCAGAGAGTTGGAGTTAATGAAGTTTGAAAAAGAGTTACTGCAGAGAGAGAATGATTTATTGAGAGTGGCTGGTGGAGCGAGTTCACAAAAAATTTCAAATGATGATGAAATTTCGTTCCAAACTATAAAGGAAATGCTGCCGGACTTTGATGGACAAACGAGTGTTAGTGTGTGGCATGCACATGTAAACGTACTAAAATCTACGTATGCGTTGACTGAAAATAAACTTCGATCCCTTATATTCAGCAAATTAAAAGGTGATGCACAAGCTTGGGTGTACTCAAAACCAGAGTTCGCGAACGAAAAGATTGATACCCTTTTGCTGTCGATGGAAAAGGCGTTTCTTCCGAAGGAGAGTGCCATTATTTTGCGAAAGAAGTTTGAAGCGCGCAGATGGCAAACCAATGAATCGTTTTCGGCCTACTTCAACAGCAAAGTTTTACTGTCTAACGGACTTCAGATGTCAGAGCTCGAGTTGGTCGACTATATCATCCACGGCATACCAGATCGCCAAATTCGCACAAGTGCCAATATGATGTGCTTCAAAATGAAGGATGACCTTCTGTCGGCACTACGACACGTTAATTTAGTTGCTCCAAAAATCAAAGGAGCCACTAACAGCGGTGGAAAGGTCGAGAAGCAAGCTTTCTGGTGCTACAACTGTAATTGCTTGGGGCACATCGCCTCAGATTGCCGTAAGCCAAAACGAGAAGTTGGAGCCTGCTTTGTATGTGGAAAGATGGGTCACCTTGCCGCAGCTTGTGAGCAGAACAAGAAGACATCAGCCCCAGCTACTCGCAAGGACGATTACGTAAGATATTTAAAGATAGAAATAGAGGGTAGCGTTAATGAATCGTTTTTTGTAGAATGTCTACTAGACTCAGGTAGTCCAATCAGCTTTATCAAAAAATCGTATGTACCGGCTAGCGTAAACATGAAGCCAGCGCCTCCAGCTACATATATTGGTTTAAACTCCAGTAAACTTATAATTTTTGGAAAAATTTTTGTGTTAATTTCAATTTATAATAAAATAATAAGACTTGAAATGTTAGTTGTTCAGGATGATTCTATGAATGAAAGGGTAATATTGGGTAGAGATTTCTTAAATACGAGTGGCGCTTCCATTGTCTGGAATGAAAATCAGTTAAATCTAACAAACGAAAGCACAAACGAGAGTACGAACGAGAGTACAAATATGAATGATTCAAATGATATGGATAAATCAGATTGTAGAAACGAATTCTTTGAGAAAATTTGTATGATTGCATATGAATCTAATGAAGAGAACGTAAATGTGGGGATAAACTTAAACATAAATGATAAGATTACTTTTGAAAATTTGTTTCGTAAATATTACACTGAAGCTGTTCGACCAGTAGTGCCGGAAACAAGGTGCGAAATGAAAATAACGATCACGGATGCCAAGCCATTTAGCTGCAGCCCCAGACGCCTTTCTTATGCTGAAAAGAATGAGTTGCAAAAGATTTTGGATGAGTATATTGCTAAAGGATACATCAGACCAAGCGAGTCTGAATTCGTGTCACCAATAGTGTTAGTGAAGAAGGCGTCGGGCGAACTTAGAATGTGTATTGATTTCAGAAAGTTAAATAAGTTAACAGCAAAAGACAGTTATCCCATCCCTTTGATAGATGACCTACTGGATCAAATGACAGATAAACAGTGGTTTACAAAGCTAGACTTAAAGAATGGGTTTTACCATGTTTTTATGCAAGATGAGTCGGTGAAGTTTACTTCGTTGTAACGTAGTTTCCTGGCTGGGATATGGCTCAGTCCGGCCAGGGTCGCTTACAGAAAAATTTATAAGTTGGGGACTTTGGAAATTTTTGTAGAGGGTGAGCCGACTCAAAGGTGGAAGTTGTCGGGCGCACGTTAGGGTTATGTAATCGGGCTCGTAGGGGAAGATTTTGGGAAAACAACCGGGTGGGTCGTCGGTAATGGTACACCAGTGGGAGCAGAGGCTTGGCGCCTGGCTGCGATCCCCGAAGGATGCACGTGGGGGTGGGTAGTGCTACACTAGTGGGAGCAGAGGCTTGGCGCCTGGCTGTTATCACCCAAAAATGCACACGGGAACCGGGAAAATGGTACACCAGTGGGAGAAGAGGCTTGGCGCCTGGCTGCGATCACCGAAGGGTGCACGTGGGGGTGGGTAGTGCTACACTAGTGGGAGCAGAGACTTGGCGCCTGGCTGCGATCACCCAAAAATGCACACGGGAACCGGGAAAATGGTACACCAGTGGGAGCAGAGGCTTGGCGCCTGGCTGCGATCACCGAAGGGTGCACGTGGGGGTGGGTAGTGCTACACTAGTGGGAGCAGAGGCTTGGCGCCTGGCTGCGATCACCGAGAGATGCACGTGGGAATGGGTAGCTAGACGCTAGTGGGAGCAGAGGCTTGGCGCCTGGCTGCTAGCACCCAAAATATACACGCGAATGGGGTTTAATAGACACGCAGGTTTTCAAGTTTCGGATATAATATTTATTGAATGAGAACCTATGGGTCCCTGCCTATACCGCACTCCTTGATTTAACGCTACTCACTCAGACAGATTCGGTCAACACGAAACAAAATCCAACGTTTCTTGGCGGCAGATAAAGCTGCTATTCGCTGCTTCTGGTGGCGGGTTGTTGTATCCAGGGAAGGCGCGAGACAAGCACGATGGCACGTGGTTCAAGAATCGCGAGCACGTGGTTCCAAGACGAGTCGGTACTGGTTGTCGCGGCGGACTGGGGTCGCGAGCGATCGCGTGTGGTCTCCTTCAAGCTCTGGTCACAACTGACTTCTCCTTGTCCCAGTTTTAAAGCCGCGGCCCAAAGTTATCCTCCTTTCTTCATTCTCGCTGCTTCTGCCCTCTGCTCGGCATGCTACTGTGGTCTCGCTCTTACACTTACTGAGTGTTTCGTAGATAACTCTCTGGAAAGTTCTGTCTCGATCTGCCGCCTTCGTTGATCCAGTTCGGTCGCTCACGCTGCTCTATGCCTCCGCTGCTGCTGTTCCCTCTCTCCGCTGCTGCTCTCTCGTTTCTATGCACCCCCCCACACCCTGCTAGCTAGAGATGGCCGTGGTTATCTTAATAATTATTTATTTATATTATGGTTCGGGAACAACCGGAACTTCATGTTCTTAAATTATAAGGAACTTTGCGTGTTTTTGTACGGCCAATTCGGGCCGTTACACCCCCCCTTTACTTCGCCGGACGAACAGAGACGGTGACTTCGTTCTTGGTGTTTATCCTCACCCGGTAGTGTTGTCCGTTTCCCTTTTCCAGTACCCGGATATTGCGGCGGAGGTTTTTAGCCACCCGCGCCTGTAGTCTCTCCACGACGTGTTGCGGCAGTTGGTGCTGTTGCGCCGGGTGTACCCTCCAGTTCGCTGGGATGGGAATCCATCCGCTGTGCTTCATCCGGTCGGCTATGGGTCTTTGCTGGTGGGACTGGCCGGGTCCGTCTGGGGGTACGGAGTTCGGTTCCTCGGTAGCAGCGCTTGCGGTGTCCTCTGACTGTGCCTGCCCGATCCTTTGGCGTCGCTGGGCCTCGGCTGAGGTGCTGGGCATGTTGTCGTCCACTTCCAGGCGGAAGCGCCGTATTGGTTCGCCTTCCGGGTGAATAAAGTGGGCGACACATCCGGGGATTGTGTTGTCGCGGCGAACTACCTGTTGGGGCGGCGAGTTACCGCCTGCGGTGTCCTCCGGCTGTGCCTGCGCGATCCGTTGGCGGCGTTGGGCCTCGGCTGAGGTACTGGGCATGTCATCGTCGACTTCCAGGCGGAAGCACCGTACTGATTCGCCCTCAGGTTGAAGGACCCGGGGGGTGCTTCCGGCGATGAGGCTGTCGCAGCGAACTACCTGTTGGGGCGGCGAGTTACCTGGTGCGGGCATAACAGTCCCGGGTTCTTGGAAACCCTCCCAGGATCCATAAGCCGGTGGTGGATCATCGTCTTCTTCGTCGCTGATGTCTACCACCTCAACTGAATACGGCTGGTGTGGGGGCGTGTCCTGGTCGTCGGTGTTGCTGAGGTCCACTACTTCGACCGTCTCGAGTTGGGCGGAGGCCGGAACATGGTCGGTCACTACTTGCATGGGACTGATCGGGCGCATGTTGAGGTTCGGGAACCTGTCCGTTCGCAACGGTACCTCTTCGTCGACGTCCATTTCTACGTCGTTCGGTTCGGTCTCCCTGACCAGCGGCTCACCATTGTCATCGAAACCTTCCAGGTAGCGTTCCAGGTACTCGATGGTGTCCGCGCTGAGTTCCTCGCTGATAGTAAGGGGCGATTCACGAAGTGCTACTCCGACAGGTACGGGAAGTGTATCCGTCACCCCTTCGAATAAGGCTCGTTGGAAGTCGAGCTCCTCGTCCCCAGTTTCCTCCGGCAGTTCGACGATCCTGGCTAGGGTGCGACGAGAGGTCCGGGTGCGCCGGCGGTGGCTGCGGTGTGACGGGTCGCGGTGGCGTCCAGGCATGTTGGCTTAAAATGCTGTTAAAAGTATTACTTTAACTTATGAACCTACCTAGCTAATCTTGGGAGTGCGGTGTAAAACAGTTTGCAGATCTTACAAGTTAAAGTTACAAGTTTACTAGATAACTACCCTCCCCAAAACCTGGTTTACTTGATGGTGTCTTGGGCGTCTTCGAGTTCGCTGTCGATGTCATCCTCGTGGAAAACCTTGAGGTCGGCCAGGCCGGCTGTTCGCCTGCGCTTGGTCTTCGGGTCTTGGAGACGGATGATGTTTTGCGCTATGAACTTTACGACTTTAAATGGTCCGTCGAAACGTGGGGCCAACTTGGCCGCAAATCCATCTGCAGCCTTGGAGAGGTGATGCTGCTTTAGGAGGACCAGATCGCCTATTGCTGGTCGCCAGGCGCGCCTTCGTAGGTTGTAATGTTTGCCCTGGTTCTCGCTGGCCTGTTTTGTGTGTTCCAGAGCTGCTTTAAGAATCTCCTGGAGATGTGTAGCCTTGTCGGCGGGTGTCACGGGCTCTCGACCCAAATGTGGAGTGACTTCGTGGTAAAGTGAGCCCGGCAACCTTGGCTCCCGACCTTGAAGTAGATAGGCGGGGCTGAATCCGGTGGTGTCCGAGGCGCTAGAGTTGATGGCGAGACTTATCTCGGGCAAGGCTGCGTCCCAGGTCTTCTGGTTCCCGTCGATATATTGCGCTATCATCGTCTTGATGGTCCTATTGGCGCGCTCTGTGGGGTTCTGCTGCGGTGAGTACGGGGCGGTGTGCTGGATAGTCATCCCCAGTTGTCTTCCAAATTCCTTGAATGCTCGGCTGGTGAACTGCGTACCGTTGTCGCATACAAACGTCTTGGGCACCCCGAATCTGGCCAGGATTCGTTCGCGGAATGACCGAGACAGAGATGCTGTAGTCGCCTTGCGAAGTGGAACGAGTTCAACCCACTTGCTAAAAGAGTCGAAAAAGACCAGCAACATCGTATTGCCGTGGGTAGATCGGGGCAAAGGTCCCACGAAGTCGGCGCACAGCGTGTCAAACGGCTCTGTTACGAGCCGGGTGAACATCTGCCCAGGGGGTTTCAGCTGGCTGGCTTTAAATTTCTGGCAAGTTTCACACCTGCGAACGTACTTGACTACGTCGCGAAAGAGGCCAGGCCAGTAGTACCTCTGCATGATTCGTCTGGCTGTTTTCCGGATCCCCATGTGGCCAGCGGCGGGTTGGTCGTGACACTCCTGCAGGATACGCGCTCGAAGGGGTTGTGGCACACACAGTTTCCAGGGAATATAGTCTTCTTCTTCTGGCCGGTTTCCGAAGCGTCGATACAGCTGGTCGTTCTCTTGGACGTACTCTGGGTAGTTGGCTGGTTCCTCGGCTATCCTCGTCAACATCTTCTTTATCCAGGTGCAATGGCGTTGTTCCGTGGTGGCTTGTTGAAGTCGTTCCAGAGGTTGCCTGGAGAGCGCGTCGGCGACAATGTTTTGGTTTCCTCGGCGATAGTGCACGTCAAAGCGGTATTGTTGGAGCTCTAAGGCCCAGCGAGCTATGCGTCCCGTAGGGTTTTCGATGGCGTTAAGCCACTTTAGCGCTAAATGATCAGTGACTACATCAAAGTGGTATCCTTCGAGGTAGCATCGGAATTTACGCACGGCCCACACGATTGCCAGGCATTCTTTTTCCGTCGTGGAATAGTTACCCTCTGCCGTTGACAGCCGTCGACTGGCGTAAGCAATGACACGCTCCCGGCCTTCGATCTGCTGCGTCAACACCGCTCCGAGTCCAAAGTCGCTTGCGTCGGTCTGCACTGTGAACTTTTCCTCGAAATTCGGGCAAGCTAGGACGGGTGCTTCTGATAGCCTGGACTTCAGTTCTTCGAATGCTTTCTGTTGGGCGGTGTCCCACGTCCATTTTTGGTTCTTTTTGATTAATTTGGTCATCGGTTGTACAATGTTTGTGAAGTTTGGTACAAACCGACGGTACCACGATGCAATGCCAAGACACCTTCTTAGCTCCTTGATTGACGACGGTGGCTTAAGTTCTTGGATAGCGGCTATCTTATCTGGGTCTGTGTGAATGCCCTCCTCACTGATCTGGTGTCCGAGGTACACGATGCTCCGCTGGAAGAATTTGCATTTGTCCCGGTTGAGCTTTAGATTAGCTGTGCGCAGTCGGCGAAGTACCTCACGTAGATGCTGCAAATGTTCTTCGAGGGTTTTGCTAACGATAATAATATCGTCAAGGTACGCAAAAGCATGGGGGTCCATATCTGGTCCGATGACTCCGTCCAATGCTCGCTGGAATGTTGCTGGCGCCGAATGCAGTCCGAAGGGCATGACCTTCCAGTGATACAGGCCTCGGCCGGGCACCGTAAAAGCTGTATACTCCCTACTGCCGGCCGCCATCGGAATTTGCCAATACCCGCTCTTTAAGTCCAGTGTGGATATGTATTTGGCATTCCGTAGCTTCTCTAGGATGTGGTTAATCCGAGGTAGCGGGTACGCATCGGGAATAGAGCGAGCGTTCAGCTGCCTGTAGTCTACGCACATGCGGACGTCCCCCGTCTTCTTGCCGACAAGCACGATTGGCGCACTGTGTGGACTCTTCGATGGCTCTATCCTACCGTCGCGCAGAAGCTCGTCGACCTGGTCATCAATGATCCGTTGCATCGCTGGATTTTTGGTGAAATACCGCTGCTTGATTGGGCGGTCGTCCCTCATAACGATCGTGTGCTCCGTGATATGGGACACGCCTGTAAGTCCGTTGAACAGGTCCAGCTCGTCTTCCAACTCTTTCCTGGCCGCATGCATACTCTCCTCGACAACGATGGTGGTTGCTCTTGCTGATGGTACCTCGACGGTGTTGGCCACTGCTGTTGTTCCCGGTGATAGCCTAAATGGATTCCTCTGTATAGCTCTTGCGCACGGTGGAGGAAGAATATCGCTACTCTGACTCGTGGTGGTTCTCTGGGAGGCGACGGTGTTTGTGGTTGCTGGTTCAGCTGGGTGTTCCACTGGCAGTGCTTTCGGTGGAGATACGACGAGACGTTGCTGATCTAGCCGTTCTTGTCGTCCTGGTTGTACTGGGCTTGCCGTGGTTGGCGGACTCAATGCGGTGGGCGGGGCTGGTCGCCGCTGCGCTGCTGGACCTGGACTCAATGCGGTGGGCGGGGCTGGTCGCCGCTGCGCCGTTGGAGCTGGACTCGGTGCGTGTGGCGGGGCTGGTCGCCGCTGCGCCGTTGGAGCTGGACTGGTTGCGGTTGGCGGGGCTGGTCGCCGCTGCGCTGCTGGACCTGGACTCGATGCGGTGGGCGGGGCTGGTCGCCGCTGCGCCGTTGGAGCTGGACTTGTTGCGGGTGGCGGGGCTGGTCGCCGCTGCGCCGTTGGAGCTGGTATAACGGGCAGTAGCGTAAGGCTCACCTGGTTTATTTCAAGGGTGGCTTTCGCTTGACTGAGAAAATCCATTCCCAGGAGTACGTCGTCAATTGTAGTGGGCAGTATCAGGACAAGCATGCCTACCTCCTGGCCTCCCAAGCCAATGGTAACACTGAGGGCCTGGGTGACCTCTCTCCTGCTGCCGTCGGCGAGGCTAAGCTGGGTGATGACCGCTCGCTGATTTTGTTCGGTCCTGACCAACCCAGCGACTCTCTCGCTGATGAAGGTGCGCGTGGCTCCGGTGTCGACGGTGGCACAGAAAACCTGACCTTCGATGGATACTGATGCCACTATCCGGCCCCTCTCACACCGGAGAGCGGGATTTATTGTTGCAGAGGGGAGGCGAGCGCTGTCTCCGCCTGTTCCCTGGGTGGGCGGAGGCGCTCTTCGTTTCCCGTCGGTTTGGCACGGCAGCAATCGATCGTTCGTGTCCCTCGGCGGCCGCAGTCCCAGCAGAACAGGACCCGTGCGTTCCTGCATTCCCTGCTAAAATGTCCAGTCTGCGCACAGTTTCCGCAGGCATTCCGGACGTCGATCCTGGGCTCATCTTCAATGCGGCGATGGGTGACTTCGGTTGACATGGGTACTAGGGCGTTGGCTGCCCATGATCCCTCAGTGCGGGGCTCTCCTGGTGCTTGGTTCGCTGGAGCTGGGTTCCTAGTAGTCGGCATTTGCGAAGTCCTCGATGTCGACATTAGCTGGGCGTACCTGCGTTGGTTTCGGTCCCGGGTTACCTCGAAGTTTGTCACTAGCTGGGTCAACTTTGTCAGAGTGTCAAACTCGTGCCGTCGCGTGAAAAGTTGATATTCTGGGAGGAGGTTTTCGTATATCCGGTTTAATTCCTGGGTCCCGTCGTAGCGGGCTCGGCGCATCATCAGGCGTAGGCTTAGAGTAAAGTCCTTGAAGCTCTCCCCTGGTCGTTGGGTCTTGGCCCGGATCTCGTCCTCCAGAGTTTGAAAATAGCGTGGCGGCAAAAAGAAATCCAGAAATTCTGACCTAAATTCCTTCCACTGGGCTTTCTGTAGTTGGCTGACTCGAAACCAGTCTCCGGCTCGGCCAACTAATATGCTAGATAGCACCCTTGGCAACTGGTCCTTCTCGATCTGGTAGGCGTCCGCTCGCTCCTCTAGTTGCTCCAGGAAATGTAGGGGGTCGCCAGTCTCGCCATTGAAGAAAACGCCCCATGTCCGTAGCTTATCCGCCAGGCCGAACTGCAGCGCTCGTTCGCTGTCTGTTCGCAGAGAGGATCCAGGCGTTCCGGTCGCGCTGCGTCCAAGTGATAAATGCCCGCTGGTCCCGGCTGAGGGAACTTGTAGCAGGAGTTTGCCAACCTGTTGCTCCATCTTCCGCTGCCTGTCATCCACGTCACAGTCCGAGTGGTTCGGGGAAGGGTCACGTGAGTGGTCACGGGATTTGGCTTTGTATGTTAGCTCCAGCTCGGCTAAGCGCTCCAACCGCTCCTTGGGCAACTCCGCCTGGTCCACGTATGCGGACATCCGTTTCCGTAGGTCCGCCAAGGTGCCTTCTGGGGTTAACCCAAACTCCTTGAAGATGTCCTCCAGTTGCTCTTTCTTGACGTCGTAGATCCACTGCTTTCCCATAGTGTGTGGGCTCAGCGTGAGGACTTTGGTGAAATCTGTGGTTTAACTTAGCGCTAAAATTCTGGCGTGCGGCTAGTGCAAGGTGATTGAGCAAGATGTGGTGATGGGTGATGCCCTACTCAGCATGCAGTCGGACAGAAATTTTCCTAAGGTGGCTATCGAGTTTCTCTTTCCGTGACAAGGATTTCCCGGGCTCGGACAATGGTAATGTGACCCCTTCGAGCTCAAATTATCTTATTCCAACTGAAAAAATTCTTTTTTTTTTCCAAAAAAATAAAACTGGTGACGTTTTAAGTCACGAAGGATGTAATCCTCTAATTATCCTGATTCCCTGTTAGTCCCTGTTCGGGCGCCATCTGTAACGTAGTTTCCTGGCTGGGATATGGCTCAGTCCGGCCAGGGTCGCTTACAGAAAAATTTATAAGTTGGGGACTTTGGAAATTTTTGTAGAGGGTGAGCCGACTCAAAGGTGGAAGTTGTCGGGCGCACGTTAGGGTTATGTAATCGGGCTCGTAGGGGAAGATTTTGGGAAAACAACCGGGTGGGTCGTCGGTAATGGTACACCAGTGGGAGCAGAGGCTTGGCGCCTGGCTGCGATCCCCGAAGGATGCACGTGGGGGTGGGTAGTGCTACACTAGTGGGAGCAGAGGCTTGGCGCCTGGCTGTTATCACCCAAAAATGCTCACGGGAACCGGGAAATAGTACACCAGTGGGAGCAGAGGCTTGGCGCCTGGCTGCGATCACCGAAGGGTGCACGTGGGGGTGGGTAGTGCTACACTAGTGGGAGCAGAGGCTTGGCGCCTGGCTGCGATCACCCAAAAATGCACACGGGAACCGGGAAAATGGTACACCAGTGGGAGCAGAGGCTTGGCGCCTGGCTGCGATCACCGAAGGGTGCACGTGGGGGTGGGTAGTGCTACACTAGTGGGAGCAGAGACTTGGCGCCTGGCTGCGATCACCCAAAAATGCACACGGGAACCGGGAAAATGGTACACCAGTGGGAGCAGAGGCTTGGCGCCTGGCTGCGATCACCGAAGGGTGCACGTGGGGGTGGGTAGTGCTACACTAGTGGGAGCAGAGACTTGGCGCCTGGCTGCGATCACCCAAAAATGCACACGGGAACCGGGAAAATGGTACACCAGTGGGAGCAGAGGCTTGGCGCCTGGCTGCGATCACCGAAGGGTGCACGTGGGGGTGGGTAGTGCTACACTAGTGGGAGCAGAGGCTTGGCGCCTGGCTGCGATCACCGAGAGATGCACGTGGGAATGGGTAGCTAGACGCTAGTGGGAGCAGAGGCTTGGCGCCTGGCTGCTAGCACCCAAAATATACACGCGAATGGGGTTTAATAGACACGCAGGTTTTCAAGTTTCGGATATAATATTTATTGAATGAGAACCTATGGGTCCCTGCCTATACCGCACTCCTTGATTTAACGCTACTCACTCAGACAGATTCGGTCAACACGAAACAAAATCCAACGTTTCTTGGCGGCAGATAAAGCTGCTATTCGCTGCTTCTGGTGGCGGGTTGTTGTATCCAGGGAAGGCGCGAGACAAGCACGATGGCACGTGGTTCAAGAATCGCGAGCACGTGGTTCCAAGACGAGTCGGTACTGGTTGTCGCGGCGGACTGGGGTCGCGAGCGATCGCGTGTGGTCTCCTTCAAGCTCTGGTCACAACTGACTTCTCCTTGTCCCAGTTTTAAAGCCGCGGCCCAAAGTTATCCTCCTTTCTTCATTCTCGCTGCTTCTGCCCTCTGCTCGGCATGCTACTGTGGTCTCGCTCTTACACTTACTGAGTGTTTCGTAGATAACTCTCTGGAAAGTTCTGTCTCGATCTGCCGCCTTCGTTGATCCAGTTCGGTCGCTCACGCTGCTCTATGCCTCCGCTGCTGCTGTTCCCTCTCTCCGCTGCTGCTCTCTCGTTTCTATGCACCCCCCCACACCCTGCTAGCTAGAGATGGCCGTGGTTATCTTAATAATTATTTATTTATATTATGGTTCGGGAACAACCGGAACTTCATGTTCTTAAATTATAAGGAACTTTGCGTGTTTTTGTACGGCCAATTCGGGCCGTTACATCGTTTACAACACCTTTAGGCCAATTCGAGTTCCTAAGGATGCCATTTGGGCTAAAAAACGCGCCGTCTACGTTCCAGAGGTTTATAAATAAAATTTTTAGTGATCTGATAAGAGAAGCAAAGGTTATCGTGTACTTAGACGACATAATGATTGCGACAAAGGATATAAAGAGCCTGTTTGGTCTCAATGTTGCTCAACATGACCAACGACCAACAAATCAAGCAGTACTACAGGTTGGTAACAGTACCAGGCGTCCAGTTGCACCCACGGCAGATAATAAGTGCTGATCAGCATATTCTACATAGTCAACGGTTGACTCGATGTCTCACTGACCCGCCAAGCGGTCAGCACATTCTGCAGTGTCAGCCGATCCAACTACGCTAACCGCTCCCATAGTCAAAACATACTGACCTACTCCAGAATACAACCCATTCCACTATTCTTTACATTTAACTTCCTCATCTCCAAGTAGTATATAACCATCTACCAAGCTCACAATAAATCAGTTATCAACACATCTTATAACTCCGCGGTCTTCCTTTCTGCCCTCCGGGAAGAGGACTCGTATACAATTATATTGATCCACAAGCCACGCTTGGGATCAAACATTGGTGACCCCGACGTGATCCTTTACCAACAAAGGATCACACCCTGCAACCCCCTTCAAACTCAAGGCTGAATCTCTAACTGATGAGAAGCAAGGTTAAGTTCACGCTCAGCTTATCCAGCTTCACAGGACCGCATAGCTTATCCAGCTTCACAGGACCGCATAGCTTATCCAGCTTCACAGGACCGCATAGCTTATCCAGCTTCACAGGACCGCATAGCTTATCCAGCTATGCAGGACCGCATAGCTTATCCAGCTTCACAGGACCGCATAGCTTATCCAGCTTCACAGGAACCGCATAGCTTATCCAGCTTCACAGGACAGCATAGTTCATACAGCTTCACAGGATACACCGCTTCATCCAGCTCCACAGGATCAATCACCCCATCCCGCCTATCCATCCTCCTAAAATATCGAGCATTATTCAGATTCACAGGATTCGTCATCTCCAAAACACGAGTCGTAACTGCGAACATTATGTCGATCTCGTTCATAGAGGAAACCAGTCAAAACAGAGTCGATTTACAAAATCGTCTGCTTGACGATCAGAATGAGGTACAAGGGCAAATCCAACAGGTCATAAAGAATTATAGCAAGGATTCGGCCGAACGACGCAAACGAGACGGCTATTATGCCGGTCGGCTAAGCCAGTTGAACGATCTCTGGCAGCAGTTTTGTGATCTAGACGAAGAGGTCGAGAAGGCGGCATTACCTACCGGAGAGGAGTATGCCTCAAGATTAACGGCATTAAAGGAGCTGGTAGAAAAATATCAGCAAATATTTAAAGACAACATCCCATCGGGAAGCGGGCCTCTAAAAGTTCCGCGGCAAACACAGAACACAAAGGACCCGATAGGCAAACACATACACACTGGCTCATCGATTGAAGTTGCTATCCGACAACTACAGAGACGATGTAACGAATTAGAATCATCTCTAGCTCTGGCGTCAACGGCGCAAACAATCACCCCAGCGCTACAACGACATCTGCATCTCCAATGGGAACTATTGAGACAGGCCCATGATGAAGTCGACAATATACCTGGAGCAGTGGCCGCCGCCGAAGCAGAAGTAAGTCGATTCAAGGCCCTGTACGAAGAGTATGAAATTACCTTACTTCGAGAGAACGACGCGCCAATGAACCTAAGCCTTTCGCTTCCACCAATCAAGATTCCTGAATTTGATGGCGAATATCTAGATTGGCCCAGATTCCACGATTTATTTGTAGAATTAGTCCATAATAAGCCATACTCCGCCAGCCAGAAGCTACACATTCTTCAGAGCTCTCTTTGCGGTGAAGCAAGGAACATTTTGACGGATACAGCCTTCTCACAAGCTGGATATGAGGACACCTGGAAAAGACTAAAACGGAGGTACCAAAACGGCAAAATATTAGTGTTTGCTGCAATAGGGAAAATAGTCGATCACATGCCCATCAACGGGACTGCACAACAGCTTCGAGCACTACACGATACAGTGCAGAAGACTTTAAGCACACTCAAAAATCTCGATATCAGCACTAAATCATGGGATCCAATCCTTGTTTTTCTTATCAGAAAAAAACTGGACCATGAGAGCCTAGCCGCACTGGAAAATTCAGCCGATGCACCAACTGAAATTCCAGTCTTAACGAGTGTACTGACGTTTATTGAGCGCGTGCATGTTTGAGACGATAAACGCACAACCTACTACAACACTCCGCAATTCATCAGTCAACAACGAAGAGAGCTGCAAGATTTGTCACCTAGGACAACATTACATAAGGGCATGTATCCGTTTCCAAGAAATGGATCCTAAAACGCGGCGTCAAGTTATTATTCAAGTAGGAGGATGCACAAATTGCTTGTCTACAGCTCATAAGGTCGAAGTCTGTAAATCATCAGTCAACTGTCGAGTCTGCCAGCAACGGCATCATACAATGCTACATAAGGTGACCGACATCACGCCTTAATTGAGGGTACCCACTAGAAATAAATTGGAATTGAGGCTAAGTAAGTGCGAGTTTTTTCAAACGGAAATTAAATATCTAGGGTATACGGTTAATGGGTACGGCATCAAAGCAGATGGAAAGGGCATAGCGGCGGTTAAAAATTTTCCTGTTCCTTCAAAAACTAGTGAGGTACAAAGCTTTTTAGGACTTTGTTCATACTTTCGCAGGTTCATCAAAGATTTCTCTATAATTGCGAAACCATTATACGACGTGACGAAGAAAACGACAAATTTTCGGTTTGGGGAACTTGAGCTAAAAACGTTTGAAGTTCTGAAAGAAAAGTTAATAGATTCCCCTATACTTGCTTTGTACAACCCAGCGGATGAGACAGAGCTCCACTGCGACGCGAGTTCAATAGGTTTCGGTTCAATCTTGATGCAAAAGAAAAAAGATGGGCGGTTTCACCCGGTGTTTTATTTTTCCAAGCGCACTACGGACGCTGAGTCGAGGTATCACAGCTTCGAGCTGGAAACGCTAGCAATAATTTATTCACTCAAACGTTTTAGGGTATACCTTCACGGTAAAAGTTTTAAAATTGTCACCGATTGCAATTCTCTTACACTTACGTTGACGAAGAAGGAAATAAACCCCAGAATAGCACGATGGGCCTTAGAGCTGGAAAACTATGACTATATACTGGAACATAGATCTGGAGTAAGAATGCAACACGTTGATGCGCTCAGCAGATGCACTAATATAATGGTGGTAGATACAAATTCGTTCGAAGAAAATTTGATTATATGCCAGGGTAAGGATGAGAATATTCTTAAAATTAAAAAACTTCTAGAAGAGACTGAACACAAACTGTACGAAATGCGAAATGGAATTATTTATCGGAAATACCATGACTCTTTATTATTTTATGTTCCAAAAGATATGGAAACGCACGTACTCTTTAAATACCATAATGGACTCGGACATGTAGGTGTTGACAAAGTATTAGAAGTTGTTTTGAAAACATATTGGTTTCCAAAGTTAAAGGAAAAGATAGGACAACATATTAAAAATTGCTTAGAATGTATTGCTTTTACGGCGAAGGGCAAGCACGAAGGCTATTTACACAACATTCAGAAGCCAACAAAACCTTTTGAACAGTTACATATTGATCATCTAGGCCCAGTTACGACGAAAGATAAGAAATCAAGACATATTTTAGTAATTGTTGATAGCTGCACAAAGTTTGTAAGACTGTACTCTACGAAGACCACAAAGTCTACTGAAGCGATATCGGCGCTGGAAAACTACTGCAGATCATATAGTACCCCTAAATGTATAGTCTCTGATCGAGGATCTTGCTTCACCTCCTCAGAATTTTTCCAATTTTCTAAGGACTCGAAAAATAACTCATACACAAATAGCAACAGGATCGCCTGAGGCGAATGGACAGGTAGAGAGAATAAATCGAAGCATCAGTCCGATGCTTGCAAAATTGTCAGATTCAGAACCAAGTTGGAGCTTTGAAAAAGTACTGGGAGAAATTGAGTTTGCAATAAATAATACAGTTCATAGAATGATTAACCAACATCCAAGTGTAATGTTATTCGGAGTTGGCCAAAGAGGTAGTTTAGTTGATTGCTCTAGAGACAATTTGCGAGAAGGACAAAAGGAAAGCAGAACAATTGAAAATATAAGAGAGAACGCTCACGAAAGAGAAGCTCAGTTACAAAACTATAATGAGACGACGAAAAACAGCAAACGGTTGAAGGCAACACAATATGAGAAGGAGATTATGTTGTAGTAAAGAATTTTGATTGTCACACAGGAGTTTCAAAGAAATTTGTTCCGAAGTTCAAAGGACCTTTTGAGATAGTCAAGTTGTTAGGAAATGATCGGTATGCTGTTAAAGACGTGGAGGGATTTCAGCAATCTAGAATTCCATACTCTGGCATTTGGGCGGCAGCTAATATGAAACCCTGGCTCGGTTGGTCAAAAAGCGAAGAAAATGAAAAGATAAATGATTGTGAAGAAAATGATGAGATAAACGATTGTGAAGAAAATGATGAGATAAACGATTGTGAAGAAAATGATGAGATAAACGATTGTGAAGAAAATGATGAGATAAATGATAGTGAAGAAAATAATAAAATAAATGAAAATAAAATAAGTGTAAAGGAAAATAAAGGCATTAGAAAAGACAAAGATAGTGATCGTAATAAATTAGTTAAAATTTACAATACTAGAAGCAAGACCAAAATAAAAGATCGTTAACTCAGATTTAGCTATACCAGGATCAGGGGATCCTTGTTGGTCAGGATGACCGAGTTGTGGCAGCCCCATACAAATATTTATACACTCATATATATATAGTACCTATAGTAGCCCTAAGCATAACTGTAAATATATATAGTACCTATAGTAGCCCTAAGCATAACTGTAAATATATACCGATAGTAGCCCTAAGCATCCCTGTAAATACACACACACATACACACGGCCTGTTATATATATGTATACACTCTGTTAAAGTTTCTAGCTGTTAAGAGAATGTTAGCAAAGGAGAGAATAAAAGAGCGAGAGTTAGTCTTGAAAGTGATCCCGACCTGAACTGTTTGACTGCTACAATATCAGAAGTGGGCGCGAACCCTCGTGCCATAAAAAACATTCACATCTCGACTAAAAGTGAACAAAAATTAAAATGGATCTGATCAACGCCAATGAATATACGTGCAACCAACAACGCGAGTGGTGTAGGGTTTTAAACCTTGTTACTCATGGAAATAAAAACACATTAGCTGCACGGCTGAACGAAGTTCCATTTCGTGGAAGATGCCCTGCCGTACAGCAACAACAACGTCAAAACGAAGCGGACAATGCGCAGAATGTTCTGGAAGCAGTTGATGAGGCAAACGTGGAAGCGGACGACGAAGCGAATGAACAAGAAGGAGAGTCAAACGACGAGCAAGAAGCTGCAGAATCAAACGAAGAGGCGGATGGCGAACGAGAAGAAGAAGAGTCAAATGAAGCGGCGAACGGCGAGCGAAAGAAAGGAAAATCGAACGAGAAGACAAACAGCGAGCAAAATAACGGAGAATCAAACGAAAAGATAAACGACGAGCAACAGAAAGAAAAAGCAAATGAGAAGATAAACGACGAGGCGGAAAAAGAAAAGACAGATATCGACAAGGAACTTAAAATTCTAAGTGACCAGAAGTTAATTTTGCAAAATGAAAACGATTTTCAACGAGCAAGAATGCAATTGATGGCCAGAGAGTTGGAGTTAATGAAGTTTGAAAAAGAGTTACTGCAGAGAGAGAATGATTTGTTGAGAGTGGCTGGTGGAGCGAGTTCACAAAAAATTTCAAATGATGATGAAATTTCGTTCCAAACTATAAAGGAAATGCTGCCGGACTTTGATGGACAAACGAGTGTTAGTGTGTGGCATGCACATGTAAACGTACTAAAATCTACGTATGCGTTGACTGAAAATAAACTTCGATCCCTTATATTCAGCAAATTAAAAGGTGATGCACAAGCTTGGGTGTACTCAAAACCAGAGTTCGCGAACGAAAAGATTGATACCCTTTTGCTGTCGATGGAAAAGGCGTTTCTTCCGAAGGAGAGTGCCATTATTTTGCGAAAGAAGTTTGAAGCGCGCAGATGGCAAACCAATGAATCGTTTTCGGCCTACTTCAACAGCAAAGTTTTACTGTCTAACGGACTTCAGATGTCAGAGCTCGAGTTGGTCGACTATATCATCCACGGCATACCAGATCGCCAAATTCGCACAAGTGCCAATATGATGTGCTTCAAAATGAAGGATGACCTTCTGTCGGCACTACGACACGTTAATTTAGTTGCTCCAAAAATCAAAGGAGCCACTAACAGCGGTGGAAAGGTCGAGAAGCAAGCTTTCTGGTGCTACAACTGTAATTGCTTGGGGCACATCGCCTCAGATTGCCGTAAGCCAAAACGAGAAGTTGGAGCCTGCTTTGTATGTGGAAAGATGGGTCACCTTGCCGCAGCTTGTGAGCAGAACAAGAAGACATCAGCCCCAGCTACTCGCAAGGACGATTACGTAAGATATTTAAAGATAGAAATAGAGGGTAGCGTTAATGAATCGTTTTTTGTAGAATGTCTACTAGACTCAGGTAGTCCAATCAGCTTTATCAAAAAATCGTATGTACCGGCTAGCGTAAACATGAAGCCAGCGCCTCCAGCTACATATATTGGTTTAAACTCCAGTAAACTTATAATTTTTGGAAAAATTTTTGTGTTAATTTCAATTTATAATAAAATAATAAGACTTGAAATGTTAGTTGTTCAGGATGATTCTATGAATGAAAGGGTAATATTGGGTAGAGATTTCTTAAATACGAGTGGCGCTTCCATTGTCTGGAATGAAAATCAGTTAAGCCTAACAAACGAAAGCACAAACGAGAGTACGAACGAGAGTACAAATATGAATGATTCAAATGATATGGATAAATCAGATTGTAGAAACGAATTCTTTGAGAAAATTTGTATGATTGAATATGAATCTAATGAAGAGAACGTAAATGTGGGGATAAACTTAAACATAAATGATAAGATTACTTTTGAAAATTTGTTTCGTAAATATTACACTGAAGCTGTTCGACCAGTAGTGCCGGAAACAAGGTGCGAAATGAAAATAACGATCACGGATGCCAAGCCATTTAGCTGCAGCCCCAGACGCCTTTCTTATGCTGAAAAGAATGAGTTGCAAAAGATTTTGGATGAGTATATTGCTAAAGGATACATCAGACCAAGCGAGTCTGAATTCGTGTCACCAATAGTGTTAGTGAAGAAGGCGTCGGGCGAACTTAGAATGTGTATTGATTTCAGAAAGTTAAATAAGTTAACAGCAAAAGACAGTTATCCCATCCCTTTGATAGATGACCTACTGGATCAAATGACAGATAAACAGTGGTTTACAAAGCTAGACTTAAAGAATAAAACCCATGTTTTTATGCAAGATGAGTCGGTGAAGTTTACTTCGTTTACAACACCTTTAGGCCAATTCGAGTTCCTAAGGATGCCATTTGGGCTAAAAAACGCGCCGTCTACGTTCCAGAGGTTTATAAATAAAATTTTTAGTGATCTGATAAGAGAAGCAAAGGTTATCGTGTACTTAGACGACATAATGATTGCGACAAAGGATATAAAGAGCCATATAGAAATCTTAAATGAAGTATTTGATAGACTAACTAGAAATAAATTGGAATTGAGGCTAAGTAAGTGCGAGTTTTTTCAAACGGAAATTAAATATCTAGGGTATACGGTTAATGGGTACGGCATCAAAGCAGATGGAAAGGGCATAGCGGCGGTTAAAAATTTTCCTGTTCCTTCAAAAACTAGTGAGGTACAAAGCTTTTTAGGACTTTGTTCATACTTTCGCAGGTTCATCAAAGATTTCTCTATAATTGCGAAACCATTATACGACGTGACGAAGAAAACGACAAATTTTCGGTTTGGGGAACTTGAGCTAAAAACGTTTGAAGTTCTGAAAGAAAAGTTAATAGATTCCCCTATACTTGCTTTGTACAACCCAGCGGATGAGACAGAGCTCCACTGCGACGCGAGTTCAATAGGTTTCGGTTCAATCTTGATGCAAAAGAAAAAAGATGGGCGGTTTCACCCGGTGTTTTATTTTTCCAAGCGCACTACGGACGCTGAGTCGAGGTATCACAGCTTCGAGCTGGAAACGCTAGCATTAATTTATTCACTCAAACGTTTTAGGGTATACCTTCACGGTAAAAGTTTTAAAATTGTCACCGATTGCAATTCTCTTACACTTACGTTGACGAAGAAGGAAATAAACCCCAGAATAGCACGATGGGCCTTAGAGCTGGAAAACTATGACTATATACTGGAACATAGATCTGGGGTAAGAATGCAACACGTTGATGCGCTCAGCAGATGCACTAATATAATGGTGGTAGATACAAATTCGTTCGAAGAAAATTTGATTATATGCCAGGGTAAGGATGAGAATATTCTTAAAATTAAAAAACTTCTAGAAGAGACTGAACACAAACTGTACGAAATGCGAAATGGAATTATTTATCGGAAATACCATGACTCTTTATTATTTTATGTTCCAAAAGATATGGAAACGCACGTACTCTTTAAATACCATAATGGACTCGGACATGTAGGTGTTGACAAAGTATTAGAAGTTGTTTTGAAAACATATTGGTTTCCAAAGTTAAAGGAAAAGATAGGACAACATATTAAAAATTGCTTAGAATGTATTGCTTTTACGGCGAAGGGCAAGCACGAAGGCTATTTACACAACATTCAGAAGCCAACAAAACCTTTTGAACAGTTACATATTGATCATCTAGGCCCAGTTACGACGAAAGATAAGAAATCAAGACATATTTTAGTAATTGTTGATAGCTGCACAAAGTTTGTAAGACTGTACTCTACGAAGACCACAAAGTCTACTGAAGCGATATCGGCGCTGGAAAACTACTGCAGATCATATAGTACCCCTAAATGTATAGTCTCTGATCGAGGATCTTGCTTCACCTCCTCAGAATTTTTCCAATTTTCTAAGGACTCGAAAAATAACTCATACACAAATAGCAACAGGATCGCCTGAGGCGAATGGACAGGTAGAGAGAATAAATCGAAGCATCAGTCCGATGCTTGCAAAATTGTCAGATTCAGAACCAAGTTGGAGCTTTGAAAAAGTACTGGGAGAAATTGAGTTTGCAATAAATAATACAGTTCATAGAATGATTAACCAACATCCAAGTGTAATGTTATTCGGAGTTGGCCAAAGAGGTAGTTTAGTTGATTGCCTTAGAGACAATTTGCGAGAAGGACAAAAGGAAAGCAGAACAATTGAAAATATAAGAGAGAACGCTCACGAAAGAGAAGCTCAGTTACAAAACTATAATGAGACGACGAAAAACAGCAAACGGTTGAAGGCAACACAATATGAGAAAGGAGATTATGTTGTAGTAAAGAATTTTGATTGTCACACAGGAGTTTCAAAGAAATTTGTTCCGAAGTTCAAAGGACCTTTTGAGATAGTCAAGTTGTTAGGAAATGATCGGTATGCTGTTAAAGACGTGGAGGGATTTCAGCAATCTAGAATTCCATACTCTGGCGTTTGGGCGGCAGCTAATATGAAACCCTGGCTCGGTTGGTCAAAAAGCGAAGAAAATGAAAAGATAAATGATTGTGAAGAAAATGATGAGATAAACGATTGTGAAGAAAATGATGAGATAAACGATTGTGAAGAAAATGATGAGATAAACGATTGTGAAGAAAATGATGAGATAAATGATAGTGAAGAAAATAATAAAATAAATGAAAATAAAATAAGTGTAAAGGAAAATAAAGGCATTAGAAAAGACAAAGATAGTGATCGTAATAAATTAGTTAAAGTTTACAATACTAGAAGCAAGACCAAAATAAAAGATCGTTAACTCAGATTTAGCTATACCAGGATCAGGGGATCCTTGTTGGTCAGGATGACCGAGTTGTGGCAGCCCCATACAAATATTTATACACTCATATATATATAGTACCTATAGTAGCCCTAAGCATAACTGTAAATATATATAGTACCTATAGTAGCCCTAAGCATAACTGTAAATATATACCGATAGTAGCCCTAAGCATCCCTGTAAATACACACACACATACACACGGCCTGTTATATATATGTATACACTCTGTTAAAGTTTCTAGCTGTTAAGAGAATGTTAGCAAAGGAGAGAATAAAAGAGCGAGAGTTAGTCTTGAAAGTGATCCCGACCTGAACTGTTTGACTGCTACAATATTAACTTAAATTGCCCTTTTCCCCTCCCCCTTCCCCCCTTCCCCACAGCACTACCCCTCCCCATCGACAGTTTTCTTTGCTGCTGCTCTCTCGGCCGTCGCTCTCTTGCCATCCGCTCTCTGGGTTTCGCTCTCTCGGCGGGCTCCCACAAAATGCAACGCAATAACTTAGGAAATCTAAATAAATTCGTTAAAAATACTTTAAAAAAATGTTAAAAACCTAAAAAATTAAACATTTGGGCCATAGAATAACCATTTACCAAAAAATCATCTCGATCGGAGCAGCGGTTTAGATTTTTTAAATCGAAAAGTTAATTTTAAATGTGGCCCCCAAATTATGGGGGATATCGAAATTTCTTTTAGATTTCTAATTAGGCCCTTTCAAGACCTAAAGTTCTGCAAAATCAAAATTTCGAAGTTTTAACCACTTTTGAAGTTAAGCTTAAGTAAATCTAATGATTCTTTGCTCTAAATATGGATATTAGAGCTGTTTGGGGCCACTGGGGGGACTTGTCGGACCTTAGTGGGCGCCTACGCCCCCAATGGAATACTGTGAAAAAATTTGGCTGCTCTAGCTCTTATGGTTTAGGCTGTGGTCGTATCCCCCTAAAATTCGGTCTTTCATTTTAGAATCTTTAGAGATTAATTGACCCTGAGCATAACTAAGCCCCCTGAGACAAAACCTGTATGCAAAAAAAAGAAGAGAGTAGTATAGAAAGAATAGATAAAAATGCACGTGAGTGGCGCCTGACACCTGTTGTTTGTGCAAACACAACAACAAATGTGGCTTGCCGACAGCGGTTAGGCGATTGCGATTAACCGCTTTTGCCTATCATCCTAGCTTCGTGCACTGCAATAAAAACAATTTAGCTTCCCATTTTTTCGTGGTCAGCAAAAATTTAAACATAAAATAATTGCTGCAATTCCAAAGCCATTTTGTTTTGTTTGAGAAAGCTAATTTTATTTCTTTAATTTGAATATTCCTCTTCGTTTTAACATCATCCGTGGTCAGGCAATACCGGTTGTTAGTAAACCATTAATGCCTGCAATTCTTATGCGTATGATGATAAAACGTATGGACTTCAAGTGGATGTGGATAGAGGGTATGCTAGTAGGGTTTTTTTCCCTCGCTCAAGTTTAGATCAAACCGTGGCCGGACGACCATACTTCCCAGTATTTTAGTCTCTCCGTTTCTTAAGCGACTGATCGAACTTTGAACGCGGTTGAAATTGGTTTGAGCTAGAAAACGAGATCAAACTCCATTTGTGGCTAAATCAACCAATAAATTGATTGATTTTTTTCAAAAGTGAGATCTGTTTTGCAACTCTGGCTAACATGAGTAATTGTGATGGTGAGCTACGTTACTTAACGTGGCCCTGAAGTTAGGCGCCATTTATAACAATAATGATTGGGATTTAGAAAATCGTAATTTCTACGCATTTCCTACTTCAGGCGAGATGTTGATTTGGGAGGGGTGCCGCAATTAGGGTGGTGTTCTTGCCACGCCCCCAAAGGTGCCTAAGTTCACTATTTCTACAAAAACTTGCGTGCAATGGACAAGCTACTTTTGGGTAAGAGGATCACTACTCATAAATAGCCACCAGTAAACGGTTTAAAGGATAGACAAAAAAAAGAACTCATTTGCAAAACAAGGATTTGCTGCCCCTCCGAACGTCCAAGCCTCTGGTGTTTTTAGGCCTGGTTTGCCCACCCAACCTATGGCTACCATAATCTGGGTTTAGCATTCCGCTTGTAAATAGTAGCCCCTTTGTTCGGGGGTCTCAGACGGCCATACTAGCTCGGGTCAATACTGGGTTATACATTATAAAGGTTTATTTACTCGCTAAATGACCTAACCACACAACATACATGTTAAAAATATAATAATACAAAAAGGAAGATATAATAATAAAGATATAATAAATATTTATTTAAATAAATAAATAGGACTGATTTCTTTAATTTAAGTTTAAAACGGGACTGAGCAAAATCTTTGGATGGCATTACATCGAACATACAAACGAACTATCAAACATGCAAACAAACATACGTTCGAACTTGATTGGAATTACCGGAAAAAAAAGGTTCGTGCTAAATTCAAATTTTTTATTCTTGATTTTAATTTATTCCGAGATCAAAAATTTTTTCCGTTTTGGATAAAAAAGGCTTAATTTTGTATATTTGGGATTACTTTGAGCCCGAGAAATTTATGTAATCCTGAAAAAGATTGTATTAATACTTTTTTATCCGAATCTGGAATAAAAATTTGTACTTTAAGTCTGAAAAGATATATGTCATCCTAAAACAAGAAAGGAAGCTAGCTTCGGCCAGCCGAAGCTTATATACCCTTGCAGATCATTCCTATTAATTCACAAATCGCAAAAATGTTCAATTTTCTAATATTTCTCATTAATTTTCCGATCGTTCCTATGACAGCTATATGATATAGTCGTCCGATTTTGATCAAATTGAAATTCGGAAATATTTAAAAAGAGTCATTTCCTTGAGTAGAAGATAATACAATAAAAACCAAAGAAGCTAGAATTTATTTCCTATTACTTTTCCATTAATTTTCCGATCGTTCCTATGGCAGCTATATGATATAGTCGTCCGATTTTGATAAAATTTAAATTGAAATTCGGAAATATTTAAAAAGAGTCATATTCTAGAGAAGAAGATAATACAATAAAAACCAAAGAAGCTAGAATTTATTTCCTATTACTTTTCCATTAATTTTCCGATCGTTCCTATGGCAGCTATATGATATAGTAGTCAGATTTTTTAAATAATTAATTCGAAATTCAGAAATATTTAAAAAATAACATCCCCAAAAGTAGAAGGTAATATTTCAAAAAACACCGAAGCTAGAATTTTTTAAAGTTTTTTTTTTTCCGATTGTTCCTATGGGAGCTATAAGATATAGTTGTCCGATCCGGTCGGCTCCGACATATATACTACCTGCAATAGAAAGAAGACTTTTGCGAAAGTTTCGTCCCGATAGCTCAAAAACTGAGAGACTAGTTTGCGTAGAAACAGACAGACGGACAGACGGACAGATGGACAGACGGACATGGCTAGATCGACTCGTCTTGTGATGCTGATCAAGAATATATATACTTTATGGGGTCGGAAACGTCTCCTTCACTGTGTTGCAAACTTCTGACTGAAATCATAATACCCTCTGCAAGGGTATAAAGATTAAATTATGACTTTTTTATCCGAACGGGATTAAATTCCGGGCTGTCAAATAAAATTCGATCCGACCTGTTGGTTGAAAAAGATATTTGTCAAAACTGTTCACAAACCTGCTTTATTTATAAACCAAATGATTTACAAAACACTACTACCACGTTTAATGTTTTTAGTCTAAAGGAGTAACGTTGTTTTTTTTCCAACAGATGGCACTGCATCGTACAGTAATAAAAACTAACTAATAAGGTAGCGCCATCTAAATGTGAAAATGTGTAAATTGGAAAACCTTAGCCAAAACTTTAATTTTCCGATAATTAAAGACCCCCAACTCATACCAACACTTATCGAACCAAACTGGTAACTTCTTGTGTAGACTGCTTTGACTTATACGTCAATAATTCAAAACGTTTAATAAATCAGTGCTATTTGAATTCAGTGTGTCCGAGAGTCAGTTAACTGTGTGGAAAGTGATCCGGTAATAGTGAGGCCAAGCTAAGTTTTGATGAACTGGAAGACGATACAACAATAATATCTTTATTAGCAGAAGAAGCATTACAGTGTTTATGAGGTAAAGTATACACATTTTCATGGGCAAAGCTCTTCAACATGTAAAGGCGTTGTTTTGTAAAATTAAAACCTTTTTTTGACTCTAATTTTTTATTTTCGTTTATAAATAGATTGTCAAGATTTAATTTGAAAATGCTGACTAACATGCGCAAATCCACGTAAAGGCCTTCAGGGATAAATTGCGCCTCACTCTTTTAAAAAAATAATGGAATGAAAAATAACACCAGTTTACAAAAAAAAATCGATGAAATATACCATGAATGAAACCTTTGTTTTCCGGTAAGGTACATCTTCCTGATTAAGAAAATGGCACTTAAATTTTTTTTATGGCTAAAATTTTTTTTAAAGTGTAAAAAACGTTTTTGACATTTTTTAATTTCTAACTTGAGTTGTGGTTAACCGATTTCAACCATAAATTACTCATTTTACAGGTAATAGTCTTGTTAGTTGACTGAGGGCCGGTTTCTCGAGTCCCTGTCAAAGTCCCTGATAGCTTTTGACATTTTTTAATTTCTAACTTGAGTTGTGGTTAACCGATTTCAACCATAAATTACTCATTTTACAGGTAATAGAATTCCCTCCAACTTTCTTATACTCTGCATTGAGTTCAGGAGCTACATTTCGTCAAAGTTGAAAAAGTTAGAAAAAATGCAAAAATGCTGGCATAAATGGCTTCGTTAAAAATACACGCCTAAAAACCGAAATTATTTTTATAACTTCTACTGGTAGAAGGTGCTTTGACAAGAAAAACAAGCTATTGATCATTACAAGCCACCAGCAAATTAATTTGATATGCATTTTTGAAGCTTGCGACAACGCACAGTGGTTGATTTCATAGGCCAAAAATAATAAAACAAAAATGAGAAATTGAGGTTTTTTTTTCTTAAAAATATTTCTTAACAGAGCAATTAATCGAACGGTTAATTTATTTTTGGTCACACTAATTCGTACGCGCTACGAATAGCGAGAGAAGTGAGACAAAAAAAGACGTGCACGTCACAGAGAACGCAGCCACCAAATAAGCTTCCACTAAAAAATAATTTTCTATAACTACATCGCGTCCAATCATCGGCATATAAAATGCATAATGAAACAAGAAAGGAAGCTAGCTTCGGCCAGCCGAAGCTTATATACCCTTGCAGATCATTCCTATTAATAAACAAATCGCAAAAATGTTCAATTTTCTAATATTTCTCATTAATTTTCCGATCGTTCCTATGGCAGCTATATGATATAGTCGTCCGATTTTGATCAAAATAAAATTAAAATTCGGAAATATTTAAAAAGAGTCATATCCTAGAGTAGAAGATAATACAATAAAAACCAAAGAAGCTAGAATTTATTTCCTATTACTTTTCCATTAATTTTCCGATCGTTCCTATGGCAGCTATATGATATAGTAGTCCGATTTTTTAAATAATTAATTCGAAATTCAGATATATTTAAAAAATAACATCCCCAAAAGTAGAAGGTAATATTTCAAAAAACACCGAAGCTAGAATTTTTTAAAGTTTTTTTTTTCCGATTGTTCCTATGGGAGCTATAAGATATAGTTGTCCGATCCGGTCGGCTCCGACATATATACTACCTGCAATAGAAAGAAGACTTTTGGGAAAGTTTCATCCCGATAGCTCAAAAACTGAGAGACTAGTTTGCGTAGAAACAGACAGACGGACAGACGGACAGACGGACGGACAGACGGACAGACGGACAGACGGACATGGCTAGATCGACTCGTCTTGTGATGCTGATCAAGAATATATATACTTTATGGGGTCGGAAACGTCTCCTTCACTGCGTTGCAAACTTCTGACTGAAATCATAATACCCTCTGCAAGGGTATAAAAAAAGGTACGTACTCTAAAACTGAGTAATTTTTATGTCATTATGTGTTGTGTTATTGTTTTAAAATTATTGTTTTATCAGTGACCTGGTAAGTGGTGTATTTTTTTGTATACATCGATTTCAGATAAAGAAAAAGTTGTGACCCCCGTCTTACCCTTTGATGAAACAAATTTTTAAATATTAATGAATGTTTTCTTAGTCTCTGTTGTGAATTTGAGCTGCAACTTTTTGCAACTTTCTGAGTTATACGCTCTTTTATATTCGTGCATATTTTGTGATTTTGTGTTCGTCATATTGGTTTGTGCTTTAATATCTTAATTGCTCAATTGTGAAGTTTTAAATTGAAGTTTTTAATTTTTTTCAAGCTAGTATATATTTGAACAACGTTTTTTTATTGATATTGTAAACCAATAAAAATAAAATATCTTTTATTAATAAGAGATTTCCTTACCCTAAAAGTATGCATTTAAATTTAAGTCTTAAAATGTTGTTTTTGAATATTTTCGGACTTTAACGTATGGTTTTTAAAATTTTTGTTTTCATTTTAATTATCTAAATGGGTCTATATGGCAGTACAAAAATTTTCAGCGCAATATTCCTACTGGAAGTATTTTTGGCCGCCTCTGCCATACTAGACCAACCACTGTGCAACGATGTTTTTTTGGCCGTTTACAGCTGTTAAAAAAATCGATATAAAATCGAGCTATTGATTGATTTTTTTGTTGATGGTCTTGTTAGTTGACTGAGGGCCGGTTTCTCGAGTCCCTGTCAAAGTCCCTGATAGCTATCTGTTCGAAAAACTTAAATACCAGATAAACTGTTCGTAAAAGCAAATCCGCTTTCTCGACTGCTTTAATTTATCTGAACGAGAAACAATTACAGAGTGCTGTTAACGCACAGAATTGTGCTGTGAAGCGCAAAAAATGGCGTGCTTCGTTTATTTCATCAGCTGTTTGGGTATAATTCAAAGGAAAAGTCAGCTGTGATTTTGTTTCTTCTTCATAGTTGGCTTTGGAAAATCAGCTGTCATTCTATCGAGCCGAAAACGCTTAACAGGGACTCCGAGTCCCTGTCAAAGTTAGCTCTCACATTGGTGCTCGAGAAAGCCAAAATGCCTTAGCAGGGACTTTATCTGTTCGAGAAATGTTAGCCGGCACTCGAGAAACCGGCCCTTAAAGATGTATCTTTAATTATAAGTCATTTTTGATTTTTTTCTCACTTTTACAACTTTGACGAAGTGTAGCTTCTAAACTAATGAATGGATCTCAATGAAATGTATTAGAAAGTTGGAAATCGGTTAAGCACAATTCAAGTTAGAAATTAAAAAAATGTCAAAAACGTTTTTTACACTTAAAAAAAATTTTATCCATAAAAAAAATTTAAGTGCCATTTTCTTAATCAGGAAGACGTACCTTACCGGAAAACAAAGGTTTCATTCATGGTATATTTCATCGATTTTTTTTTGTAAACTGGTGTAATTGACCAACAAATTTGTTTCAAGTACAACTCACCACCCCACATCCAAATCCTGGATCCACCACTGCTGCTTACAATTCTCAGCCCAATTCAAATCGAGTAACAATGGAAAGAGGAGTGAAAAAGTGACCCTTGCTGGCGCGGAGGAAAAATTATTTCTTCAGCTGACAACAATATTCAACTATCAAGACCGTATAGAGGAGATTATATCCAAAAACAACACATTTTCTGATAGTCAGAGCAAATAACACCTTCCTTATGGTTATATCCACAAAATGATATGTAGTTTAGAATCAAGTATATTTAATATTAAAATAAAAAAATTAATTAAAAACATAATTTTGTAAATTTTGTATCGGTTTTTGGGTTTTTGGGGATTTATTGGAATTTATATAATCTCGGCCGAGCTCAATTCAAGTACGTTTGGGATAAAAATTATCCCGTTTTTCGGGATTGAAACTATCCCGTTCGGGATTAAATTTAGTACGTTTGGGATAGAATCGATCTCGATTTAATCCCGGCCTACTCAATAACGATAAATTCAATCTATTTTGGCTTGCAAAACTACGGGATTACTTCAATCTTTTTTGGATCAATTTTAGCATATTCGGGCTTACCCTGTTTTCAATCCCGTTTCGCATTGATTCAATCCCGTTTGACTTGAATTTTTTTTCAGTGGCAAAATTGGGTTACATAATACGGGTGTATTTTCACTCACCACCAAAAACTGCAGATCCATCGAAGAAAGCGCTTTCCTGGACGACCTGTGGCTGAAAATTTGAACTAAAAAAAAACAAGGAAAATCGCACAATACTTCACTTTTTTTCTTTTTGGGGACATGGAAATCTTTCCTTTTTTTCCTTCTCTTTCAGAGAGGTTAGAAATTGGGGACAGCAACAACTACCACTTCGAACCACTTTTTTTTTCCACGCTTATTCCTTTTTCTCCTTTTGCATTTTCTTTCTTTTTTTTTGCTCTTTTCGGAATTTGCTGTGGCCCACGAAAAAAAAATTAACAAAAGTTAAACTTATCCACTAACAAAAAAAAAAATTATTTCATATTTAAAACTACTACCGCTGAACCGCTTCTCTTCTTGCGAAACTCTTTTCGCCACGCTTCTAGGCCAACGTTCGTATAGCCTTTGGCTATGCAGAACTCCTCCGGGAAAACTAACAGCAACGCGCGAGGGTCGCCGCTCTTTTTGGCCACTTTTCCGCCGGAAGACTGACTTTTCTTTGTCTTTGACTTCACCCACGCTACGCAACAACAACTGAGCGCTTACGAGCGCGGTTGCCCTGAGACTGTCTGCTTGATCCACCGGCTCGACGTTGGGCCTGATGATTAGACCTCAAGCCCTGTATTGACCTTTCTGTTTATGCTTATTCTTCTCAAACGGAAAGTCAATTAAACTTGACAAAACCCAAAAATAATTATTTTAGCGATCGCTGCTTTTGCTGGTTCAAAAATGGTTTGTATAAGCGCCAAGCCTGGTAAATGGGATGACTTTAGCAAGAATTTCTTACTAAAACCTGCACTCTTTCTTACATCCATGGACTCAGCGCTGGCAGCAAATTTTATCCGCTTTTCTCCCGATATTAATACTTTCGCCACTGGCTTTTCGCAAGGTATTCGCACTGACTTCTGATTATGCAACTTTGCTGCACATAGGAACTTATAGGAACTTATACCACTGATCTTTAAGAGGTGTGCAAAGGGAATGAGCGCTATGGACGCCTGACTTTTGGCGCTAACCCTTCTGAGGCCTTAGTACAGAGAGACATAGCCCCATAATAAGGTTGACATTTCACCCTGTTGCTCTCCTTCAACTCTTTATATTGCCCCTTCTTAGTTCCACCATTTTCACTTAGATGGCGCCCCTCTTTTAAAGAACTTTACCCTTCAGATACAAGCGTTACAACACCAGCAAGCGTTCGTGTCGTCGCTACAGCATTTGGACTCTTTGCTTATCCCACGTTTCTGCCTGCAGCCCCATTCAGATGAGCTAAAACTTCACGGCTTCAGCGATGCTTCAATAAGAGGGTGTCGGGAGCAGACAAATCTTTACAGCCAAATTAAAATGTAAACAATCGACTGTTATCTATTGCAATGCGATCACTGTAAACTCCAGCTGCCAGCATTAACTTCTCTCTCTTTTTTTTCTCTCTGTCTTGCTGTTGCTCTTTTTCTTTGTCGGACACATAATTTTTGTCACTCTGGTTGTTGCTCGTTGATCGGAAAAGAAATATATTGTCGTTGTCGATGCCCCGCAATTTAAAACCAAATGAATATATATTATAATCATTGAAATTACGAGTTATTATTGGAATAAATAAAGCTGCCTAAAAGCTGGCAGTGTCAACAGAGGGTATGGATGGATTCGACAACATTCTGAGACACTTTCTACGTTTGTCGCCAACCGGTTATCCGATATCCAAGAATTTCCGCCAGACTGTCACTGTAGGTTCGTTTCGACACGGCACAACCCAGCTGACATGATCTCCAGAGTATGCAACCTTTCAGAACTCGCCAACCCAACATGGTTCCACGGACCTACGTTTTTATCAAATCTGCCGACATTATTGCCGCCTAACGTACACGGAAATCTGGACATAGACGTCGTATCTTCAGAAAAACGCAAATCAGCATTCCTTGCCTCGACATCGCCTTCCAGAAATAGTGTCTTGGAAGCCCTCCACAACAAGGAATCACACCAGTCTGGCCTAAGACTCGTAGCTTGGATGCTCCGATTTTGCGGCCGATATCGGAAGACAAAACCCGTCACTACAGGGCCACTTTCCCTTCTGAAACTGCGACGGTCCATGTTTTGCGTCGCATTGAACCTACAACAGCGACATTTCATCGAGGAAATAACGCTTTTTCAAAAATTCTCGCCGGTTCGTAGCCATCTTAAATTCTTATCGCCCTTTTTGCAGATCACAGATCGATTCAACCTACTTTTCGTCGGAGGACGATTGGAACTCGCATCGATCCCAGACACTCACAAGCATCCCATAATGCTTCCCGCTAAGGATGTTGCTGTCATCAACTACGTACGTCATCTACACCTTCGGAACTACCACGCTGGCCCAAAGGTATTGGTGGGACTAATTCGGCTGGAGTTTTGGGTCGTAAATGCAAGAGATTGCGCTCGTCGTGTTGTACGCAACTGTGTCCATTGAGTGCGCTACAGGCCTAAGCTGCTGCAAAAACTTATGGCAGCCTCCCAGTCGAGAGACTTACCCTGTCAAGAACATTTGCTCGGTGTGGGATAGACTTCTGCGGGCCGGTTCATATCTATCTATGCGTTCGAGGAAAGGTGCCCGTTAACCCTCTAAGACGTAAGCCTGCCTGAAAGCACGTATTACGTTTTTGGCCTTAACAAATAAACTAGAAGCTTTTCAATCGTTTAAATAATTTTTGGCGGTTGATAAAAAGCACACGAAATTATGAGTATAAGCTTTGATAGCTTTCCGATGATTCTAACGGGACTTATTATTCGGTAAACACAAACCATCGGGGGTGTCACAGAAATTATTTCCAACCGAAATCCGTTAAAGTTCTTACGTGCATCAATGCAAAATCCAACCGTCTTCGGTTGGAAGAGATTTCTGTGACACCCCTGCATATGTTTTTTCGCGCGTAAAATTTGGTCTGCTGTATGTTGTGATTTGCGGTTCAAATAATAGTAAATATATAAAACATATCCGGCTTATAATTTTTTTCTTAAAAGGTAAGTTTATTTACTATTAAAATCAGGTGGAAAACTGAAAATATAAAAGACATGCGTTGTGAAAGCGAAATATCTATACGTGCCTTGAGGCACGTTTGGGGATCCAAGACAACTTTTGTTGCCAGCTGATAATATCACAATTGATTGCAATTGCAATTTATGTGTTTGTTTCTGTAGATGGAGTGATTTTATAAGCTGTATAAGCTGTCCGACTTGACAGATGAGCAGTTGCTCAAGATATTTGACTCAGTTCCGTCGGACGAGGAAGTGTTAAGCTCAAGTGACGACGAGGACGACGACTTTGATATAATGGAGGCTCTTAATACTGCATTAGAGGATGCTGAGACCATATCATTTATTGAGAGTAATGTTAAAAATGTCCCAAACAATGCACAGGAAGCTGAGACTTCCCAGAAAACTCCAAAAAGGCCGCGATCACCATTACCAAGTGCGCTTAACACAAACCGTTAATAGATTTAAGAATCACATCATTTACTTCGATAACACAGGTACACAGCCAAAAATTTCCACGAACCATTTCAAGTTTTCCATGATATTTGGGTGCTCCTGAGTAAAAGTCCCATACAAAATTATTTTCCATCACCTACAGGTTCCGCGGTATAGCTAAGAATACAAAAAACCGATGTTTGCCGACATTCTGAATTACGTGGCCTATATAATTGGACCAACCTTTATTATTTTCGGTAGGACCTACTCTCAATACATCAAGGCATTCCTAAAAAATAGTCCCCATTGTGAACCATTGCCCATGTCTTTGGAATTCGACGCCAAAGTTGAAAATCCCAAAATTGTAGAGATTTTTCTGATGGAAAAACAATTCTGAGGATTAAATCTTGAATGGAAGTAATTTTAACTATTCATTGTATCTATTGTTCATTGTATGCTTTAATTTCGGTTTAAAGCGTTTTCATGAGAACATTTTATTGGATTTCTTATACTAATAAAACCGATTTTTTTATTTCATTATCTACTCCTAAATGTTGTCAAATTTTGAATAAGTCATGGCAACCTCTAGAACTAAGAAACTAAAATACGTTCACTGAACATACACAGAGAAATGTAAATGTTTACTCCCATTCTGTAGGATGCCTTGACTTTTTTAAAATTTGACAACATTTAGGAGTAGATAATGAAATAAAAAAAACGGTTTTATTAGTATAATAAATCCAATAAAAAATATTCTCATGAAATCGCTTTAAAGCGAAATTAAAGCATACAATGAACAATAGATACATTGAATAGTTAAAATTACTTCCATTCAAGATTTAATCCTCAGAATTGTTTTTCCATCATGTTGGTCCAATTATATAGGCCACGTAATTCAAAATGTCGGCAAACATCGGTTTTTTGTATTCTTAGCTATACCGCGGAACCTGTAGGTGATGGAAAATAATTTTGTATGGGACTTTTACTCAGGAGCACCCAAATATCATGGAAAACTTGAAATGGTTCGTGGAAATTTCACAAAGTTTAATTTTGTGTTCCTGTGTAATTTTTATACATCTCTGCCTTTGATGGTTTATCTAAGAGCGATCGGTATTTATAGTCTTGGCACGGTGCGAGGAAACCGTATCCCCAATTGCAAGCTACCAAACGATATTACCATCAACAAATTGCCAAGGGGTTTTTCGACTGAGTACGTTGGGTCCTCATATGGTGTCGACATAACCAATGTACTCTGGAAAGACAGCAAGCCTGTTCGCTTTTTGTCCACCTATGTGGGTGTAAAGCCATTTGAAAAGACTAACCCTCGTGAAGGAACTGCAAAGGTAACTCGTTTTGATAGAAAAGCTAAACGACACATTTCAATTGATTGTCCCCAAATTTTCCATGAGTATAACGCTCACATGGGCGGCGTAGATCTCATGGACGGCATAATGGGACGCTATCATATCAGAGCAAAAACTCGGGATGCCGCAACATGAATTTTTTATCACCTAATTGATATGGCAGCCACCAACGCCTATATTATACACAGACGTATCCAAACAGAAAACGAAAGCCAAGACAAATTACTCGCACTCCCAGACTTTCGCGAAACACTAGCAGCAGGGCTGGTGACATATACAAAAAAAACTTACCGGGTCGTCCAATCAATACCAAAAATGCATTTTCACCGCGATGTGCAAGCCAGTCTCCATCCTCTCAGTCAGGACGAACAAGAAATTCCCCATTCATGCAGTCTCCACTCTCTCATCGACCTTTTCAGCATGAACTCAAACGTGGTAAAAAATCAAAACATCCAATATCGGACTTGCGGTTTGACCAGCTAAACCATTTCCCACATTGGTTGGATCGAAACAGTGGAAAAAGATGTTGCAAGCACTGTAAGATTTCACAAACGCAATGCATATGCACGCCTGCATGCCCGAAGCAGATTCGAGGCAATCAAAAAGTACTTGTCTCTACGTGATGAGAGCGAACGTATCAAAAAGGGTGCACAAGGCTACGATCCTTTGTTCCGTACGCGAAAATTTGTAGACTTTATCAACAAACGGTTTGACTCGGTGCCAAAGTATGCCCGCCTTTGTGTTGACGGGCAAATGTGCAGCACAAAAATGAAGCACCACTTGCGTCAGTACATGCCAAATAAGCCGCACAAGTGGGGCAAAAAACTATTTGTATTGTGCGATTCATTTGGATACGCATAGCGCTTTGCGATCTTCAGCGGTGCAGGTGACAATGTGGTCTTACCGGGTCATCCAGATCATGGTGCGTCGGCCAACATTGTAGTGCGCTTAACACAAACCGTAGAAGGATTTAAGAATCACATCACTTACTTCGATTATTTTTATACATCTCTGCCTTTAATGGTTTAGCAAGAGCTATAGGTATTTATAGTCTTGGCACGGTGCGAGGAAACCGTATCCCCAATTACAAGCTACCACACGATATTGCCATCAACAAGTGGCCAAGTTTTTCGACTGAGTACGTTGGGTCCTCATATGGTGTCGACATAACCAATATACAGAAAGCCCGTTCGCTTTTTGTCCACCTATGTGGGTGTATAGACTAACCCTCGTGAAGTAACTGCAAAGGCTGCTCGTTTTGAAAGAAAAACTAAGCGACACATTTCAATTGATTGTTTCCAAATTGTGCATGAGTATAACGCTAACATGGGCGGAGTAGATCTCATAGACGACCTAATGGGACGCTATCATATCAGAGCCAAAACTAGAAATGCCGCAACACGAATTTTTTATCACCTAATTGATATGGCAGCCACCAACGCCTATATTTTACACAGACGTATCCAAACAGAAAACGAAAGCCAAGACAAATTACTCGCACTCCCAGACTTTCGCGAAAAACTAGCCGCAGGGCTGGTGACATATAAAAACAAAAACTTACCGGGTCGTCCAATCAATACGAAAAATGCATCTTCACCGCGATGTGATGTGTAGATATATCTGGAACCCATAGTCCTTGTAGTAGAAATCCTCGATCCTCAATAATTCTTGTTATAGTTGATATCCATAATCTTCAATAATTCTTGTTTCGACCACATAAAGTATATATATTCTTGATCAGCATCAATAGCCGAGTCCATCTAGCCATGTCCGTCTGTCCGTCTGTCCGTTTCTATGCGAACTAGTCCCTCAGTTTTAAAGCTATCGCGATAAAACTTTCCCAAAACTCTTCTTTCTATTGCAGGTAGTACATATGTCGGAACGAGCCGGATCGGACCACTATATCTTATGGCTGCCATAGGAATAATTAAAAAAATAATAGAAAAAACTTTATAGAAAGTAGGCTTTTTGATTTTTGACAATGAAAAAACAATATTTTAGGTAGGCATACCTGCAAGGGTATATAAACTTCGGCTGGCCGAAGTTAACTTCCTTTCTTGTTTTGTTAAAGTTCGTTTTATAGACCAACAGGTCATTTCGTTATTTATCGCAATTATTAATTCAATTCTGGCTTAAGCTTAAGTGTCATTGCTGGGCAGTTAGCAGTAGCGGGGAAATATGTTGACCGTGGTGATCTGCATATATTTACCACGCTGGCAACCAATTAAATCAAAGCACAGCCCCTTAAGGCGGAGAGATGCCAATATTCTTATAGACTACTTCTTGGCCATTAGTTCTATGTAAATATTCGCTGTTTAAGCAAACAGTGTGCAGTGTGCGCGACATATACATAAATCATATTTAAGTAAGTCGGCCTGTGGCTCAGTTGTCTGCTGGGGTGATCATATTACACAGGCCGACAAAATGTGACATGGGTCGATGTCCAGGCCTGCCACCATTTTATTTCGATAAATGAGGCTTTTCTAAGCATAAGTTGCCACTACGCCTATAGCACAGGCCGACAAAATGTGACATGGGTCGGTGTCCAGGCCTGCCACCATTTTATTTCGATAAATGAGGCATTTCTAAGCATAAGTTTCCACTACGTCTATAGTCCATCAGCTCTGGTATTTGCGGTATCTTTAAAATAAGAAAATCACAAATTTTCATCGTCTTTTGGGATATATTTTCAAGAGTGGTCAACCAATTTTGGTAATCTTTTCGGAATTAAATAGTTACATGTCTCTTTTATACGGTCGTTTTGGAAAATACAATCTAACTCAACCACACGTGGACGTGGGCGCATTCAAAATTTTAAAGTCACAGCAAAGTTTAAAAATCTTCATTTGTGAACAGCGTTTAAAAATTAAATAAAAATATTTTCTTCTACAATGCATTTTTGATCCAAAGACACCTTATGTCCTTAATTTTTAAGACACTCATCAGGTTTTTGTGAATTTTTTTGGAATTTTTAAAATTGTTTTTCTTACTTCCTTCACAGTGACGATTCACAAACAGTGCCCAAACCTGTCACAATTTTATATTTCATAATTCTAAACGATCTAAGTAGTTTTGCTTTGAGTATAAGCACATGAGCGTAGCCTACTAATCTTTGGGGGCTGAAATGCTTGAAGCGTAATCCCCCTCCAGCTTTTAACTTACGCCCATGTATAAATATTTGTAGAGCAAGGGTTACTTGTGCTCAAAAATAGTTATGCGTTACGTGAAATAGTGACAGGTTTGGGCACTGTTTGTGAATCGTCACTGTGAAGGAAGTAAGACAAACAATTTTAAAAACTCCAAAACAATTCACAAAAACCTGATGAGTGTCTTAAAAATTAAGGACATAAGGTGTCTTTGGATCAAAAATGCATTGTAGAAGAAAATATTTTTATTTAATTTTTAAACGCTGTTCACAAATGAAGATTTTTAAACTTTGCTGTGACTTTAAAATTTTGAATGCGCCCACCTCCTTGTGTGGGTGAGATAGGTGGAATTTTCCACAACGACCGTATAAAAGAGACATGTAACTATTTAATTCCGAAAAGATTACCAAAGTTGGTTGACCACTCTTGAAGATATATCCCAAAAGACGATGAAAATTTGTGATTTTCTTATTTTAAAGACACCGCAAATACCAGAGCTGATGGACTAAAGGCGTAGTGGCAACTTATGCTTAGAAAAGCCTCATTTATCGAAATAAAATGGTGGCAAGCCTGGACACCGACCCATGTCACATTTTGTCGGCCTGTGTAGTCCATCAGCTCTGGTATTTGCGGTATCTTTAATTTAAGAAAATCACAAATTTTCTTCGGCTTTTGGGATATATAAATGCATAGTAGAAGAAAATATTTTTATTTAATTTTTAAACGCTGTTCACAAATGAAGATTTTTAAACTTTGCTGTGACTTTAAAATTTTGAATGCGCCCACCTCCTCTTGTGGTTGAGTTAGATTGAATTTTCCAAAACGATCGTATAAAAGAGACATGTAACTATTTAATTCCGAAAAGATTACCAAAATTGGTTGACCACTCTTAAAGATATATCCCAAAAGCCGAAGAAAATTGGTGATTTTCTTAAAGTAAAGATACCGCAAATACCAGAGCTGATGGACTATAGGCATAGTGGCAACTTATGCTTAGAAAAGCCTCATTTATCGAAATAAAATGGTGGCAGGCCTGGACACCGACCCATGTCACATTTTGTCGGCCTGTGTTACCAATGCACTTGAAAATGTGCTGGCCGTTGGACTTTTGTGAATTTATATTTTAACGTTATTAATGTACAGTATGTACCCGATATGTGCACATACTACACCAGTCTCCATCCGTCAGGGCTAAACAAGAAATTCACCATTTATGCAGTCTCCACTCTTTCATCGACCTCTTCAGCATGACCACATCCAATATCGGACTTGCGATTTGGCCAGCTAAACCATTTCGCACAATGTTTGGATCGAAACAGTGGAAAAAGATGTTGCAAGCACTGTAAAATTTCACAAACGCAACGCATAATATGCACCAGTATACTCGTAGAGCCCTTTTTTTTACCAATTCAAAAAACAGTTCGAGTAAATCTGCTCACAAAAATTTTCAAAGTGAATAGCTCAGCTCCTAAATTTTTACAATCAGTTGACTCGTTCGAAAACAAAAGGCTCGAGTAGCTCAGTTTTTCGACCGGAGCTGAAAAAACCTTTTTTTTTTATTTTGTTTTAATTTGGATAAAGGATTTTTGTGGCTTTTTATGCAACCGCAATATCTTAAGATCAACTCGATTTAATATGTTGTCCTCTTCAATAATTATCTTTTTTAAAAATTAAAAAATAATGAAACGTTTCTCCACCCAAAAATCGCTAAAAATTAATAGCTACCGTCGATGGACCGCAATTTTTTTTAACAGTTTGCCAAAAAAAAATTGCTTGTGGACCATAGTTTTATTGTAACCGTCTCTATTTTTTGTTGATTTTTAAGAAATTGCGGTCCACCGAGGATAATTATTTTGCTGCTTCTACTAGTGAATAATAAAACGTTTCTCCCCCCAAGAATCGCTAAAAAAAAATTACCCTCTATGGACGGCGATTTGTTACATCTACCAAGTGTGACAGCATCATCCGATGAAGACAACAATCAATTATGCCGTGGAAGACGCTTAGCATGCAGTAAAGTTTCACGTAACCGTCGGCACGCGCCGGATGCAGAAACAAGAAGATGACACCTATGGTGAACAGGTGGATGCACTTGCGTGGCCTGATTTAAATACCGCTGACACACGGAAATTGGACACTTTGCAGGTGGATGCACCGGCGTTGCACTCTAACTTCACCATGTGGGAGTTCAAGCTGGGTGCATTGATGAGAAATAATTCTGGATGGAACGTGAATTTTAATAGGAACGATGGAATTCACCTCTTACCGATCTTAGTCTCGAAAACCCTTTATAAAGGGCCGCATCTGCAAAGGAAGGATCAGAAAAAGAATCGGCCTAAAAGTGAACCGTGAACCTAAAAGTAAAAAGTGCTAAGTTAACAGGATAGAAGAGGCAGGATCCCAGGAAAGGCATAAGAACATAATCCTGACCACTGAGGACATTTTTAGTCTTCTTGGAAAAAGGACGAAGCCAATCCTGACAATAGTCCTGCCAAAAAGGACTAAAGGATCCAGGAACAAGAAAGACAAAAAAAAGCAATATATAGTTGGTCCTGGCTAAACATATGCAATATGGGAGGAAAGTGCTCTAAGGCCGACAACGACTCAGCTAACGTTGTCAACAATGTTCAATTAGTTGATCACTCAGAACAGATTGATAAACTATACAACGTCCTGATCATTATTGCTGTCCTTTTGCTCCTTAATGTGGCTATAAATGCATATGTACTGCACAAGCGCAATTTATATTATTTCTTATTTATATATATTTGTGCATATAAAGTATACATAATGTTAACTACGAAAGTTATTGCTAAAGCTTATGAGAAGGATTCAGATTTCAATTGTCGATCCGAATATGTTTTAATGAAATGATCACTTCCAATTACTGTTAATGAATTCAAATAAAATATATGGAATATCTAGATTTTTCTCCGAGTAACCATTGCACTAACACTCAGAAAGCGATTGTTATATCTACCCTTCCGTTTACCAAGGTATATTCTGTCATTGAAGTTGGTAATTGCTCGTAAATAATAAGTTCCGGGAATCAAATATTTACTTTCATAGATTATTTTAAAGAATATTATCTTAATAGGAAGTGTAAGCCCGTACTACGGAATATAATTTTATTTTGAAATTTTATTATTAAGTACTCTTAAATACTTATACTTTTAAATTATGGTAGGTAGGTAGAAGTGGTGAGGTCCTCTCTGAGGACCTCCAAGTAGAGCTGAGCTCCGTTTTGATCCACACCCTCGTAAATTGTTGTCTTCGCGTTCTCTTCAGTATCAGCCTGCGTCATTTAGAAAACCTAGGATTGCAGTTATCCTCTGCTTTCCTATTTCTCCCAATGATTCCAGCTGATACGCCCCGAAGTATCTCGCCCTGATATGGTTTAGTGCTGTGCAATGACACATCATGTGCTCAGGTGTCTCCTGTGTGTCTGTTTCCTTACAGCTTCTGCAATTAGCGTTGTACGGGAGCCCCATCTTCATGGCTTGCGTGCCAATGGCCCAATGGCTTGTGATGAGTGCCGCGATCCTTCTAATATCCCTTTTGCTTTTGGTTATTAGCTCTCGAGTTCTCTTGCTATTGATGGTTGGCCAGCAGAGTTTTGATCTCCTGAAACCCTGCTTTTCCGACCAACTTTTACTAGCTTATGTTTTGTAGTGTTCGTGAATCCTTGCTTGGACTGTATTTAGGGATCCAGGTAGACTAGTTGTATAGGAGTCGTCTGCCGACCCCATTCGTGCAAGTTCATCCGCCTTTTCGTTTCCTGGTATGTCGTTGTGCCCTGGCACCCATGTTATCTGTACATGATTGTTTGTTGCTAGTACACTCAGAAAAAAAATCGCCCTGAATTTTAGAAAATCGCCATACTTTTTAAGCCAAAGGCAGCTCGCCTTGATTTTTAGAAAAAATATTTCTAAAAATAAGAAAAAAAATTTCTTAAAATTAGGGTTAGTTTTTGCAAAATTGAATAAGAAGAAGAAAACAAAATCGGGGAATCAGGAGTTATGCAGACTCCACCCCGTTTCTCAACTTATTTTTCTCTCTTTTATTTAAACAAATGGATGACGTCACGATGTTTCTACACAAACACACTTTTTAATCTTAAATTGTAACTGAAATTATTATATTATTTAATAATGATAATCATAAAAATCAAATAACTTACTATCTTGAGAAAAACATTTTGGTCGCTCGTGGGAATCGAACCCCTTACCTCACAGTTGGCAGTCAAACACTCTACTAGCTGTGCCAGGGAAGCATCACCAGAGGCGCTGTACAAAGTACATTCTCATTCTGTTCTCTTGGGTTTTAGGTTTATTCTCTTTGTTGCGGGAGTTCGAAAAGTTCCAGCGCCGCCAAGAATACTGAAGCTTACGTAGTTTCCAATAATATTTATTAGCGCAAGCACTTCAATGCGAAGCAATTCAAATCGAGCATTTGGCGAGCACTTAAATTTCCTGTAGGTTACAATATTAGGTTAGGGTTTCTAACTTAGGTTCACAATTCTTACTTACTTGCTTACTTCCCGTGCCAAATCAGAAAAGAGTGAAAACTTTACATGTGCTAACTTCCAGGAATCTAATGGTGGGCACCTTTCCCATACATTATATCGATCTCCCCTATCGGCCTTAATATCGATAGTATACGTCCTAGTGTTAGAAATGTCCCGCCGAACTAGTTCTTATAATCTATCGCAACACTCCCCGCCGGTATATTCCTACTGGATTCTACCCCATTAGACTCGATAGATAGAGCTGCGAGCTTCGTGGCTGGTCTCACGTATACTCCAGAGATCGTCTTCACTGTAGCGCTCCTCACTTGTCCATCTGCGCTGAGCTTCACGCTCAAGATACGCCCTTTAGGCCAGCTGGATCTGGGGTTGCCGGGGTCGCAGACGTAAACAATGTCACCTGCTTCTAGCGATTTGCTATCGTGACACCATTTCCCACTTTTCGTGATCACCGGCAGGTATTCCACTAGCCACGGCTTCCAGAACATATCCGCAAGCTGCTGCGATATCATCCAGCTCCTTTTGAGCAGCATTCCTTCGACAGTAGGTTCCTTAGCCGGCTTACTTCCACTTGAACTCCCGAGTTCACTATCATTTCTACTTCCATTAGCGCCCCGCGAAGCAACTCGTCCGAGGGTCGTGCGCTTAATACTAGGATGTAGGTGAGCGGCCGAGAGTTCACTATCATTTCTACTTCCATTAGCGCCCCGCGAAGCAACTCGTCTGAGGGTCGTGCGCTTGATAGAATGGAGTATAGAGCCACCTTCACTGATCGCACCAAGCGCTCCCAAGCCCCACCCATGTGGGGCGATGCAGGAGGGATGAACTTCCACTTCATCTCAGGGCCGGTAAACTCACGTTCCAGCTGAACCTTGTCCAGCACGTCCAGTGCCCTCCGGAGTTCGGTATTAGCCCCTTGGAAGTTGGTGCCGTTGTCGTTCCACAGTTCCACGGGCCTGCCACGCCGAGCTATGAAGTTGCGCACTGCTAGAATACAAGAGTCGGCTGTTAGGAAATACGCTACCTCCAAGTGTATGGCTCTCGTAGAGAGGCAAGTGAACAACACTCCGTATCTTTTTTCCGAGCTTCGCCTGACCGTAACCAGAAGAGGTCCAAAATAATCCACTCCTGTGTAACTGAACGGACGATGGAATGCAGCCAGCCTTGGATATGGGAGTTCTGCCATCCGAGGTGGCCTGGGTGCTGCCTGCCTATTCTTACATATTCGACAGGATCGATGTAAGCGTGCAACGGTTGGCCTCAACTTGGGGATCCAGAAACTCTGTCGGAGCTCGTTGATCAGGGTCTCGTGGTTGGCATGCAGAAGATTTTCGTGTAGCTCCGCAATGATAAGCTGGGTGATGGGACTACTGCTTGGTAGGACCACTCTATCCTTACCGCTTCCCATCTTTGTGCGCTCTTGAAGTCGTAACACACCGTTACCGTCGAGGTACGGCCCCAATTTATACAAGGAACTTTTCCTCGTCAGAGGTCGACCCATGCGCAGCAATGCCAGCTCGTCCTGGTAGTGCTCGGCCTGCGCATCTAACCATAGGATACTTTCTGCCTTTAAAAGATCCTCTTGGGTAGTCGAGTCTTCAACTTGTTTGGCTGTCAGCCCCTTTGCTTTCCAGCGTCGTAGGCTCCAGATCACTTTCGCCATACTCTGGTCCAAGAAGAAAATCTCAACGGGTCGATAAGCTGTGCATGACTTACGCTTTCGTTCCATGCGCATACTCCAATAAACTGCACCTTTAGTTCGGCATCAGGTTCATCGGTTTTTTGGACTGATTCAGTTGGCCAGCCTTCTGATTCCTGCCATAGGATTTTTGGCCCATTTAGCCATCGGCTTCCGCTGCTGAAGTCCGGGTCCACTTTGTAGCTTCGTCTGCTACATTTTGGGAAGTTGGAACCCAGCGCCAGTCCTCCTGCTTTGTGGTATCTAATATTTCGCCTACCCGAAACACCACAAATTGCTTGTACTTCCTCTGATCCGAGCGCAGCCAGCTCAGCACTGTTCTCGAATCGGTCCAGAATATCCGTTTGCAAATCTGCATGGTAAGTGACATTTCCACTTCATATGCCAGCCTGGCACCAAGAGTAGCGCCCATGAGTTCCAGACGTGGGATAGATACCAGCCTCAGCGGAGCCACCTTTGTTTTGCTGCCCAGCAAGCAGCAGTGGATAGTGGGTCCAAATTTGATTCGTAGATAACACACGGCTGCGAATCCACTTTCGCTGGCATCTACAAAGGTGTGCATATCCACCTGGTGCCCCGACAGCTGTTTAGGCATATAGCACCTGTGGATGCACAATTCCTCGATATTGGGAATGTGATGAATCCATCGCTTCCATTTGATCCATTCTGCTTCCAGTATAGGGTCGTCCCACTGACATCCAGACCGCCAAATCTCCTGAAACATGGTTTTGGCGTACATCACGAAGAATGAAATGAGTCCAAGCGGGTCGTATATGGACATCATCATGCTAAGAAACTCCCGCTTGGTGGGGCGGCGTTTCCCTTGCAGCACTTCCCCTTGCTTGTATCGTGGCGATACGCGATACCTGATCATATCTTCCTTTGTATCCCACCACATGCCAAGAACGTTCTCTGAACACTTGTCAGCGTTTTCATCCAGTTGTACCATCGCACCCTTCTCTTGTCCTAGTGCCTCCAGGACTGTTCGGGAGTTGGAAACCCAATTTCGTTTGTGGAATCCCGCTTGAGAAAGTATATGGTGCACGGTTCTGGCCAAGTTACTTGCCTCTTCTTCTGTGTCAACAATATCCAGCATGTCGTCTACATAGTGATTCTCAAGAATGCACTTCACGGCACTCGGATACTGCTTCTCGAATTCACTGGCATTTCGGTTCTTCACAAATTGCGCGCAGCTTGGGGAGCAACTTGCCCCGAAGGTCATTACTTGCATAACGTAGTTCTCCCGCTTTTGCGTTTCCGGGTCTATGAATATGAAGCGTTGATACCTTTGATCTTCTGCGCGTATTCTCACCTGGTGAAACATTTCCGCAATGTTCCCTTCAGCAGTAGAGAGTTAAGTGAAATTCCCTCGCTTCTTGCGGCTGCATCCCACACAATGCGAAGCTTTCCCGGCTTATTAACGTTGACTACGGGGAATATTGGCAGATACCAGTAAGGGCTTTCAACTGCTTCTGTTTGTGAGATTGGTCTTGCATATCCTTTCCGTACGTACTCGTCTAGTTGTCGTCGCACCTCGCTAGCCAGGTCTGGTTGACGCAACAGCTTCTGATTAAGACAATGTGCTCGCTTGAGGGCGGTGGGCAGACTATCGGGTAGATCACTATCCTTATGCCTCCACAACAGGCTGGACTCAAACCGTCCTTCGACGCGCATCGTATTTGCCTCCAATTGCCGTACGGCCAGAAGATCGTCATCAGATTGGGATTTACACTCCGCTCCGTAACCCACTTCCTGTTCCGACCACAGGTGTTGTCGGAGAAGTCGCAGAATCTCTTTATTGTTGTCCTCCTCACAAGCACATATCTGGAATACATGATATCTTCTGATTTCCGCATCCGTAGAAGACGTTGTTCCACTGCCTTTAACCGTCCAGCCTAGTCGGGTCTTCTCTGCGATGGGTTCCTCCAGACTGCCTTCCCTTGTGCGGAGGGCGCGTCCAAGACCGCAGTTGTTAGGACCGATCAGCAGTCTCGGTTGGGCTCCGGCGTAGCCTCCTAGTGGTAAGTGTCTTAGGTGCTTGTACTTGTTCTTCAGATGGTCGACATCCAACGTTTGCACCGGGAGACCAAGTGCTTTGACAGACTGAACATCTCTCAAATTGTATACCTTGGTCATGCCGGCACCCGAGATTTGAAGATCCACTCTAACGGATTCGTCTTCGTAGCGATGCATCCCTGCGGTCCACTGCATACAGAGAGGCTGTCGTTATCCCTTCACTCCTAGGGCCGCCAACAGGGGTTCATCAATCAGGGTGAGAGAAGATCCGTCGTCTAAAAAGGCGTGTGTGTTAACTTGATTCCCATTGGAGTAAAGTGTCACTGGTACGACGCGAAACAGCACAGCAGCTGCTGCGTCTTGACGATGAGCATTACAGTTAGCCTGAACACCTTCACGGCTCTCCCGATGTAGCAATGGGTGGTGCTTCTGCTGACACCCTTCTAAGCTGCAAGACTGCGGAACGCAGTCTGCGTGTAGCATTAGGCACATTTGCCGTCCAACTGAGGTCAGCCCGCTCCGCTGCGGACCTCGACAGAAGCTCCCTTCGCCTCTGCAGTAGTTGCTGCCTCAGTTTTAGAATGTGGTCCTCTTCTTCTAACAACGTCAACTCCTCGCGCAGGTGCAGTGCTTCCCTCTTCGATGTAGGGGCTCCATCCGCTCCTTGCTCGTCCGGGTCTCCACCTTGAGGGGTTGTGTTGTATTCCTTTGAAGGAACCGTTTCCTCGAGCTTTCCTGATCTGAACGTCATGTGATTCTGCTCGTGGGCATCAGCCTCGCACGCTGCGCAGATCCAACCTACTCCGTCTACCCTTTCCTCGGCGCAACCTGGGTGGCACATGCTTTCTCATTCGCTGCCATTGCAGGCAAGTGTGACATCCTCGTTCGCTATTTGACATAGGGAACATTTAAAAGCATGGCTTTCCTCGCCACTGGGTTCGGTAGATTGATCCGTGACGTATGTAGCACGCCTCAGAGCACCGCTCTGGGGAAATTTCACCATAAAAGAAATTTAAGAATGTTGCGGGAGTTCGAAAAGTTCCAGCGCCGCCAAGAATACTGAAGCTTACGTAGTTTCCAATAATATTTAATTCAAATCGAGCATTTGGCGAGCACTTAAATTTCCTGTAGGTTACAATATTAGGTTAGGGTTTCTAACTTAGGTTCACAATTCTTACTTTTAGTCCGCTTACTTCCCGTGCCAAATCAGAAAAGAGTGAAAACTTTACATGTGCTAACTTCCAGGAATCTAATGGTGGGCACCTTTCCCATACATTATATCGATCTCCCCTATCGGCCTTAATATCGATAGATAGATACGTCCTAGTGTTAGAAATGTCCCGCCGAACTAGTTCTTTTAATCTATCGCAACACTCTTATTTATCCATTATGTGTGTGTTAGTTTACCTGAATCCATATTTGTATAAAATTATACATATTAATGCGCCAAAAAAAAAGGACGCAAAAAATGTCCGCCTCGACGTGGGATCGAGCAAACGCTTCCGAATATAAGCGTAGAAAACAAATAATCCGCTCGCATTAGACCCCTAGGCTACCGATTGGGCCAATTTCCCAAAATGTAAGGCAATTTTTTCTTAGTTTGAAAGAAAAATTTGTAAAAATTGTATGTTAAGAGCCGACTTACAATCGGCTACTAGTGTCGAGTTGGTTCTTGCTGCTGCGAGAGATTTGATAGCCGCTTGGCTATCAGAGTATATCCTTACCTTGGTATTCCTGAGGCATTGCTGAATCGAAAGCTTGGCTGCTTCTAAAATAGCAAGTACCTCAGCCTGAAAAACTGTTGCTGATTCTGAGAGGTGGAATTTCGATTCTATCCCCCAGCTTTCAGCGAAAATTCCAGCCCCTACACCACAGGCCATCTTGGAGCCGTCAGTGTAGAGAGATACCTCATCTTGTCCGGTTACTCTATTATACTTAAAATATAAAGTACCTTTAATAAGTGCATGTTAATAAAATTTAGTTCTAACTGAGCAATGAGTTCAAATTATTAGCATACATTTTATATTATTAATCACTATTTTGTTAATTTACTTTATTACCATTTAATTAATTTTAGCTACTTTTATTATCCATGTTAATCATATGTATAGGTAATATTTCGATAATATTGTAAACTCTGTATGCCGTTTTTCTATTAAATAAAATTTTGTTTTTCAGCGGGAAGTATCCGCACTTATATTTGCATGATCAAATATAAGCAGCCCACAGAGCGACCTTTATGTCGTGAATAGTCTGCAAATCTTTTTGCTGACGTGCGCGCTTTTACAAGCGATCAATTCGAAACCTTCCGTAAAAAAAAAAAATAACAAGTGTCTTTGGTTCCTACATTGTCATTAATTGGTGATGTCAGTGTCATAAACAAAGACTCCTTGCCTATACTTTTTGATTTATTTCAATATATATTTATTAAAATTTATCATGTGAAGGAAAGTCTCAACATGAGTTGCTAGGTTCACGTTTAAAAGGGGTGCTGATGAATAATGACGACGACTTCTTGACAGACGACATTAACATTAGGGGATCAGATTGCAAGGCTAGCACTGATCCAACGGCAAACGATTTGTGTAAGGGGAGGGTAACAGCCACAAGCTGCCGATCGTATTTCGATTAAGTGCTCGAGTTAGCTACTCGGGAAACTTACGGGCAGCTAGGACAGATGACAGACGAAACAGACGATCTATATTATTTTTTCCAGGCACTTTTAATAATCCTTTCGGGTTTGCGGGAGAGGTGAGATGCTTACCAAGAACCCACCCCATCCGTCGAGCTCCTCCGGCTAATCCTTTCGCTCTCGAATCACATCACAAGCCTCCGGCTAATCCTTTCGCTCTTGAATCACAACACAAGCCTCCGGCTAATCCTTTCGTTCTCGAATCACAACACAAGCCTCCGGCTAGTCCTTTCGCTCTTAATTTGATCACACAATCAGAAAAATGACTGAATATCGGGCATTCAACTTCTCAAAAAACCGTTTTCTTCAGTTTTGCGAAAAAGCCCAAACACTTAACAGAACAGAGGCAACCCTAAAAGAATGCATCGCTCGTGTAGACACTTTGTTTGAGCAGGTTGATCGAGATTTTAAAACCGCTTTAACCTCAGCAAAGAAAACGACGAACTAGCGGATATCGCAACACAGCATTTCAACGTATGTGAAGACGAATTGTTCCGCGTCAAAGCTTCTCTCAAAGGGGTTCTTGTCGAGAGTTCAGTTGTTAATCCATCTCAAAATCAGAGCAATCTAAGCGGATTTGGCAATGACCTCCCTAACTCAAGTCACATTAAGGTTCCACCATGTGACACAGAGCCATTCAATTGCAACTATGAAGACTGGCCCTCGTTCAGGGACATGTTTACAGCAGGCTTACATCAGCCCAAAAGCTTTATCACATGCGACATAAAACGCATGGGGAAGCAGGCACAATTGTAAAGCGCTTTCCCTTATGGGATGAAAATTTTTATACAGCCTGGGAAGCGCTTAGCACGAGATTCGAAAACAAAAGACTCATTGTAGATACCCAACTCAAAAACATTTTCGATCTAAAACGGATTAGTTCCTAAGATAGCAAGGATATCCAGAAATTCCAAGCTACCATTACAAGCTGCCTGGCAGTTTTATCAGCGCAGCAAGTCTCCACCGTCGCACAGTGGCGCCTTTTGCCTTTTTTGGTAATAAATCATAACTTTTGAACCAGTGAAGATAATTGAATGTGAAGATGATGAATTGATGTAAACGGCAAATGATAGATAATTGATCCACCTTTCAAATTATTGCTTGAGACAGGGAGTGGCAGAGGCGTACTTACAAATCGGCAAAGTCATAATTTAAAAAAAAAAACAATTTTTTCCGACAAAAAAAAACTTTTTAAAAAAAGTTTTTGTTTTTTTTAGTTTCTTTTTTTATGTTGTAATTTTTAAAAATTATAAAAAAAAAAAAATTGCGGGTTTTTTTTTTTTTAATGTGGTTTTGTTAAGTTTTTTTTTATGTTTTAATTTTTAAAAACTAAATAAACAAAAAAAAAATAAGTTGAAGTTTTTTTTTTTAAATAAAAATTTTTATATTTCATGTTTTTTGAAATAATGGTCACAATTTGGTAAACCTGGTAATTCCAATAGACTTAAGATTTCTGGACTATAATTACTAGATTCTAACTCTGTGACAAGGTTGTGATTTCATGACCCTAGAATACAGTTTGGATTCGCACATACTAAATTCAATGCTTAGGCAGCGTAAGTTGTATTGAGCTGGCAAAAGTGGCTATTTTCGTTTCTGAATAACTGTTAAACGTGATTTTTTACAGTAACATTATATATACCAAAATTTAAGGAATCTCAAGGGCTATACAGTTTAAAGTTTTAAAGAAAATCGTTAGAGCCGTTTTTGAGAAAAATAAAAAAAGCTAAACAAAAAAATTAAAAAAAAAATTGTTTCAAATAACGTTTTACGGAAGTATAAAAAATAGTATTAAATAGTTTTTTTTATTTTCCATCAAAGTTGAAAAATATGGAAAAAATGGACGTTTCGCAAATAACGCATAACTAAGAGATGCGGATGGCAAACTGCAATATGTTTTACTTTTTTTTACTCTTAACTAACACACCAATCCGTGGAAAAAAGAAGCAAAGCGATTCGATGCCTAGTTTTTAAGAAAAACCCCCCGGAAGTGCGAAAAATTACCTAAAAACGGTGTGTTTTTTTTAAGTGAAAAATTGTTCAACTTTGAAAGGGCATATCTTTTACAAAAATTTTTTGATTTGAAAAAGGGTTACATATTTGTAATAGTGGATCAATTACCTGGTATGGGTCGCAACTTTCTAGGACAAAGTCAAAAAAGTGATTTATTGCACGTTTTTTGGCCCAAGGCGCCACTGTGCGTCGACTGGGATCCCTTCCTAGTATATCACACCTCATCCAAATTACCTCAGCACACACTCTCCCTATGGGAACAGTCACTAGATTCCAGGAAAGAATTCCCTACATGGTCCTAATTAACAACCTTTCTTACGTCCCGTATAGAAGTACTTGAACGTCTGTCTGCCATAAATCCAATAAAAAATTTTGTTCCAACCCAGGCGAAGTTTAACTCCAAAATTCCCATTGTAGGATGCATGTATCATTATAGCAGGTACTTACTGTACCAATGCACAGTGGTTGGTGTTGTATGGAGATGGTGGCCAAAAATACTTCCAGTGGAGATATCAACTTGAAATTTTTTTTGTAACTTAATAATAATATAATTAGATTATACTGATAAAAAATGGCCCAATTGACTAAGTATATCCGGCCTGTTCCAGTTTTCACTCGGAAGTGAATTTGATTTCATGCTAGCGCCTGTCAAATGCTTGGCGGAAAGTTTCCATGTGAATTTTTTGGAAGTTAACAGAGTAACAACGAGGGATATTGAAATCCTTGCAATTCTTTCGGAAGTGAGTCTTGGAACAGGTCTGAGAAGTTCGATTTCGTGTGAATCTTTCGGAAGTGAAAACTAGAACAGGGCCGTATATGCCTGAAATTTTATATGAAATGGAAAAATTTTACATTTTACCCCTTAAAGCATGCAACACTTTTTAATGCGTTATTAACAACAACGCAATTATTAAACTTATTTAATAAAAATCAAGATTAGTTATTTAATATAAATAAAATTTATTAGTTATGCTAATCTATCACTGACTCACACTGAGAGAATCAAGAAATCGAAATTTATAAAGAAACTAGCAAGGTCTGTAGCCCGCAGCTTCGCCTGCGGAAATTAAAATTGAAAATTAAGCATTGCTTTATCTTTGGTACTTATTTTAAATTTAAAAAATTCCTAATTTTTATTCTATAAACCAAGAAAAGATTTTATCAGAACTTTTTCCCTTGATATCCGTAAAAACAAAAATATTTTGTCCTTTGAAAACTACTTAAAAAAACATGTGTCTTTGTTAAATCTTTTTAACAATATTATGGATTGTTTGCATAAGTTATCAGATGGACAAAACAGAAACAAACAGATTCCTTTTCGACACAAATCCTTACACTAATTTCATTCAAAACATTAGTATTTTGTCCAAAACATATTATTTAAATATAGAATGTCTGCGTTGAGCATGTAATTAAATTCCCAATCCATTGCCATAAAAGCCTAGAAACATTATTTGAAAAAAAATTTCTTTAAGAAAAAAATAGATAGGATACGAATTTGATTAAATATACATGTTAAAAATATTAAACTCTTTTTCAATTTCGGAGAGTTTTGACTATTGCTGTCCCGCTCTTACCCAGATAAATTTATGCATTTTTTGTATGAATTAAGAGTGCAACAAGAGAGAACGCTATAGTCGGGTTGTTGTCCCGACTATCTAATACCCGTCACTCAGCTAAAGGGAGTGCGAACGCTGTGTCGGGTTGGTGTCCCGACTAATAATCGTAACTCAGCTAAAGGGAGTGCGAGGGAGATAGATATATAATTTTTGATTGCGTATAACTTTTTAATGAATAGTCCGATTTGAAAAATGTCTTCTACATTTCGATAGGTATAAATATACACAACAAAATTGCATTTATACTTCTCGGAAATCTTTAAAGATCTGGGAGGACCGCAGGACCCATTTTAAAATCGTTAGTGGGCGATTGTGGGCGTTAGAGGGGGCGTGGCGCTCGGCTAAAATAAACTTGCGCTGTGTAGGAAGCCAAAGAATATGTGTGGGAAATCTCAACCTTCTAGCTTTTGTAGTTTCTGAGATCTCAGCGTTGATACAGACGGACAGACAGACAGACGGACAGACGGACAGACGGACATGGCTAGATCGACTCGGCTAGTGACCCTGATCAAGAATATATATACTTTATGGGGTCGGAAACGCTTCCTTCTAGCTGTTACATACTTTTGCACGATTCTAGTATACCCTTTTACTCTACGAGTAACGGGTATAAAAATATGAATTTCAAAGCAGTACTTTATCGAAAACAAAGCAAAAAACTGCCAAAATATGGATTATCACGCCGCGTTAAGTTTGTAATTCAATTCCAAATCGATTAGCGTTTAACTCTGGAAAAAAAACTTGTATTCTCTAAAAAATTGCTAAAAGTTTTTTAAAAAATTTGAGGGAATATTTTTAATTTAAGTTCGCCTTGAAATGTTATAACCGCTTCAAAATGTGATGGGATGTTTATACTTCGACAGTTAAAAAAAAATTAATGTCTCCAATTCTTATTTTAAAAAAATGAATGCCAGAGATAGGATAATTTTAGGCTTATTTTTATTTCATCGGTTCCTTAAAACAAATCCTGTTGATATTGGCCTTGCTACCTCGTTCTTCATTTTCTATTTCTATTTTCTATTTTCTATTTCTATTTTCTATTTCTATTTTCTATTTCTATTATCTATTTCTATTTTCTATTTCTATTTTCTATTTCTATTTTCTATTTCTATTTTCTATTTCTATTTTCTATTTCTATTTTCTATTTCTATTTTCTATTTTCTATTTCTATTTTCTATTTTCTATTTTCTATTTTCTATTTCTATTTTCTATTTCTATTATCTATTTCTATTTTCTAATTCTATTTTCTATTTCTATTTTTTGTTTTTTAAAAATGCAATTTTTAAACTATTTAAAGTTATGTTTACTCTTTGTAATGATTTTAATTTTTGATAATTAATTAGTTACCTAAGAATGTAGCAAAGCTAATTTTATGCACATGGGTAAGTACAAACCAAATACTCTTGGCGAATTTGCTACCGGGGGGTTTTTGGAAGGTATCCACAGTAGACAACTATTATAAGGGAAACAAATATGCGGAGCAATGTTTGGCTTATGTATTTGACTAATTTAAGAAAAGACATCAAGAAAGGCAATTCCAAATTACTGCATTTTATCATTGATATTTTGTTTCAGTATTTTTGTTTTCACATTAATTTTTCACCTTGATTAGAATTATATTAATAATAGATAGGGAAGGCAGGTGGGCGGGGAAGCCGTGAATCAAATTGTTTAAACATTTGAATTTGTTTAAACAATATGAGCACGTGTAATAAAGAGCAAGAGAATCAATTGGTTTGAATATTTAATTTTCTTTTAATATTATCAATGCGATTTGAATTTTAGTTCACAAAAATCGGTTACAAAATGTCTTATGTAAGTATGTTGTGGAAATGTAAATGAAATATTCTTTTAGCAAATGGATATCAGTATTATCTTGAATTTGAATTTGAGCGAATCTCAATTCCTTAGTCAGCTGCAATGCACACACACAAACGTAAACACGCATATACATATGTATCTAATGGCTGTGTGTGTAAAATACGCATTTTTTGATATATTTTTTTTGTGCGTGTGTGTGTACATAGCAGAGCAAATCATTGTTTGTTTTTGTTTTTTACAAATCCAAAGTTTGTCGATAACTCAACATTTGAAAACTAATAAATAGTTTGCTGATCGGTCCTTTGCATTTAAAAAAACAGAAGCAATTTTAAGGAAAATTTCGACTGTAAAATTCAGCTTAATGGGATTTCTGTAAAGTCTACCGATATTTTAAAAATTAACGTTTACTTAAGAAAAAGGCGCAAAAGAAAAGATTTGCGATATAATCGATTTTTTTTGGCTGTGGTATTTTCATTTTCCCCTTGCGCGGTCACACTTAAATTGCGACAGCAAAACATACATATGTACATACATACATGCGCCAGCAGAACATACATACAAACATATGGGGACACGTGACGACACATCAGGTTAGCCAAATTTGAAAATATTGGGGACTTGGTTAAGGATGCTGAATCTCCAAGAAATTTAAATGCAGTTATTTGCGGGTATGCCATAAGAGTATGAACATCACATTTTTAAACCATTTTTACAACATTTATAACAGAGAAATGGCAAAAGAAAGAATTAAAAAAAACAAATCGAATTTTGGGGCACTTTGGGGTCGTATTTTGTTCTAAAAAGTACCCCTTACGCGGCTCCTAATTATTTTAGTAATTACTGTGATTTTTCTAGATTTTTAGGTCAATCCGTTCTGGGTGGAATTTGCTACTGACCGTTTTTTAATCAAGACAAATATTGATATAGATAAAGAATGGTGCTATGATAGAATAATAAATATAAAGAAAGATAAAAACAAAGCACGAAAAAAGCTCCATCAATGGATAAAATCAAATACACAAAAGCTAAGAACACAAACAAAATGAAAGTCACGAAACTGATGAAAAAACGGTAAGTAGCGCACGAGATCAGTTTCTTGAAAAAATTATACCAAGGGTACGGGCAAAAACGGGCAATTGAAATTGTAAGCATATAATTCTAAAAGACTAATCTTGTTTACAAAATATTATTCACTTTCGGGACAGATCCGGATCACAACTTTTTCTTTAGTTAAATGTACGCTATTTTGGTTTTTATAACAATGGCAAAAACACTGGACAACAATTTATATTACAACAAAACAACAACAAATAAATTCACAGAAACACTTTAATTTTAAAATAAAAACCTTTTTTCACAATTATTATTTTAAGTTACTTTAATATTCCTTGATTTAATATTTTTTATAAATTTTTCAAGGCGAGCTGACTTTTTTGTGTTGCTTGACTGCACGTTTGAAGAGTTTCAATCTCCGATTTACAAAAACTTTTACAATGAGCTTGTTTAAAATAGAGCAAAAGTAAATTTACATTTAAATTATTTACCATTTCAAGAATCAGTGATGCCAATTTGGCGACCAAATTCAAACATTTTTTTTTTAATTTTTGGCCTATGGGATCGACCACTGTGCAATGCCAGAATTGTGCAACCAAAATACTTATGCTACTCAGAACCCAAATTGTGAGAACTGCCATGGGCTGAGTGCACACACATACTATGCATACCACGCTCTCTCTCTCTGTGTGCATTTGAAATACATACCCTGTGAGGAGTTGAATAACTCCCCACAAATAGCAGCAACAACAATATCGGATCGCCGGCCGCATACCACTTACGGCGAATTAGCGTAGTAGCGGCACGGCGAAGAGAGAGTGGAGACTTCCAGGTGAAGAGAGAGTGGAGACTTCAAGGTGAAGAGAGAGTGTGGAGAGTGAGAGTCGGGAGAACAAGGGTGCAGAGAGAGAGAGAAAGTGGGGACTTCTCCGGCAGAGCGAGAGTGTCGGGTGCAAAAGGGATTAACGGAACAGGCACCGGACTTTGGACTCTGCCGTGGACTTTGGACTAGGAGGTCAAGTGCCACATTTCGGCAACCAAGCGGCACACAGGCGTGCCACATGCACCATGGAAAGCAGCAGGACGACGGCAACAAGCAGAACAACAATTAAAGGCCCTGGGCGATGTGCACGGGAGTCAATCAGGAACCTTGGACTTTGGACCTGCATTGGAGAGTTGCCGTGGGCAGAGCGCAGAAGGAAATAACGGAACTGCGCCGGACTTTGGACTCTGCAGTAGGCGTTGGACAAAGGCCATATCTCAGCAAAGGAGCAACACGCAAGCGTGCCACATGCACCATCAGGAACAGCGGGATGGCAGCAACACGCAGAAATAAAAGCGGAGGCCATGCGTGAAGGACAAGTGGGTCAAATGGGAACCACGGAATTGGACCCAGAGTGGTAACGGTACCCGGAGGCCCTATATAAAGCCGCCGGGCGCTGGCAGCAGGATCAGTCGATCACGAAGAGTCAATCTATCAAGATCAGTCCAGATAATCCACGTGAACAAGTCAGCCAGTACAGTCAACAGTCAATGAGCAACAAAAGTCGAGTCTCCGGGAGCAACGCCGTGGGAACCTACAAGGATTAAGATCGCTACGTCGAGACGTTCGGGATTGGATCACCAGGAATCTCCGAATTGAGACACAAGTAGCTGAGGTCCAGAGGGCGTCACACGGCTAGGTCAAGGCGATCCGTTTTCATTCCTGTCTCAACGAAATCCTCGCATCTAGCCTGGAGCGTCGAACAGAACTTGAGTGGTGAAAGCCTGCGACAAGAAATCGTGAGCTTGGGAAGATACCTATCAGCCAGAAGGGAGATCGGCCAATCGTCTGTGGTCTCGAGTGGAGCCAGAAGAGCCCTGCGGTTTGAGTCGTGTAGTCCCGGAGCGGCGTGTGTCTGAGCCCCGAGTGAAACGAGCCAGAAGGGAGATCGGTCGAGCGTTTGTGGCCTCAAGTGGAGAACTCCATAAGAGCCCTACGGTTGAGTCGTGTAGTCCCGGATCGGCGTACGACCAAGACCCCGAATACCAGAAGCCACGCTACGTCAAGCCGAGCAGCCACACACCACGACAGATCGAGCTACGAGGAAACGTCAAGGACGATAAGCCAAAGGGTGAAGCTAGGGCGGAACGTTCGTCTGAACTAGGCGTAGAAGCGAAGTGAAGCGCTCGGCAGCATCCCTGCGAAACTTGGACTGTGCGATCTGAGTGGAACACTAGTGGGACTATCCGGGACAGAGCAAGGGACAGGCGGTGGTGCATCGAGAGGAGACACTCCTGGAGATCGCGGCCTCTGTTCACCCTAGTCTGAGAACGGTGACGCTTCCCAAAACCCGCGCAGCTGAACTCCTGGCGAGTCTAAGGCGCTACGAGTAGTGGTCGATTTTACACAGCCGAGACGAGCAGCGCCAAGCATCTTCAGGGAGCTGCAGAGATCGTCGAGGGAGCTACAGAACCGGAGCACTCCGTCAACGAGGAGAGCACCAAGTCATCAAGGCGACCAGGAGTCGTCGACGGCCGCGAGCGGCCATATCAAGATCACTGTACTGTTACACCCGTAATAAACCCACTAAGAACCCGCAAATTCAGTGCTTTCTCACTGATCTACTGGGCGGTCACGTTTATCTGAGCTAGCCGCACGAATCTCGCAGCGAGCCGACATCCAAAATCGACATCCAATAAATCAAAAGAAAACGGGAAAGCAAAATCATGACTGACTGTATTTTTTGACTGTCAATCGAAGAGAACAACGTGCTAAAATTTTTATATTATCGTTTATGCGGTGCGCAATGGCCCTAAAGTTTCGCTAAAAATTAAGTGTAAAACTAGGTATTTACCCCATTCCATTTCTTTAACTTTTTGGTTTCGCTCGAATAAAAGAGTCAAGTAGAAATTTATTTCATGAGTATGTAGAGCTTCTGTCTCCGAACAAAAAGGACCAAGTTCGATCCCCGACGCACCATTTTTTTTTTTTTGACTCACAATAAAATAAATATTTTATTTTACAATTTTGAAGATTAACTATCACTTTTGCGTTCGCCAATAAAAATTTTCGTCAAAGAAATGCTGGCTTAGGATACAACGATATTGACTATTATTTTTCAGGGACCGTAATAGTTATAAGTTAAAAGCTAAATGTCATTGATTACACTAGTTTACAGCCGAAATGCTCCCCAGCAATTGATGGCAAATTCTGTTAGTGCTGGACCCCTAGATCACAAAAATAGCACTTATTTTTTTTTCGATGGCACATTTTTTTTTTAAAGATTTTTTAAAGTTCGAAATGTTAAATTTCTGACTTTTTTTGAATTTCTTCTTATATCTCGCCAGATATCCACTCGATTGGGCCAGTTTTAGTTTTATTTTAAAGTCAATAGATCAGAGCCTAACTTTGCCATACAGATCAATATGATTGGATAAGTAATGGCAGCGCAGAAGCTCGACAAAGATGAAAAATGTGTTTTTTGGTCGACTGTAAGTCGGCTGTATATATCGTAAAAACTCGAAATAAATCCGTTGAAAAATCATAATGGGTACAAACTTGAAGTTTACATCCTACCGAATAAAACAAGCCGGATATGGCCCAAATCCATGGAAAACTGGACTTATGGTGGATTTTTAAAGTTCGGATTTTTCCACTTTTTTCGGTTGACAGAGTCCAAATTTAAGATTTATCATAGGCGGCGACATGTAAACAAAAATAATTGGTGTTGGCAGCCGGGTCACTTAATAGCTAAATCAGATATTTAAAAGCTAGAAAATTATTAAAGTGAATTTAATTTTTGAAATTAAGGTTACATTTTTCATAATAATGAACTATCCAAATGGATAGTACTTAATTAAAAACACTTACAGTCATAACGGAAGCAATTTTATATTTTTAAAGGAATGTTCAGAAATTAAATTTATGTTATAATTTTTTAGCTTTTAATTTTAGCTATTTTTTGTCCCGCCTGCCGTCACCACTTATTTTGGTTTACATGTCGCCGCCTATGATAAATCTTAAATTTGGACTCTGTCAACCGAAAAAAGTGAAAAAATCCAAACTTTAAAAATCCACCATAAGTCCAGTTTTCCATGGATTTGGGCCATATCCGGCTTGTTTTATTCGGTAGGATGTAAACTTCAAGTTTGTACCCATTATGATTTTTCAACGGATTTATTTCGAGTTTTTACGATATATACAGCCGACTTACAGACGACCAAAAAACACATTTTTCATCTTTGTCGAGCTTCTGCGCTGCCATTACTCATCCAATCGTATTGATCTGTATGGCAAAGTTAAGCTCTGATCTATTGACTTTAAAATAAAACTAAAACTGGCCCAACCGAGTGGATATCTGCCGCGATATAAGAAGAAATTCGAAAAAAGTCCGAAATTTAACATTTCGAACTTTAAAAAATCTTAAAAAAAAAACTGTGCCATCGAAAAAAAAGCAAGTGCTATTTTTGTGATCTAGGGGTCCAGCACTAACAGAATTTGCCATCAATTGCTGGGGAGCACACCAAGAATATTATTTTGTAAACTAGTGTTATTCGTTATTATTGTTATTTTTAAGTTGTAATTGTCTCCCAACGATTTGAATTTCATCGCCGACTTCATCCCTTTTTGAATTGCTCGGGAAAGTGATTAAGATACTTTTTAAAATACTGTCAAAGTATAAAATCAAGTCTACGGCATCTAGATGAATCTGAAAAATGCGTAATAAACTTTAAAGCCGTTGCGCACCGGCTAAAACTAATTATTTTTTACTTTTTCTTTCTTTTATGGATTAAGGATACAAAAAAGCCATATATGAAGGGGTGAGAGCATGGCCTTAGAAATTTCATACAAAATAAGTCAACCCTAATGTACATACATACACACATTTCCCGTGGGCAGCGCTAAAAATGCTTAGGATCTCGCTGCGGTCTCTACTTGATTTAAAAAGGTAAATATAAAAATATACAAGTAAAACATATTTTTAATACATATGTCTGTCTTTAATTTTTTCAGGATCCTTGGGCAAATATTCACCGTACCCGGACAAATTCATAAGGATTAATATAAAAAGCAAAAAAAAAAAACAAGGGGTATTATTTATAATTAGTTGTACGAAAATGTAAGTAAAACAATTGAACACAAAATACAATTTATAAAACGAAAGAGCCAATAAAAATTTAAAAAAAAGTTGTATGTTTCTTATTTTATATAATGCAAGGAAAGAATTTTTTTTGTAAATGAAATTGCTAATGACATTTCTAAAAAGTCATCCATGAAATCACCTATGACACAAGCTGACACGATGATGGATTTTCCTAAGTGACAACCCATTGGACAAATTCTGAATGTCCCTCGTGAAATTATAAGGGACATGTCACCGGTTGGTGACATCTCAAAGGACAATTTCGTATAAGGCCTTTGATATATTCCCGGGGACTTCGAAAAAATTTCCTTTGAGTTGTACTGAGGGAAAAAGCGGAACTCCCATACAATTTTCTCTATGTGGCGTCCTTGGTTCGTCCTGAGGTACCGAGGGAAAAGTGACATCTGGAACTGAAGGGTACCTTTCAGTTCTGGAGTGGTGACACATGACAAATTCATTAGGCCAAACGAACGGCCGCTGCCGGCGTTAACAGAGAAGTCGGCGCAACGTAGAAGACTGCGGACGAAATCTATCGTGCAAGAAAGGGAAGCCGATATTCATATATTGCTCTCTCTTTTTCTGTCTTATAATCTGCCTGCACTCGGCGGAGCAGAGACCAGTTTTGGTCGGTCCGTCATTCTCTTTTGCGCTTAACCGTTATGTTCAGCTAGCGACCAAAATAAAAGATACACTCTTTATCTTTCAAACCCCATACTTAGAATAATTTTAGGATTTTTTTGTAGGCATAAATAAATTCCAGAAAACTTAGTCAAAAAACCAGGGATCGCAAGTAAGAGTTACTTTTTTAAAAAAATTGACAAATAAGTCTTATTTTTCAATTTGTATTATAAAAGTTGACAAATAACTCTTATGCTTCAATTTTTATTATAAAAGTTGACAAATAACTCTTATTTGTTGATTTTTATAATAAAAATTGAAGCATAAGTGTTATTTGTCAACTTTTATCATAAAATAAAGATTGAATTGAAATAACTCTTGAACTGTGGCGTACATTGGTTTAGAATTTAAATATATATAATCTACGCTTTAATACCTTTCTGTTAATATGCCATATGTCCCCAAAATATTTTTGATGATGTAACAAATATTATTATTATAAAAAATATTTTGGGGACATATGGCATATCAACAGAAAGGTATTAAAGCGAAGATTATACATATATAAATTTTAAACCAATGTACCCCACAGTTCAAGAGTTATTTCAATTCAATTTTTATTTTCAATTTTTATTATAAAAGTTGACAAATAACTCTTATTTGTTGATTTTTATAATAAAAATTGAAGCATAAGAGTTATTTGTCAACTTTTATAATAGAAATTGAAAAATAAGACTTATTTGTCAATTTTTTTAAAAAAGTAATTCTTACTTGCGATCCCTGCAAAAAACTTAAAAACATACAGCTGCGGTCAAAATAGTAGTAGTGTTGCCGCCCTGTGTATTTAAAAGTTTTTTGTTGTAATTGGTCTTTTCCCGGTATTATTGTATTGATTATAATTTTAGTATTAGACTAATTGGATAAAAAAAAGTGACAACATCAAACCTTTAAAAACACAGGGCGGCAATACTACCACTATTTTGACCACAGCTGTATACATTTTTTGTTTTTTGATTATGTTTTCTAAAATTTGTTTCTCCTTTAAAACAAAACCTAAAATTATTCTAAGTATGGGGTTTGGAAGATAAAGAGTGTATCTTTAAAAAAACTTTAGCATCGAATCAAACCATGCATGCATTTGCCTCTCAGAGCTCCGCAAAGTTTGCCAATTTCACAATTTTCGAACTTTGAGGTCCTTTTGCTAAAAATCCTTGCGTCGGGGAACTTTTTGGAAAACGCAGTTTATCTTGAGAATTCGTAACGAATCCAAAAATATAGCATCCATCGAGTAAATTTTTGATGCTGCATAGTGTATTTATTTAAATATTATAACACTAACAGTTTTAAGAAATAGCGTTTTTACTAAACAAATACAAATTATTTAGTCGGATATATACCGCTTTAGAAAGGGTATAGGAGCATTGGCACGCGCCAACAGCGAAGATGAAACAAAAGAAATCGGGTAAAGGGGTAAGAAGAAGACTTGGTGCATCGCATTATTTTCAAAGGTTTTCTGAGAAAAGGAGTGTTTTGCGCGGTTAATTAAATATTTTGTGACAAGTGATATATACATAAATTAAAGTCAGGTAAGTGCTACCTTAAATGTAAGATATTGTGATAGACTTAACTTTGACTTGCACCAATTTTGAAAGTGATTTGTGTTTTGCAAAAAAGACCTAGAAAGTTCTGTGTGCATTAGCCGAAAGTGGCAAGCTGAAATGCTTTGTAACAATTAGAAACAAAACAAAAATAAATATATATGTATGTATTTTTACAGATCAAGAAAGTCACCACAATAATAATTTATCGAAATGCCTGAAACTGATTATTTCAGATAGTCTGGTTATCGACTACAATCTGGACGGAAGCAGCGGCAAAAAATCTTTAAAAGCACACAAAGGGCTATATGCGGTGCTTAATGGTCAGTAAGCAATTATTGGAATATTAAATACTAATTGTAATACTTTTTTTTTAATTTTTTCAGAAGCGTTGACCCACCAATCCGAAGACCCTGATAAGTGCCTAAGAAAGGCCTTACTTAAAACTAAAAATAAATTGGTCTAGAAATAACAATAATAATAATTTCCATAATTTAAAAACCACAATTTAAAAAAAAAAATAAGAAATGTAAATGAATACAATGAAACAAATAAAATTAAAAAATTAATAGAAAATACAATAATTTGTATTTTTTTTTTTGTAATAAAATTGCTGATGACATTTTGGAAAAAGTCACTCGTGAAATCATGCGTGACATGTCACAGGGTGATGACGTCTCATATGACCAATTCGTATAAGGCACTGGTGATATCACGAGTGACTTCGAAAAAATGTCATTGAAGCTATCACTATGGTACGGGGTAGGAACTCTCGAACAAATGTATCTATGGAAAATCACGAGTGCGTCACGAGTGCCAAATGACCTGTCACGAGTGATTCACCCAGTGATTCACGAGTGAAAACTGATTTCTGGAACTGAAGGGTAAGCACTGGCTGCGCCGCTGCCGGCGTCGCCGTCGTTTTTAGCTGCGCTAATGCGCTTGAACATTTATATTTTTCTTAGACTTAAGCATTCAATAAAGTGAGCTCAACTAAAAAAGATATCTGTTTTATTCATTAATGGGATAACTAAAATATATGGTGCGAAGATAACATAACACTTATAACATGGCGACCGTGACAGTGGTTACTGTTATAGTTCCTGTGAACCAAAATAAAAACCTATAAAAACGAATATATAAATACCAAATATAAAAACCTATAAAAACGAATATATAAAATAAAAACCGAATATAAAAACACTTATATATACAAAAAAAATGTGTGCGAATATATAAAAAAAAACCGAATATAAAAAAAATGCTATATAAAAAAAGCTACCTTCGGCCAGCCGAAGCTTATATACCCTTGTAGATAAAGTAATGCTCACTCGGTGCAGTACCAGGGATTCCAGATTCAGCGTTTCTATTTTAATTTTGTTTATACATAAGTAGTCAAGAATCAAAACGCCTACTTCCTACACAGTTTCAATGAATTTTCTTATATTTGTTTGAATATTCCTATGGGAGCCTTAAGATATAGTGGTCCGATCCGGCTCGCTCCGACATATATACTACCTGCAATAGAAAGAAGACTTTCGGGAAAGTTTCATCGCGATGGCTTTAAAACTGAGAGACTAGTTCGCATAGAAACGGACAGACGGACAGACGGACATGGCGAATATATATACTTTATGTGGTCGGAAACGTCTCCTTCACTGCGTTGCAAACATCTAACTGAAATTATAATACCCTCTACAAGGGTATAAAAACCGAATATGAAAACACTTATATAGACAAAAAAATGTGCTGAAACTAAAGAACATTATGAAAACAAACACCTGTGAAAGACACCCAATTTAAAATAAAAAAAAAAATTGTTTAACGCCTGTGCGAGGACCAGCGCCGGCAACGCCCGAGTCCAAAGAGCACCGGACATCTGCAGCAGCCGACAAAAAAATCAGAAATCAAAAATGTAAAACGCCAAATCTACAAAAAACGCTTGAGTCCAAAGGGCACCGGACACCTGCAGCAGTTTACGGCAGCAAGTGCGGGAGGCACTCTGCACCCTGCATCAACGAATGGAAAAGGGCGTATGAGTGACGTTACTCTAAATAATGCTGCTCCTGTCGAGAAAAGGGACGCACCGAGCTTGCAAGAACTTCTAGAGGTGTGTCCAAACGATGGACCACGCCCTTTCACAATGGCTAGGTACAGGGCACGAAATACGAAGAAAATTAACAAGAAGAAAAAACGGAGCGGACAACGGATCAAACTGCTACAACAAAGAAGACTAATAAAGGACTATATTAAAGTAGCTGCAACAGCTGAGGAAATAACTGCTCATGAAAAAAATCTGGCCGTCATCGAGCAAGCACTTTGCCAAAGAGCAAAGTAACGCAACAAAGGCTGCATTTATGCCAATGCCCTAGTTGCCATTAGTCACCTGACACTATTTTGATAAATCATATAAATCATTAACGCAAAATAGAACAACACAACAAACCACTATAAATAAACGTGTAGAAATATTAGTATCTCGCTTTAACAATGCGCGTATACTAATACATACATGGGCAAAGAGATCGACTAGATAAAAATCGTTGGTCTGAGATATCGAAGTTTCTGTCTAGACTTCGAACAAATCTAATAACTATAAAAGAAAGGTATAATTTAAATATTTCGATACCAACAATTTTAAACAGCCCTTTGAAATTAGAATCTGGTGACGAATTGGAATCATCAGATCCATCAGAAGTCAACCAGGTACAGTTAGAAGAATCTACATTTGATAGCCCAGAAATAGAAGAGAAAGATTTGAATAATCTTACAATTCCAGCTGTACTTATTCAATCAAAATTATCAGATCAAGAACCAGCTGATTCCGATAGGGAAATCGAACAAATATTAACAATGCCGGACGATACTGTTGCCCAACGGGCATATATTAAAGATATAGCAAATGCTATACCCGAATTCAACGGACAAAAAATTAACCTTCAAAGATTTGTCACAGCCCTAAAGTTAGTAAACCTAACTAAAGGCACATTTGAAGAGATAGCTGTTCAAGTCATAAAATCCAAAATAGTGGGTTCAACTTTGTATTAAGTGCAAAATAAATCTACTATAAACGGAATAATAAAAAAATTACAAGACACAATTATTGGCGATACATCCGATGTAGTTAAAGCCAAAATGTCGAAAACTACTCAAAAAGGAAACACAGCAGAAAAGTTCACAACTGAAGTTGAACATTTACAAAAGCTCCTTGAAGTTTCGTATATTGATGAAAGATTACCAGCTGAACACGCAGACAAACACAAACAACAACAAATATAAACACAATGATAAAAAATTGTGAATATGGCCGACTCAAAACAATCCTTGAGGCAGGCAACTTCTCATCAATGAATGAGGCTGTCACAAAGTACATTCAATGTAGTACTGAAATGACGGGTAATGCCAACGCAATACTATTTGCCAGGGATCGTAAATAACAGTTATTTGTGATTTTTATTTTAAAAAGACTACTGTGATATTTGGTTTTAAACGTCAAAAATAACGTTCTTTTTACTCTTGTCCACAAAGTATATGCATTTCAACAAATCTAGAAAGGAAATTAACTGTTATTTGTTCATGTCTATAAAGTGCATAAAAACCAGTTAAATTGTTGATTAAAACTTGTACAAATCTCAGTAGGCCTTTTAAAATAAAAATCACACATAACTGTTATTTACGATCCCTGCTATTTGCAAACAAAGGACAAGCCTATAGAGGTAACAATTTCAGAGGTACCTACCGCGGTAGAGGTAGAGGCAATGGTCGTGGTATTACCAATATAACGGCTACAACCGAAATAGCACCTACAACCAAAATAATGGTTATAATCGTAACTATAATAACCAGACCAATAACTACAATAGAGGTCGTGGAAATTATAGAGGAAACAACAATAATCAAAATAGCAGCAACTCCAACAACACTCAACAAAACAATAATGTCCGCGTTACCCAGCCAGTTTCGGGAAACTCACAGACCCCTTTAGATACGAGAAAAATAAAAAAACAAACTGTTTATACAATCAACCTCAATCTCAATATATTTGTACCATTTATTAATTCAGAAACAGGGAAGCAGCTTACGTTCCTTGTTGATACGGGAGCAAATATTTCACTTTTAGACTAGACCGTTAGACTAACACGTAATTATCAACCTCTTAATTTACCTCGATGTACATCAAATTTTGGTCTGCACGAGCCCTTTCGCGTTCTATGTAATAACTATAACGTTCTTTATCATTTAATTTGCACATCAACTTCTATCCCGGTATTAAAAACTAACATTTTAACTCATTTGCTTCACTCCTAACTGCATGGTTTTTTTTTATTATTTGTCCCGTCTTTATTGGTTTTATGTATTCTTCCTCGCGAACTCGCATTTTTGCCCAAATTTACAAAAGGGCCCCGCGCGTAACAAGCACGTGCTTGGTGTCGTTGGGCCACTTGTTTGTACTTCTCGTAGTGCATCAACGTCCATCATATAAAGAAAATGCATATATCTTTAACAATATACAAATAAAGAATACAATAAATATTCAAGGAACAGGCAAGGGAATCATAAAATCCAAAGGTCTTTGTCCAATAGAACTTAGGACAGACAAATATATAATTCCATATAATTTTCATATTGTAAACCGAGATTTTGCGATTCCATGTGATGGAATTATAGGAATCGATTTTATAAAAAAATTAAATTGCCAAATAGACCTTAACCCTACAGAGTATTGGTTTATAATAAGACCATATAATATAGACATTCACATTTATATTCCAATAACATATACTTCTGGTAATAATATAATCCTACTACCAGCCAGATCTTAAGTAATACGAAAAATCGAAATAATGTCCGATACTGATACTATATTAATACCAAATCAGGAGATTCAACCTGGTATTTACATTGCCAATACTATAACATCAAAAGAAAATTAATTTATCCGATTACTCAACACAACCAGTACTGATCAATTGATTAGTATAAGTAATTTAAAATGTGAACCAATTTCTTATTATAATGTAATTCAAAACACTTCAAGTAATAGAGAACAAAACATCATAGAAGAAATAAAAGAAAAATTTTCCGATTCAATTCAAACAACAATTAACCGAACTATGTGAAAAAAATACTGATGTATTCGGTCTTAAAACCGAAGCAATTACAACAAATAATTTCTACAAGCAAATATTGAGATATTTGGACGTTGAACCAATTTATATTAAAAATTATCGAAGCCCGCATAGCCAAGTTGAGGAAATTTAAAAACAAGTAGGAAAATTAATTAAAGATAATATTGTCGACCCTCTGTATCAAAATATATGAGTCCCAAAGAAAGCACTTCAGGGTTCAACAGAAAAAAAATGGAGACTAGTAGTCGACTATCGACAAATTAATAAAAAACTTTTATCTGACAAATTTCCGCTTTCGAGAATTGATGACATCTTGGATCAACTAGGAAGAGCAAAATATTTCTGATGCCTTGATCTGATGTCAGGTTTCCATCAAATCGAATTAGAAGAAAGTTCAAGAAACATAACGTCATTTTCAACGAGCAATGGCTCATATCGTTTCACGCGATTACCCTTCGGTTTAAAAATAGCCCCAAACTCATTTCAAAGAATGATGACTATTGCATTCTCTGGACTTGAAGCTTCTCAAGCATTCCTTTATATGGATGATTAAATAGTCATTGGATGTTCTGAAAATCATATGCTTAAAAACCTAAGAGACATCTTTGAAATATGCAGAAAACACAATTTAAAACTACATCCACAAAAATGTTCATTTTTTATGCATGAAGTGACCTTCCTTGGTCATAAATGTACAGACAAAGGAATATTACCAGATGATAAGAAATATGATGTCCAGTCCCACATGATGCAGATAGTGCTAGACGCTTTATAGCATTTTGCCATTATTATAGACGTTTCATTAAAAATTTCATTAAAATTTTCAATGGTCAATCCTAGTTCAAAACTCACACGCATGCGGCTCGAATTAGAAGAATATGATTTTACAGTCGAGTATCTAAAGGGAAAAGATAACTTTGTGGCAGACGCCCTCTCTAGAATAACAATTAAGGATCTTCAAAATATTATGGCAAATATATTACAAGTCACTACAAGACAGAAAAGTAGACAAAATTCCTGCGCAGGAAAAGATAAAGTAGAATTGCCTAGGCAATCTCAAATAAAAGCTTTTAAGCCCAACGTATATGAAGTCATAAACAATGACGAAGTACGTAAAGTAGTAACCTTGCATGTGAATAATAATTTATGTTTTTTCAAACATGGAAAAAAAGTTACAGCAAGATATAATGTTGGAGATTTGTATACCAATGCAACTCTTGATTTAGGTCAGTTCTTTCAAAGGCTTGAAAAAGGCTCAAAAAATTACCCAACTTAAAGTGGCACCCTGGGATAATATCATTGAAAATATTTCAATAGATAAATTTAAAAAAATGGGCAACAAAATATTAAAATCATTGAGAGTAGCGCTACTCAACCCGGTGACCCTAATAACAACTAATAATGAAATATAAGCAATAATGTCTACACTACATGATGATCCTATTCAAGGAGGACACACAGGTATAACAAAAACCTTGGCCAAGGTCAAAAGACATTATTATTGGAAAGGAATGTGTAAAGACATAACCCAGTCGGGGAGAGTGGGGGAATTTCGTCACAGGGGCAATTTCGTCACCTGCAATATCTCGGAATCCATAAGTCGTAAAAATATATAATTTTTTTGTTTTAGTCCTTCAAGACGGCCAGACACAACCAATGCATTTGTTTTGCACAGAAGGCCAAGATAATTAAGATATAATATTAAATGTGTTTTAACAGTTCGAAAGCTACATTTAGTTCTCGACGAAATTTTTTCTGTATGCCACAATTCAAAAGGGATAAAATACACGATTTTTTATATAATACACAGTGCTATAATGTGCATTTCTGCGTTAGTGATTTTTAACTTCGCGCCTAATTTCGGAAGAAAAATAATTATTTCTAAAAAAGTACTGTCTGGGGAAATTTCGCCACCCTATGCTTATGGTAAATTCGCACCTATTTTAGATACATCTTTTTTTTATTTGACGAGCTGGCTAACGAACAGACTACCGGCAGCAGCAACAAATATAGGACGTCAACAAAAATGGTACGCTTGATCAGTGTAGCATACTTACAGGCGTAAAGTTCCCTACATTTTTCAGGTGACGAAATTTCCCCAGTTGTGTGGTGATTTTACCCCCCTATGTGGTGAGATTGCCCCAGTATATTGGTTTTACTTTTTAATTTTTTATAAATCACCAAGTTAATTAAAAAAATAGGGGAATGTCACATATTAAAGCTTAGTGCTAACCGCATTCAACAATAAAAATAGAAATATGATAACGTGTCTCAAGATGGACAATAAATAGCTTTGAAAAAATGCTGACGAAATTCCCCCACTCTCCCCTACATACGTAAATTTCCAAAATGCCAAATGTCAAAAACAACGAGACATACTAAAACTCCTTTAACACTTACAGAAACCCCAGAAATGGTATTTGATAAGGTAATTGTGGATACGATCGGTCCACTGCCGAAATCAGATCAAGGAAATGAATATGCAGTCACTTTAATATTTGATCTGTCAAAATATCTTGTTGCTATACCAGTACCAAATAGAAATGCAAAAACAGTAGCAAAAGCTATATTCGAAGAATTTATTCTAAAGTACGGTCCAATAAAGACGTTCATTACGGACATGGGAACAGAATACAAAAATTCTTTAATTGAACATCTATGAAAAAACCTAAATATCAAACATATAACATCGACAGCACACCATCATCAGACTGCCGGAACTGTGGAACGAAGCCACAGAACCTTTAATGAATTTATACGTACGTAAATTTCAACTGAAAAGACGGATTGGGATGTATGGTTAAAATACTTTGTTTATTGTTTTAACACGACACCCTCTATGACACATGATTATTGTCCATATGAGCTAGTGTTTGGTAGAACTTCAAATTTACCAAAACATTGTAGACAGCCGATTTGTGTGCTTCTTGTTTGATGGTCGCAGCAAAAGTGATCTTTATTAAGCAAAACTCTGCACGCTTAGCTTATTTCACAAGGGTTGGGTACATAGTGTGTGTGAGTGAGACAAGCATAGTGTTACTTGGAGTAACAGGGATGTATATGTGTACAAATAGTGTGACCTAACTTAAAGTAAGTGTACCCTGCAGGAAACGGAATCAGTTTTGGACTATTAAAATACTAGTTGGGTCAAGAAGGTTAACTAGTTCAAGTTATGTCCATTTCCTTGTAACGAAGTGGTCCATTTTTCATATGCTTGTCGTCGGAAACAACTAGTCCATTTGCTACTAGTTTTGCACTAGTGACTGTTAACCAATTTATAGTTACAGCTGTTAAACTACACTCAAAAAAATATTTTCACGAAAAAGTTAAAAATAATCTCTAAACCATCAAGTGATTGAATTTCACTAGTACTTGACGATGCCTAACTTGACGCTCTCCTAATTTAGTATCCAATCAATAGGCGCGGTCCTTAGAGAATTTCTGATAATTATTATGTAATCAAATACAGTAAATGATAATTAAATGGAATTAAAACAAACTTACTTTTTTTGAGGCAAGTCGCCCTCTTTAAGACTTGAACCCGGGACCTTTGGATTTGTAGGCACACTAACTGATTGAGCCATACACGCATCACATTTTGTAATGCCCTAACAAGGTTTATGAATTTTAGTGTGACATAATTCATAAACAGTGATTTTTCACATATATATTGCCTCGGACAGATTAAACAAAGTTTAAAACAAGAGAGAACGCTATAGTCGGGTGCCCCGACTATCAGATACCCGTTACTCAGCTAAAGGGAGTGCGAAGGAGATGGAGAAAAACTTTCATCCGCCGTAACTTTTTAACGAATGGTCCGATTTAAAAAATTTCTTCTACATTTCGATAGGTATTGATAAACACAATAAAACTGCATTTTTACTTTTCCAAAATATTGAACTTTTTAAAATTGTATATAAGCGATTGTGGGCGTTAGAGGGGGCGTGGCACCCTTTTGAAACAAACTTGCGCTGCGTAGGAACTCCTAGAATCTGCACGCAAAATGTCAATCTTCTAGCTTTTATAGTTTCCGAGATCTCAGCGTTCATACAGACAGACAGACGGACAGACGGACAGACAGACGGACAGACAGACAGACAGACAGACGGACAGACGGACAGACGGACATGGCTAGAGCGACTCGGCTAGTGATCCTGATCAAGAATATATATAGTTTATAGGGTCGGAAACGCTTCCTTCTACCTGTTACATACTTTTGCACGAATCTAATATACCCTTTTACTCTACGAGTAACGGGTATAATAAAACTATAGCATCACCTAGCAAACAAAAAACAAAAAAAAATGTACAGAGACTGGGGATTGAACCGAGGACCTCGAGTGTTTGATTTCTTTATTGTTAAATTTCCCAAGACATTTACCCTCTAGGCTATATTTTTGGATCATATGTGTTTCATTTGCAACTAGTTAAATTCCAGTTGCCTTTTAACTAGACCCTAACATGTATTTGTTCTACCAGTTAAATATTTTTTACGTTTTTTTTGTCAGAAAGGTACTAGTCCGAGACAAGTTTATTTTTTACTAGTTTTTTCGACTAGCACAAATTTTCTAGACCCTGTGTAGTCCAAATGCATTCAGACAAATTCCGGTTGCTTTATATTAGTTATTTAACTAGTTGTTTTTCAGACTAGTTCGCATTTTTCCTGCAGGGTATGTATGTATAAACAGCTGCTTAGGAATATATATGTATGTATGTGTAAGTGTGTGTAACTTATTGCTACAATTCGGCCATCCTGACGGAGAGCTCCTGATCTCTTAACTATTTACATTTTGTATCCATGGCCGCATATTTGCTACTGCCCAAACTCCCTTATAAGGAAGCCTAGATTGTTGGAACCCTTCAACATCCTCCAAGACATATCTATCGTTACGCAAAACTTTAGACACTCTATAAGGGCCTTTAAATTTCGGTATTAATTTTTTGGATACGCCTACATGACAGTCGAAATTTTTTATCATAACTAAATCATCTTTCTCATACTCATTAGGGTTTTTTCTTTTAAGATCTGTACGTAATTTATTATATTCTTGTAACTTTTCAATACTCTTACTGGCTTTCTCTCTTATTATTTCTAAATTTCTACTTTCGCTATCTTTATTTAACTCATCTAATTTCTCTTTTAAGCTATCTATAACTTTTCCCTTCTGAGATACTCCGAACAAAACTTGACTTGGGTGTTGATTGATTGATTGTTCATTGATTGCGTGTTCAACTGTTTCTAAAACTGTATCCCAAAACAATCCTTTGTCTGGTTCGGTCAACTTAGCGATCATGGGACCTATGCTTCTATTCACCCTTTCGACTTTCCCATTTGCCTGCGGGGATCTAGTTGCTATCTTTATGTGTTTCACATCGTTTTCCTCTAAAAAGTCATGAAATTCTTTGGACGTGAAGCATGTCCCTCGGTCTGAAATCACACATCTTGGCCTACTATATGACCTGAAATAGTTCTTTAATGCTACTATTGCTTCTCTTGACTTTGTGGTTTTTGCCGGATAAAGTCTTACGAACTTTGTGAATGCGTCTATAAGTACTAAAACATGTTTGTTAGCTCTACTCTTATCTACCGGACCATAGTGGTCTATGTGTATAACGTCAAAGGGAATGCTTACTTTGGGGATATTATGTAGAAAACCTTAATCTTTTCAAGACTTATCAGAATAGGCGATACATTTCAAACAATTACACTATGCAGCATCAAAAATTTACCTCGATGGATACTATATTTTTGGATTTGTTACGAGTTCCAAAGTTAAACTGCGTTTTCCAAAAAGTTCCCCGACGCAAGGATTCTTAGCAAAAGGACCTCAAAGTTCGAAAAATTCAGAAATTGGCGAACTTTCCAAAGCTCTCAGAGGCAAGCGGATTCATGGTTTGGTTAGATGCTAAAGTTTTATAAAAGATACACTCTTTATCTTTCAAACCCCATACTTAGAATAATTTTAGTGTTATTAATGTGTTGCCTGCATTTTTCACGAACTTTGGGGAACCAGTAGCTTTTTGAAATAACTTCTACCATTTTATCTATTCTTACGTGTCCTAACTGATCATGATAACTAAACATTAAATGACTCTCCATTTCGTTTGGCACATAAAATAAAAGAGACTCCCTATCCTTTTTCCTGTAAACTATTCCATTGCGCATTTCGTAATCCTTAAGTTCTGTCTGTTGAAGTTGCTCTACTATACTTTTTATTTTTTCATCTCTACTTTGACAAATAACTAAGTTTTCCTCAAACGAATTAGAATCAATCGTTAGTGTGTGTTTCTACTAAGTGCATCAACATGTTGCATACGCTTACCGGCTCTATGTTCTAAAGTATAGTCATAATCTTGAAGAAAAATCGCCCACCGAGCTATTCTTGGGCATAGTTCCTTTTTATTTAACGCGAGAGTAAAAGCACTACAATCTGTAATTATTTTGAATTCTATTCCCTGAAGATATATCCTAAAACGTTGTAACGCGTAAACTACTGCGATCGTTTCTAGTTCGAAGCTATGGTATTTCGCCTCCACATCTGTCGTGCGTTTTGAAAAATGGAATACCGGGTGAAACTTATTATCTTTCTTTTTCTGCATTAAAATTGAGCCAAAACCTAGGGAGCTAGCATCACAGTGTAGCTCTGTCGGATCTGTTGGGTTATACAACGCTAAAATAGGGGATTCTAAAAGATTTACTTTTAACATCTCAAAACACTCTAACTCTTTTGCACCAAATTCGAACTTTCTATCCTTTCTCACAAGATCATATAACGGCTTAGCTTTTGTTGAGAAGTCTTTAACGAATCGTCTGAAATAGGAGCACAATCCAAGGAAACTTTGAACTTCATGCGTTTTTGTCGGAATAGGAAAATCTTTAACAGCTTGCATGCCTTTTGAATCTGGTTTAATACCCTCTCCTGATATTATGTATCCTAAATATTTTATTTCACTTTGGAAAAACTCGCACTTGTCTAACCTAAGCTCTAACTTGTTATCTACCAATCGTTTAAATACCTCCGTTAATATTTCTATGTGACTCTTACTATCTTTCGTTGCTATTAAAATATCGTCCATATAAATAAGTACCTTGTCGTCTCTAACTAAATCAGCAAAAATTTTATTCACGAACCTTTGAAAAACTGCAGGGGCGTTTCGTAAGCCAAACGGCATTCTAAGCCATTCATATTGACCCATAGGTGTTGTAAAGGCAGTATATTTAATTGAATCTTCGTGCATGTACACGTGGAAGAACCCATTTTTAAGATCTAACTTGGTAAAAATAATTTTTTCGGAAAGTTTATCAATAAGGTCGTCTATAAGGGGGGTGGGGTAATAATCTTTCAACATGTTCTAATTTAATGTTCTGTAATCTACGCACATTTTTAATTCTCCGGACTTTTTCTTAACTAGAACTATTGGTGACGCATACTCGGACTCGCTTACTCGAATAATACCGTTTTGAATGTAATCATCTAACAAATTCTGGACCCGACTTTTCTCTGCGTATGATAAACGCCTTGGAGGGTAATTGAACGGTTTAGTATTTTCAAAATTCAGTTTCATTTCCCATTTAACTAAAGGTATCTCCGGTCGTTTTGGTTTCGTATAAAACTTATCAAATCAATTTGTTCTTTAAATTAAATTCACACGTATCGCTTATGTTTAACTTATTGCTATCGGTTGGATCAGGATATTCAATTGACATTATTTTTGACTCAAAATTATGGCTGGGCTGACATTTTGCACTCGGACTTAACTCTATCGTTTTGCAAGAATTACCTAATTTTCGTTTGCTTTCATTACGTTGCTCTTTATCTTGGAACTTTAAATTATCTTGACTACACATTTTTACCAATTTAATACTATCTGTATTCCCATCCGTTTTAATTCTATCGTTATTGTAATCGTGATAAACTCTATTTATAAACCGAACCTTTTTAATAAATTTAACTGCGCGATCGTTCTTAACTTCCTTGTCATAACCACTAATATCCATACTCTCATTTAAACAATCATTTTCTATACCGCTATTAATAACACAATCGTTTGTAGTCCAACCAATATTCTACTATCGTTAGAACTATCATTTTCACAACCACTATCATTTGAGCAATCATTTTCAATATATCGATCATTTAAACACCTATCATTTTCACAACCACTATCATTTGAGCAATCTTTTTCAATATATCGATCATTTAAACACCTATCATTTTCACAATCATTTGGACAATCATTTTCCCTAACAATCTTAAAGTTACAAATATTCATAAAATCTTTTCCTAAAACAGTACTATATGCCATCGATTTGTTTGCCACAATTAATAAATCAAAATTAAATTTCACTTTATTCATAATAACACGCTTAGCCTATTTCACAAGGGTTGGGTACATAGTGTGTGTGAGTGAGACAAGCATAGTTTTACTTGGAGTAACAGGGATGTATATGTGTACAAATAGTGTGACCTAACTTAAAGTAAGTGTATGTATGTATAAACAGCTGCTTAGGAATATATATGTATGTATGTGTAAGTGTGTGTACTTATTGCTACAACATTTTAATAGCGTAGATAGAATAGAACCTTTTTATAATATAGATGTCTAGCAGGGTCTGTGGCCGGCAGCTTCGCGTGCGGAAATTAAAATTGAAAATTAAGCATTGCTTTATCTTTAAAATCTTTAAAATAAGTATTAAATTTAAAAAATTCCTAATTTTTATTCTATAAACCGAGAAAAGATTTTGTCAGAACTTTTTCCCTTGATATCCGTAAAAACAAAAATATTTTGTCCTTTGAAAACTACTTTAAAAAAAATGTGTTTTTTTAAAATCTTTTTAAAATTATTATGGATTGTTTGCATAAGTTAACAGATGGACAAAACAGAAAAAAACAGATTCCTTTTTTGACACAAATCCTTACACTAATTTCATTCAAAACATTAGTATTTTGTCCAAAACATATTATTTAAATATAGAATGTCATACTGCGTTGAGCATGTAATTAAATTCCCAATCCATTGCCATTAAAGCCTAAAATCGTTACTTAAAAAAATTTCTTTAAGAAAAAAATACATCGGATACGAATTTGATTAAATTTACATGTTAAAAATATTAAACTCTTTTTCAATTTCGGAGAGTTTTGACTATTGCTGTCTCGCTCTTACCCAGATAAATTGATGCATTTTTTGTATGAATTAAGAGTGCAAAAATATGAATTTCAAAGCAGTACTTTATCGAAAACAAAGCAAAAAACTGCCAAAATATGGATTATCACGCCGCGTTAAGTTTGTAATTCAATTCCAAATCGATTAGCGTTTAACTCTAGAAAAAAACTTGTATTCTTTAAAAAATTGCTAAAAGTTTTTTAAAAAATTTGAGGGAATATTTTTAATTTAAGTTCGCCTTGAAATGTTATACCCGCTTCAAAATGTGATGGGATGTTTATACTTCGACAGTTAAAAAAAAATTAATGTCTCCAATTCTTATTTTAAAAAAAATGAATGCCAGAGATAGGATAATTTTAGGCTTAATTTTATTTCATCGGTCCCTTTAAACAAATCCTGTTGATATTGGCCTTGCTATCTCGTTCTACATTTTCTATTTCTATTTTTTATTTCTATTTTTTGTTTTTTAAAAATGCAATTTTTAAACTATTTAAACCGAGTTATGTTTACTCTTTGTAAAGATGTTAATTCTTGAAAATTAATTAGTTACCTAAGAATGTAGCAAAGCTAATTTTATGCACATGGGTAAGTACAAACCAAATACTCTTGGCGAATTTGCTACCGGGGGGTTTTTGGAAGGTATCCACAGTAGACAACTATTATAAGGGAAACAAATATGCGGAGCAATGTTTTGCTTTATGTATTTGACTAATTTAAGAAAAGACATCAAGAAAGGCAATTCCAAATCACTGCATTTTATCATTGATATTTTGTTTCAGTATTTTTGTTTTCACATTAATTTTTCACCTTGATTAGAATTATATTAATAATAGATAGGGAAGGCAGGTGGGCGTGGAAGCCGTGAATCAAATTGTTAAAAATTTGAATTTGTTTAAACAATATGAGCACGTGTAATAAAGAGCAAGAGAATCAATTGGTTTGAATATTTAATGTTCTTTTAATATTATCAATGCGATTTGAATTTTAGTTTAGTGGAAATGTAAATGAAATATTCTTTTAGCAAATGGATATCAGTATTATCTTGAATTTGAATTTGAGCGAATCTCAATTCCTTAGTCAGCTGCAATGTACACACACAAACGTATACACGCATATACATATGTATCTAATGGCTGTGTGTGTAAAATAGGCATTTTTTGGATATATTTATTTTGTGCGTGTGTGTGTACATTAGGGCGGTTTTTTATAAGGAATTTTTATCTCACCCTTTTAAACACAAGATATTTGTGCAAAATAACTTAAACTAAAATCCAAAAAATTTTAAATTAAGTCTAAGGACTTGCGCAATGGTCTCAAAGTTTCCAAAAAAATTACTTATACGGCACGTAAGCCAGTATGAGTTTTGGGTAGGCAAATCTTTTCCCATATCTACACTTGTCAAATATTTGATTTCGTTCATAATCGTTAACAAAATGTAGAGCACCTTTTTTTGGTTGGAAAGCTAAATTTCAATTTTGATGAAGAAGAAACTTTGCCGTCAAAGAGGACCGTACTTTGCTCTACAGGACAGTTCCTCTGAAACAAAGTTTCTTATCTGAAAGTGCTCAGCTTGTTGCAAAAATGCTGGTTAGCGTATGGGAGAGCAAGGAAATTCAAGTACGTCCTTTGACGAATAACGCGACTTAACAAGAAAAGACAGACGGACATGGCTTGATCGACTCTCCTAGTGGTGCTGATCAAGAATATATCGTCGGATATCATTCCTTCATTGCGTTGCAAACTTTTGACTGAAATTATAATACCCTGTACCCTATAATGCAGGGATATAACAAAATAAATAAATTTATGAATTATCGGTATAATTATATTGCTTTATTTGTCTGTTTGTATGAAGGATTCAATAAATGTAGATCTAGACGATTTTGTTGAATAATAGTCCACGTAATTCAAACTAAAGTAAAAATTTATGTTTCGACTTGGGATCTAAACTTGTTATAAAACCCTAGCAAGTGTTTTTTTGGCCACGATACGTACATTAAGATTTTTAAAAATATCTAAATAGGCGATAAATAAAAAAAAATATTTGTTTGATTTGTTGTGCGACTCCCTTAAATATTGGAACTTATATTGCCATAGCGATTTTATTTTCTTTAGCCGTTTGTAAAGGTGACAAGGTTACCTTTATGTTTAGACTCAATATGTAATGACAAGTCTACGCCATCTATATGAAATTAAAATATTTGATCAAGGGCAACAGTTCGTATGAGTGATAAACTTAAAGGTCAATGCGCAAGCACTAAATCGCCTTTTTTTTATACTTTTTCTTTTTGGTATGTCTTAAATGCACCAATGCGCAAAGTATAAGGGGGTGAGAGTAGGACCTTAGAATTTTTCATACAAAAAAAAACCACCCTAGTGTACATAGCAGAGCAAATCATTGTTTGTTTGTTTTTTACAAATCCAAAGTTTGTCGATAACTCAACATTTGAAAACTAATAAATAGTTTGCTGATCGGGCTTTTGCATTTAAAAAAACAGAAGCAATTTTAAGGAAAATTTCGACTGTAAAATTCAGCTTAATAGGTTTTCTGTAAGGTCTACCGATATTTTAAAATTTAACGTTTACTTAAGATTTGCGATATAATCGATTTTTTTTGGCTGTGGTATTTTCTTTTTCTCCTTGCGCGGTCACACTTAAATTGCGACAGCAGGACATACATATGTACATACATACATGCGCCAGCAGAACATACATACAAACATATGGAGACGCGTGACGTCACATCAGGTTAGCCAAATTTGAAAATATTGGGGACTTGGTTAAGGATGCTGATTCTCCAAGAAATTTAAATGCAGTTATTTGCGGGTATGCCATAAGATTATAAACATCACATTTTTAAACCATTTTAACAACATTTATAACAGAGAAATGGCAAAAGAAAGAATTTAAAAAAAAAAACGGAATTTTGGGGCACTTTGGGGTCGTTTTTTTTTCTACAAAGTACCCATTACGCGGCTCCTAATTATTTTAGTAATTACTGTGATTTTTCTAGATTTTTAGGTCAATCCGTTCTGGGTGGAATTTGCTACTGACCGCTTATTAATCAAGACAAATATTGATATAGATTATGCTGTTCTGTTTTCTGTTTTATTCATTAACGGGATAACTAAAATATATGGTGCGAAGATAACATAACACTTATAACACCACTTTAGCTCATGCCGCTACTACAGATACTTCATGCAAATACTGCAAAAGTTCACACCAGAATTTAAAGAATTTAAAAATCTGTCAACCAAAGACCAAAGACCAAAGAATTTAAAAATCTGTCAACCAAAGACCGCTATCAAGTTGCAAAAGCAGCAAAAATATGCATAAATTTTTTGGCTTCCAACCACGCAATAAACGAATGCAAAAGTTTAAAAACATGCATCACATGCAATAAGCAATATCATACTCTGCTGCATGTCTCGCCTCGACAGCAAGAATCCCAGGTAGTCGACGCACACTCCGAGCGAAAAGCGACATCACTCCCCAGATATTTCTAGAAGGCATAACAACTCCCCTAGACAACAATCTACTCGCTCAGCTCACGGTGTTCGGGTGGTTAATTAGTGGTCCACTCCCCAACACCTCCACAGCCTATGCTTTTTCAACTCTAGTGGAAGAAGACACAGCAGACGTAGGAAAACAGCTACAAAAATTTTGGGACGAAATTTGCGAAACCCATTACGTCAACACTACTCAAAGGTTACCGGATGGTAGATATATGGTGCGCCTCCTGTTCAAAAGTGAATTCCCCAATACCATGTCTCTGGGTTCTTCCAGAAATATCGCTATGGGACAATACGCTCGGCTCCACAAAACATTGCTTAAAGACGGGGCCATAAATTCGGAATACTCCCGAGTCCTTCAAGAGTACATTGACCTAGGTCACATATCAGAAGTTCCACCCATGGAAATCATTCAGAAAAATCAATATTTCTCGTTTTACCTTCCTCACCATGCGGTCGTCCGGCCCGATAGTAAATCCACCAAATTACGCGTGGTATTTAACGCATCGCGTAAAACCCATTCTCAATTTGCATTGCGTTCTCCAAAGGGACCTTTTAGGCATCTTACTCGATTGGAGACTGTACAAACTCGTGTTTAACGGCGACATTGAAAAAATGTACAGGCAAATTCTAGTCCATCCGGACGATCGCCCATTCCAGCGTCTAATATTCCGTCCCAAACAATCAGCAATCATGAAAGATTTCCAGCTGAATACGGTCACATTCGGAGTCAACTGCGCTCCATTCCTAGCAATTCGCACGCTACAACAACTAGCTACGGACTGCAAAGAAAAATACCCTAGGGCAAGCCAAATCCTGCTCCAGGAAACTTATGTCGACGACATACTTGCCGGTGCTCACACTCTCGAGGACGCTAAAAATGCACAAGCCAACTTATTGCGTCTCTAAAATCCGAAAGATTTCTCTTCAAAAAGAACACTGCAAATCACATCAAGCTGTTGGAAAATATAGCTGTTGCAGACCGGTTAGATACCGAATTTTTTGAGGTGACCGAAGCAAGTACGACCAAGACGCTAGGAATAAAATGGGACGCACAGAATGACGTGTTCCAATACAATATAAAAGCATCCACTCCATGCAAAACCATCACCAAAAAAGCAATGCTATCACACGCATCCACTTTGTTCGACCCGGCAGGATGGCTTACGCCTATCGTAATCCACGCAAAACTGCTGCTCCAATCCCTTTGGAAAGAAGGTCAAGACTGGGACGAGTTTGTCAAGCCAACTACATTGACCACTTGGAACAAATTTCTCGAAGTTTTACCAAATATAAAGACCGTCAGCATACCCAGATGGGTAGGATACGAGTCAACGCAAGACATTCAATTCAGGCTCAGCAGTTTTTTACGGAATCTGAAAACTTTGATATATGTGCACAATTCACGATTTACTCGCGAGCACTACGAGCAACAGCACGAATTCTGCGTTGGTATCTAGCAAATCCCGCAACTCCCAAAGACAGTGCTCTCCAAATCAAAGACGCCAAAACTAGGCTTATTGAGTATGATCAGTTACTCAATCCTATCTCCAACAAAAGCACGTTAAGTACTTTATGCCCCATCATTGATTCCGTTGGGCAATTTAGAATCAATAGTAGATTAGCCAACGCAAACATACCTTACAAGGAACGATTTCCCATACTATTACCACCCAAATCGAAACTTACCACCCTGTTTATCGATTTCATCCACAGCACTCTTCTTCATGCTTAAAACCAGCTGATGCTAAGAGCGATTCGGCAAGAATTCTTTGTCTCCAAACTAGCCAATCTCGTTAAGGCATCCATTCGCAAATGTATAACATGTACGCGTTTTAAACTAGTGACCAAAAATCAAATTATGGCCGCACTCACCCCGAAAGAACATACTTTTCGCCTGCGTTCACTATAACCGGAGTTGACTTTTTAGGTCCATTTAATTTAAAAGCCTCCAATTAACGAACCAAGGTAGTTCTCAAAGGCTACGTTTCCGTGTTCGTATGCTTCTCCACCAAAGCGGTCCACTTGGAAACCGTCTCAAAACGTAGTTCGAAGGCCTTCTTGCAAGCATTCGAACGCTTTGTCAAAAAGCCTGTACAGCAGTCGTAAACTCGAGTGGCAATTCATACCCCCCCACGCTCCCCATATGGGCAGTGTTGGGAAAGGTACTGTGTTTTTTTACCTATGTAAGGTAAAAGGTATAGGGCAAAAATAAATACCTAGGTAAGGTAAAGGTACTTCAATTTCCCAGTACCTAGGTAAAGGTATAAGGTAAATACAGGGGTGGTCAAAAGTATTTTCTCAAATGTTAATGTTAACTGTACTTATATTTTGAACTTATAATATAAACTTTTGGCACCTATAGAAAGAGCACTTCAATTCCGTTTAAATGACACAAAAATTTTCTTAACCCATTAAGACCCCTTTGAAAAGTGAGCAAATTTTGCGAAAGTCAAATTTTCAACTTTTTTCCTGGGGCTTAAAACAAAAATTGTTTGGATGCAAAGTTGTTCCCCAATCAAAATAAATAATAACTGCAAAAAAAATGTTTTCAAAATATTTTTCCTTGTATTTTTTATGATTTTTTGAATGGAGACCTCTCAGTAAAATTTTGTATGAAAAGGAAGAAAAAGCGGCAAAAATAGCTATTTTCAAAAAATCATAAAAAATACAAGGAAAAATATTTAGAAATTTTTTTTTTGCAGTTATTATTAATTTTGATTGGGGAACAACTTTGCATCAAAACATTTTTGTTTTAAGCCCCAGGAGAAAAGTTGAAAATTTGACTTTTTTTTTTTTTTTGGGGCTTAAGTTACCGCGTCACCCGTAAGTGATGCGGAGTTATTTGGCCGCCCTGAGTTCCAGGAAAACGCAAAGGCAAAATTCGTTTGTATGTGTTTCAAATTCACTTAACCTAAAAGTGAATCCACACCACGAGGTCCCTTGCCCTACCCGGCGCGAATTGTGCGTGTTCCTTCAAGGGCCTGTGAATGTGGACTGAATTTGACTTTCAAAAAAAAAAAAAAAAAAATTAAAAAAAAAACAAAAATTTTCTAATTTGCCCACTTTTCAAAGGGTGCTTAATGGGTTAAGAAAATTTTTGTGTCATTTAAACGGAATTGAAGTGCTCTTTCCATAGGTGCCAAAATGTTTATATTATAAGTTCAAAATATGAGTACAGTTAACATTCAAATTTGTGAAAATACTTTTGACTAGGGTTGTATATTAGGGTGGGTCGATTTGGGACCCCAAAAATCGTATAGGGGGAACGTAATCTTTAAAGGATTCTAAGCCATATTGGCGAACATACTTATGGTCTAAAATGATGTTTGACCCCCCCCAAACGCGAATGAAAAATACTTTTTTTTTGAGAAAAATATCATAGTAGTCAGCACATTTATAGTAGGGGAGAGTGGGGGAATTTCGTCAGCATTTTTTCAAAGCTATTTTTTGTCCATCTTGAGACACGTTATCATATTTCTATTTTTATTGTTGAATGCGGTTAGCACCAAGCTTTAAAATGTGACATTCCCCTATTTTTTTAATTAGCTTGGTGATTTATAAAAAAATAAAATGTAAAACCAATATACTGGGGCAATCTCACCACACAGGGGGGTAAAATCACCACACAACTGGGGAAATTTCGTCACCTGAAAAATGTAGGGAGTTTAACGCCTGAAAATATGCTACACTGATCAAGCGTACCATTTTTGTTGACGTCCTATATTTGTTGCTGCTGCTGGTAGTCTGTTCGTTAGCCAGCTCGTCAAATATAAAAATATGTATTTAAAATAGGTGCGAATTTACCCTTAGCGTAGGGTGGCGAAATTTCCCCAGACAGTACTTTTTTAGAAATAATTATTTTTCTTGCGAAATTAGGCGCGAAGTTAAAAATCACTGACGCAGAAATGCACATTATAGCACTGTATTATATAAAAAATCGTGTATCTTATTCCTTTTGAATTGTGGCATACAGAAAAAATTTCGTCGAGAACTAAATGTAGCTTTTGAACTGTTAAAACACATTTAATATTATAGCTTAATTATCTTGGCCTTCTGTGCAAAACAAATGCATTGGTTGTGTCTGGCCGTCTTGAAGGACTAAAACAAAAAAATTATATATTTTTACGACTTATGGATTCCGAGATATTGCAGGTGACGAAATTGCCCCTGTGACGAAATTCCCCCACTCTCCCCTACTGAATATCAATTTCAAATTTTTATTTTAAATTTAATAATACATCTGAGCTGACTACTATGATATTTTCCTCAAAAAAAGCTGTATTTTTCATTCGCGTTTGGGGGGGGTCAAACATCATTTTAGACCATAAGTATGTTCGACAATATGGCTTAGAATCCTTTAAAGATTACGTTCCCCCTATACGATTCATCACTTTTTTCGGCCCCATACAAATCGACCCGCCCCATTGTATATTGTTTTTTTTTTATTTTTTTTATAATTTTTTTTGTTTTGTTCAATGTAATTATTTAAACTTAAAATAAGACTAGTTTTCAGTTTTTAGTCGTCTTAATCAAACAATATCTTTTCATTTCATTTAAATTTAAATGTTTTAATTTTGTGCATATATATTTAAAACACGCGGCATGAATAATTGTATGTACGTATCACTTCATTAATGTATTTATGAAACCCTCATGTACATATTTGGCGCGCAAAAATTCCGTATGTAGAAACATTGACTACATAGGCCGACAAAATGTGACATGGGTCGGTGTCCAGGCCTGCCACCGTTTTATTTCGATAAATGACGCTTTTCTAAGCATAAGTTGCCACTACGCCTATAGTCCATCAGCTCTGGTATTTGCGGTATCTTTAATTTAAGAAAATCACAAATTTTCTTCGTCTTTGGGGATATATCTTCAAGAGTGGTCAACCAATTTTGGTAATCTTTTCGGAATTAAATAGTTACATGTCTCTTTTATACGGTCGTTTTGAAAAATTCAATCTAACTGAACCACAAGAGAAGGTGGGCGCATTTAAAATTTTAAAGTCACAGCCAAGTTTAAAAATCTTCATTTGTGAACAGCGTTTAAAAATTAAATAAAAATATTTTCTTCTACAATGCATTTTTGATCCAAAGACACCTTATGTCCCTAATTTTTAGGACACTCATCAGGCTTTTGTGTATTGTTTAGGAATTTTTAAAATTGTTTTTCTTACTTCCTTCACAGTGACAATTCACAAACAGTGCCCAAACCTGTCACAATTTTAAATATCATAATTCTAAACGATCTAAGTAGTTTTGCTTTGAGTATAAGCACCTGAGCGTAGCCTACTAATCTTTGGGGGCTGAAATGCTTGAAGTGTAATCCCCCTCCAGCTTTTAGCTTACGCCCATGTATAAATATTTTTAAAGCAAGGGTCACTTGTGCTCAAAAACAGTTATGAGTTACGTAAAATAGTGACAGGTTTGGGCACTGTTTGTGAATCGTCACTGTGAAGGAAGTAAGAAAAACAATTTTAAAAATTCCAAAACAATACACAAAAACCTGATGAGTGTCCTAAAAATTAGGGACATAAGGTGTCTTTGGATCAAAAATGCATTGTAGAAGAAAATATTTTTATTTAATTTTTAAACGCTGTTCACAAATGAAGATTTTTAAACTTTGCTGTGACTTTAAAATTTTAAATGCGCCCACCTTCTCTTGTGGTTCAGTTAGATTGAATTTTCCAAAACGACCGTATAAAAGAGACATGTAACTATTTAATTCCAAAAAGATTACCAAAATTGGTTGACCACTCTTGAAGATATATCCCCAAAGACGAAGAAAATTTGTGATTTTCTTAAATTAAAGATACCGCAAATACCAGAGCTGATGGACTATAAGCGTAGTGGCAACTTATGCTTAGAAAAGCCTCATTTATCGAAATAAAATGGTGGCAGGCCTGGACACCGACCCATGTCACATTTTGTCGGCCTGTGCTATGTATATGTACATATATGCCGTTTTTTTACGTACATACGGCATTTTTGCGCGCCAAATACACTTTGGTTTCATAAATAAATTGATGTAGTGATGGGAACATACATACGTGCACAAAATGATATAAAATAAAACTGCGATTAGTTTTAACTTCACAAAACAAACCGAAGAACGGCTGAATTCCAATGACTTTTAATGCTGCGTTCCGACTATTACAATTTTGAAACGAAACGATACAATGAAACGATACTACAGTGTCGCAGTCAGATTTGGCTATTTTAAATCAGAGCAATGTTTAATACCTATGTAAGTACCTTCATAATTCCAAAGGTATATAAAAATCTGTAGCTAGGTAAGGTAAAAGGTACTCAATTATTTTTATACCTAGGTAAGGTAAAAGGTACCACTAAATTGTACCTAGGTACATACCTAGGTAAAAGTATCTAGGTATGTCCCAACACTGCATATGGGTGGACTCTGGGAAGCGGCCGTTAAAAGCTTCAAAAAGCATTTCACTCGAACCGCAGGTACCAGAATATTCACATTCGAGGAGTTTGCCACACTACTTGCGAAAATAGAGGCCGTTCTCAATTCTCGTCCGCTATGCATACCCAGATCCAATGTTGAAGACTTACTTCCACTAACTCCGGGTCATTTCCTTCGAGGAGCACCTTTAACGGCGCTTCCTGAAAATCACAACAAATCTCTCTCAATACTAAACCGTTGGCAGAAGCTAAAAATTCTTCATCAAGAATTCAGCACCCGATGGCGACATGAGTACCTTCATGAACTCCACCGAAGGTATAAGTGGAATCAACCAAAAGCCAACCTTTCAGTTAATGACATCGTCATTATCAACTGCGACGCCTGCCCACCCACGCATTGGCGTCTTGGAAGAGTCATACGCTTACATCCAAGCAATGACCAAAATACGCGCACAGTGGACCTCCAAACCCGAACTGGACCGCTCACGCGACCCATTGTAAAACTCGTGCCTCTCCCAATCAAAGACAACCCGTCCTCGGTTGAACAATAACTGAAATCCCACCCCATTCTCTCTATCTCTCTGTTAAAGTTGTCTCATTTAGGGCCGGTTTCTCGAGTGCCGGCTAACATTTCTCGAACAGATAAAGTCCCTGCTAAGGCATTTTGGCTTTCTCGAGCATAAATGTGAGAGCTAACTTTGACAGGGACTCTGAGTCCCTGTTAAGCGTTTTCGTCTCGATAGAATGACAGCTGATTTCCCAAAGCCAACTAAGAAGAAGAAACGAAATCACAGCTGACTTTTCCCTTGAAATATACCCAAACAGCTGATGAAATAATCTAAGCACGCCATTTTTTGCGCTTCACAGCCCAATTCTGTGCGTTAACAGCACTCTGTAATTGTTTCTCGTTCAGATAAATTAAAGCAGTCGAGAAAGCCGATTTGCTTTTACGAACAGTTTATCTGGTCTTTAAGTTTTTCCTGACAGATAGCTATCAGGGACTTTGACAGGGACTCGAAAAACCGGCCCTTATACACCCATACGAATTCCGTAATTAATTCCGTAGATGTACAAGTGCCGCATGTGCCACAAAGGTCATCCTTTGCGCGTATTTGCTAAATTCATCAAGCTGAGCATCCTGCAACGCCGTCGCGCCGCACGAAGAATGGGCTACTGCTCAAATTGCCTGGCCACCACACATCGCGTGCATCAATGCGATTCCAAAGAGGTGTGTCACAAGTGTGGAGACCTGCACAGAAAAAAAATTGATATGAAATTGCACTCAAGTTAACATTATTTCATATCAAATTTGGGCCGATATTAATTAATGCAAGATTGATATTTCGAACATATCAAGTTGATATTTTCGAGAACATCAAGTTGATATTTTTAAATATCAATTCAATCTTAAGAAAGATTAGTGTTTAAAATAACATTTGAACTTTTTGGTCATCAAAATGATATTTTTTATATCAATTTTTGTCATCAAAATGATATTTTTTATATCAATTTTGTTCATTAAAATGATATTATTTCGTGTATATTAGTACCCCCCAGTAAAACAGAAATTTTTATTTTATATTAAAACAATTTAATTCTAATCATTTGACATTTTTTTGAGTCGGTCTATGTATAGGTGGGCCAGCAAAATCTTCAATATTTTATTATTTTAGTTTTGCCTGTGACACACACAACGTAAAACTGCGGCCGGCACACACACACACGCACATTCAGAACCGAAATGTCTTTAAATTGTGTGCTAACTCGACGGCAAAGTTAAAATCACCACAACTTTGTAATGTTTCGACTTAGCACTCAATAAAAAAATAAATTGATTTCATTTGACAATAAAAACACCTTGTTCTCGAATATTTTTGGTCTCAAAGTTGGGCCAGCTGTTTTTGCAGTGCTGCACAATTGGTACAGTGTTGTAAACTGTGGAACACTATTTCTCCCTTTCGAACTAAATTCGAAACGACATTTGATATTTTATCATATCAAAGTCATACGATTTCATATAAATTGTAAATATACTTGTTTTAAATACCGAATTCAGTATTTTTTTTCAAAAATTAATATGAAATAAGATCAAAATAATATTTCTTCATGTTAGAATGATATGACGAAACTTGATCCTTAAAAAAGATCAAATTAACCAACAAATATCAATTTGATATTTTGTCATATTTTTTTCTGTGTGCATTACACTTTGCTTCACAGCGGCTACACCACCACGGATGCTCCAGAAGCATCCAAGAAGGAAGGACGTTAACCGCGTAGCCCACGAAAGGCAAAATCTCCACCAAGCAGCGACGTCGAGCGGGTCGTTCCAAAACACGTAACACTTCCGTACGCCGTCCTCCGAGACAAAGTATCTCCCCATCTCAGACGCTTCGCCAGCTGCAGGAAGCCATCAAAAACTTACCGAAACTTCAAACCGCCATCCGGCAAGGAGGGGCGGCATGTTAGCGCACGCTAACTCTTTTATAATCCAATTTAAATAGACTATAATCTTGTAACGAACTGATTTTTATGATTTGCTCGCTACGAAGATCGTGCGGCTAGCTCAGTAGATTTGTGTGTTCGTCCCACAAAATATATAAAAACGTGACCGCCCGGTTAACAGTAAAACATTTCAGAATTCAGTTCAAGGAGGCGTTTATTTACGGCTCTGGTTTTACAATGATTATTGTGACTCGTGCTGATGATGCTCCTGCGACTCCGATCCGGGGTTCCTCGCTGCAGGTGTTCCTGGTTGCGCCGGGTACTTTCGCTGCCACCCGTAGACGAGGGCGTGGAGTTGGGTTGTTGGGCTCAGGGAAGCGTCACCGTTCTCAGACTAGGGTGAACAGGCACCACGCTTGCAAGACCTTCGTCCTGCCAGCCGCAGTCTCCTGTCCCTTGCTCTGTCCCGGCCGGTCCCGCTAGACGCCTACTCAGTTTCCTTTGACGCTCCGGTACTACGGCCGGTTTACGCCAGCAGTCCCTGTAGCAAACGCCCAGAGAAAGACGAACGTTCCACCCTAACCTTCACTCCTGGCTGTTGCGATCGTACCTGATGCCTAGTTCTCGGCACGGTCCCTGGATGCTGGTCCTCGTCGATGTCCTGGGCGACTCGTTGCTGCGTTGTCCTGCGTTGCTCCCTTGAAGTCCGCTGCTCGTGCCCACACTCTGCTGGTGGGGATGCCCGTGCCAAGTCTGCCCACGTTCTGCTCAACTGATCGGTATTACGGCCGACGCAGCTGGACTAATCGGTATTACAGCCAATGTAGTCGGACCAGTCGGTTCTACGGCCAACTTAGCCGCACGCAGCTAGACTAATCGGTATTACAGCCAATGTAGCCGGAAAAGTCGGTATTACAGCCGGCACAGCTAGCCTGATCGGTATTTACAGCCAATGCTGTAAACCGGTATTACAGCCAACTTAGCCGGACTAATCGGTACCACAGCCAATATAGTCAGACCAATCGGTATCACAGCCAATGTAGTCGGACCAGTCGGTATTACAGCCAACTTAGCCGGACTAATCGGTATCACAGCCGATATGGTCGTGATGGTCGGTACTACGGCCAACCCTGATGTTCTGCAGACTTAGCCGTGCGTTGCCTTGAAGGACCTCAGCTACCTGTGTCGCAATTCGGAGACTTGCTTGGTCCCGAACGTCTTGACGTAGCGATCTTGCTCCTTGCTGGTTTTTCACGGCTGTTATTCCTTGACTTTGACTTTACTAGACGTTGTTCACTCGCGGTTTGATGCTCGATGACTGGTCCCGACTCCAGCGCAGAGCCCGCTTATATAGGCCTCCGGGTCCCGTTAATCCTCGGCCTCTCCTTTTCATCTCTCCAATTCAGGGTCCAAAGTGCACGGTTTTACCGTTCGACCTTTCGCCCTCTGCACACGGCACTACACTAAAGTCCAAAGTGCGGCCGGTCTCCATGTAGTTCTCCATGTATTTCTTGTGTTTATTTGTGCGGAGTTATTTAACTCCTCACAGTATTCACTCTATTTTTTTTTACCGATAGCATGACTCCCAGTCAGTCTTATTATTTTGAAATTCTGTTACTTATTACAAGTTATTACTATTATTTATAATTTGTACCTATTCGTGTTGTATACTCTCCATACCAAGCGATTATAGGGTCTCATAGCACCGAAAATTTAGCACAAATAGATGATACAGGAAAACATTGTTACGTTTGTGGAGAAATAATTGTTTATCAAGCACAATTATTGGCAACAATTTGCGGTCATAATTTTCACCGAGCGTGCTTTAATGTAAGAAGTGGATCTAAAAAGCAGTGTCCAGAGTGCCACGAAAATCTTAGCCAAAGCACTTCAGCTTCATCGGAAAATCTTAGGCCAACCAGTTTGAAAGCACGTATGCCCTCACTCTCCCAGTCCCTTCAAACTAGAGCTCAAAAGAGACTGGCTGGAGCTTTAAGCCAGATCAATATGTTTGATATACATTTTTCCGAGACGTCAGCAAACTCTCAGGCCGACACAGCAGTTCCCACTACTGCAGAATCCATCCAGCAGTCTGTAGCGGAAACTTTAAGAGAAGCCATGACCGAACAAACGCGTCTGTTCGCCAGTAGTATGTCCGAGCAAACTAAGCTAATAGTTAAAGCAATCTCTGAAGGTCTTCGAATAAACTCTGGTATAGACATAGATTTAGCCAGGATACCACCCACAGGTGAAACAGGTCAACAAACAACGCAGCAACCGTCTTTTGCACCTGGTCTTAGTCAATCGGGTAACAATGTAAGTTCTGGTGCCGTGGCTCTAGACATTCGTCCTGATCGTGTAAGTCAGATAATAGCTAATTGGAAGCTAAGATTTACTGGAAAGTCTGGCATATCTATAGAAGATTTCATATATCGCATTGAAGCCTTAACTAAGCAAACATTAGGTGGAAACTTTAACATAACAGCCCAATACGCTAGTAACCTTTTTGAAGGAGTTGCCAGTGAATGGTTTTGGCGCTATCATAAAAGTGTTTCTGAGGTCCAGTGGAAAGATTTGTGCATAGCCTTACGTGGACAATTTAAGGACGACAGAACAGATAGGAATATACGAACTGAAATAGAACTCAGAAAACAGCGACCAAATGAATCATTTGACGAGTTTTATGGTGCCATCGCTGCTCTAGCCGATAGACTTTCAGAACCAATGGGTGAGGCAGCTTTGGTAGAGACACTGCGAGCAAATCTTTTAGCAGATATTCAACATGAAATATTGTATGAAGAAGCTGCTAGTATCAAATCCTTACGTCATTTAGTCCGAACAAGAGAAATCTTTATGCAATCGGTGGCAAGGTTAAAAACTGCTCCAATATTACCGCGAGCTATGCCACGAAGACAGGTTCATGCAATTTCTCAGCCCGGTTCCGAAGTCACATCCGACGAGGAAACTGAGCCTGTTGATGACATGGATCTATCAGCTATAGAATTATTCTGTTGGAATTGCTCTGAAAAGGGTCATCGTCATCAAGAGTGTGTGGCTGACCGTAAGATATTTTGCCATGGGTGCGGTCAACCTGACACGTACAGAAACAGTTGTAGAAAGTGTAGCCCAAATTCTTCAAAAAACTATCAAGGTCGTGCACCGCCACAAAGTGCACGCAAACAAATGGTCTCCAAAGCGGTCAATACCGACTTTTAGTATCATCAGAGCGCCTAAATCAACCAGCCGAATCTTTCATCCCTGACTTACCTCTTAATTATATTGTTGCATCACCAGAAGTACAGAAAAACCGTTCAAAACGTCGTCGAATTGCTTATAAACAACAATGCAAATCAGAAAAAAAACTACTCCTAGCCTCAGTAATAGGCATAAATCACGACATTCGTCCACATGCTCAAGTGACTCTATTTAACAAAACAGTAATCGGGTTAATGGACACTGGAGCCTCGGTCAGCTGTATAGGAGGTAGTTTTGCATCTGAATTTCTTCTTGGTGGTCTTCAATATAAGTCAATAACCTCCAAAGTAAGAACTGCTGACGGGAAAAGCCAAAACATTGTTGGTAGGCTTTCTACCGGCGTAACTTATGGAGGGGAAACTAAAATCATTCGTTTCTACTTGGTTCCTTCGCTGGCTGGAGATCTCTACCTCGGAATTGACTTTTGGACAGTTTTTAATTTACTTCCTTTACATCTTCTTACCCAAAGCTTGAACATATCCTCTTTAGATGACCACACATTAAGAATTCTGTCTCTAGATCAACAACAACTTTTGCAAAAAGCAATCAATTTATTCCCTTCTTTTTCGAAACAAGGACTAGGTAGAACTTCACTAATCTCCCATATAATCGATGTAGGTGAAGCTAGACCTATCAAGCAGCGCCACTATGCCGTGTCGCCGGCAACAGAGAAGTTGATATATGATGAGCTTGATCGAATGATCACACTTGGGGTTATTCAAGAGTCCAACAGCTCTTGGTCGAGTCCGGTCGTTTTAGTAAGAAAACCAGGGAAGATTAGGTTATGTATTGCCAGTAGGAAAGTAAACGCGGTTACTTTAAAAGACGCCTACCCTATGCCACTGATTGATGGTATATTGAGTAGATTGCCAAAAGCCGAATACATCACAAGTCTCGACCTAAAGGATGCTTTTTGGCAAATACCTCTTGATAAAAGTGGTTTGTGGTTTGCCATTTGGTTTAACCAACGCACCTTGTACCATGTCACGGTTAATGGACAAGATAGTTACCAGCACAGTTGCGAAACGAGGTATTTATATACCTCGATGACCTGCTAATTATTTCCGAGTCATTCAAAAGCCACCTCGAAGTACTATCACTAGTCGCTTCACACTTAACCCGCGCAAATCTCACTATTAACGTTGAGAAAAGTAAGTTTTGCCGGCGAGAGGTCAAATATCTAGGGCATGTGATTGGAAATGGTACCATCAGTACTGATCCCGACAAAATAGCGGCTGTAAAAGACTTTCCGAAACCCCGATCAGTAAAACAGGTTCGCAGGTTCCTTGGAATGACCGGATGGTACCACAAATTCATTAATAATTATGCTGCCATCTCTTCACCATTATCAGATACTCTAAAGTCCAGACGAAAGTTTGAATGGTCGGAAGAGGCCCAACAGGCGTTTGAGTGTCTAAAAACTGAGATCTGTTTCGCTCCCGTGTTACACAGTCCAAATTTTGCTTTGCCTTTTTCAATACACTGCGACGCCAGTCATACAGGCGTTGGAGCTGTATTAATGCAAAATAACAGTTCTGAAGATGAGGTACCAATTGCTTTTATGTCAAAGAAGTTAAATAAATGTCAAAGGCAATATACCGTCACCGAGAAAGAATGCTATGCAGCCGTTTTAGCAGTCAAGAAGTTTCGGGCTTATATCGAGGGGCAAGACTTTACCATTATTACAGATCATGCGTCGTTAAAATGGCTTATGACTCAAGTAGATCTAAGTTCACGGCTCGCTCGTTGGTCCCTTAAACTACAGGGGTTTCAGTTTAATATACAGCATCGTAAGGGAACCCAAAATGTAGTACCGGACGCTTTATCACGTACTTACACGGAAGATCTTTCGTCCTTTTCGGTTGATAGTCTAATAGTCGACTTATCATCTCCAGAATTTAAGTCTGCAGATTACGAGGAGCTAAAGATCAAAATACAACAAAATAAGGCTGTTCTGCCAGACCTAAAAATCGAAAACGAATTTATCTTTCGGAAAGCTGAACACGGCTCTGGAACGAAAATAGCCGACGACGCCTGCTGGAAGCTGTGGGTCCCACGATCGCTGGTGTTATCTGCCCTAAAAGCTGCCCATAATGATCCAATGCATGCCCATGGGGGAATAAATAAGACATTAGAACTGCTTAGACGCTATTACTACTGGCCCAATATGGTTACTGACGTTAAGAACTATATCAATTCCTGTGACACCTGTAAAGCCACTAAACACCCAAATCAGAACATGAAACCGCCATACAGGTCAACCCCAACGTTTCTTTCAAAAAGTATTTGTTGATTTTTTGGGATCATATCCCCGTAGTAAGACTGGTAATGTAGGCATATTCGTTGTATTAGATCAGCTTTCCAAATTTCCCTTTTTAAAGCCTGTGCGCATATTTACTGCTGAGTCTATTAGGAGCTATTTAGAAGAGGAATTATTTCCCTGTTTTGGAATTCCGGAAACCATAGTATTCGACAACGGAGTCCAATTTAAGTCCCACACATTTAATTCCTTGCTAGAAAAATACAACATTTTTCATAGCTATACAGCGTATTACTCTCCCCAGGCAAATGTGTCTGAAAGAGTTAATAGATCAGTGCTTGCAGCCATCAAAGCATATGTGGATCCTAATCAGCGTAATTGGGATGAAAAATTAAGTAGAATTAGCTGCGCACTCCGTTCAAGTTTCCATCTAGCCATTAATACAAGCCCTTATAGACTCGCATTTGGCCAGCAGATGATCACCGATGGTAGCACCTACAAGCTCTTGCGAACTTTAGACATGCTAGACGATCGCAGCGTACAATTTAGCAGAGAAGATTCGTTTGACCTATTGAGAGCTAAAGCAAAAGATTCAATGGAATCCCAGCACGTTCGTAACGAAAAAGCTTACAACTTGCGAACAAGGGAAGTATCATATAAAGTCGGCCAAGAGGTTTTTAGGCGAAACTTCCAACAGAGTAATTTTTCGAAGGGTTTCAGTGCAAAACAAGAGAGAACGCTACAGTCGGGTTGGTGTCCCGACTATCTAATACCCGTCACTCAGCTAAAGGGAGTGCGAACGCTGTACTCGGGTTGGTGTCCCGACTAAAATTCGTAACTCAGCTAAAGGGAGTGGGAGGGAGATAGATATAGAAATTTTGATTGCGGATAACTTTTTAATGAATGGTCCGATTTGAAAAATGTCTTCTACATTTCGATAGGTATAAATATACACAACAAAATTGCATTTTTACTTTTCGGAAATCTTTAAAGATGTGGGCGCAGGACCCATTTTAAAATCGTTAATGGGCGTTTGTGGGCGTTAGAGGGGGCGTGGCGCTCGGCTAAAATAAACTTGCGCTGCGTAGGAAGCCAAAGAATATGTGTGGGAAATCTCAACCTTCTAGCTTTTGTAGTTTCTGAGATCTCAGCGTTCATACAGACAGACAGACGGACAGACGGACAGACGGACATGGCTAGATCGACTCGGCTGGTGATCCTGATCAAGAATATATATAGTTTATAGGGTCGGAAACGCTTCCTTCTACCTGTTACATACTTTTGCACGAATCTAATATACCCTTTTACTCTACGAGTAACGGGTATAATTAGCTCCAAGTTACGACAAAGCGAGAGTTCGAAGAAGGTTCGGAAACTACTATTATGAGCTTGAAGACCTTCAGGGGCGCCTGGTAGGAAAATTTCATGCCAAAGATATAAAACAATGATCAACAATAGTATTGGCAAGCGCGAATCTCGTTTGTGTTGCTTGCACCCCAAGCGTGATTTCAGTGGGGGGGGAAATGTAGTGCGCTTGGTCAACCAGATGATCCTAAAAGTATACCTAGTAATATGCAGTATCAGGCTAAGCTTTAGATAATGCTCTCTCCAAGGTAACGCCAGATCTGAGATATGCAATTTATCTCATATTTCCAATTATCTTTCCACTGCTCACGCCACTCGATTTCCAAAATTTGCACTTGACTGTATTCAAATTCCTCTTTGCTATTTCTATTACCTCGTGGCTGCCTAATTGAACAGACCTACAGTGCGAAGTAAAAATTTCCATTTTTTTGACCTTAAAGTAGCAGACTTTATATTAATATTGTGCTATACACGGATTAATACAAAATACGTGCTTCACGTAAAATAAAATATAACCAGCTTGGAGTTCTTCTTAGGATTTTGGGAGCCGCTATAAGGTATTTAGTTTTTTTTGGAAAAAAAACACATGTGCCTACATTCGTTATACCCTTTCATTTAGGCACCCAGTTCCCGACCAACTACTGCTGTATAGTTGACTCTACAGTCTCGACGGCCTTAAGAGTTGGCTGGAGATTATCTGGCTAGTCCTCAAACTTATTCGGCTTGAAGGTTACCCTTGCACGTGTCTCGGAGTTGGCCGTAAATAGCCCCATTTCGACCTGGAGCTGTCCTCCATTCCTCCACGTGATCTCTGGCGGACCCTACACATATGCAGTGCTTAACCCTTAAAACTACAGGGAGGTCTGCCTAAAAGGAATTAAGTGCCATCCGTGGAAGTTTCCCTTTTAAGTTTCACCGCCTTTATTTGGCCACGATCAGTGTACCTAGGCGTCAGTGAAAAAAACTACAAAAAAAATAATATAATCTAAAAACCAAAGCAAATCCAATAAGAAAAGTCGTTTTACAGGCGTTCATGCAAATTTTCGTGGTAGATAAAGGCCTGCCCGCATTCCAATATATTTTTATAATAAATAAAACAAAAAGAAAAGAAATATTGAATATTGTAAAAGTGAAATTCCCAAACACTATAAAAAAAAAAGACAATCGGCAAGAACTAACAAAATTGAATGATAACTCCTATCTAATGGGATACATATAATACAATATGTAAGTGTACTTATTCCCTTTAATTATACATACATACGGATTTGCGAATTCTAAGCGGAACCAAATAGAGTTTTAATGCTTGGTTAAAACCAGTTTTTCGTTATACTTTCTTGAAAGTGCCCAGCCGTGTGCAGATAAGAAAAAGTGCAAAAACCAAATAAAAGAAAAGAAAGAAAACAAAACCACACTTCCTATCTGCATACATTCATACAGTTTTAGAGTCATTGGGAAAAGTTAAATAAAACTTTAAAACCTTGGAATTAAAATGAATCTGAAATAAAATATAAATATTTAATAAATTAAGTTAAAACCAAACATTGAAACGGAAAACAAATCTTTATTCTGAATTTTCATTAACACCTAAAGTTAATTTTAATGAATAAATACTTTGTTTTTGAGGTAATAATGCAACACTAAGCGTTATCAATTTGGGAGTCATGCATCGAAAGAAGGTAGAGAGAGAATAAAATAGTTTGTTTGTTGTTATTGGGATTACCAATGAATTTTAAGTGGAATTTGGTGATCATGGTTGGGTGGGCATCCGCTGCAGCTTTCACAACTGCTCAGCGCAAACACAACGAAACCCTAGAGCGTCGTCTCTCACCGGAGGGTTTAAGTAAAGATACTCTCCTTATATATCCTTAGTAGATTACCCTCCTCTTGATTGAATTAAAGATCAGCACTTGATTTTTTTTTAAGATTTAAAAGATTGCGAGCAAGTTGTCCAAGGATTTTCTAGAGCCCCACCTTCTACCGATAATACAGCCGGAACCAGCACGTGCGACTATCCTATGAACACAAACCCCATCAGCGCGGGTGGCAAAACCTAGCAGATGTATTTGCAGGTTGTATGCTACACCCGGGCGACATTTCTAACTTATTAACCCATACGTAACATGCCTATGCCATACTATGGCTCACCTACCCGCAGATTTCGGGATTATTTTTTCTTTGCTATATCATCGACAAACATGAAAACAAGAACCATTTCTTGTGAGGCCTGTTAATAAAGCATGTGCCTACTTCGGCTTATACCAAAAAAAAAGTTAAACGATAATTATATATGTAAGGTTGGTTAATAGTTTAAGGAGACCACAACAGAAGACAGTATTATACTTAACAGCAGAAAATACCAGCAGAAGCAGAGAAAATACCAGCAGAAGCAGAGAAATACCAGGAGAAGCGGAGGAAATAGCAGGGGGAAGAAAAGTAACGAGAGTGAGCGGCAGAAGCAAAAAACGAGGAAAAGCAGCAGCAGAATTTAATTGACGTGTTTTAATTTAAGTTTAATCTGAAATATCAATAAAACCGAGTCGAGGAAAACACCTCGTCTTACATTTGGGGGCTCGTCCTAATTTGAACAGTTAAAGAGGCCCAAGCAGTCCCAAGGTGTCTCATAATTAAAAGTTGAAGTCCGCATATGACAGAGAGCGCAACAAATCGGAAGCCTTCTGGAATACCAATAGCGAAAGCAAGACAGCAATACTATACTAGGTCAGTCGCAGCACCCGAAAAAGCTAAGGAAATGAGCGATAAAGAAAAAGACGCAATAAAGATGAATGAGGCAAGTGGAGAGGAAAATAAGAGGATTTCGCCAGCGATTGAAACCCAATCGAACGCTGAAAATACAAGAACTCTTCAGGAACTTGTTCAGCTGCTTTCTTTAAAAATAAGAGTAGATGAGCAAACGAATAACAGTTGCACCATTACGGCTGAAAGTTTTGCAAAAATCATCCCTGAGTTTGACGGTGAGTCTATTCCAGTTAAACATTGGTTTGACAATTTCGAGAAGAATGCTGAAGCCTATGGTCTGAATATCAAGCAAATGTATGTACAGGCTCGGGCCAAGATGACAAAAACGGCAAAGTTGTTCTTGGATGCCACTTATGTACACCAATACTCGGAGCTCCGTAATTTGCTAGAGGCCGAGTTCAGTCGTCAATATATGTGCAGCGCCGACGTTCATGAGCAGCTTCGTGATCGAAAAAAATACAAGCAGGAGTCATTTCATGAGTATCTTCTACAGATGAGAAAGATTGCATCCCTTGGAAGCATAGATGCGCGGTCTGTTATCCGCTACATCGTGGATGGCCTCAAGCTTAGAAGTGACTTTAAGTACACGCTCTACAGCTGCAAGTCCTTCAGAGAGCTGCAGGAGCAGTATGAGGTTTTCGAACGCGTCGCCGCGAAAAGCCCGAATCCGTTTCAACCAAGAGAAGGTAACTGGACGTCAACTCAGAAAGGACAACACGAAATCAACGAAAGAAAGATTCACTGCTACAATTGCGGATCCAGTGATCATTTACGAAAGGATTGCCAGGCTGCAACTAAATGTTTTCGATGCAACAAAGAGGGACATATGTCTAGAAATTGTCCGGAAGCAGCTACTGCCGTACAAGTAGTACGACATGAAAATCGAATGAAGATGGTTACGTTGAATGGCATAGAGGTGGATTGCTTGCTTGCAGCAACTGCGTCTTTGATCAAATTCCAAATGTCACTCTGGAGGGATGTTCGTCAAAGCTGCGCGGATTGGGAAAAAAGGTCACATGCCCAGTCGGTTGCTTTTCGGCTGACGTTGCAGTAGATGAGGAAATAACTTGGCACAAGTTCGTAGTTGTCCAGGATGAAGACATAGAGTATGATGCTCTGCTTGGATTTGACTTCGTTTCGAAATTCAACCTCTCATTGTCAGCCGAAGGGTACAAGTTTTCTTCCCAGATTCCTAGGGAGAAAACTTGTGAGGAATCAAATCAGATGAGTATTTATAACATCAGTAATACAATTGACGAAATCAATGTACCTCCCCAGTTCTCGAAGGAAGTGTTGACGCTAATTAAAACCTATAAGGCAGTAAACCTCGTAGCAGAGGTTTCAGTGAAGCTTAAAATCGTTCCGTATGGTGAGATTGTTCCTTTTCGTCAGTCGCCAAGCCGTTTTGCAATTTCCGAGGAGAAAGATGTGAAAGAACAGATCGACGAGTGGTTAGCTACAGGAATCATACGCCCGTCTTCATCAAACTTTGCCAGCCGAATAGTTTTGGTAAACAAAAAAGATGGCACACGTCGTATATGCGTTGATTTCCGGAAATTAAATTCGATGGTGTTGAGGGACTGTTTTCCTGTCCCCGTAATCGATGATGTGCTCGAGAAGCTGCAGAAAGCAAAGTATTTTAGCGTCATGGACTTAGAGAATGGTTTTTTCCACGTAGCGGTAGAGGAGGAGAGCAAGAAATACACAGCCTTCATAACCATATCAGGCCTCTACGAGTTTAACAGAACCCCATTTGGATTTCGGAATTCGCCTGCAGTTTTTATTCGCTAAGTAAACTACGTGTTTCAGGAGTTGATGAACAAAGATGTCCTCGATTTATACATGGATGATATAATAATTCACGCTGATACCGCCGAAAACTGTTTAGAGAAAATGGCTCTCGTCTTGGACACAGCTCGTAACTTTGGACTAAAGATTAAATGGCGGAAATGTCACTTTCTGCAAACTCGAATTTGCTTTTTGGGGTACAACATTGAGAACGGAAATCTGTGGCCAGGCGAAGAAAAAACGGCAGCGGTCAGCAAGTTTTCGGTACCTAAAAACGTCAGGGCAGTCCAAGCATTTTTGGGATTGACGGGATTTTTCAGAAAATTTGTTTTGAATTATTCACATTATTATTATTCCTTTTTTTTCTTTAACGTGCTGTCAACGACATCAGACGTATTTTTGTATCGCTATTTGATTACAAAATATAGTGAAAATAACCGAATTTAATTCGCGAAAAGACGCTCTGGGTAGGCATGGGTACAAGTGCTCGTGTTGCCCATGAAAATTTTAGATTAGTGTGATAAATTACTAATATAATCTATAAAGTATAAATTAAAAGCCAACGTGTCAGAGTGTAAGCTCTGAAACCTAAGTAAAATGAGCACAGCTCGGCAACAACAACAAGACGAACGAATCAGAAACAACGCTTACTTTTGTATACGAGCTGATGAGTCAATAGTACCAAAGAAAACTGCAACATTGCAAGTGAACACAGCGAGAGCGCGCTCGCTCTCCCCTGCATTATTATGTGCAAGCGGCACAGCACCCAATGAGCCGTGTAGTGACCAATGCCCGTCCCCCGACCCCTACGACCTTACAAGCAATATTACCACAACTACCAGCACAATGCCCGTATTTACCACTGTGACTTCGACACTAACAACAACAACCAACACAACAACAACTACATCTACTGCAGTCACTCAGCGCCCGGCATCGTCAGTTCTGACCGGCAAGCTCCCCTTCCCCCAACAAAAACCTACGAAAAATGCTAACGGAACGTTAATACAAACTGGAATCGATCGCTATGTGCAAATAAAAAGAAAATTAAGCCCGCAATCTTCCAAAAAAACCAATGCATCAAAAGAATTAAAATCAAATACTATCACTGTCCCGAAAATAATAATAGATTTTCGATTCTTAGTGACACAGACGAAGATAATGCTGCCACTCAAACAACCACTGTTAAGAAACCAAGGCCACCACCCATATATGTTAGTCAAGGAAATTGTGCTGAGCTAGTCAAAAAAAAAAATGACCTAATTGGAGCTAACAAGTTCTATGTCACTTCTATAAAAAGAGGTAACATAAATGAAACCAAAATTCAGGCAAACGATGAACAAGATTATCGATCAGTGGCCAAATACCTAGATGAGGGAAAAACCAATTACTATACCTATCAACTCAAAAGTAGCAAAGGCCTACAAGTAGTTATCAAAGGAATTGAATCAACAGTTCCAACCATTGAAATAATAGATGGGCTTAAAGAAAAGGGTTTTAATGCCAAGACGGCTATAAACATAATAAACAGAAACAAAATTCCCCAGCCAATGTTCAAGATAGAACTGACACCGGAAAATATGCCTTTAAATAAAAATGAAGTTCACCCAATCTACAAGCTTCAATATCTATTGCACCGCAGAATCACGGTTGAGGAACCCCATAAACGGAATGGACCCATCCAATGTACGAACTGTCAAGAATATGATCATACGAGAACATACTGCAAACTTCGCGCAGTCTGCGTTGTCTGCGGGGATGCACATTTAACTATGGACTGCCCTCTAAATAAGGAGAACCAATCTGCCAAAAAATGTAGCAACTGTGGGGAAAACCACACGGCCAACTACAGAGGTTGCCGTATTTATAAAGAGATGAAAAACCGCCTAACCCAAAAAATAACTGCAGCTAGAAACCCAGCCATCCGCCAAAATCTTCCATACATACCATCAACAACGACACCGGGAGTCTCTTTTGCTCAGGCGCTGAGTTACAACAACGGGTCTTACGCTTCAGTTCCAACACCTACATTTAAACAAACCACTCCAGGATTGTTGGAGCAACAGGCATCGAACCATGCTTAGGAAAGTATCTGTGTAAACACATCCCAATTACCTAGTGGTATAGAATTAATGCTGGCAACTATAACAAAAACAATGGGAGCAATGCAGCAAACTCTGCAGGAGCTTGTGCGCACTCAAAATCTCCTCCTGGAGCTTTTAGTCAAACAAAAATCTTAGATGATTACTTTTAAAATATCTTTCTGGAATGCGAATGGCATTTCGCAGCACAAATACGAGCTTATGCAGTTCCTTGATCAATATGACATTGACACCATGCTCATATCAGAGACTCACTTAACAAATAAAAACTATTTTCATCTTACTGGCTATACATTTTATTCGACAAATCATCCTGATGGGAAGGCTCATGGAGGTACTGGAATTCTGATTAAGAATCGCATTAGGCATTACGAGATGCCATCATTCGCTACGACTTATATTCAAGCAACAGCAGTACACCTCGAAACCCAAAGCGGCTACCTAAACCTAGCCTCTATATACTGCCCACCGTGCTTCGCTATTACCGAAGCAGAATTCCTAAACTTCTTCGATGTATTGGGTGACCGCTTTATAGCAGCTGGTGACTACAATGCAAAGCACACCCACTGGGGATCTCGACTCATCAACCCCAAGGGAAAACAACTCTACAACGCGATTATAACTCCGCGAAACAAGCTTGACTTTATTTCTCCGGGTAAGCCTACATATTGGCCAACAGATCCAAAAAAGAAACCTGACCTGATTGATTTTGCTATCACAAGAAGAGTGCCGCAGGCTCATGTGCGTGTGGAGCACTTATCCGATCTATCATCAGATCATTCGCCCATCTTGCTTCACCTCTACGACCACCCTCAGGTTACAGAACGGTTACACTCTCTAACTACTGGTAAAACAGACTGGCACAAATACAGAAAGTATGTAAGTACTCATATTAATGACCGCCCAAACATTTCCTGTGAAGAAGACCTCGACAATTCAGTTGAAGAGTTAGTGAGTGTTATTACACTGGCTGCACAACATTCCACGCAACCTATAACATCTAATAAAACATTTAACAGCAGACGTGCTTCTAGGAACATCGAAGAACTGCTATACAATAAGAGAAGGCTTCGTCGAGAGTGGCAATCCCATAGATCCCCAGCCTCCAAGGAGCGCCTAAAAATAGCCAACTGCATGATCCGCAAAGCACTAGAAGCTGAGAAAAATAGAGATGAACTATCTTTCATGAAGCAACTCTCACCAAATAGCAAAAGATATCCACTGTGGAAAGCTAAGTCAGGCATATGTCCACCAATAGAAAGTGAATCACCCCTACATACGCAAACAGGAACTTGGGCCCGCAGCAACGAAGAGAGGGCGAATACATTTGCCCACCACTTAGAAAATGTCTTCAAACCACTTCCAGCAACGAATAGCTTTGTGCTGCCATTAATCTCCAATCCTGAAGCTAGCCCGCAAATTATAAACCATCCAGAAGAAGTTACAAGAATCATACAGTCCCAAGACAAAAAGAAAGCGCCGGGTCACGATCTCATCACCCCAAAAATGATTGTAAAACTGCCAAACTGTGCAATACATCTTCTAACCATAATATTTAACAGCATGATGAATTTGGGATATTATCCTCAACAATGGAGGAAGTCTGTCATCATAATGATCCATAAAGCCGGAAAGGACAAGTCCCAGTCATCGTCATATAGGCCAATCAGCCTTCTGCCGTGCCTATCAAAGATATTTGAAAAGCTCCTCCTCAGTCGTATCAAGCAATACTTACAAGCCCACAATGCAATACCAATGCACCAATTCGGATTTCGTGAAAAACACGGAACTATTGAACAAGTGAACCGGATAACCACCGAGATACGAAATGCATTTGAAAGGCGAGAATATTGCTCCGCTGTCTTTCTGGATGTCGCCAAGGCCTTCGACCGCGTGTGGCTGGACGGCTTAATTCATAAAATCAGATTAATACTTCCACAAAGCACGCATACAATTTTGGAGTCCTACCTACAAAAAAGAAGCTTCGCAGTGCGATGCAAAGATTTCATCTCTGATTATCATCTAATAAAAGCTGGAGTACCCCAAGGAAGTGTGCTTGGGCCGACATTGTATATTATTTATACTGCAGACCTCCCGACATCCACTCTTACAGCAACCTCAACCTTCGCCGATGATACTGCCATCCTAAGTCGGTCTAAATGTCCTCTTAGAGCAACGCAACACCTAGCAGATCACCTCGTGCTTTTGGAACAATGGCTAGCAGACTGGCGCATAAACGTTAACGAACAAAAATGTAAACATGTTACTTTTACCCTAAACAGGCAAACCTGCCCTTCACTATCCCTGAACAACATTATTATGCCACAAACAACTGAAGTAACATATCTAGGAGTCCACCTGGATAGACGACTCACTTGGCGTAAACATATCGAAGCTAAGAGAAATCATTTAAAATTTAAAGCCAGCAATCTACATTGGCTTATTAACGCCCGCTCGCCATTAAAATTAGAATACAAAATACTCTTGTATAATGCAGTCCTAAAACCAATTTGGACATATGGGTCCGAGCTATGGGGAAATGCATGTGCCAGCAACTTAGAAATAATCCAGAGAGCTCAATCAAAGATACTGAGAACTATAACAGGAGCACCGTGGTATATACGGAATGAAAATATTCATAAAGATCTAAACATAGGCTTAGTTAAAGACGAACTCGACAAAGCGAAAACAAAGTATAATCTCAAGCTCCAGGCCCATCCTAATGACCTTTCGCGGTCTCTAATCTGGACCACAAGCTATACACGACTCCGGCGAAGAGACCTCCCCACCCAGCAGCAATAGTTAGGGCCGTTATTCCAAAAAAAACGTAAAATAAAAAATTATTAAGTTGTAATTAATTAAAATATATAAACTAGATTAAGATTTGCAAACTTGTCGTTAGTCTCTAAGAGAGAAGATTCGATAAATAAAATACCGTTTAAAAAAAAAAAAAAAAAAAAAAAAATTATTCACAGATCGCCCGCCCATTAACTGATCTGCTTCGGAAAGGAGCTGCATTTCAAATGGCTGAGACTCAGCTGAACGCATTCCAGCTATTGAAAGACGCATTGACAAAGGAGCCTGTTCTTAAACTTTACAACAGAGAGGCCAAAACGGAAGTACACACGGATGCATCAAAAGACGGATTTGCGGCGGTTCTAATGCAGTGGTCCGATGGGAGACTGCACCCTATTCAATATTGGAATTTGGTCTGAAGTTTTTGGGAACCCAGTGCGTTTGGTATCTGACAGAGGCTCCGCATTTACCGCTAACTTGTTTGAAGAGTATATGAAGAATAACGGCATAGAACACGTGTGGAGCACAACTGGAGTACCTCGAGGGAATGGACAAATTGAGAGGGTAAATCGGACGATTCTATCTCTTATATCGAAAATTTCGGCGGAGGATCCACCTAAATGGTTTAAGGTAGTGCCAGAAGTGCAGCGAGCTGTAAACTCACATGTACACGCTTCGACCAAGAGAACACCATTTGAGCTTATGTTTGGTGTGAAAATGAACAACAAAACAACCGAGCGTATTATACAACTCTTGGAGGAGGAGATGTATTCGAACTTTGATGAGGAACGACAGAAGATGAGGCACGATGCTAGGGTAGAAATACAAAAAGCACAGGATTCGTACAAGAAACACTTTGACCAGAAACGGAAGCCAGAAGTCGGATATCAAGTCGGAGATCTAGTCGCCATTCGCCGCACACAATTTGTTGCTGGAAGGAAACTCGCTAGCGAAGTTTCCAAAGTAAAAAGGAACGGTCGATACGATGTTCGGAAAGCAGCTGAAGTAGAAGGTCCATCTAACACCTCAACCAGCTGTGATTCTATGAAGCTGTGGCGTTATGTAGATGACAATAAAGATGATTGGTCATCTGGGACAGATGAGTAGTCAGGAATGGCCGAATGTAAGATTGGTTAATAGTTTAAGGAGACCACAACAGAAGACAGTATTATACTTAACAGCAGAAAATACCAGCAGAAGCAGAGAAAATACCAGCAGAAGCAGAGAAATACCAGGAGAAGCGGAGGAAATAGCAGGGGGAAGAAAAGTAACGAGAGTGAGCGGCAGAAGCAAAAAACGAGGAAAAGCAGCAGCAGAATTTAATTGACGTGTTTTAATTTAAGTTTAATCTGAAATATCAATAAAACCGAGTCGAGTCACATATATACCAAATAATTCGCGGTTACCAGTTTTATGGATATTTAATGGAAGGCTTAGATAAGACAGTGAGGAAGTGACATTTTCAACCAAGAAGTTGGCCGCTCAATATGCCGAAGAACTCCTGGTTTAAACAAATTTTTGGTGCAACCAAAAAAGTATGACTACAATACAAGTAATTAACTTTAATGTAATGTAACAAGTCGCGGATTTCTCATAATTTTTAAGTTAAAATGTCACTTTTATTTTGGGCAAAACCTCCCTTGGAATTCTTTTTTTTTTTTATGATGGACTTTGATGCACTACGAGCAGTACAAACAACGATACCAAGCAGGTGCTTGATACGCGCGGGACCCTTTATCAATTAGGGCACAAATGCGAGTTCGCGGGGAAAATACATGAAACAAATAGAGACAGGACACATAAAGATTATAATGGCTAAAAACCAAAGCATGCAAATAACTGTTAACCGTTTTTTTCCTTACGCTCTACACCCGAGAACAACCGAAAAATAGCATGCCCCTCGTTCTCTCTCTGCGCAGCACACTTCGTTTCCTTTCGTTTTGGTTTTCGGTTGAGCCTTTTACGTTGAGCTGTTCGTGAGACGCTCTGTTACGAACCTCGTTCAATGAGAGATACGAATGTCGCTCGCACAGGGAGACTTATTAAA